>NW_020954575.1:4584279-4910052 GCF_900497805.2 Vombatus ursinus | reverse complement strand
CCCTTAATGTAGAAGCAGCCAGAAAGAAACAATTCAAGTATTGTGGAAACACAATCAGGATAACACAAGATTTAGCAGCTTCTACATTAAGGGACTGTAGGGCATGGAATATAATATTCTGGAGGGCAAAGGAGAGAGGATTACAACCAAGAATCACCTACCCAGCAAAACTGAGTATAATCCTTCAGGGGAAAAAATGAACATTCAATGAAATGGAGGACTTTCAAGCATTCTTGATGAAAAGATCAGAGCTGAATAGAAAATTTCACTTTCAAATACAAAACTCAAGAGAAGCATGAAAAGGTAAAAAGGAAAGAGAAATCATAAGGGACTTATTAAAGCCAAACTGTTTACATTCCTACATGGAAAGATGATATTTGTAACTATGAGACCTTTCTCTGTATTAGGGTAGTTGGAAGAAAAATTTTATATTATATTATAGATAGATAGATATAGATATATACACACACACACATATACATATATAGACACACACATACATATATACACACACACACACATACACACACACACACAGAAGGCATAGGGTGAGTTGAGTATGAAGGGATGATATCTAAAAAATAAAATTAAGAGATGAGAGAGGATTATACTGGGAGAAGAAGAAAGGGAGAGGTAGAATGGGGTAAATTATCTCACATAAAAGAGGCAAGAAAAAGCTTTTACAGTAGAGGGTAAGAGGGGGGAGGTTAGAGGGAAAGAGTGAATCTTATTCTTATCGGATTTGGCTTAAGGAGGGAATAACATACACACTTAATTGGGTATGGAAGTCTATCTACCCTACAGAAAAGTAGGGGGAAGAGGATGAGAAAGGGGGGGATGATAGAAGGGAGGGCAGATTGAGGGAGGGGGTAATCAGAAGCAAACACTTTTGAGGAGGGACAAGGTCAAAGGAGAGAACAGAATAAACAGGGGACAGGATAGAATGGAGGGAAATATGTTATTTAGTCTTCTACAACATGACTATTACGGAAGTGTTTTGCATGACTACACATATATAACCTATATTGAACTGCTTGCCCTCTCAATGAGGTTGGGTGGGGAGGGAGGAAGGGAGAGAATTTGGAATTCAAGGTTTTAAAAATCAATGTTAAAAATTGTTTCTATATGCAACTGGGAAATAAGATATACAGGCAATGGGGTATAGAAATCTATCCTGCCCTACAGAAAAATAGGAGAAGGAAATAAGAGAAGCGGGGTGGGAAGTGATTTGGAGGGCAGAATGAGGGGAAGGGGTATGCAGAACGTATGCTGTCTTGGGGTAGGGGGAGGGAAGCGATGACGAGAAAAATTAGAACTCAAAATCTTGTGGAAGTGAATGTTGAAAACTAAAAATAAATTAATCAATTTTTAAAAATAAAGGGGCTATGAATAGAAAAAAATTTTAAAATAAAAAAAAGATATCACAGACAGGAGAAATGGAATGATAAAAACCACTGACTGTGTAGTCTGTCAAAAATATTAGAAGATACTGTTTTCCAGAGCTAAGACCCAGCAAGCAAGCTGTGCCCTGAGCTTAGCATAACAACAATCCTTTGCACTCACCCTTTAGATGATCTTAGCCACAGCAAAATCCCAGAATTATTTCACATAATTATTGTACTGCTTTGACCAGTATCAGGTGTTCCCTGAGCTCAGACCTGTAGTCCAGACATAAAACTTGTTACATTGTTGCTGTTACCCCTCACTGTCAGGGCTCCAGCTCACTGCCTAGCCTCTGGTATAAGTAGAGAGATCTGTCCACACTAAAATGGGTTCCCCCACTGGGGTGGGCCCTGGCACATGTGTCTGATTTCCCTCCTTGCTTGCAAGCTGTTTCCCTCCCTTTGAAATTAAACTTGTTTGAAATTGGACATGGAACTGGGCCATTGGACTCTCTGGTACCAGCAGGAATGGACCAGGCACCTTTATTTCTCCAGAGTCTGACTTCCCCTCGTCTGGTGAGTTCTCTGCCTTTGTCCCTGTCCCAATCTCCGAGCTCCCACCTTGGTCAACCTTGCCATTGTGGGGGTTTTAATGTAATGTAAACTCAATGAGTCAACAGTACTATAGGTAGCCAAAAAAGCAAATGCAATCAGACTTTGCCCTAGATCAGACCACTTTAGGAGCCCTTAAGACTTGAAAGTACCCAGACTGAGCTGTCTCTGAGATCCTGGAATAACAATAGTTAATACCCCAAGAAAGTAGACATTCTTTCCAGAGGTACACCCAGCTCTAACAGCAAGTGTGCAGTAAGAAAGTAGAGTGATACAAAACAAAGTGAGCACCCACCTCCAAAAAAAAAAAATGTGCCACCATAAAAAGCTATCGTGGAAACAAGAATGATCAAGTCACACATATAGAAAAAGAGAATGACTCTAAAATATCTACAAGCAAAATTTCAAAGAAAAATACAGCTTAGGCACAAATTCAAATAGAATTCCTTGGAGAGTTTATGAAGCAGTTTATTTTTTTAAATAGTTTAAAAATGTTTTTATAAATGAAATGAGACTGCATGACAAAAAAAAATTGGAAAATAAATGAGAGCTTTTGAAAAAAGGAATTAGAAATGGAATTAACAGCTTGGAACAAGAGGATACAAAAACTTACCCATGCAACAAACTCCGTGAAAATTAGAATGGACTAAAAGAAGTCAATGAATCCATGAAACTATAAACAGTAAAACAAAGTAAAAAGATTGAAAAAAAATAGAAGAAAATATATTTCTCTCAAAGCAAAAACTGCCTTGGAAAACAGATCAAGAAGAAAAAAAATTTAAACAAGAAATCTTAAAACAAATCTGCCCAGATCTCTAAGAACCAGAGGGTAATGTGGTAACAAAGAATCAAATCAGTTACCTCCTAAAAAAAAAAAAAGAAAAAGAAAACCCAAAGGAACAATTATAGTCAAAATCCAGAGCTTCCGAGACAATTTTAAAATCCTGCAATCGGTTAGAAAGAAGAAATTCAACTATTGAGGACCCAGTCAGGATCACACACAATTTAGTAGTCATCAACGACAAAGGAGCAGAGAGCTTGGAATACAACATTCCAGAAAGCAAAGGGGGTGTGGGTGTGTGGGTGTGTGTGTGTAGCCAATAACCTATCCAGAAAAACACAGTAAAATCCTAAACCCTAAAAGGGAAAAAGATGGACTTCTAAGCATTCCTGATGAAAAGACCTAAGCAGTTTAGAAACTTTAAAGTTAAACACAGGAATGATAAGAAACATAAAAAGGTAAATGTGAAAAAAACAATGATAAAGGACTACACAGGGATAAACTACTTATATTCAAATATGTTTAAATGATACATGCGCACATGTGTAGTGGGCAGCTAGATGGCACAGGGTATAGACTGCTAGACTTAGAATCAGGGAAGACCTGAGTTCAAATCCAGCCTCAAACACTAGCTATATGACCCTGGGCAAGTTACTTAACCTCTGTTTGCCTCAGTTTCTTCATCTATAAAATGGGGATAATAATAGCATCTACCTCCCAGAGTTGCTGTGAAGATCAAATGAGATCACAATCATAAAACACTTAGCACAATGCCTCTACATAAATGTTAGCTATTATTATTATTATTATTATTATTATTATTATTATTATTATTATTACTCTTTAAACCCTATTATCATCAGGGGCATAGAAGAAATCTAATTAGACAAAGTATGGGAGTAGTTCTGTTATGTCTTGATGATCTTAAGAGAAGAATAGATAGAGAGGCAAATTAGAATATTCAGAGAGGGAAAGGGAGATTAGGGAAAATCTCACTTGAACTTTACTCTCATCTGAACTGGGCAAAGGAAGGAAGATATACACACACAGAATTGTGTACAAAAATACACTTAACTCAAAAGAAAAATAATGGGAAGAGGAGAAGAAAAAATTAAAGGGAGAATAGATTAAGAGAGTTTAGATTAAGGGAAGGTAGCTGAAAGAATTAAAACAATTCTAAGTATTTATAGCTCATTTTCAGGTGGCAAAGAAAAGAAATCTTGAGAGGAGGGTCTAAAAATTATGGAACCGTTAAACATGTGAAGGTATATAAATGTAATAGAATACTATCTTGCTATACAAAATAATGAAGGAGATCATTTAAGAGAAACTTGGTAGATCCTGCACGAATCTGATGCAAGGTGAAGTGAACAGAACCAGGAGAATAATTTATACAATGACAACAACATGGCAAAGATAAAAAAAACTTCGAAAAAATTAGGAACTCTGATCAAAGTGAAACATGCTACCCATGGTTCCTAGCAGACAGGTTTACTTAGCAGGCAGAATGGAACATGCATTTTTTCCAACACAGCCAATGTACAAATTTGTTTTGGTTGATTGTACATATTTGTAATAATGTTTTGCTTCTCTTTCTTTCTCAAATGGGGGAGGGGAGTGGTAGAAAAAAAGTTTGATTTTTGCTGATTGAAAATATATTTATATATATATTCTAAAAATTTGATAACAGATTTCTTAATTGTTTGAAGAGAATGGGTCACACAAGATATCATCTAATTTGACTTGTCTAACCACCATATCATTGTAGGATAGCTTTAAGATGTTGGTGAAATTCTTTAGGAAGTCAAATTTGCTGAACTGCTACTAGTATCCAGCTCTGCTAAGGTGTCCAGGGTATTTTGCTGACTGACTATATTGAAAACAGCTCCTTCTTTGACAGCTCAGATTGAGATACATCCTGAGAATTCTTGTACTGCTAACATTTCAATGCTCATCATGGCTCTCAGAAATGCATCCATAATGAACAAGGGCTTATTATACACAATTTAGAGAAATCTTGATAATGTTCCTTTGATTATCTCCATATCTAATCTGGAGAAAAAATTTTATCTGAGGCATTATGACTTCAATTACAGAAATGCCTAAATACAAATGTTATTCAGTGACCTACACAGAAAGCTAGCCAAGATTTTGCCAAAGATGTGGCATCATCTCGTTTGAGAAATGGTGTTAATAAAGGTACTTTCTTCAGTAGTTCATGTGAGTTGCTTTGCTAAGAAAAAACAGATAACAAACATTGTGACAAGGCAGATGAAAGGAGTCTGATGAAGAATGATCAAATAATATTACTTCTTCTGAAGATTAGAGCACCAGAGAAAGGGATGTCTCAGCCTTCCAAGTTGTTTTTAGAAGGAAAACCTGAGCAACTATACAAGAACATTACACTGGTCATGTCACAATGAAATATTAAACAAGTTAGGACTCATTAAGAAAATCAATTTGAAGCTTTTAAATTAAGAACTAACATTTGAAATAAAACTTATAAAGTCAAGGAGATTCAGAATTTATGCCATACCTTGTAAAATCTGGTGGTACTGGAGTTGTAACAAAGGATGCCATGGGCTTTCTATGAACCTGCTGAAACATCATGAGGATCTCTGAGCTTTTAGAGATTAATTCACTCTTACTACATGAACGCAGCTGTAGGAAAGACAATTTTTAAAAAATCAGAAATCAGAGTAAACACAAAGCATTATTTAATCAACCTACAATTAAGCAATAAAAATAGGAATGATTCCTATTTTATAGTTAAGGAAACTGTAACAAAAGTAAAATGCTTTAAAGTAAACCTAAGGCAGACATCCACACTAATAACATATTAAACATACCAAAACGTCATTTAAACAAACTGCCTGGCTGATTAGAATTCTTAAGAACATTAGAATAACGCAAACAAACAGTCACTACCAGCAAACCAGTGTGTTGAGTTAAATGCGTTTTCCACATACACACTGAGCTGATTATGCACATTAACAAGGTCATATATACTGACTTAGCACCTTTAATTTAGAAGCCTGATTCCATTCTTAGCACAAAAAATAAAGAATTCATCTAGTTTCCAATATTTAATATATCATATATTACTTACCTGATGTTCTACCTCCTGGAGTAGAGATTCCAAAAGTTCTGTTTCTTGTGTCAGAGATGTCTTCTGACCTGTTTAAAAAATAAAAACAGAAAAGAACAATACTTATCCTCATTATCACATGAAAATGAAGTCTTATAATTCTCAATAAAAACTGTACTTATTCTTCATTTGGCTTAGAAATTCTTGACATAAAAACTGTATCAAGGAAATTCAAATTCTAAATTAAAGCTGTATCACACAATATCCTAACAAATTTAGGAGCTATCAACACAACTTTTAGGCTTAATAGAATTTAATTCTTGGAAATTTATTTCAAACCAATAAATATTTTTGGGTACCTGTTGTCATTAGCATTAAATATGGTCTTCTTAATATGGATGGGACCCCTAAAATGAAGTTATAGCAATAGCAAACATTAGCACAGCACTTTAAAGTTTGCAAAGCACTTTACATATATTATCTAATTTGATCCTCAAAACTTTGAGATAAAAATTATCATTATCCTCATTTTATAGATGAGGAAGCTGAGGTTCAAAGAGGATTAAGTGGTTTACCCCGGTCACAGAACGGATAAGTCTCAGAGATACCAATCTGAAAGGAAAGGAAACTTGTAAATATGTACCAAAAAATAATATTGCTTATACACTCAACTAAAGTCAGATTTGGAGAAAAGGTACAATCTATATTCAGAATGAGACATCATGCACAAAGAATTATGCTAGGGCAGGGTAGTCAATAATCTAAAACACTGCTGGAAGATCAAGAAGGATGAAGACTGAGAAAGGGCCATTGGATTTAGCAGCTAAGGAGCTGTTGGTAACCTTAAGAGTATGGGTTCTCAACCTTTTTTATGTATTAGAGATCCCTTCAGAAGTCTGGTGAAACCTATGGATACCTTCTCAGAATATCTGTAAATACATAAAGTACATAGGATTACAAAGGAAACTAATTACATTAAAATATATTTTTTTTAAGTTTATGAAACCCAGGTTAAGAACTCCTGCCCCTATTTTCATTTGGATGATTAAATAAGAAGCCAGAATGGAAGGGGCAGAAAAGTGAACAGAAAATAAGGAAATGGAGGCAACACGAATAGACAGCTTTTTCCAAGAGTATGGTTGGAAAAAAGAAGTATGTATAGACAGCTTGAGCAGATGGAAGGGTCAAGTGAGGGTTTATTTTTTTTTTTTAAGCAGGACATCCGAGTTTATTTACAAGCAGTAGGAAATGAGCCAGTGGATAAAGAGCAATGAAAATTATTAAGGGGGGGGAGGGTGTTCAAAGGGGCAAGCTGCTGGAAGAGAAAGGATTTGGATCAAGAGGACAAGCAGAATAGTGTTCACCTTGGCAAAAGAAAAACCACCTCTTCCCTCATTCTCTTCTTCTCTGCTCTAGTCTCTAAGGATAATGTTGAGGGGACGTGAATTTAGAAATGGGAAGAAAAGAGGCTCACAAGGGATGGCCTCAATGTTCTCACTAAGGTTCTCTACTGAGGTACAAGAGAAAGAGGATGGTGTCGGAGACCTGAGGGCAGATAAGAAAGCTTATAACAAATGTGTCATAAGCATGAGACAAACACTTGAGAGAGCAGGGATGCAGAATTTTCTAGGACAGCAAGATTTCTGTGATTGAAAAAAGACTGGAGGAGAGAAGAGGGCTAACATACAAGGCAGTTTATTAATAACAGGGTTCCTGGAGTTATGAAAGGAGGATGGATAAAATAAGGGATAAAAGAGGTAATGCTGAGGCAGATGGAGATAAGAGCAGAGATTGGTAACTGAAAAAGTATTTCCATTAAGCTAATCTTCAACTTTGGATCAGAGGGGATTCCTATGTGGAACTGTTCAATGATTTAAAATTGTGTCAATGTGATTTATTTCAAATTTGTATCTTGAAATTGCCTGATGCTAAAACTATACACAAACTATATAGACTGGTCTATGGTGAACTTAGTGGGGGACAAGGGAAATATTGCCAGAAAAGAAAGAAGGAAAAGGTTAGGATACCTAAGAATGTTAATTTCTCTTCCTCACCTACTATTACTCTTTTTAACACGTAATGACAGCAAAAAGGAATCTAAAGCCAACATTCAAGTGGAACTAGGATTTCCAACTGCCAAGCTGGGGGAGTCTTCATTCAGTAAGTTCCCATCATGACAGACAAAATGCTGTAACCTATTTTATCTGAGGGACAGCAAAAGTAGAACAACCTATTTGAAGACTAAAAATTGGATCTGTAAAAGCCTAAGGTGTAGGCTTATAGGGGTATCATGGAACTCTTTTTTTCCTTTTAAACAAAAGTAGAAAAAAAAAAACTGAACTAACGCCAATGCCAAGAATGAAGTTTTGATATGATCAGAGTTTAGCTACTTTTAGAACAGGAGAGATCACATGAGAACTTTTGCAATCACCAACTACATACATCTGTAAAACTCTGCTCCACTTTGGAAAGCAGCACACACTCGTACATATCTTATCCATCAAGAAGACTGATTAAAAACAGAACCACCATATATACACCAAAATATTCGTAACAGCAGTATTTGTAGTAACAAAAAGCTGTAATCTAACTCTGTGCCAAACAACTGAGTAGCTGAACAGAGCATGGTAAATAAATGTAAAAATGATAAATATTAAATCTTCAGAGAAGCTTAGAAGACTAATATGAACATAAAGTTAAAAGAGAGACTCCAAGGATAAATATACACAAAAACAGAATTCATTTAAAATATAATGACCAATGTTAGATCTAGATGCAAATGGTAAACTACAGGGGCAGGAAGTTAGATATGCTATCAGTTGCAACTGCCACATTAAATAGTTTTGCTTAGCATGGTTTTTTAACAAAAAGGTCTTTATGGGGAATGGAAGCAAGGAATATTTGAGTGTGATTGATGTGTCAAAATTAAATGCACCAATAAAAAATAAAACCTGAGCAGAGGGCTGACATTGCCTATCCCATGACCTGATAATGTCGTGTGGACCCACCTGCCATACTGGACAATTAGATACCTAGCATGGTATAGTGGATAGGGCACTGCCATTAAGAGTCAGGAGAACTAGGATTCAAATCTCCCCTCAGACACTTAATAGCTATGTGATTCTGGGTATATTACTTAACCTCCCTCTGCCTCATCTGCAAAATAAGGAAAGTGGATTCAATACTCTCTAAGATCCCTTCCAACTCTAAATCTGTAATCCTATGTATTTTAAACTCAGTTCCCTGATTGCTATTGTCTCATGTTCATTTTAAAACCCATCTACATACATGAATTCTACTTCTGTCTTCTTTGACCTTGACTAGACTTGAACTTTTCACCTTGTCCATTCCCTCTGATCTGCCGTAATAAAATAGATTTAGAATTTAGTTTCATCCATTAGGTTCTTGATATCTACAATCTATTAACAATACAAACTAAACCTCTTCTTATGACTTTTTACCATTAGATTTTTGTCAACTCAGGCCCTGGTGGCGCCAACTTCAAATAATTTTAACATAAAAATAAAATGTAATTTCAATTTAATAAAATGAGATTAGAAATAATTACGAGGGGCAGGTAGGTGGCACAGTGGATAGAGCTCTGGCCTTGGAGTCAGGAGGACCTAAGTTCAAATCTGGTCTTAGAAACTTGATACTTACTAGCTGTGTGACTCTGGGCAAGTCGCTTAACCCTGATTGCCTCACCAAAAAGCAAAAAATAAATAAATAAATACAAAAACAAAATAGATCATTTCAACTACAGGAAATTAAAAAGCTTCTGCTCAAAAAAATATTAATGTAACTAGAATAAGCAAAGCTGTTGACTTAGGAAAAAAATCTTTGCATCAAACATATCTGAGAAGTATTTGATATCCGAGATACATAAAAAACACAAACATATCATGACTCATTCCCCAATGAAGGTCGAATGATATGAGCTGTTCTTTTAAAAATGCTATTAATAACCACAAGAAACCATGCCCCAAATCACTAATAATAGAAAAAATGCGAATCATATTAACTCAGGTTAAACTGGCAAAGACCACAAAAGATGGAAATAGTCAAAGTTAGAGAAATTGTGGAAAAGAAGACACACTAATACCCTACTAGTCCAACTATTTTAAAAAGCAATTTACAATTATGCTAAGAAAGGCACTGAAATGTCTATACCTTTTAGCCCAGATTCTTCTGCTTTGACCATGGAGGTCAAAAATAGAAAAGTCTCATATTTACAGCAGCATTTTTCATAATACAGAACTGGAAAATAAGTAGATGCCCACAGATTAGGAAAGGCCTAAACAAACTATGGTACATAAATGTAGTATGTGGAATCATATAGCACTAATATTAAGAGCATACAGATATTAAAAGAAATAACATTATGATCATATTCCAGTCTGAATCAAAGACCCAGTAAGTCTTCTTTGAATAGAACACTATCAGTTTCAGAGAGAGTAATCTTAATTCCTTAAAATTAAGAACATAACCGAAGTCTTATTTTTTGAAGTATCTTATTTTTGGTGACCAAACTAAGAATCGAATTATCTCTTTGTTTAATCCTGCTCAGAAACTATATTCACCTTTGATCAGATTGAAAAGGGAACTCCTAGAGAGAATGATTTCAGGAAGATATTTTTCCAAAGGTGGGAAGGATTTAAGGTTACTTGTTTGGCAAAGCAAAAAAATCCTAAACTGAAATGCTATCTTTGTTTTACTCTACTATGGAATTTTGTCTTTGTTTCACAATTACTATAAAATGTAATTTTTAAATTGTTTAGGAGAAAAGAAGGTCTTCTGAAAATCTTTCCAAGCAGAAATGCTTGTATATTAATACATTATCTTTTGACAAATTTTGAGTTAAATTGCAGAGTGCAGAGTTTTTCTTCCAACAGATGAAATATTACACCACAAATGATGACAATGAAGAATACAGAGAGGGGTTTTGTGGTAAAGATTGAAAAGGTTTAGCTGGGTTTAGCCTCACTAACAAACTTCACAAAAAGAGTGCCAGATGAAGTAATAATCAATCAAATCAAAAGGAAACACCACTGGAAATTAAAAGCTTTTGCACTAACAAAATTAATTTAACTAGGACAAGGGAAGTTGTCAACTTGGGGAAAAAATCTTTGCATCGAACATTTCTGCTAAAAATCTGATACCCAATATATGTAAAAAATACAAACATACCATGAAACATTCCCCGCCTCTCAAGGGCACCACTATCCTTCCTGTCACCCAGGTTCACAGGTTCACAACCTTGGTTCACAATCCAACTGTTTATTCTCCCTCATATCATTTACCTAATTAGTCACAAAACTTATTGATTCCACCTTCACTTTTCTCCATTCATGTGGTCACCATTCTAGTTCAAGCCCTCATTGCCTCTCACACATACTGTTTCAATAGCTTTCTAACTGGTCTCCCCACCTCAGCTCCCTCCCTTTTCTAAAGACTCCTCTACACAGTTGCCAAAGTGATTTTCCTTAAGCATAGATCTGACTATATCACCTCCCTACTTAGTATACTCTAATGACTCTCTATTTCCTCTAGGATCAATTATAAATCCCTCTATTTGTTTATAAAGTCCTTTACAACCTAACCCTAACCTACCTTTATAATCTCATTATAGATTACAGTTCCCTTCTCACACTCCATGATCTAGCCAAATTGGCTTTCTTGATAATCTCACACGTAACACTCTCTATCTTATCTATATAATACAAAAAAGCAATTATTACAGTAATGATGATAATGACTGATATTAAAATGATAGTATAGGAACTTGGACCTGTGAGTTGCTTGATGGAAGAACTCTCTTTTTCCAATACGCATCAGCACCTCTACAAGTTAAAATCTTACAGAATTGCCCAGAAAGATGAGACCAAGTTACTTACCCAGCGTCATTTAGCTAGTATGGGTCAGAGGCAGGCTCAAAACCAGGTTTTCCTAGATTTGTGGCTAGTTTTCTATCCTGTATGCTCTGCTGTCTTTCATTTTATCCATGCATCTGCAGTGGTCATCCTTCATCCCTGGAATGTTTTCATTCCTTAGCATGGACTAATAGATTCTCTTCAAGATTAGGCTGAAGAACATGAAGCCTTTCCTGATCCCCTGCCAACTATTAAGGGTCTTCTCTCCTTAAACTACATTGTATTTATTTTGCATGTATTGTAAACATATTTATAAATGGAGATGCTATGTCCCACCCTTTTCTAGCCCCACCTAAAGAACAAGGACTGTTTTGCTTTTATCCTTATATACCAAGCTCTAGCACAGGGCCTGGCATACAGTAGACACTTAATAAAACGTTTAGTGATTGATACTAAGATATATGAGTTATCCTTGACTCTCCTCTCTTTCACTCTATTCCTATGTAATCATGAGCCAAATCTTTTCAATTATACCTTCACAACATTTTCAGGGCCTCAACTCCTCTCGCCAAAACAATTACAGCAGCCTCTTAGTAAAATCTCCTGTATCCAGTCTTTCCTCTCTAACCTACCCTTCATTAGTCCACCAAAATGAACTTTGTAAAATGCAAGTCTGACCATATTACATCTCTGCTCAAGAAACTTCAATGGTTCCCTAACGGTTCCAGGATAAAATACCAATTACTTCACTTAGAATGTGAAGTCCTTCACAATCTGGCTACAGCCTATTTTTCAGGTTTATTCCATAATACTACCCTTTATGCACTCTATGTTATAGCTAAACTGATTTCCTTGGCATTCCTCAAACATGACCTCCATACCTTTGCACAGGCTGGCCCCTCACGTACGTACTCCTTTACCTCTCTTAGCTTCTTAAAATCCCTAGCTTCTTGCAAGACTCCATGTAAATAACATCTACAATAGGCTTTTTTCTAACCCTACTGTTGTTTTTTAAATTAAGTTAATTTTTTTTTCAATTAACATGCATTTATTTTCAATCCCCCCATCCTTGTCTTCCTCACTGAAAAATAAAATCAAACCTTTTTAACAAATATTCATAGTTAAGCAAATACACACACTGGTCTTGTCTAAAAACATATACCTCATTCTGCATCTTGAATACTTCACATCCACGTCAAAAGGTTAACATGCTTAATCTTCAGTCCTCTGAAATCTTTGTCAGATTTCCAGGAGCCAAGATGGCGGAGTAAGCAGTAAGTCACTCTCACTCTCCCTTATTCACCTTAAAAAATTCAGAAAATACTGCCCCAGGAAAAATTCTGGAACAGCAGAAAGATGACGTACAGCCGTTTTTAGCTCATGAGGCTTGGGGGATTAACAGGAACGGTCCCTCTTGCTGTGGCTGAAGAGGACCAGTACAGGACAGGAGGCGTCCCAGCAAGCCAGAAGCAAGCACCACCTCAGCAAACCAGTGGGAGATCCTGAGACCCCGGGCAGTGGAGTGGGCAAGCACCAACACCAGCACTCCCTCTCACCCCTCACCCCAGTATGCCTTGGCACAGCCAGGGGAACCAGCAGACATCAGCTCAGAGACCACCAATTGTGCAGTGGATGGGTGTCCACCAACAGCTGAACCTATCCACGCTCCAGTGCAGCCTCAGGTAAGGAGGTGACCTCCAACGGCCAGACCACCTCCACCCCCACACCCCACCCTGTGAGGTTCAGTGTGACCCCGGGGAAACGTAAAAAAACCCCACCTGACCTCAGCATACACCAGCTCTGGCTCAGCACCAGGTAAGCTACAGGCTCTACGGCCTCCAGCTGCCAGAATCTGAGGCTCCAGCACACAAAGCCAATAACCAGGCCCCTAGCCCTCAGCACAAGAAGGGTGGGAAGTGGCCCCTGTGCCCCAGAAACAGAGATCAACTTTAAAAGCCAGAAAAAAGGCAAACACCACGAGCAAAAAGCAACATAAAAAAACAAAGCCCATAGATTCTTACTATGGAGACAGGGAAGATCCAAACACAAATTTAGAAGAGCACAGTATTGTCAATATACCTACATTTGAAACCTTAAAGGGGAATATGAACTGGTTTCAAGCCCAAAAAGTCTTCTTGGAAGAGCTCAAGAAGGATTTTAAAAGTCAAATTAGAGAGGCAGAAGAAAAACTGAACAATTCCTTTAAAAATACAAGTGACAAAATGAAATTCTGGTTTGTCATTGCACTGATCAGTATTTTCAAGTCTTTCAAAGTTCTTTTTCTGGTTCTCTGCTCAGTTCACTCTGCATCAGTTCACACACATCTTTCCACTTTCCTTTTAAACTGTCTCTTTTATCAAAGCTAACATTTACATCACTCTAAGGCTTGCAAAGCACTTAACATATTTTATCTTCTTTGATCCTCACAACTCTGAGAAATAGGTGCTATGGTTATTTTTATTTTAAAAAAAGAAAATAAGACCAAGAGAGGTTAAATTACTTCTCCAGGATGATGTAGCTAAAACAATTTATTATTTGCCAAGTGTCAGGTTTTGCAAAGAAAAAGCAAAAAACATTCTCTACCTTCAAGAGGCTTACATTCTAATGGGAGACAACATATTCATTTATAGACATGAAAAAGCCAGGAAGTACATACAAGTTAACTTCAGAGGGGAAAAGAATAGCATCAGGGGAGGTAAGGGGTTCAGGGGACACCAGGAACAGCCACCTGCCAGGTGGCACTTAACAAAATCTTGAAGGAAGCCAGAGATTTTAAGATGAGGAAAAGAGAAAGGGAAAGCATTCCAGGTGTGAGGCAGAAGATCATGTGTTTTGTAAGAGGAACAAGTCAGTATTACCAGACTGCAAAGTAAGTCGAAGAGAATACTGTGTAAGAAGACTGGTAAAACAGGAAGGGAGCAGGATGTGAAATGCTTTAAATGATAAACACAGACATTTGTATTTCATAATAGAGGTAACAAGGAGCCACAAGAGTCTGAGAAGGAGAGTGACATGGTCAGACCTGTACTTCAGAAAAATCATTTTGGTGGCAGTGTGGAAGATGGATTGGAATAGAGACCTTAGGCAGGGAGATCAATTAAGATGCTATTATAACAACATAGGCAAGAGAGGAATAGATGGTCTGAACTGTTGTCAGGCTGACTCTAGGTCAGGGGTTCTTAACCTGGGGTCAATGAACTTGTTTTTAAAAATATTTTGATATAATTAGTTTCCTTTGTAATCCTATGTATTTTGTTTTATTCATATAAAAACATTATTCTGAGAAGGGGTCCATAAGTTTCACTATACTGCCAAAGGAGTTCATAACACAAAAAAGGGGTCTATGACACAAAAGAATTTTAAGAACATTCTAGCCTAGAGAAACGTCTCTGGTAGGAAAGAGGCAGAGACAGGTCTCTCTAGGCCAGTGGGTGCTGAGAAGTCTTTCTAGGCCCGCGTGTTTTCAGAAGAAGTAATACAGAATAAAATAAGCAGAGCTAGAGTATACAATGACTCAATAATGTAAGTGAAAAGAACACTAAAAAGAAGTTGAGCTTTAAATAACTATAATAGCCAGTCTTGGTCCTGGAGAACAAAAATGAAACATCTCTGTCTACCAAGGGGAGGGAGATGTAAACGGCAGATTTTTACACACACTGTCAGGCACAGTCACTGTATCAACTGTTTCTGTTTAATTGCTCTTCTTTATCACAACAGAAGGTTCAGTTCCTGAAACTGGGGTAAGAAGGAGATGGATAATATCCACAAATGACTGGGAAATAAAAACAATGGGCATCAGTAAAGCTTATTTTCCAATAACATGTTGGTTATTGGAGTTGATGACATTAAATGAAAGCTCATCTGTTAATGCAAACAGTGCTAGGAAAGAAATGTGGATGCAGAGAGTAGATCAGAAATCATCTTAACTTGACAGTAAGTGGCAGGGACAAAAACAATTTTATGACAGAGTCATAAATAAACGCCCTAAATTAACTAAAAATCTAGAAATAAAGGCTGTCAGACTGTCCAAAGAAAGCTACCCTTGCCCTACATTGTACTTTAAACCCATTTAGTCATATAAACAAAAAAATGGAACCAAATAATAGCTTATAATTTTCTACCATTTTAATTAATTTGCACAAAAGTAAGGAGATAGTAATTGGCGAGTGAAAACATTTTAAACAGAGGTGTCAGTTTAAATTTAAAACACCTTTTACAAATAATATGAAAAAAGTAAAATTTTGATGACAAGGCAAAAGGAATGGCCAGAATCTTGGAAAGCCAAGACAAGCAGGTAAAAAAATTACTCGACTTGCTGAACTTTATTTAATATTGGACTATGGACTGCAATATACAGCTGTTATAATGTATAGCTCATAAACAAAGATTTGTTACTTCATTTAACAGTTGCCAGATTCTTCCTAAAAACCTTTGTTTAATCCTATATTTAACTCTAGGTTTCACAATTTAAGAAGAATGTAGAAATTACATAGGAAAAGAAAGTAAAACAACAGAAAAAAAAATGAGAGTGAAAAATGAAATTAAACACTTAAAGAACCAAAGTTCTTTATCCTAAAGGAGAAGTTTCAGGAATTACATCAAAGCTAAGTATGAAAACAAACCAACTCTTCATTTTTACACAAGACAAATTGAAAAGAAATGAATTAAAACTCTAACAGTAGTGGGGCAGCTAGGTGGCACAGTAGATAGAGCACTGGCCCTGGATTCAGGAGGACCTGAGTTCAAATCTAGCCTCAGACATATAACACTTACCAGCTGTGTGACCCTGGGCAAGTCACTTAACCCCATTGCCTAACCAAAAAAAAAAAAAAACAAAAAAAAACCTCTAAGTAGGATTTTTGTTACATATGAGAATTTCTTTGCTCTAGCTAAAAGCATACCACCAAGTTGATAAAAGACATTATGAACTCTTACTTCTCTATACATAAAACAAACTGTGTGTCTAGGTAGGATATGTAATAGTAGATAGTAAAGGCCTATCATAGATCTAGAATCAGAAGGGACCTCAGAGGCCATCTAATGTAACTCCCTCATTTTACAGATAACGTAGCGAAAGCCCAGGAAGATTAAGCAACTTGCTCAAAGTCACACAGGCAGGAAGCATGAGAAAGAGACTTTGACCTCAGGTCATCTTGACTCCACAGCCAGTGTTCAAACCCTTATCCCACATAGAGCCTGATGATTTCCAAATGCTTTCACAAACAGTATCTTATTTGATGATCACAAAAACCAAGTGAGGCCAATATTATTAATATTTCCCATTAAGGAAACTAAGGCTCAGAGAAGTTAGCTGACTTGCAAAAGGTCAGAGCTGTAAATGTTAGAGATGGACCACAACCTACATCTAAAGATAGGAGCTCTTTCAATGACACCATCATTTCTTATTTTAAAAGTGTATACTCAAATAATGTGCCACATCATCACTTTGTAGAGATGTAAAATAATTTTCCAGTAAATCTCAAGAGGAAAGTCAAGGTGTTATAAGAGACAGCTGGCAAAAAGCACTTACCCATTAATGTTATAAGTTTATTCTTCAGCTGTGTATCTAAACGTGCAATCATCATCTCCACTGCATTTCTAATTTCTCGAACACGTTCGTCCTTTGCACTTCGCACTGCCTCTACATTTCTTTCCTAAGGGATTAATAAGTTAAAAGTTTTTTAATTTGAAAATGTCAACAAAAATAAATACAGCGTGCCAGCCCAATTTTTCTGGAAGGCTTCTGACTACCAAAACCTAACAATAAAATGTAAACTAGATGTATACAAAAAAGTTGTCTGGACCTGAAAATAATTTTTAAAAATGTATTTCTCAATTAATGTGTAAGTTTAAATTTAATGAAAGGAAGGCTCACAGGTTCTCCTAAAAGAGGTTAAGAAGTTAACTCTATTCTATTATCCATCAAAGAGCAATAGGTCCCTTCCCCCCTAGAGTAAGTAGAGGGTGAACAGTAGAGAACTTCTCTCTCATACTCCATTTAAGGAGGGGGCTCAGACAAGGTGGCAGAGTAGAGGGAACATTCTAGCTGAACTCTTCCCAATATTCCTCTCCAAACAACTTTAAAATAACACCTCCAATTGAATTCTGAGTGACACAGCAAACATAGGGTTGGGATGAGACATTTTTCCAGCCCAAGACAACTCAGAAGTTGGAAGAAGTAGTATATGACACTGGGTTGGAGGCTGGCCAGGAGTGCAGCCTGACAGCAACACCAGCTGTGGGCATTGGAGACATGATGGCAACAATAGTAGTAGCACTTTCAGGAACTCTCACTGCCCAGAGACAGTAAGGGGACTGGACAATTAGTCAAAAGGAGATTAGAGAGGACTTCTGTGCTGGCACTGGGTACAGGATCAGGTGATGTTAGGCAATTCCACTGCCCATTACCCAGCTCTGGTTTACAGTTCCAGAGCATCAAGGAGTGTCTGCAGTTGCCAGGGAGCAGGAGCCCTGGTTGCAATTACAGGACAGAGAGAGAGGAGGAGGCCTCGTTCCAGATCACACTAGGGTTTGTGGTTATAAGGCAGCAGGGTACCTCCCTGAGTAAGGACCAGAGTGCAGACCAGGAGAGCAGTGACACCTCTCCCGAGATCATATCACCTTGGAAGCACAGAAAACTCACAAACCCTCAGAACTAAATAAAGTCTAAAGCTTTAGAGCAGTGACTCTTCCTCCAAAGGGAACAGAGCCCAATTCTGTCTTAAAATTCAAAGTCAAGAAATAGGCTGAAAAAAATAAGCAAACAACCACAACAAAAAAAGAACCTGACTATAAAAAGCTACTGTGGTGATGAAGAAGCTCAAGACACAAACTCTGAAAAAGACAACTACATGAAAACATCTATATAAGCAAAACCTCAACAGAAAAATGCAGATTTGACACAAACTCGATAAGAATTCTTGGGGGGAGGGGAAGGAAAAAAGGGCCAGCAAGGTGGCCCAGTGGATAGACACCAGCCCTAAAGTCAGAAGGACCTGAGTTCAAATCCAACCTCAGACACTTGACACTTATTAGCTATGCGACCCTGGACAAGTCAGTTAACCCCTTTGCCTCACAAAAAAACAAACAGAAAAAGAATTCTTGAAAAAGGGAGAGATCAGTGCCTTTTTCTATTTGTGTCCTCAGTGCTTAGTTTAGCACAGTGACTGACACATAGTAAGTAGTTAATAGTAGTCTGATACTTAAGTAAAGTTTTGTACCTCCTGGACTAAAGTGTTTATTTTTCTTCCAATTCATTAAAGTTTTCATTTCCTTTTCCACTCTTTACTTGACTCCATGAAGCAACAAGAAATATGCTAGTACTGAAAAACTGAAAAATACCAGAAAATTTAAGTTATCTCCTATCAAAAACAACTGACATGGGAAACAGTTAAAGGCTAGATAATCTAAGAATCATTAAACTATCAGAAAAACCCAACCATAAACAAAGCCTACGTACTCTACAATTCAAACAAATCATGAATAAAAGCTATTCAGACCTATTAGAACCAGAAGACAAAGTGAAAATAGAATCTACCAATCATCACTAAAAAGAAACCCCAAATGAAAATTCCCAGTAACATCAGAGCCAAAATTCAGAGCTTAAATGAAAAAAAAAAATCTCAAGCGGCCTAAAAGAAAGTGCAAATACCACAGTAAAGATCACACTATACCTGGATATTTGTTAACACTAGAAAGGAGAGGAGAGTTTGGAATCTCTTATTCATAAAAGCAAAAGATAAAGGGCAACAACTAAAACTAAGCATAATCCTATAGGGGGAACAGGGGTGGAGAAGAGTTGGCTTTTCCATGTCTATTTAACTTCCAAGCATTCATGATGAAGAGGCCAGAACAGAGGATATTCTGGAATACAAACATAAGAGGCAAGAAAAACACAGAAAAGCAAATACACTTGAGTAATTATAAGGGATTTCCTCAGAACCCTAATGTTTTCAAGAGTCACAGGGACAGTAAATAAGACAGAGGGCCTGGGAGTTTTGTTGTATTTCTATGATCTTAAGAGAAAAAAAAGGGGGGGGGGGGAGGAAAAAGGAGTAAAGTAGGGAAAAAAGGGAGAAGGAAGAGGCAACTTACTATTCCCTATATTTGGTTCCCTCATTCAGGGGGCCATTTCATTGCTTCTTCTGTTTTATTTTTGCTTTCTTTCTGTTTTAGTTTTTCTTGTCTTCCTCCAATGCTGCCCATGCCTTCGGCGATGGCCTTAAAGCCAGATTATGACTGATCTGGATCACAAACTCTCATTTCAAACCTCACATTGAATCTCTTCAGTTTTATTAGACACACATAAAGTTCTAGTCTAATTAATTTAATCAACACTATATATTTGTGAAATATCCTTTCCTGGCTATAGCGAAATAAACCTCCTATTATTAGTTATTAGATAATCTACAAGTGTCTCTTTTCATTCTAATCTCAAACTTGAAATGTCAGAGAGGCTTGAGTCAGACTGGGCCTACAATAACTGGAAGCCTCACAATGATAAGAGGTTTTGAGGAAGGCAGTCATTAATAAATATACGAGAGAACATGGAAAAGAGCTGAAAAGGATGTATAGGCATTACTGGGCTTCAATCGGTATCACTAAAGGAAACACCACCATCAATGAAATCCTAAATTTTCGGAGAATATTCTATACAATGAAATAATTAAGGCTACATCACAGCCTATAAAATCCCAAGAGTGAATTATTATCTCTTCATCTATGTTACAAACTAGTTTTGAAAATATACTAAAATTTACAGGAACCAACAGGCATATCTTTGCCAAACTAAAAAACATATTTAACCCTTAATATCTTTGAAACAAATGAAAAAAGCATTTATCAAATACTATGTGCTGGGCTAAGCACTGAAGATAAAAGTACAAAAATCAAGAGTCCTTTCTCTCAAGGAGCTTACATTCTATTAGCGAAGGACAAAACATACAGGGAGAGCAGTAGCCAGGAAAGGTGTTTTGGTCTAAGAAATCCAAATGATTGGTGAATGGAGTCATAAAGCATTAATTAATTGATGTATTTTTCATAACGGTAGAATTAATCTGATTATTGTTCCCAGAGAAAAAGATAGCAAGTTAGGGAATGGGGGCAAGGAGTGGGGAGGCAACTTGGTAACATGGCAAGATGTTCAGAGTACAATGTGTTAAGTCTGGGGATACATAGATGGGTTAAATTATCAACAAAAAGGAGCGCTGGTCCTCCAAATGAGAATTGTAGTGTTGAGTCTAAGGAAGAGGAAGACAGCAGAATTCAATACTGATATTTTCTTTCTTTTTTTTTTTTTACTATTAATTTATTTTGATTTATCAACAATTGCTTCCATATGCTTTTGAGTTTAAAATTTTTCTCCCCTTTCCTCCCCACCACAGTGCACAATCTAATATAGGTTATACATATACATTCCTATTAAACATATTTTCACATTAGTGATGTTGTAAGTAAAGATTAGAACCAACAGGAGGAACCACCAGAAAGAGGAAACAAAACTCAACATAAGGGAAAAAAAAATAGCAATTCAACTTCCATAGTTCTTTCTTTGGATGTGGATAGCATTTTCTATCACAAGGCCTTTGGAGATGTCTTAGATCTTTTGCTGGAAAGGGTTAAGTTCATCAATATTAGTCATCGCACAACTTGGCTGTTATTGTGCAATACTAATATTTTCTAATAAATATCAAGATGCAAACACTATATACCAAAGAGCAAAAGAACTGGGCTTCTGGACAAAAATATACTCAGCAAAGCTAAGCATAATTCTGAATGAAAAAAAAAAAACAAAAAACCATGGATATTTAATGAATCATCAGACTTTAAGTACCTTGTTAAAAAAAAAAAAAAAAAAACACAAAAAACCTGAACTTAATAGAAGATTTGATATACAAGAACCAAAAGAAACATAAGGTACATACCAAAGACCAATTACAACGGACTCAATAAGGACAGACTGTTTTACCTTTTATGTACGTAAAATGTAAAACATATGTCTAAGATCGTTATTAGTAATTGGGTAGTTCATAAGAAATATTGGGGTAGACCTGAGCATGATATGATATCAAAAAGTAAAACCGTTCAGAAACAGCTAAAAAGAGTAATTATCTTATACAAATGAGGTACAAGAGGAAGAACTGATACAGAGGAATTAGATGGGGGCTCAGGAGGGCTGTTAGTTCTAGAAACCTACTTTCATCAGGAATGGGTTCAAGAAGGAACAATACATATATATCTAAAAGAATATGAAAGTCTTCTAAATTTAGAAAGACTCTTATTTCCAAGTATTTAGCTACCAAGTGACGAAATTTTTTGGCTCTAGAAAATTTTAAAGACCATGTACTAAAGCATGTAGAGCTTGTAGTCTGTTATGATGGAGGGAAGGCCCACACTAAAGAAATAATACAGTTTTTGAATTACTGAAATACCATAAAAAATGTTATTTTATAGGCTAAATTTGTGTGTGTGTGTGTGTGTGTGTGTGTGAGAGAGAGAGAGAGAGAGAAAGAAAGAGACAGACAGAGACAGAGCAATAGTGTGATGCTTTTGTAAAATTGCTATATGTGGAATTAGAAGACCTGGGTTCAAATTCCACCACTGCCACTTACTACCTTTGTTACCTTGGACAAGTCATTTAACATTTCTAGGACTTAATTCCTCATCTGATAAATAAGGAGGTTGTATTAGATGACCTCTTCGATGATCCCTTCCAGTTCTAAATTTATGATCTTATGAATTTTAGCACCATTTATAACACTGTCTATGGGAAAATGCATATTAATTCCCAAACAACTCCCTTACAAATGAATATAAACTGTTCATAATCTGGGGCACAAAGTTAGATATACTGCTAAGTTCCCTGTTTTTGAAAACCCCACTCTGCTGCCAGAGCGTTTCCCTGCACCCTGGAATCTCTATATGAATTTCACCTCCCTACTCAGAAAAGCTCAGTGTCAGTCATTTTGATATTTATTTTTATTTTTATCTTTTTTTAAATTTTAGACTTAAATACTAAAACTTAAAAATATAATGTGAAGAGAAATATAAAGAAATATAAAATAAGAAGAGAAAAAAACATGTCACATGCACAGTAGAACATGAGAGGATTCAAAATAAATAGTATAAATATAGCAATAAATTTCCATTTCAAGAAAGCCTACAAATACTATGCTTTGTGTTGACAGCTGTCCATCTTCTCTTTGCTTCCTTGTAGGTTTTCTTTTGTGCTCTGCTGAACACTTTTTACTTTGTTCTTTTTTCCTCCTTTCTTTCTCCACTCCCCACCAGGCTACAAAAATCAAACAAAATCAAAAGAATGAAAAAATAGAAGAAAACGTAAATTACCTCATTGGAAAAAGGACTGACTTGGTAAATAGATCCAGGAGAGATAATTTAAGAATTATTGGACTACCTAAAAGCCATGATCAAAAAAAGAGACTGCATAGCATGTTTCAAGAAATTATCAAGGAAAACTGCGCTGATATCCTAGAACCAGAGGGTAAAATAGTCACTGAAAGAATCCATTGATCACCTCCTAAAAGAGATTCCAAAATAAAAATACCAAGGAATATTGTAGCCAGATTTCAAAATTATCAGGAGAAAATACTGCAAGCAGACAGAAAAAAACAATTCAATTATCAGGAAGCCAGTCAAGATTACACAGGACTTAGTAGCTTCTACATTAAAGGAACGAAAGGCTCAGAATATGATATTCTAGAAGGCAAGAAGCTTAGATTACAACCAAGAATCAAGCACCCAGCAAAACCAAACATAAGCTTTCAGGGAAAAAGATGGACATTCAATGAAACACAGGACTTTCAAACTTTCCTGATGAAAAGATCAGAGCTGAACAGACATCTGATCTTCCGCTAGAAGACTCAAGAGAAGTATAAAAAGGTAAACAGGAAGGAAAAAAACCATGTAATTCAATAAGATTTCAAATGTTTTTCCTACACAGGAAGATAAAACTCCTGAGAACTATATCTCTATTAGAGCAGTTGGAAGGAGTATACATGGACAGAGGGTATGGGTCTAAGTTGACTTTGATGTGATTATATAAAAAAAAAATTAAGGGGTGATAAAAAGGATTGTAATGGGAGAACAGAAAAGGAAAAGACAGAATAGGGTAAAGTATACCACATGAAGAGGCACAAAAGACTTACTACAACAGAGGGAAAGAAGGTAGAGGGTGAGCATTATTTAAACGTTACTCTCCTTGGATTTGGCTCAAAGAGGAAAAAACATACACACTTGGTTGGGTATAGAAATTTATTTTACCTTAAAAGGAAGTAGAAGAGGAAAGGAGAATAAGAAGGGAAAGTGGAGTGTGGGGGGGAGGGCCCGATATTAGGAAGGGCAGATTGAGGGAGGTAGTGGTCAGAAGTAAGACTCTGGTGAGGAGGGACAGGGTGAAGGGAATAAGAAAAGTATAAACAGAGAAAAATAGGATGGAGAGAAATACACAGTAATTATAACTGTGAATGTAAATGGGAAAGAATAACAGAATGGATTAAAAACCAGAATCCTACAATATGCTGTTTACAAGAAACACATTTAAAGCAGAGAGATACACACAGAGTAAAGGTAAAAGACTGAAGCAGAATATATAATTATGCGTCAATTTAAGTAAAAAAAGCAGGGTAGCAATACTGATCTCAGACAACACAAAAACAAAAATATCTAATTAAAAGACATAAAGAAGAAACTACATTTTGCTAAAAGGTATCATAGGGCAATGAAGTAATAGCAATACTAAACATCTATGCACCAAGTGGTACAGCATCCAAATTCTTAGAAAAGTTAAGTGAGGGACAGGAAGAAACAGACAGCAAAACTGTACTAGTGGAAGACCTCAACCTCCCCCTCTCAGAACTAATAAATCTAACCACAAAATAAACAAGAAAGAAGTTAAGGAAGTAAACAGAATTTTAGAAAAGTTAGATATCATAGACCTTTGGAGAAAACTGAATGGGGATAGAAAGGAATATACCTTTTTCTCAGTGGTACATGGCATCTACACAAAAACTGACCATGTATTAGTGCATAAAAACCACACAATCAAATGTGGAAAGGGAAAAATATTAAATGCATCCTTTTCAGATCATGATGCAATAAAAATTATATGTAATAAAAGGCCAAAAAAAGATAGGCTAAAAACTAATTGGAAACTAAACAATTTAATCTTTTTTTTTTTTAAATTTTTAGGCAATTGGGGTTAAGTGACTTGCCCAGGGTCAGACAGCTAGTAAGTGTCAAGTGTTTGGTCTAAGGCCAAATTTGAACTCAGGTCCTCCTGACTTCAGGGCCAATGCACTATCCACTGAGCCACCTAGCTGCCCCCTAAAACAATATAATCTTAGAGAATGAGTGGATCAAATAACAAATCACAGAAATAATCAATAATATTACCAAAGAGAATAAGAATAATGAGGCAACATACCAAAACTGCAGCCAAAGCAGTTCTTAGGGACAATTTTATCTCTCCAAATGCTTACACAGATAAAACAGAGGAAGAGGAGATCAATAAACTGGGCATGCAACTAAAAAATGTAGGGGAAAAAAACAAATTAAAAATCTCCAATTAAATACCAAATTAGAAATTCTGAAAATCAGAGGAGAGATTAATAAAATTGAGAGTAAGAAAACTTTTGAACTAATGAATAAAACTAAGAGCTGGCTTTACGGGAAAAAAAATCATAAAATAGATAAACCTTTGGTTAATTTGAATGAAAATAAGAAGAAAACCAAAGTACCCATATCAAAAATCAAAAGGGTAAATTCACCAGCAATGAAGAAGAATTAAAGCAATAATTAGGACCTATTTTACACAACTGTAGGCCAATAAATTTGACAATCTAAGTGAAATGGATGAATATTTACATAAACATAAACTGCCCAGATTAACAGAAGACGACATAAAATACTTAGCCCCATGTTAGAAAAAGAAATTGAACAAGCCATCAATGAACTCCCTGAGAAAAAATCTCCAGGGCCAAACGGATTTACAAGTGAACATTTAAAGAACAATTCATTCTAATACTATATACTATTTGGAAAAATAGATGAGGAAGGAGTCCTAGCAAATTCCTTTTATGACACAAATATGATGTTGATACCTAAACCCAGGAAGAGCCAAAACAGAGAAAGAAAATTACAGATGAATTTCCCTAATGAATACTGATGCAAAAATTTTAAAGTATTAACAAAGAGATTATAGCAATTTATCATGAGGAATATGCTATGATCAGATGGGATTTGTACCAAGAACGCAGGGTTAATTCAATATTAGGAAAACTATCAGCATAACCAACCATATCAATAACAAAACTAACAGAAATCATATGATCATCTCAATAGATGCTGAAAAGGCTTCTAACAAAATACAGCACCCATTCCTATTAAAAACACTAGAGAGTATAAGAGTATGTGGAGTTTTCCTTGAATGATAAGCAGTATCTATCTAAATTCATCAGCAAGCATTATCTGTAATGGGGATAAGCTAGAAGCATTCCTAATAAGATCACGGGTCAAACAAGGATGCCCATTATCACCACTACTATTCAATATTGTTCTAGAATGTTAACTTTAGCAATAAGCAAAGAAAAAGAAATCGAAGGAATCAGAAGAGGCAATGAGGAAATAAAACTATCGCTCTATGCAGATGATATGATGGTATCATACTAAATCAACTAAAAAACTACTTGAAACAGTAACTCTAGCAAAGTTGCAGGATATAAAATAAACCCACATAAATCATCAGCATTTCTACATACTACCAACAAAGCCCAGCGGCAACATACAGAGAAATTCTATTTAAAATAACTACAGAAAATATAAAATATTTGGAAGTCGACCTACGAAGACAAATTCAAGAACTAGACGAACACAATTATAAAACACTTTTCACATAAATAAAGTCAGATCTAAACAACTGGAAAAATATCAACTGCTTGTGGGTAGGCTGAGCTAATATAATAAAAATGACAAGTCTACCTAAATTAATTTACTTATTTAGTGCCTTAACAATCAAACTAACAAAAAATTATTTCAAAGAGCTAGAAAAACTAATAACACAATTCATCTGAAAGAACAAAAGGTCAAGAATATCAAAGGAATTAATGAAAAAAATGCAAAGGAAGATGACCTAGCCATACTGGATCTAAAACTATATAATAAGGCAGCAATCATCAAAACTATTCAGTACTAGCTAAGAGATAGAGTGGTAGATCAATGGAATAGGTTAGGTTAAAAGACACAGTAGTAAATGACTACAGTAATCTAAAGTTTGATAAACCCAGAGACTCCAGCTTCTGGGATAAGAACTATTTGACAAAAATATAGTATAGACCAGTATCTCACACCATATACCAAGATAAGATTGAAATGGGTACATGATTTAGACATAAGGGGTAATACCATAAGCAAATTTGGAGAGCAGGGAATAGTTTACCTGTCAGATCTAGGGAAAAGGGAAGAATTTATGAACAAACAAGAGATAGAGAACATTATGAAATGCAAAATGGATAAATTTTGACAACATTAAATTAAAAAGGTTTTATACAAACAAAAACAATGCAACCAAGATTAGAAGGAAAGCAGAAAGCTGGGAAACAATTTTTATAGCCAGTATTTCTGATAAAGGACTCATTTCTAAACTATATAGAGAACTGAGTCAAATTTATAAGAATATAAGTAATTCCCCAATTAATAAATGGTCAAAGACTATAAATAGGCAGTTTTCAGACAAAAAAATTAAGGCTATCTATAATCATATGAAAGAATGTTCTAAATCACTATTGATTAGAGAAATGCAAATTAAAACAACTCTGAGGTAACCTCACACCTATCCGATTGGCTAATATGACAGAAAAGGAAAACGATAAATGTTGGAGAAGATACGTGAAAACTGGAACATAGCGGAGTTGTGAACTGATCCAACCATTCTGGAGAGCAATGTGGAACTAGGCTCAAAGGACTATAAACCTGTGCATACCCTTTGATTCAGGAATACCACTACTAGGTCTGAATCCCAAAGAGATCATAAAAAAGGAAAAAGGACCCACATGTACAAAAGTATTTTTAGCAGCACTTTTTGTAGTGACAATGAACTGGAAATTGAGGGGAGGCCCATCAATTGGGGAATGGCTGAACAAGCTGTGGTATATGAATGTAACGGAATACTATTGTTCTATAAGAAATGATGAGCAAGCAGGTTTTAGAAAAACCTGGAAAGACTTACATGAACTGATGCTGAGTGAAGTGTACCAAAACACTATACATAGCAAGAGCAATAGTATGTGATGATTAACTGTAACTATAGACTTAGCTCTTCTCAACAATACAATGATCTAAGACATTTCCAAAACACTTGTGATGGAAAATGCTAACCATAACCATAGAAAGAACTATGGAGTCTGAAATGCAGATGAAAGCATACTATCTTCACTTTTTTGTTTACTGTTTTTCCTTTCTCGTGGTTTTTCCCTTTTGTTCTGATTCTGCTTTCATAACATGAATAATGAGGAAATATATGATTGTACATGTATAACCTATATCAGATTGCTTGCTGTCTTAGGGAGTCAGGGAGAAAAATTTGGAACTCAAAATTTTACAAAAACGAAAATTGAAAACTATCTTTACATGTAATTGGGGGAAAAAATAAAATTCTATTAAGGGAAAAAAACATGGAAAGACTTGCACAAAATAATAAAGAGTGAAATGAGTAGAACCAAAAGAACATTGCATACAGTAACTGCAATATTGTTTTAAGAACAATTTTGAGCGAGTGAGTTATTGTAATATAAATATCTAAATTAATTATAAAGGACGTATAAAGACTCTATCTGCCTTCAGAGAAAGAGCTGATATATACAAGTATGTATGGAATAATTTCACATATATGTATGCACATACGTGTGTGTGTGTGTGTATATATATATATATATATATATATACACACACACATACATACACACACACACCCCTATTTGTGTCTAATGGTAGCCATCTCTAGGGCAGGGGGTGGGGGTAGGAAAGAAAAAAAAAGAAATTTACATGATAATTTTGTTGTATATTTGAAAGGAATAGCAAGTTGTACACAATAGTATGGAGGGAATTATGACTTTAATAATAACAGATATGATATGTATAATGAACATACTAATAGATTTTTCAGAATTGCCTTTTCCAACTTGTGAGTCAAACTCACAATGCAGCTCGAACTGATCAATCAAAGTTTGACAAGACTCACAATCACGGGCATCCTTCTGCCTGCATACTTAAAGTAAAGTGAATCAAAGACTGTAGAATCTGTTCCTGTCACAGAACTCTGGATCCTGTAACCCACTAAGTAAAGACCCCCAAGGACTTGAGCAGTATTGCTCCCACAGGACTCCAGAATTGTTGTATTGTCTTCCATTTGTGGATTTGTTGTGGGAAACCACTCTGGCCCTGGGAACAATTGTTTGTAATCCACCTTTCCCCCTCCCTTCCCACTTGTGATTTATGTATATAATCTGTCTTCACTTCAACAAGGTGAAATTCTGATCAGAAAATCAGTTCCTCATAATGAAACTAATTAATTAAAAGATTACCTGATTACTGGCACTTTGTCTCTGGCCTACTGTTTTGTCACTCTCAGGTTAGAAACTGACTCAGCAAAATCCTGTTAAGAGTTGATTTGCAGTTTCATGTGCAATGTTTTTTTTATTGTATTGTTATGGAAATGTTTGTTTTATTTCATAAATTAAAAGTTAAAAATTAAAAAGTGCCATATTGAGTCTTTCAACTTAGTAATACCTGCCTATCTTTTGAGAATCTAGGGTTACCTTTATGCCAGATGAGAAATTTCATTTCTAACTCTGTATCTCCCACACATAGAACATGCTTAATAAATGCTTGTTGACTGATCAGAGTAGGGATTTTTTGGGGGAACAGGGAAGAATGGAAGGGGAAAATTAGCATTTATATAGCATCTATTATTTGCCAAGCATTGTGCTAAATTGCTTTGTAAACATTATTGCATTTGATCCTCACAACAACTCTTCAAGCTGGTGCTGTTATCATGTTCATTCTACAGGTGAAGAAACTAAGGCAAATAGCGATTAAGTGACTCATTCACCAATACACAGCTAGCAAGTATCTAAGATCATATTTGAACTTAAGATCTTCCTGACTCCAGGCCCAGTACTCTATCCACTGCACCAATTAACTAGATTCAGTGCATAAAGTATAGTACTTTTTAAAGTATTATGTTCTAACTCAGAAGAGCCAAAATATATCTCCTTACCACAAAATCAGCTATTCCCTCAACAGCTGTGGAAGAAAAGAGGTGAGGGGTAGCTATGGGAATCAACAACTAATTATCTGAATTCTGAAAGGTTCAATCACCACTTCCCACTTACTAGACTAGCAGAAGAAAAAACAATTGTTCATATGGAAGGACAGAGGCTAGAGATTTCAATACAATTGCTGCCTCTTTGTATTTCTATAAAACTAAAGAGTTCATAAAATAAGAAATATTTATAGATTATAATGTGCATCTTCAAGTCCTTTAAAATTTCAGTCCATAGAAATTTAATTTGTATGTGAAGACACCTGGAATGTAAAGATGAATAAGAATTTAACAATCAAATCAGCCTTTATTAAGCACCTATATATAACACATTATTCTACACACTCAGAATTCAAAGATAAAAAAAAAATTATATAGCCGCTACCTTACAAAAAGCTTACATTCTATTCATTTCCCCATAGAAAATAAATACAAGGTGATTTGGGGAAAAAGGGACTAACAATAACAGAAGGAGATCTGGAAAGGTGTCACATAAAAGGTAGGGCTTGGGCTCTTAAGTAAACAAGAGATTCTAAAAGGCATAAGGAGGAAGTACATTATAGGAATGAAGGATAGCCTGTGCAAAGGAATGGAGATGGGAGATGAAATATAGGTATAATAAGAAAGTGTAAATAAATGAGGACTATAACTGTAGCTCTGCAGGACCATATGGTGTTTGCCTGTACCAGAGAGTACATGAAGTAGAATAAAGCATAATAAGGCTGGAAAAGTAAACCGAAGCCAAACTGTGAAGGGCTTATGCCAAACAAGAGAGTGCATATTTCATCTTAGAGGTAATAGGGAGCCAAGGGTTTTATCAAACAAAGGAATGACACGGAAAGTCCTATCACTTTGGCCGCTAAGTGGAAGATAAATGAATGTAAAGACTTTTTAGGGCTATCCTTACCACTTCTTGAACCAAGCTTATTAATTCCATGAGTCGTCGACGAAGTTTTGCTACCTCTTCATTCACTTTAGTGACATGTTGCTCATAAATTTCCGCCAAAGGCTTAAAAGTGTGTCCACCATGCTATTTAAATCAAATAAGAAAAGTATCTTTAGACCATTTTAGGTTCTGCAAGATCATCCTCTGGACATAAGAAAGAACATACTCAAAATTAAATTTTAGCCTTGTAGATTTCTTTAATGTTATTAAAGCTGGTAGAATTTTCTTAAAAATTCACCTTATCTGCATCAAGGCTCCTGTATGAATGACTGTTCAGCAGGCCTGGATTTTACCAAAATACCTTTTGGAAATCGAGTATTCATTCAAATTTATAATCAATTTAGAGTGTTACTTTTACCTGTTAAAAAAGGAGGGCAGGTCTATAAAAATCATCCACTTATACTCACACAACCAGTTTTTTAGTTAAAATTCAAAACAACTTCTTATCAAATTCTAGCTCTTAATTAGAAATTGGAATGATTAGATTTGTTACAATGAGCTTGTCTGACATTCTACTGAGAAGAAAAATAACAGGAACAGTCTGCTTTAGTGAACACACTTAGTCACAAACTTTAAGAGGAAATTGTAGAAAGTGAGATTTAATGTTTCCAATCGAGAAAATATAGGAAAGGATGGTGGCATACTTAAGTACCAAGTTGGAGGAACTTGAATTTTCCTAGTTCAGCACATTAATATTTAAATTACAGGAAGGTCTCATGGAACATAACATTACTTGGTCTTCCTAAAATTTAAGTCTTTAATGGAATACAATTACTATGGTCAAATAAGCTTTCCAAAAAAATCAGATACTCAAACACACACACACATACTCTCTCACTCTCATAGATAGGAAGGCACTATATCCAGAAATGCGATATCTACAAGAAGCAGCTTGACATAATACACAGAACCTGACCTCAGGATAAGATATGGGATCAAATTCTACCTCTGACACATATTAGTTTATGTAACCATGGTCAAATCGCTTAACCTTTAGATGTTTATGTAACCATGGTCAAATCACTTAACCTTTTAGTGCCCAGACAGAACACAGTCTCAAACAATGAAAATTATTTTGCAGAAGGTCATTCAAGTAGTTTCAAGGCAAAGGCTTGGGGTCTCGGATTCCAAGTCTAGTGCTTTTCCCCCAACACTTCTCATAACAGAGCTGAGGTTGCTCTAGCAAATGTGGGAAACACTAACTACAAAATGAATGGTTTGGACTACATGATCTCTAAGACAATTCTCTGTTCTACTAGTCTATGATTCTCCAGTGAGTGCCCACTAGAAAGTGCTTAGTAATATATGGTACTGGGTCAAAAAGTTTATCAACTAAATGAGAGACAAACAATACATAAACACACACACAAGAAAAATAATATACTTGAAAATTCTACTCACCATTCCTCCCCAAAGCGCACACTGATGGCAGATACATTTCTTACAAGTCCAGCAGAACACACTAAGCTTTTCGTGGTGATTTTCACATCTAATTTTTTTAATGGAAAAGAGAAATATGTAGTTAAGAATTAATAAGATTTTTCTCCAAAAGTCAGACATTTTTAAGGCACATCTCAAGGAATATAGCATAAAAGTCCTGCTTTGGATCTACTTCTATAGCTTTGATTAAGTTCGCTAAAAAACTCATTTTTAAAACTATAAATTTTTGCTAATCATCTAAATTAGCCTTTTAAAAACCATATGCCTGCTTCTCTAACAGGATCACGAAGACAAACACCTCATAACCAGCAGTTGATGATGCTGAGGAAGAATAATAATCTGTCAATGACTTTTATTCATTCTTCGATGTGGACAACATCTATGATATCACATACCAAGTTTGGAATATTTCCCAACATGGAACCTTCAGATCACCTGGTCACTTTATTTTTTATTTGTTTTGCTGTACCTTTATAAAAATTTTTAACGTTCTTTTTTTAAATTTGAGTTCCAAAAGTTCTTTCTCTCCCCTCCAAGTCCTTCCTCTACCTATTGAGGAGGCAAACAATATATCAATTGTACATGTGAAGTCAAGCAAAATATACTTCTGTATTAGCGAGGTTGCCCCTCCCCCCAAAAAACAAGAAAAATAAACTAAGTAAAAAAAGTATGCTTTAATCTTCACTCAAATCAGTTCTATGGGTGGAGAGCAATTTTAATCATGAGTCCTTTGGAACTGTCTTGGATCACCAATCTATTGATCAGGGTAGCTGTCTTTCACAGCTGATTTTTATTAAAATATTTCTGTTACTAAGTACAATGTTCTCTTGGTTCTGCACATTTTACTTTGCATTGGTTCGTAAGTCCTACCAGATTTTTCTAAAAAAATCCCCCTCATCATTTTTTATAGCACAATAATATTCCATCACAATCATATACCACAACTTGTTCAGTCATTCCCCAACTGATGGGTATCCCCTCAATTCCAATTCTTTGCCACCACAAAAAGAGCTACAATAAACATTTGTACATATAGGTCCTTTTCTTTTTTTCTCTGATCTCTCTGCTGGGTCAAAAGGTATGTAGTTTTATAGCCCTTTAAGCATAGTTCCCAATTGTCCTCCAGAACGGTTGAAGCAGTCCACTACTCCACCAACAGTGTATATTGGTGTATCTATTCTTCCACATCCCCTCCAGTATTTGCTATTTTCCTTTTCTGTCATGTTAGTCAATCTAATAGGTATGAGTGGTACCTTAGAGTTCTTTTAATTTGCATTTCTCTAATCAGTATTTAGAGCATTTTTTCATGACTATTGATAGCTTTTTCTTCTTCTGAAAACCACATGTTATATACTTTGATCACTTGTCAATTGAAGAACAAATCTTATTTTTATAAATTTGGCTCAGTTCCCCATATATTTAAGAAATGAGGAAAAAATGAGGCTTTTATAAGAGAAACTTGCTACAAAAAAAAGTTCCCCAGTTTTCTGCTTTCTTTCTAATTTTGGCCACATTGGTTCTGTTTGTGCAGAAGTTTTTACTTTCCTGTAATCAAAATGGTCCATTTTACTTCCTATGATCCCCTCTATCTCGTTCAGTCATAAACTCTTTCCTAATCCATAGATCTGACAAGTAAATTTCTCCATGCTTTCCTAATTTATTTGTTATCACCCTTCATGTCTAAATCATGTCTAAACCCATTTATGTTGGTATGCCTAATCTCTGCCAAACTGCTTTCCAGTTTTCCCAGCAATTTTTGTCAAATAATGAACTTTGGGTTTACCAGCACTAGATTACTATAGTCATTTACTACTACATACTGTGTACCTAATCTCTTCCACTGACTTACCTGGTTCCTTTAGACAAATTTCGCTTTAGGATTTCTAAGTCCTAGACAGGTTACAAGCTCAATTATGTGTCAGTGTGTATGTATGTGCATATATGTAGTCTGCATGTAAATATTGTTTGTAAAAAGGCTGGCACACATAGTAATCGACCTAAATGTGGCTAACTGCTTTGATACAATGCTGCATCATCGAGGGAAATGCACAAAGCAATTCTATTTTCTCTCTCTCTCTCTCTTTTTCTCTCTCTGAAAAAGACACTGTTCTAATTTTAGGACAAACATTACACTTAGCAAGGCACTGAACATTGAGTGAACCTATGAGTAAGCATGTTTCTATATATTTGATTCCTTAGTCTGAATAGCAAATGAATTATTTGATGGTATGAGCTGTATCTTCAAATTGTATAGAATTTCTCTCAAAATATACAAAATTCAATGACATTTCTTAGTTGCCTACAGAGAAGAAACATTAAAAAACTGGGCCATTTCACTCATTCCTTTTAGAAGACACTTACAGTGAGCAGTCAGGACAAGATAACACTATTAAGAAGTGACATCACTCCAGACTGGTATATGATACAGCAGAATCTTAGAAAAGGGAAGGACTTTGAAGATCTTGATTTTACAGTTAAGGAAACTTGCACTAGAGATTTAAATAACTTGCTCCCATTCTAATTTTTACCCTGAGCCTTTCTTTATCTATGAAAATTCTTATTACTCCAGTTCAGACAATATTTTTGGAAATAATTCAATACTGCCACCTTCCAAGAGGGCAGAAAGAAATTTGACAATATAATTTCTGAAGACTCTTTCAGCTCTAAAATGGTGATCCTACAAACATTCGTAAAGCAGACATCCCAATAACTAACAGCTGCAATTTATTTCACTCTTCCAGAAAGGCCTGAGTTTGAATCCTATCTCAGATACTTCTCAACCTCAGTTTCCTCTTCTATAAAATGAGGATAACAAAAACACCTTTCTCACAAGGCCAAATAAGATCAAACATGTAAAGTATTTTACAAACCTTAAAGCACTATAGAAATGTTAGCTGTGATTAGTATTATACAAGAATTCACGAATTTGTAAAAGCTTTAAAGACGAATTTCCAAGAGTCAAGAGACCCAAGTTCTTTAACTTTCCTGGACTCCCTTGCAAGCAAAAACAAAAACACACCCAATCTCCTGTAACGTGTCCATGCTGAAGGGTCTCCATCTGAAAAATGAAAAGATTACAAATACTGTCCTGGCCATCAATATTTCTCAAAGTAGCACCAGGGAACTGCCAGTCTGGAAACTCTCTTTACCAGTGCAGATCTATCCCTGCGCTATACCTTAGATGCTCTACAGAGAACTGCCCTGGAGTATGTGTCAGAAATGGAACTCAAACCTAGCTCAGTCTGAATCTAAGACCAATCCTCTAGCCATTCACCATGCTACCTCTCTACACAAATACACAGTCCCCCCAAATTAAAGTGCTGTGATATTACCAACATTTGTACTAAGAGTGGGAATAGGTCAAAATTAACAACTAACAAATATAGTTAACAGAGTAGTCTTTAAAAAGATTAGACACTTGGTAATATAATCTAAGAATCACTTTAACAAAATAGGATTAAAAATAAACTTTTGGGAGTTTCCTGTCACTACAACAATTGAAAATGGTTTATTTTCTGATCACTACAGTAAGCAATCATGACTTCAGAAGGCTGATGATTAAACATGCTAGTGACCTCTTGGCAGAATAGTGATGAACTAGAAGTACAGAATGAGAAATATCCTTCAGACACTGACAATATGAATTGTTTTGATATTTATTTGCAAAAATGCAGGTAACACAAATGGGTAGTGATAGATTTAAAAAAAAGAATATCAATAAAATATTTTAAAGTATATACAAAAACCAAAAATCTCAGAAGGCAATACAAACCGGGCAATTTTGTCACCAAAATAGAAAATTCAACATACTTAAAAACCTGTACTTAACAGAGAACTCATATGCAATCCTCTTTGTTATTCCTTGAATACTGAAATGTTCATGTTTATTAATAATTAAGCTAATAATAAAACAAAAACAAAACTTTCCCCCCAAATGGTTTTACATACTTGTCCTTTTCATTTTCTTCGTGTTTGGTGAGACTGCAAAGCTGAAGAGTGTCAAGCTGTTGGGTAACCTCTTCTGCCCAGCGACAGTTTACCAATTCTCGGAGCTGGAGGGGAGCACTGAAAAAGGTTGAATTATAGTCTATTTCAGAAACTCAGGATTTTAGCATTTAAAACAGCATATAAATAAATATTTGTTATCTCTTTCATGTAGTTATTCACTTACAACAATAACTGTAACATGAAAACAATGAATCATGCTTATTTTTACTGAATGAACTTTAGTCCTAACTAGAAGTCTAGCCTAAGAAGGTACACAACAAAATTCATAAATGGAAAAAAATGGCAAAAAGACCAAACCTCGTGAGTGACTTTTAAGCAGATAAGTTAGTTATGTTATCCTTCAGGGCAGAGGGGAGGGAGAGGTTGTTTCTTTCATTGTCAATCAATCATTTGGTGGGTGCTAGGAGCTGGGGATGCAAATATAAATTGCTGACACAATCCCTACTCCCAATGACCTTACATCCTAATGTAGGGGATGAGAGAAACAATAAATGCATATAAAAGTTATTAAATACAAATATATCTACAAAGTTGTCCAATACAAGGTAGAGTGGGAAAGGGTCTTAGCAGCTAAGCAGACCAAGAATGGCTACTACAAAGGCACAGGGATGGAATGTCATGTATAAGGAACAGAGAGAGCCCATTTGGCTAGATTGCAGAGTACAGAAAGTCCAGTGAGGTTGGAAAGATAGTTTAGGGCTAAACTGTGCCTACACTAGATTTAAAAGCTAAACAGAAGCATCTACATTTGGTCCTAGAGACAATAAGAAGCCACTGGGGTTAGCTGAGGAGAGGAGTCATGGTCAGATCTGGGCTTAAGAAAAATTACTTTGACAACAGTATATAGAATATAGGAAGAGAGTTGAGACAGTTCAGAGGCTATTGCAATAATCTAGCCAAGAAGCAATGAGGGTTTACACTAAGATAGTAGCTGTAAGTAAAGGGATCCGATGTAAAAAATACCATGAAGGTAGAAATAACAAGATTTGGCAAGTGATTAAATACATGGGGTGAGAGGGAATGAGGAGTCCAGGGTAACGCTGATATCATGCACCCGAGACACTGGAAGGGATGGTGGTACCTTCAACAGAAACAGTGAAGTCTAGAAGACGAAAGGGTTTCAGGGAAAAGATAATTAATTCAGTTTTAGACACACTGAATTTAAGATGTCTACAGGACATCCAGTTTGAAATGTCTAACAGTCGACTGGTAATGTAGAACTAAAGCTTGAAGGGGAGACACTACTCTTGTGAAGTGAATGATGGATGTTATGAATAAGAAATTCTCCTAAATAGGTTATAATATGCGCTCTTACCCCACTCTCTTAATGCTAGCATATTCACAAAAATTATATGAAAAAACTTACCGACAGTGAGGACATTGAGCTCTTTGTTCTGTCAGCCAACGCTTAGGAGGCAAGAGGGGAAAAAAGATTTTCAGTTCCCGAAACACCAATATTTTAAAAGTATTAAAATGTAGTTTCATGATTTATATGTAAGTCTGTTGGTTAAGTTCTTTTCTCTTAACAGGTCCAAATTTCACAGAGATTCTATAAAAAATATTTTCAAATAGCAAACTCTATTCTCCACAAGGCAGGTAAAACAAGCATTCAATTGTTTCCATTGCCTGAGATAAAAGGAACAATACTAGCCCAGAACTAAACTGTATCAGAAGGAGAGGCAGTACAAAGAACTGGTATAAAAAGAAACCACTCAGAGTAGGAGGCGGCAAATAGCCCCAAGATAGACTAGACAGCATCTGCAAGTGACTTATTCGTAGATGATCCACATATTAATGATAGGACTGTAACTAAAACAGAAAGTAAAGATTATTGATGACTTGATTCTAAATTACACTATAAGAAAACACTCAAAAAAAAAACCACTCATCTAGAAAATAATAGGTCAAAGTAGGCACTGACTTAATTTTCACTACCTCTTAAGAAATTTAACAAAAATAAAACAGTTACACAATAAGACCAGGAGAGCCCAGAAATGGTTATAGTGAGCGAATACTTGATAAATACTGAATGTAAGAAATTTACTAGTGTTTCCACAGTGATCATTCCTGATCATCTGTGACATCAGTAAATACTCCCTTTACCAAATGAATTAGAGTTACTTTGAGGGTCTGCAGAAAATCAATTAAAAGAGGAAATCAAGCCTCTTGTCCATATCATTAGAGAATAAAAGATCTTGCTGAGTTTAGCATTTACAAAAAAGAATTAAGTCAACAGAGCAAAACAGCTTCTAAGTCATGTATCAAATAATAGCAGCAATAATGAACATTTACATAGCACTTAAGGTTTGCAAAGAGCTTTACAAATGTTATTTCATTTTATGCTCACGACCACTTTGGGATATAGGTGCTATTATTATCCCCATTTTAGAGTTAAGTAAACTGATGCAAAAAGAGAGTAGGTGACTTTCCCAGGTTCACATAGCTAGGAAATATCTTTAGGCTGAATTTGAACTTAGGTCTTCCTGACTCCAAGTCCAGTGCTCTATTGCCCACCTACTTTTCCAGTATTCTTAAAGCTTACACATTCCTCTCCTTCCCAATCCCCATACCCTTCAATTCAATGACACTGGCCTCCTTACTGTTCCTCAAACAAGATACTCCATCTTCAGACCTCCATCCACTGGCTGTCCTCTATGACTGTAATTCTCACCCTCATCTTTGCCTCCTGGCTTCCTTCAAGTCTCAAGTAAAATCTCTTCTACAGGAGGTCTTTCCTAATCCTCCTTAATTCTAATGTTTTCCCTATTGATTATTTCCAATTTACTTCCTGTATATAGCTTATGGGTACTTAGCTGTCTGCATGCTGCCCTCCCCCATTAGATTGTGAGCTCCTTCAGAACAGGGACTGTCCTTTACCTTCTTATATCCTCAGCACTTAGCACAGTGCCTGGCACAAAACCACCACTTAATAAACGTTCATTGACTATGCACTGAACTGTCCCATGCATGTTTAAGCTCACACAAGACTCACTGATATATGCAACCATAAAGAAAATTATGTCCAAAGATTCTATAATTATCACTTTCAAATGAGACTAAAACAGAAGGGACACATCCATGCCAAAGTTATTTACCACTATCATGGAAGATGTCCTGTGCAGAGTCTAAACAGGCTAGGAATTCCCTATAGATGGTTAGGCTCAACAGGTGCTCATTTGTAGATGACACTATGTTCATGGCATCGAGTCTCAGAACACTACAGGGCTCCAGAATATTACTGAATATGATGAGATCCATGGCCATTGAAAAAAAACTGGCTTAATAAATCACACAGGAAAAACTCAGTAGATGAATTACACTGCACAAATTAAGACATGCATTATGACAGTGTATTGAGTCAATATATTTTTCTATATGTTGGAAAGACACTACAGCTGGACAACGATCTTGGTGCCTAGAATTGAACTGAATTAATAGAGAAGTAGTCAGTCAATAAACATTTATTAAGTGTCTACTATATGCCAGACACTGTGCTAAGCACCGCGGATACAAATAGTGTCCAAAGACAGCCCCTGCCTTCAAGGAGCTCACAATCTAACGGGAAAGATAACAGGCAAACAAATACATACAAACAAGCTACATACAGGACAGTTTACAAGCAAGGTATATCCAGGATGAATATGAAATAATCAACAGAAGGAGGATATTAAAATTAAGGGAGATTAGGAAAGGCTTCTTGTAGATGAGGAGATTTTGACTAGGATGTGAAGGAAGCCAGGAGACAGAGATGAGGAGGGAGAACATTCCAGAAATGAGGAAATGTCAGTGAAAATGTCTGGAGCTAAAAGATGGAAGTATCCTGTTCAAGGAACAGTTAAGAGGCAAATGTCACTAAATCAGAGTATGTGGTAAGGCATAAGAAGACTAGAAAAGGGGAGTGAGGGGGGGGGAGGTTATGTAAGGCTTTGAACACCACAGGATTTTATATTTAATTATGAAGGTTATAGGGAATCACTGGAGTTTATTGAGTGAGGGCGCTGGGGATATGGGGGAAGGCATGGTGGAACAATGGCAGAGACTATGCTTTAGGAAAATGGCAGTTGAACAGAAGATGGACAGGAGTGCACAACAACTTGTGGCAGGCAGATCCAGGAACTGTCTTTTATAAATGTCCAGGAATGAGGATCTAAGGGCCTACGACATGGTAGTAGCAGTATCAGTGGAGAAAAGGGTGCATATTTGAGAGATATTGCAAAGATGAAATAGCCAGGCTTTAGCAACAGATAGTATCCTATCTGGGGGTGAGAGATAGTGAGGAGTTGAGGATGACACTTAGATTGTAAGCTGGAGGAACTGGAGGATGATTTTGCCCACTACAATAACAGGGAAGTTTGGAAGTGGAGAAGGTTTGAGGGAAAAGACAACGAGTTCAGTTTTGGACATGTGCAGTCTATATACCATCCAGTTCAAGACATCTAAAAGGTAGTTGGAGATTCAAGAATGGAGATCAATAGAGAGGTTAGGGCTAGATAAGTAGACTTGAGAATCATCAACAAAGAGATAATAATTGAATCCATGGAAGCTGATGAGATCAACAAGTAAAACAGTATTGATAGAGAAGAGGGCCCAGGACAGAGCCCTATTGGACACCCATAGTTAATGGGCCTGACTTGGATGAAGAAAAAGCAAAAGAGACCAAGAAGTGACTGCTGATAGGCAGGAGGAGAACCAGGACAGAACAATGTCCCAAAAACCTAGGGAGAAGACAAGCAAAGAAAGGTGGGTGAACAACAGTGTCAAAGACTAAATAGAGAAATCAATAAGGATGAAGACTGAGAAAAGGTCATTGGATTTAGCAATTAACAGATAATTATGAGAGCAGTTTTAGCTTAATTATAACATCAGATGCTCAACTGTAGAGATGAAAAGAAAGAAGAAAGGAAGTGGTGGTACCTACAGAAGAAGGCCTTCTCAAGGAGTTTAGCCACAAAAAGGAGACATATGGAACAATACATCATCAAGGATGAAAGGATCAAATAAGGGGTTTTTTTTGAGGATGGGGGAGACATATGCAAGTTTGTAGTCAGTATACAGGGAGAGATTAAACATGAGGTTCAGGAGCAACAGGAAGATAATATATGTAACAACCACAATATAAGGGAAACAACTATCAAACAAAACTAGAAACTAATTATAATGGCCAAGATCTAATCCTTCAAGCACTTGAAAAAATTCATCTCCCTCCCTTCATGGAAGAGGTAAGGGAATATAAGTAAAGAATACTACACATATCATCAGAAGTAGTCAATGTGTTGGTTGGATCTATTGAATTACCTTTTATCTCTTCTTGAAATCTTCTTTGTAAGGGTGAGTGGATGAATTATTTGGAATGGAATATAGTCAAGGGATATGAACAAACAGTTCTCAAAAGAATTAAAATTAACAACCAATGAAAGAATGATCCAAATCACTAATAATAAGATGAATGCAAAATAATGTTGAGATTTCACTTCATACCTAAGAAACTGGCAAAAATGACAAAAGAATATTCAATGTTGGAGTGGTTGTGGGAAAACAGGCACACTAGTGCATTTTTGGTGGAGCTGTGAATTAAGAGAACTATTTAAGAGAATATATTTTTCCATACTTTTGACACAAAGATTCCACTATAGTATTAGGCATATACTGTAAGAAATTCCCCCATATATACCAAAATATTTACAGCAGTACTTTTGTGATGGCAAAGAAATGGCAGCTAAGTTGATAACCTACTATTTGGGGAATTGTGGTATGCAATGTAATGGATACTATGCTGTAAGAAAAGATGAATTCAATGGCTATAGAAAAACATGGAAAGACTTACATGAACTGATGCAAAGTAAGCAAAGCCAAATATATATATATATATATGTGTGTGTGTGTATATACATACATATATATATATGTATATACATACATATATATATATTTTCACATGATTACAACAATATAAATGTAAAGAACTACCAGCACAAAACTGAAAGTCAATGCTGCAGAACTGCATGACCCCACAGAAGAGATACAAGAAAACACACCCCCACCCCACTCTTTTGCAGAAGTCAGGGTAAAGTCAAATACAGAAGCATTCATTTTTTTTTTCCCTTTTTGGTGAGGCAATCGGGGGTAAGTGACTTGCCCAGGGTCACACAGCTAGTGAGTGTTATGTGTCTGAGGCCACATTTGAACTCAAGTCCTCCAGACTTCAAGGCTGGAGTTCTATCCACTGGCCACCTAATTTCCACTAAAGAAGCATTCATTAAGCACTTAATTACCAAGCACTGAGCTAAACAAAGGCCAAAACAATCCTTGCTCTCTAAATGCTTACTGTCTAACAGGCAGACAACATGCAAACAACTATGTACAAACAAGATATGTAGAGGATAAAAATGGAAATAATCTCAGATGGAAGGTACCAGAATTAAGGGTAAGGGGAGATCAGGGAAGTTCACAAGTACAGAACATTGAATATATTTTCAGACTTTTTCAATGTATTTACTAGTTTTGCTGATTTTTTTTCTGTTCCTCTTTACATTTTTTTCTTTAAAAAATATTTTGTTATATGAGATAGCTCTCTGAGAAAAGGGAAGACAGATGGGGAAGGATACTAGGAGAAATTTAGATAATGTAAAAACAAATGATAACAACAATTTTTTTTTAAATTTTAATCTAGGTAGCCTTAGACCATGCTTTACATCTACCCACCCAGCACAACTGGCCATCAGTCATGTTACTATATGACATTCCCACCCTATCTTGCTTTCCATCTCTTGCTCTACGAGAATAATCAAATCAATTACTGCCACTGTTCTTGGAAAGAGTGTGACAATCAAATGCTCCAAGGTAATCTCCAACCAAAACTCCCTCTCCTTGACCACTATACCCTCAAATGTGCTGTCTCCCTCTTTTAAAACATAAGCTCCTTGAGGGCAGGAACCATCTCATTTTTGTATTTTTAACTTTAGTACCAAAGTTTGGCATTAAGCACTTAAGAAATGCTCTTTCTTTCATTCATGACAAATCCAAAAACCAAAAGCACACACCCTATTAACAGTGGGTATCTTTTTCAGTGTCAGTAAGAGATGTGAATACAAATAAAGAAAACAGTAGTGAAAGCTCTAAAAGATGAAAATGTGCAAAAAAGAATGAATTATATATAGAGGAAAGAAAGGAATCCTAGAGGGAACCCTGAAGATTTTTCACAGAGGAAGAGGTAGAGCTTCCAAAAGGGTTAAGATAGTCAGATACTGTCAACATGGGCAGAAAGAAGAAGTGTTACGCTATTGCATCTAGGGAAAAGGTAATGCACAAGAGCTAAGAAATGCACCTTTGAAACTCCTAGTGAGGTGGTTACGGAAGACACTGTAAATTTCGTTTCAAAGCTGTAAATGGAAATCAGACTCAATGAGTTACAGAGAGTAGGATAAACTCAACCACAAAGATAAGAGGAATCTTAGAAATAATCTGGTCTAACCCCTTCATTTGACAGATGGGGAAGCTGATGTAAACATCAAGAAAACTGAAGTAATTTGCCAGCAGAGGCAGGACTTTGACTCCAAGTCCCAGTATAGTATTCCTTCCACCACACCACAAAATGAAAAAAGTGGAGGAAGAGGAGAATGGTGATGACAAAAGAGAGATGGCTTTTGCAAAGCACTCACACTAAAGGAGCAGGTAGATAAAGGTCTAAGATAAATGAAAGTTTAAGGATGGGGAAAAAAAGTCATTAAGACAGACCTCAAAGCATAACCATTATGTTACTACCTTTCACATCACCATCACACATTCTGAGATAAGCATTTACTTAGAGAAAAATGTCAATGATGCACAAGGTAAAAATTCAATCCAAGCCTTTCCCATTAATTTCTCTGACAATAAAAAAATTATCATATTTTAAAAGAATTGCAATAGACACAGAACAACAGAAAAATGGAAAGTCCATCTCCGCAGTCTGTCAGGCATACTTATAAGCAAGAAGAATAGAACTTACCCGAATGCAGCTGAAACAACAAAGCTTGGAGCAATGTGGACATAGACGTGCATCACGCAACTTCTCCATACAAATGAAACATCGGAAAACCTCAGCAATACTCTATGAAAATAATTACAACCATGATACAGGGTTTCCACTAAATTAGGCAACTCAATCAATAATAAATGCCTCACTCATAATATCTTACTGAAGTTCTAAATGTATTTTGTGAGAGATACTAGTTGAACAATTCAACAAATATTAAGCATCTACTACATGCACGGCAGTATGCTAGACACTGGAGACTGAAGAAGAACCAAAAGAAAAAGAAAAAGACCCTAACATCAAGGAGTTTATATTCTATTAGGGCAGGGGTTTCTAGCCTGGTGAAAATGTTCCCCCAGGAAGAAGGAGAACCTTGTCAAGGGGGTGGGGGAAATAAATATAATAGTCCACTAAAATATTTCAAAAGTAATAGTATTAGGGAAAAAATGAGTGGATTGAAAGGAAATGAATGATGAAGAGGCAGGGACAGGGGAGAAAAGTATTTTAAAAATTTGAAAGAGATAAGCTAAGGAATAATTTTTATGGACCAAAATCAAATAAATGAGGTTTGGAATATGAAGCTTTTCATTTTGAGCTAGAAAAAAATATCAACATCCCAGTGAAAGATGAGCCAATTCATCTCCACAAGAACTAGAGATTGCAAATTGATTTCCAAACAATAAAGTTACAAAATTTGGGGTATACCTTTGGAGAACCATAAGTCATTCTTATGTGTTCACAAAGCTTTAATGTCTTTGTGAATCAAGATTCTCAGTCCTATTCTCAATTAAATCTAAAGCAAGAAAAAAACTGGAAGCTGGATATGGCATGCAGACATCTCTTTCAAAAATTGTACCAATAAAACTACTGACAAAAAGTAGAATGAAAGGTCTCGCTAATTTGTCTTAATGTGTCCTGACAAAACATTTGATGAAACAAAAAACCCTTTATAATACTGAAAAGGTTATGTACCATATAAAGCTTCCTTTATAAAAAACTAATTTCTACTTCATTTCTTATGTGCATATATATGTGTATATATATATATATTAAACTCTAGAATTTACTTCCTTTCCTATTGAATAAAAGAGTACTGGAAAGCTTACTAAAAGCCAAGGGATATGAGGATCCAATCCAAAAAGTTGGGAACTCCTGAGGGGGGAAGGGTAGTAGAATATAACATACTGCAATGTGTATGGGGAACAGCTATATAACATAACTGTAACGTAATGTATGGGGAACAGCTAACAGGACAGTATGACTGCAATGGCAATTACACGAAGAGGAGTCAAAGATATAGATAACAATAAGTGTATAAGTAAGTCCAAGTAAGTAAGAGTATAGATAAGATCATTGTTGTAGAAAAACATTTTCCTCAACAGCATTCTGTTGCTCAAGGTACCTTAGTTCTAGAAGACCCCGCCCTTTTCCGTAATATCCGTAAATCTTTTTGGTCATTTTTTTTTCCCCAAAGAAAGAAGTAACCCAGGAAGTGAGGCTAACCTCAGATTCTTGTTTCCTTTGCCTCTGGCTAATGGGGCATCTTTGAGTCTAAATTTCTGCACCTGTTTAACTATCACTTATGGATAGGTAGGTTCTGAAATTTTTACCAGGCAAAAAAGAAAAAGACTTGCTGGTTCACTAAAGGTGAATTGGGGCACCTATAGGAACCAGATGCACAAGGTGCGGGCAACAAGGACATCAATTCACTCAATTTCCATGTCTGGGCAGGGATTATTTTGCAAAGGCACCTCTGGGAAAGAAGCACCAGATGCACATCCAACTGACTGCGGCACTAGAAGGGAGGGGGGGGCGTGGCGCTGGGGAGCGAAGCAAGCCAGGCTCCTTCGGAGGGCCCGACACGCCCCCCTCGGAAAAGGCTGGGGGTGGGGGCCGGAGCTGCCCAGGGGAAAGGCCCAGGGTAAAGAAGTCCCCCTCCTCTCCCGCTGGCGGTGACGTCGCCCCTCTGCTCTCACCTCCACGCTCTGCTCATCCATTGCCGCCAGCTCCCGCCAGGCCCCGCGGCACCCCGCGGAGTCTGTCCTTCTGCCCCACCAGGTGTCAGAACCAGGTCGCCAGGTCCGGTTGGCCACAGAGAACAGCACGATGCCCGGGTGGGGGTCACAGGGCTCGGGTGCACCCTGTCCCACCTCGGCGCCCCGTCGCTCCTGCCTCCATGCCGCCTAACCCCATTTCGCCATTTTTATCCGCGCGCGCCCCACCCGGGCGCTCCTCCCTTCTCCAGTCAGCCGGCCCGCGCGCCTGGCTCAGCCCAGCCCAGCCGGGGAGCCCGAGCCCGGGGGCGAGCGGACGAACGAGAAAGCAAGTGACCAAGCGCGGGCCCCACAGCGGCTCCCTCCCCCCCTCTCGTGACAGGGGCGAACGGCTCCACCCCAGCTAAGTGGTGTCGCGGGGCTAGGAGAGGGGAGTACCGGGACACCAACAGTAACCAGGGCAGCTGGTGGCTAGGGAGGTGGCGGCAGCGGGAGGGGAGCAACGCGCATGCGTAGGAGGCCTCCGCAGGAGAAGAGAAACGTGCTCCTCGCGACGCGGTGGAGCACGAGACCGTCCCGCGGCTGCCGCAGTGTCGCGCGCCGCCCCTCAGAGGCCTATAGCGGCTGGCTGGGAGCGGGGCGGCGGTTGGCTCGGAGTCCGCGCGCCCTCGGAGAGGGGCGGAGCCTGGAATACCGCAGGGGGCGGGGACTAGCAAGAGAAGAGGTGGGGAGTGCCCCTCCCCACCCGCCGCAGAGCCTCCTGGAGAGGGTGCTGACCCGTACAGCGAGACCCTGCCAGGTCTTCGAGGAGCCTCCTGTATCCCCCCCGCCCCTTGTCATCACGCAAAAATCGCCCTTCCGCCGCCTGGAGACCCGCGCGGGGCCAGTAGGGCGGCTCTAAGGACGAGCAGGCCTCCAGACTCCCCCCGCCCCCGTGTGAGCTCCCGGGCTTTCTCAGAACTGAACTAGAGCCAGGTGTCCTGGAGACTTTGCAGGAAAGGAGGTCTTGTACCCCTTGCTAGTGCTCAAATTTAACTGACCCTGAATGGTGGGTGGGTGGATGGATGGCTGAATGAATTGGAAATAAAGCTTTGCTTTGTATCTAATTCTGGTCACTGCCGGTAAAATGTATCAGCCCATTCACTGAATCCATTTCTAGCACGTGGTAAACGCCCAACGTGGGAAGATGGCAGCTTGTTAATATCCGTAGGAAACGAGATAACCCCCCCCACACAGACACACACCAGTGAAGTTCAGAAAATGCACCAGAAGGAACAATGATAGGGATTTTTTATTTTATTATGAATTTAATAAATACCAAATAGAATGAATTTGTTCTTTCAAAGTTTGTACATAATAGAACAGGGAAAAAAAAGAATTCTGTATGGAACTTCAGGTCTCTGATGTACAGCTTTGCTTTTCCGGTGCAAGCCTTTTGATGTTCTGTTACAGAAGGGCCCAAGTTGGACATCCAGCCTATGGACTGTGACCCCCATGCCTTCTCACCTTGGAACTTCCTCAGCCACTTGGGCTCTTCTAACCCCAGAACATCTTTCCACCATAAGGGGAGGAAAGAGGGTATCAGCTACCTTTTATGTGTTGTCTTCCCCCATTAAAATGTAAACTACTTAAGGGCAGGAACTGACTTTCTATTTGCTTATATTTGTATTCCCCAGCGCATAACTTGCTGGGCCTCCGTCTTGACCCTAGCCATGGCTCTAAGAACTGTAATCAAATCATACTTAGATTGCCTCTGGAAAAAGAGTGTCATGAACTTCCTTTGTTATTCCACTAAACATTCCCACCATTTCTGATACCAAAACACTCTTTCCTAATAATAATAGCATTCATATAGTGCCTACTGTGTGCCAGGCTCTTTACAAATATCCCATTTGATCTTCACAACAACCATGTAAGGTGCTGTTACTGCCATTTTACAGTTGAGAAAACTGAGGCATACATCAATTAAGCAACTTGCCAAAGTCACACAGCTAGTGTCTGAGGTCCAATCTGAACTCAAGTCTAGGCCTGATAACAGCTAGCTGCCACCTAGCCACCACTCTCACTATTAAAAATGTAAGCTCTTTGAAGACTTGCTTTTATTTGATTCTCAGCCTTTGTGCAGAGCTTGGCCCCCTATAAGAGCTTAATCAGAGAAGGAGGGGTAGGAAGAGAATGAAGACATTTTCAATAAAGAGATTTAGTTACTACTTCTCTCCAAGCCCCCACCCTTAAGTGGATGGAACCACTCTTTCCAGCTCTTCCCTTCAGGCCTTTTTCTCTCTAGGTCTCTAATCCCTCTTTCTGAGGGTGGTGTTTCCTAGAAACTGCCAGCAAGGGAATAGCCCAAGGCTGTTGCTTCAGAAGTGCCTCCTTCCCCTTTAACTTAACCTAGCCTTCCCTGGTATTGACTCATTTTTGTGTCTTAAGAGTCTATATTCATCTTATCTTTTCTCTGCTTTGGGGGAAGAATCTATTGACATGTATCAGTAAAATATATTTAGTTCTAATTGAGCCCCCAAGCTTGGAAAAATCCCAACAATTAAAAAAAGAATCACTCTCTCTGTCTCTCTTTCTCTTCCCTCCTCTCCCCTCTTAGGCAACCATAGTATGTTTTCAGGACACCCAGAGTGAATAACAGAGAAATGATTTTCTTTTGATTGTGCATGACAGATACAAAAAGCAAACTCCCAAAGAAGTGGAAAATAAGATACAGACTCAGGACAAGAGCTAAACGGAGGTAAAGGAAGGAAATAAGCATTTATTAAGCACTTACTATATTCCAGGTATTGTGTTTAAATGTGAGGGACATAAATGCAAGCAAAAAGAAAAGTCCCTACCCTCCAGGAGTTTACATTCTAAAGTGGGAAAACCACATACTAAAGAAAGCTGAAGGGGGACTATGCGAGAGCGAAAGGAGAGGTACATGGCACAAGGGCAGGGGTTTGAAGTCCAGATAATCAAGAACCGATTAGAGAGGAGAATGAAGGCGGCTGGCCTGGTAACCATCACAAAATAGGACCTTCAGGAGAAATTTGCCAATGAGAGAAGGATGACAGGCCTTGGGGAGAAATATTTCAGGGTGAGCAGGCTGCAGGGTATTAGGCAAGGAGGCTCTTGGAATAAGGACAGGCAAGTAGGCATTTCAGCAGATTTGTTCTCGTAATCAAAGACAGTCACCACCATTCTGCTTTGGCTTGAGCTACAGTGTTTTCCTAGCATCTCATCACCCTTCCCCACCCGAAGAAGTAGCAATAATGGTAGTGCTGAGCACCAACCAGCAATTCTAATTATCTGGCCTCTCTGATTTTCTTCCCCCTCCCTGACTTGAGTTGTTTACACACCCCCTTCCTTTAGGACTAACTCCTGGTTCTTGGTCCAAAGTACACTGAAGACTTCTGTCCCATCCTGGAGGCATCCATCCCAGCTGCATTTTAATTCCTTGGATAAAAGGCTTCTACAAATGCTTTGTTCTTGTTCATTCGGGGAACTTTATTTCCCCCAGACCTGGGGCTTAAGCCAAATCATGTATGCTGACAGTGCAGTTGGCTGCCCCAGTAACAATGTCATGTTTGGTGAATGACATACTATGAACATTTATGCCAGGGGTGGGGAACCTGCAGCCTTGAGGCCACATGTGACCCTCTAGGTCCTCAAATTTGACCCTTTGACATTAGGTCTGCCTCTGGAAGTGAGGGGTAACAGAGAATGGAGAGGCCATATTCTCCACTTTAGAGCATATTCAAATATTCTGTGACTTTCACTTACAGTATCATCATGGAAAACCTTTTTATTGGCTACTGAACCAGAACTGAGTGTGCGTACTAAAGGCACTAACTAACAATTCAATCCCTCTCTTCCCTGGTTGCCATTGAGGGGCCTGCCCACCCAGGTACAATATATCTTGGAATATATGTTGCTTCTGTCTCTGTTGTGTCTATTTTTCCTATTCTTAGGTGAAGGAAGACTGGTGATGGAACTACTTCATGAGCTTAGGTAGGAAAAACAGAATTAGCCAGAAGCTAATGCCAGCTCAGCCTAACCCAGGAATGGATTGACCTGGCAGCTGAGAGATTAAGGGAACAATTTGTCCATCAGCCATGCCATACCTGGAAATGAATTTGGTAGGTGGAGGAATATTTGTGGCAGTCGCTTTAAGTTTGAGCCCACTCTCCCCAGGGACCATGCTGATAGAGGGGAAAATATACCTTGGTTAGGGTAGATTTATACTGATATTGGGGCACTAATCACAAGTAATTAATGTTGTTGCGGAAGGGGCATTAATCTGTACATAAGGATACCTACAGCCACATAATGACTTAGTTTTAAAATGTAATAATCTATATTTTATTATGTTTTATGTATTTTATTAAATTATTAACAATTTATTAACTAATTAAAATATTGAATTCCTAATTACACTTTAATCTGATTTCAGCAACAGTAGGGAATGTTGTAGGCTGCATGTAGCTCTAGCCCAGTGACACCTCTGTCCTAGGACATTTAAGGAAGAGATATAACAGCTATTCTCAGGGACCCAATCTATTAGTGGGACTAGGAGTTGTACTAAGGACTTTTTTATGTTTCTGTTGCTATCTAGGTAGCAGAGCTGAGCTTCAAATCCATGGTGTAAATTGGAGTCCTAGTTATTGAGCTATTTTAAGCATTAAGTACCATAGCGGTTCAAGGAAACATAAAAAGATGGTGGGTTTTTTTTATCGACTTTTGTGCAGTGTGCCCATTTGTTCCCCTCACCTCTTCTGAGTCATTATTTCTGTGTTAAGCTAATTAATGCCTAAAACAGATTGTGAGAAAAGGTTATTATCACTGTGGCCTGAAAAGGAGGTTTATTTTAACAGACAAAAAATACAAAGGCCCAGATTCCTGCCTGTCAATTCAATTCAATCCAACAAATGTTTGTTTTAAACATTTACTAAGTACTAGCATTGTGCAAGAGGCTGGGATGTAAAGGCTAGTCTACTGTGTAGGGGGTAGGGAGAAGAGAAAGGAGAGGAAAGGGAGAAGAGAAATACACATATGCCAGTAATCCTTAAAGTGGATACCATATGTATTGCTAAGTGTGCTGTGGAATTCCTCCCCATTCCCAGAAACGTCTACCTTCTACCAGCTGCAGTTTGCTTCCTGCTTTTTCTTCCTTGAGTCAGGAAGGTCACAGTAGCAATTATATCGACACTAGTACAAAGCTGCTTCCTCAGCTGGGAGCCATAGGGAAATAAAGTGGGAGACCAAAGGAAAGGCAAAGAAATCCCAATGCTCAGATAAAGGCTGCTGTAGGCCTGACTGCCCAAAAACCATTATTTGTTGCCAACTTAAACATTCAATGTCTTGTGATTTTTTACAGCAGAGTACTGTGCTGTGAAGGGGGCAAAAAAAAGGTTTGATGTACAAAGTTAAGTAAATATGAAGGCTGTCCAAAGTAATTTCAAGAAAAAGAGCACTCACGGAGGGGACCAGGAAAGCCTTCCTATAGGAAGTAATTCCTACATTGTGCTTTGGACGAAGCTGATTTCTGAGAAGTAGAGGTGAAGGCTAGCTTGTGCAAAGGGCTAAAAGTGGGAGGTGGCACGCCATGTTTGGGAAACAGCAAGTGTGTGAAAGGGAGGCAATAAAAAATATTACCAGAAAGGTAGAGGGGACCCATACTGTGGAGGATGTGAAATATCAGGCTGAAGATTTTATGTTTCATCCTACAACCGGGGTTCTTAATTTGGGATCCTTGAACTTTTCAAAAATTTTAATAATTGTATTTTAATATAATTGGTCTCCTTTGTAATGCTATGGATTTTATGTATTTAAAAATATTAGTCTGAGAAGGGGTTCATAGGCTTTATAAGACCACCAAAAGAGTCCCATGACACAAAAGGGGTTAACAGGCAAGAGAAGCCACTGAAGATTTTGAGTAGGGGAGTAATACAGTCAGTTGTGTGTAGTACCTGGGTCACCTGACCTTCTGGCATATAGACCTCCCCATGTTTAAGGTGCTCTGTGGATCTTTATCCATTCAAAATAATAGCTCATGAGCCTCCACCAAAAGCTTTCATTTCTAGTCGTCAGTTACTCAGTGGCAGTTTTTAAAGAATGGGGGATACCTTGGCATGTTTGTAGGCAGTGAGGAAAGAACTAGTAGATAAGGAGAGAAAGAACAAACAATTAAGGGATTCCAATCCCAGAAGAGATGGGAAAAGATATGATCAAGAACACAAGTAGAGAATTTGGCTTTGTCAAGAAGAAGGACCACTATTTCATCAGAGATTGATCAAAGGAAGAGACAAAGGAATGATGGAGAGTTCTGAGGTATAGAGTAGGGGAATGAATAGATGGAGTTTGTGAGCAATAGCATCTCTTTTCTCAGTAGAATATGAGGTGAGGTTCTGTGCTCAGATGGAGGGGAGAAAAGGTTGTATACATTTGAGAAGAGAGAAGGTTTGGAACAGCCACTGCGGAAAATGCAATACAGAGTCACTCAGGAAAGAATAAAAGGACTACCATGAAGCAGTGAGGGTCCTGTTGAGATTAGATATAAATTTGAACTTAATTGGCAAGGCTGCGTAATTTTCTTCAGTTGCATATGCTTGTGGCCTCCTAATCTATTTGTTACAGTTTCCTCTCAGGGCACATTTACAAGGCCACCTATGGGTGACACAAAGAATCCATGATGGGGAAGCAGAGAGGGGAGGGAATAAGCATTTAGATAGTGCCTATTATATTCTGGGCCCTGTGCTAAGCATTTTATAAATATTATCTCTTTAGATCCTCACTACACACCTGAAAAATAGGTGCTGTTATTATCCCCATATTACAGTTGAGGAAAATGAAGCAAACAGAGGTTAAGTGACTTGCCCAAGGTCACATAGCTAGTAAATATCTGAGGCCACATTTGAATTCAGGTCTTCCTGTCTCCTGGCCTGGAGCTTTACCCACTTCACCATGAGCTATTTCTAGAGAAGAGCACCATGCTTAATGACTTGATCTTGGGTTTTTTTTTTTTTTATCTGAGGTTCCCCTGCTTCCAAGGTTTTATTTCCATCCCTCCCTTCAATGTGTATCTTACAAAGCCTTTGAGCACCACAGTTGGTCAAAGGGGTGAAAAAAGAGGCCAGCCCAGCTTGTGATTAGCTTTTCAAGTGAGTATACATAGCATATAAATTAGAGAGGAGAAAACCATGTTTACATGACCTTCTGAGTGTACCTTATATACACTTATGGTTGTATAGAGCTTTGAATAATGGGTTCCTTACAAAATTAGGGAATCTAATAAGCAAACAAAAGTGTCACAATAGATTTGCATAGGTGTGTGCTATTTAACACAAATAGTTATATCTTGGAATCTATAAAGAGGTGTTACTCTCGTAGTTATATGTCAGTCAACTAGCATTTATTAAGCACCTACTATGTTCTAGGCACTGTGCTAAGTGCTGAGAATACAAAGAAAGGCAAAAGGTAGTATACCCCTGATCTCAATGAACTTACAGTCTACTGGGGACAGCAGTATGTTGAGGGTGGGGGAGAACCACATGCAAACAAAAACATATAAATAAAATATATGCAGGATAAATAAGAGATAATCAAGAGAGGGGAAGGTACTAGCATAGTACATACACATGATCAGAACTCACAACTGACTTGTCTGCACTATAATTGGCAATAGTAAAATAATATATCAATTTAATAATATAAAAAATATACATCAAGAGATCCTCACCACAAAGTAAAATGAGCAGAACCAGAACATTGTACACAGTGACAGTAATATTGTACAATGATCAACTGTGAATGACTTCGCTATTCTCAGCAATACAATGATCCAAGACAACGCCAAATGACCTATGGTGAAAAATGTTATCCACCTCCAAAGAAAGAACTGATGGACTCTGAATGTAGATCGAAGTATACTTTTTAAATTATTCTTGGCTTTTTTGTTCTGCATTTTCTTTTGCAACATGGCTAATATTGGAAATTATTTGCATGATTGTACATGTCTAATCTATATAAAATTGCTTGCCTTCTCAAGGAGGAGGGAAGGAGAGAATTGGAATTCAAATTTTAAAAAAATGAATGTCAAAAATCTTTGTTTACATGTAATTGAGAAAAAATAAAACTAAAAATTAAGTTCCAACAAAAAAAGTAAAATAAATTGCCTTAAAAATAAAAGGATATCCCACTAGAAAGAAAAAAAAAGATCCCCACCACAAAAACCTTCCCAATATCTCTTTCCATCATCGACTCCTCTACTTGCATGCCCCAGACCATTCAGTTATGTTACTGACTATGGTTTTTCAATCAATATAAATGTACACTGAATCCCATGTTTCACCCTTAGGGTGTCTTACTTATTACAGCATGTCCTGTTCCAAGCTCAGTCCACTGATATAGTTTTTCTTTTCATTTTATATTACCAAACCAGTTATGGCTAAAGCCTGGCAGCTGTTCATTTCCAAACAACTGTCATTATTTCTTTTACTCCTCTAGGGAGGCAATATTGTTTTTGAGTTATAAGTTATAATTTTAGAGGGTAGAGGGAGCTCTATTATTAAATTTTGTCCAATCATGATGGCTCTAACATTTATAATCAGGGAACTAATATGGAAACTGTGCCCATTAATACTGCCAGTCTGGTAATATGTCCAAAGAAACAGTGTTGTATAGTAGATGGAGTGTTAGACTTGAGTCTAGAAGGCCTAGGTTAAAGTCCCACCTTTAACTCTAGCTGTGTGATCACAGGGATGTCATTTAACCTTTTTTCCCCGTAAGGCTACCTCCCACCTATTTTGTATATATCTTGTTATGTACATGTCTCCCCCATTAGAATGTGAGCTCCTTGAAGGGAAGGACTATTTTTTTTACTTTACCTTTCTTTGTATCCCCAGCACTTATCACAGTGCCTGGCACATAATAAGCATTTAAAAAATGCTTATTTATTTGACTGAATCTTAGTTTCCCCATCTATAAAATAGAGACAATATATGTAGCACCTACTTCACAGGATTGTTATGAGGATCCAATGATATGACATATTGCAACACCTTATAAATGTCAATTATTCCTCAAGGATGAATGAGCAGTCTGGGGTTCATTGACCCAAAGGTGAGGTGGACTGTCACTATTACCCACTTAATGATTTGTCCCCTACAGTTTCCAAACCTTAAAGATAGCCCTACTTCTTATTTAAGTCCTCCACCATTAGAGGACATTACAGAAGAGCAATGCACAAAAATGGCCTCATGTCTCAGTGAAGCTGGATCAAGGGGATCTTTCCTTCCCTCAGTTGACTACTAGGAGACTCTGAGTTCTTAAAATGGCTTATATCAATGAATGCAGAAGAAGCTCCATGGTAGTGCTCTTCTTTCCTTTACTGTAGACTTTCTGTACATGTCTGGAAGAATTTTCATGGACTGTTTATGATTTGCTCCTTAGGGATCACATTGGGGATATAGTTTATTTCATCTGTTTGTGGTGAATAATAGAGTCAGGTAGGTAGTGTAGTAGATAGAATTCTGATCTTGGAGTAAGGAAGACCTGAGTTGGAATACTGCCTCAGACACTATTAGCCCAGGTCCTAGAGGGAGAATTGGAATACTCCTTGCTTCCCACTGCCACTTCCAGACTCTCACTTTGCCACCATTACTCAGCCATCTCTCCTCAAAATTTTCTACCATTTAAGCATCGTGTTGCCTATTGTCTACTTATCCCCATATCATTCTCCTTCCTTTCTCAAGGAATTTAGCTCTTATCTTCCTTTCTTCCTCAACTTCTGCCTTTATACTAAGGGGCTTCAATTTCCATGTTGATTCTTCATCAAGCTCTTTAACCTTCCAATTCCTCAATCTCCTTAAATCTTATGATTTACTCATTCACTCCACTTCAGCCACACACAGGGATGGTCATACCACTAATCTCACCATTACCCACAAGTGTTCCACTTCCTTCATCAGAACTTTGATATTCTTCTATCTGCCATGATGTCCTTTCATTACATTTCTCCATATGCTTCACCCCTCCTAAATTATTTTTTGCCTTTATCATGACCTCCATTTCCTCCATCCCTTAGTATTTCCTTAGGCTATGTCCTTGCTCTCACTTCATTTTCTTTCTTTCTTTCCCAAATCTTGGTCCTATAGTTAGCTAATTTAACTGCACACAGTCATCAACTCTCAAATCTCTTGCCCTTTTTTTTAATCACCACTCATCTCTTTCCAAACCCCAAACCTAGATCATTTCCTCCATCCACCTCCTTTATTCTACTCACTTGCTGCTGAAAAGAGCTGGAGGAAGTCACACAACTGGACTGATTACATTATAAATACATGCTATTCAACTCCAATTGATCCCTTAGTGTAGCCAAGGCAATCCTTTTATTCCTCCGTAACTAACTTTCTATTTCATTCCCCTCAGAAATTATTCAAAACCTCTCATCAAGCCTCCCATAACATTCCTCCCTGCCCTACCCCTCAACTCCTCACCCCGCACATACAATCTCTTAGCTGAGGGCCTCATATCTTAACAGAGAAAATTGAGGCTATCATCCATAAGCCCCCTCTTTATCTTAAAACTCCTCAAGTCTTATCGTCTACTTGTTCCCCCTTTCCCAAAGTCCATAATAATGATGTGGTCTTCCTCTCCAATAAGGCCAAGCTTTCTACATATGTCCTTGATCCCCTCTCCTCCCATCTTTTCTAGCAGATTATCCCTTCAATCATCACTCCGTTGTTTTTAATCTTCAACCTCTATCTATTGGTTTCTTCCCTATTGCTTTCAGTAATGCCTAGGTCTCCTCCATTCTTATGTAGCCCATGTAAGCTCTAGGGTTCCTTATCCCAACTCTCACGCTGAGGAGTTGGTCCCTCAGAGCCACGCTGTATCTCCTCCTATGGGATCTAGGTATACTCCTGAGAGGTTATGGGATGTTAAACTCTATTCCTACTGGCTTGAGTCCCCATTTTGGTGTATTCTCCCCCATATCAATCACTATTACTGATTAGTAAGCCTAGGATCAACCAATTAATACACTTAACTCTTACAAACAGATATTTACTGAGAAGATATAGCAAAAACAGAAGTAGAAACATTCTTACCTAATATCTAAGGGTGTTGTTGTTCAGTTATGTATGACTCTTCATGACCCCATAGATCATACTGTTCTTGTGGTTTTCTTAGTAAAGATACTGGAGTGGTTTGCTTTTTCCTTCTCCAGTGTATTAAGGCAAACAGAGGTTAAGTGACTTGCCTCGGGTCACAGAATAAGTGTCTGAGGTTGAATTAGAACTCGGATCTTTTTGACTCCAGGCCCAGAATTTTATCCACTGAGCCATCTAGCTACCTCCATAGGAGAGGTGCTTAATTACCTTCTCCCAGGTCTGCTCTGAGGTTTCCTGGCTGGAACACTCATGTCAGAGCTAGAAGGCCTCCCAGCATTGCACTACCTCATCCTAGCTCCTCTCCCTGTGTGCCCCTCACTTCTCTCCACCGCTGCCTGCTGGCTTCTTGATGTCCCCTTTTGCTGATCTAGGCTAGATGAAGATACTCACTGTAGTGGTACTCTTTATTTTCCAATGATCATTGGGTCTGTCACTCTTTTATTTTATCTTTTCTGGAGTACATGTTTACCAGAAAGGGGAGAAAGGGAAGGGAACGTAATAGCATTTGTATAGCACCTACTATGTGCCAGGCACTGGGCTAAGCACTTTACAAATATCATTTAGTCCTCAAAACAACCCTGGGAGATAGGTACTGTTACTATTCCCATTTTACAGTTATGTTGTTCATCCTTTGTTTTCAAAGAGTACCAGTGACATCACAGGAAGTATCATGACTTGCATGTGAATTGTTTTTAAATGAGGCAGAGTTTTGCAGAATCGTCAGCCTCACTCTCTCTTCCAGAGTTATCGAAGTCCAGTGGCAGGACAAAAGTCAAGATGATTGGCAATGACCTAGGATGCAGTAGATGACCTTGGCATCTTTGATGCCTGACCAAGCTCTAAGCATTCTATAGCACCTGCTTTTTATCTGCCCTCTTGACTGTTGGAACAAATTGTTCTCCTCCACCCATTCTGTCTTCACATGTTTGGCTTAGACCTCCACCTAATTCACCAACAGGTTTGAGGCTTGTAAGTTACCCTCAGCCTGATTTAGCCTCTCTACCGGGGTGGCCACACGTAATAAAGCTTGTTAGAGTCGCAGGTGAGAGTTGGGTGAAGATGGACACCAAAAGTGGATGAGCAGCCCTGAAAAGGGCTTGGCAAACCCTCACACCAGAGGTGCTAGTCCTCCCTAAATGCCTCATACAAGCCACAGCTGAGAAAACTGAAGCAAACAAAGGTTAAGTGACTTACCCAGGATCACACAGCTGCTAAGTGGCTGAGGCTGGATTTGAACTCATCTTTCTGACTTACTGACTGACAGTGTTCTATACACTGTAGCACTAGCTGGCTACGAAGAAGCATAAGTTCTTAACGCCCTCCTAAATGCCATGGAAATAGTTCCAGCAAAACTCCACAAAACACAGTACTCAGACAGGCTGACAATGACCATTCTTTTGTTAGGCCCCATACAGTCACACCCGAATACGAAGTAATACAAATTTAACAAGCAAAGCAGGACATATCGAGGGTCTCATTTCTAAGATATATAGGGAACTGAGTCAAATATATAGGAATAAGAACCATTCCCTAATTGATAAATAGTCAAAGGATATGAATAGGTAATTCTCAGAGGAAGACATCTGAGGTATCACTAGCCGTGTGAAAAAAAATGCTCTAAATATCTCACAATTAAAAAAATGTAAATTAAAACAACTCTGAGATACTATCTCACACCCACCAAATTGGCAAAGTTAACAAAAAGAGAAAATGGAGGAACTGTGGAAAACAACTCACTGTTGGTAGACTTGTGAACTGGTCCAACCCTTCTGGAAAGCACTTTGGAATTATGCCCAACAAACTATTAAACTGTGCGTCCCCTTTGACCTGGTGATCCCACTACTATGTCTATACCTCAAAAAAGATCAAAGAAAGAGGAAAAGGACCCACATGTACAAAAATATAGCAGCTTTTTTCACTGTGGCAAAGAATTGGAAACTGGGGGAATGCCTATTGATTGAGGAATGACTAAACAAGTTATGGTATATGAATGCAATAGAATATTACTATGCTGTAAGAAATGGTGAAGAAGATGGTTTCAGAGAAAGTTGTGAAGACTTGTATGAACAAAGTAAAGTGAGTAGAACCAGGACAGTTCATACAATAACAATAATATTGTAAAAACAAACAACTTGGAAAGACTTAGGAATTTTGATCAACACAATTACCAACCACAATTCCAAAGAACTCATGGTGAAACATGACATCCACCTCCAGATAGAGAGATGACGAACACAAAGTGCAGATTGAGGCATATTTGAGAGCAAGGGAGAGGGGATAGCTAATGTGTGAATTTGTTTTGCTTCACTATACATATTTGTAATGGATTTTGTTTTTCTTGCTATTTCAATGGATGAGGGAGAGGGAGAAGGGAGAAAGAGAATTTGGAACTGAAAATCAAATTGAATTTTTTAGAAAAAAGAAAGTTCATCATAGGTTATTACTTGCCTAATACTTATATGGGCTTCAACCCAAAACAACTGGGGAAAAAAAACCACAAAATCATAAAACAAAAAATGAACAAAAGGGAACAAAATAAAGGAAAAAACAACCTTCCTTTCTTAAAGGGAAAGTCTAATCCCAAATGAGCTGGATTAAAGACTTAAGGTTCATTGGAAGTCATGCCCTTACCTTCAGTTAGAAACCAAACTGCTTTGGGTGAAAATACCTTTATGGGATACCTCAGTACATAAGGCAACCCATATATATCTTTACCAGATCCCCTACGAATGCAAAGGGCAAACCAGATGAAGATCCAATCAAAAGTATCTTCAGAGGTCCCCATAACATATCACTCCATTATTCTTCATTGGATCCCTGAAAATCCATGAGACATTCCAAATGGAGGTCTGAACTTATATAATAAGATAAATAGGTTGAATCCAAAATAAATTAAACAAACAGATAAGCCACAAACATGGGGCTCTCAAGGAATTAAGCACTTGTGGTTCATTGGAATCATCCCCTCAGGTTCCCAATAAGGTCCACAAGATGTACAGACTTCTACTCCAGTGAGTGCTTCAATCTCACATGGGGTTCAAGTGGAGTAGAATCACTTCCTGGATGAATTCCCAACCCCAGAATTCCTAGAACCTTTAACTTTTTATCATAGCATGGCAGTGCCATGGCTACCACTTGACCCATTCCTCCCCATCAGTGGGAACGTCTTGATCCCATTAAATTACAGGAGCTAGAGAGACTTAGGTATCACACTTCTAGAAACCATGGATGAGTGGCTTTTTATCCTGGGACTTGGAGGCTGGAATCCTCTGCTCTACATGACCTCCCCAGTTAATTTTCATTTCATAAACCTCATTCGCAATATCAGTTTGTGGAGAGTGGTTGCTAGAAGTGCTCATAGCAGTGCTGCTACAGCTATCTTCATCCCAGCTTGGTCCGTTTCCCTATTTTCTGTATTGAAGAGAAAGAGGGGTCCAATGACTGATTAATTTATGTAGTATATTATTTGGCCACCAGATGACACTCTACCTATGAATAACCTCTCCTCACTGCTTGCTCTCAAGCCTATGGAGTCAACCCTCCAGGTTCAAAAGAAATCTGGAAATACAATCTAGAATAAATTTTTTAAAGATAAGAAAAACCAAATCCATCTCATCTCTGCTCTTTAAGCCCCCATTCCATGGCTGAGCTTCTCCCTTCTCAAACACAACCCCCTATTCAGAGGATTTGACAATTCACAATAAAGGGTGTGATACATTTGTTAATTGATGACAATTCACTCTTACTGAATATGTGACTTATCAAACACTCAAATTGCATAAAAGCACAAGAAAGCCTTCAAACAGCAAGCTTCAGAATCCATTGAAACTTGGATGGATGGACTCCCCTTTCCCTAACCCCTCTTCCCAACAGGTAAAAGATATTGAGGGGATAGAAAAGAAAAAGATTTGCCAGGTTTTTAGAGATCATGGCAATTTCCTCAGAATGCACTGAGGCAACAGAGAAAGAGTAGTAATAGTTTCTGTAATAGATTTTACCAAAACTATTTCTCTGTGCATGACCTTCATCTTGCCTATTCAAGTCCCAAATCTATCTTTCCTTCTGCCTCTTCCTGCCTGCCCTGCATTCACAACTTCCTAGGTATCTTCCTGGGGCTGGCACATCAGAAGCAATCTCAAGTCTCACTCCACCAGTGAATGGAGTTGGCTGCTAGGGTTCCAATGTCTAGCGTTCTATCCTACTCTAACTGCTTAGAAAGGAAATCCAAAATGAAATGTGATCAGATATCTCTCTAGCTAAAAGCCTATGAAACAGCCATGGGTCAAGACCAAATCATACATACCTACATAGGAGAATGAACCTTCTTCTTAATTTTTTTTTCTTTTTGGCGAGGCAATTGAGGTTAAGTGACTTGCCCAGGGTCACACAGCTAGTAAGTGTCAAGTGTCTGAGGCCAGATTTGAACTCCTACCTCCAAGACCAGAGCTCTATCCACTGTGCCACCTAGCTGCCCCCTTCTTCTTAATTCTTGTAGATACTTAGTGCCATCTTGAATTCACTTGGGGGGAGAGGGAGAAAGTCTTGTAAATCTCACTACAAAAGTAACAGACACCTTAAAATTTAAAAAAATGTACTTGGGGGAAAGTGTGTATTTTATACTATTCACATGGAATAGAAAGCTGTCATTACAAGTATTTTGCTAATGTGGTCATAAGGTAGGTGTTCATAATCTAACCAATGGTTTTTTGGGTTGTTCTTAGCTGGAGGTGATGAACAACTGTATCTGAACTCCAATCTGTCTCTCTAATGGCACAACCATCATTGGATCAGATCAGATTTAGTGCAATCTGAGTACCCCTACCGCAACAGGACAAGAACAGGCATGTTTAGACTATGGGGCCATCCAGGACAGACCCAGTGCAACCAGACCACTCCTACACTACCAAGGTGGGGCCTACTATGCTGTGACAACTCAACCCTCTGACCAGCAACATGCTGCCACAAATTCACCTAAGTTCTTTCCTCATGGTCAGCAAACTTTTTCCTACCTCTTATTCTCCCATTTTCGGTGATTCTGAATCCCTAACTATCTGAGAGGAAACTGCCCTTCTTCCTAATCCTCATTTGCTGTTTCTTTACCCTTATCCATAGCAACTCTGCCCTTTCAATGACACTCCAACTCTGGCCTCCCCTTTCACTGTGACCTGTGGAATTCCTCCTTCATAATAAACAATCATCCCTTTTTTTTCAGCCTTTTTTTATTAATTTATTTTGATTTATCAATAATCACTTCCATAAGTTTTTGAGTTTAAAATTTTTCTCCTCCTCCTTCCCTACCTCCCTCCCCAAGATGGTGCGCAATCTGATATAGGCTATACATATACATTTCTATTAAACATATTTTCACATTAGTGATGTTGTAACAATTAGAACTAATAGGAGGAACCACCAGAAAGAGGAAACAAAACACAACAGAAGAAAAAAATAGCAAATAGTATGCTTTGATCTACATTCAAACTCCATAGTTCTTTCTTTGGATGCGGATAGCATTTTCCATCATGAGGCTTTTGGAGATGTCTTAGATCCTTGTATTGCTGAGAAGGGTTAAGTTTATCAATATTAGTCATCGCACAACATTGCTATTACTGTGTACAGTGTTCTCGTGGTTTTGCTCACTTCGCTCAGTATCAGATCATACAAGTCTTTCCAGGTTTTTCTGAAGTCTGCCTGTTCATCATTTCTTATAACACAATAGTATTCATTACATTCATATATCACATTGACAGTTATGATTACTGTCTGTGTCTTTCTCTCCATCCTTCTCCCCCCACCCCGTTTATGCTTTTCTTTCTCCTTTCTCCTTTTTCTTCCTCAGTAATGTTTTGCTTTTGACCATCGCCTCCCTCAGTCCCACCTCCCTTCTATTAGCTCCCTCTCTTTTCGGACCCTTTACCCTTACTACTTCTTCCCTCCCTTCCATCCCCCATCCCTTTTCTTTACCCTTTTTCCTCTTACTGCCTATAGGGCATGTTAGATTTCTATACCTAACTAATTATGTTATTCCCTTCTTGAGCCAAATCTGATAAGAGTAAGGTTCAAACAATGCTCATCTCCCTCCTTTCTTTCCCTCTGCTGTAATATGTTTTTGTGCCTTTTCCTGTGATATAATTTACCCTTGTAAATTACTCCTGCCTCCTTTTCTTTTCTCTCAGTACATTTTCTTAGTTAGATCAGATTAATCTATTTACTTGGATCCATTTAACCCACTTGATTAGATTTTTTTTATCATTACATCAAAGTCAATTTATACCCATCCCCTTTATGTATATCCCTTTAACATAGGGTAATAACAACACAGTTCTCAAGAGTTACATGTGTCATCTTCCCTTGTAGGGATGTAAACAGTTTGCCCTTATTAATGACATGTTGTTTCTGTCTGTCCCATTTACCTTTTTTATGTCTCTCTTGAGTCTTGTATTTGAAGATCAAATTTTCTTCTTTTCTTTTCTTTCTTTCTTTTTTTTTTTTTGGTGAGGCAATCAGGGTTAAGTGACTTGCCCAGGGTCACATAGCTAGTAAGTGTTAGGTGTCTGAGGTTGGATTTGAACTCAGGTCCTCCTGACTCCAAGGCCAGAGTTCTATTCACTGTGCCACCTAGCTGCCCCTGAAGATCAAATTTTCTATTGAGATCTGGTGTTTTTATCAGGAAGGTATGGAAGTCTCCTATTTCGTTGAATGTCTATCTCCTCCCCTGAAAGATCATGCTCATTTTCACTGGGTAGTTGATCCTTGGTTGTAATCCTTTGCCTTATGGAATATCATATTCCATGCCTTATGGTCTTTTATGGTAGAAGCTGCAAGGTCTTGTGTAATCCTAACTGTGGTTCCATGATATTTAAATTGCTTCTTTCTGGCTACTTGCAGTATTTTCTCTTTGACCTGGTAATTTTGGAATTTGCCTACTATATTCCTTGGTGTTTTTAATTTGGGGTCTCTTTAAGGAGGTGATTGGTGGATTCTTTCTATGGCTATTTTGCCCTCTGGTTCTAGGCCCTCAGGGCGGTTTTCCTTTATGATTTCCTGAAAGATACTGTCCAGGCTCTTTTTTTCATTGTGATTTTCAGGTAGACTAATAATTTTTAAATTGTCTGTCCTGGATCAATTTTCCAAGTTAGTTGTTTTACCAATGAGGTATCTTAAGTTTTCATCTATTTTTTTCATTCTTTTGTTTTTGTTTGACTGATTCTTGCTCTCTCATAGAGTCATTAGCTTCCATTTGCTCAATTCTAATTTTTAACAAATTGTTTTTTTCTATTAGATTTTGTACCTCCTTCCCCATTTGGCCAATTGTATTTTTTAGGGACTTGTTTTCTTCAGTGTACTTTTGTTCCAGTTGGCCAACTATATTTTTTAAGGACTTGTTTTCTACAGTTAATTTTTATCCTTTCTTTTCCAAGCTATTGACTCTCTCTTGCATACCTCTCATTTTGTTTCCCATTTTTCTTCTACCTCTCTCATTTGACTTTTAAAATCCTTTTTGAGCTCTTTTAAGAAGGCTTTTTGGGCTTCAGACCAGTTCATGTTACCTTTTGAGGTTCCAGATATGAGTTTGTTGACAATGTTATCCTCTTCAGAATTTCTGCCTTGATCTTTACTCTTCCCATAATAAGAATCTATTGTACTTTTCTTTTTGCTCATGGTATTTGCTTATTTTCTGGCCTTTAAAGAGATTGAGCTCTTCTGCTGGGGAGCAGAGGGCACTGACCCAAGCTTCTTGTGTTGGGAGCCTAGGGCCTGCTCACTGGCTTTGTGTGCTGGAGCCTCCAATGCTGGCAGTTGGAGGCTGTAGGGTTCTGGTGGCTTACCTGGTGTTGTGCTGGAATCAGCAACACTGGAACTCTAGGGGTAGGATTGGGTAGTATGGCTCCTGGAGATTCCCTGCTCACTCGGGCCTTTCCTTCCTTTTGCTTTCTTCAGCTCCTTTCAGATGGATGTTGTAGAGTGTTTATCTGCCTGGTGCTCCTTGGAGCGCTTCTTCCCTTAGTGTTGCTGAGGCACTGGGAGATCTGGTTACTGTAGAATGCTGAGGCACCTGGTGCTTTTCCAAGCTGGTTTCCACCAGTTCCCCCACCCTCACTGAGGCACTCGGGGGTCCAGGTGTTAGTGTTTGCTTGCTCCACCACCTGGGCTTCAGGATCTCCTCCTGGTATCCTGAGGTGGGGCTTTCCACTAGCTTGCTGGGATGCCTCCTGTTCTGTACTGCTCCCCTTCCCCCAGGGTAAGAGGGACCTTTCTCATTAATCCCTCAAGCTATGTGGGCTACTGAACTGCTGCACCCATCTTTCTTCTGGTTCAGCTGTTCCAGAGTTTTTCCTGTGGTGATATTTTCTGAGCTTTCAAGGGTTAATAAGGGAGGGTAAGAGCAACTCACTTCTTACTCTGCCATCTTGGCTTCCAGAAGTGGAAGAATCATCCCTTTTTTAAACCCCTTCCTTTCATGCTCCTTCCATCTTCTAGTTCCCTCAAAGACCTGGCTCCTTCTGACGATACTACAGCCTGGGCCATCTGTAAAATGGTAATCCTCGTATCATGAGCTCCTAGAGAGCAAGCATTGACTTTTGCCTGTCTTTGTATCCCCAGTGCTTAGCACATTACCTAGCTAACAATAGGCACTTAATAAAAGCTTTTTTATGTAAATAGCATTTTATTTTTTCCAATTACATGTAAAGATAGTTTTCAACATTCATTTTTTTAATAAGATTTTGAGTTCCAAATTTTTTCCCTCCTTCCTCTCCCCCCTCCCCAGGATGGCAATCAATCTGATATAGGCTATACATGTACAATCATATTAAACATGTTTCCATATTAGTCATGTCATGAAAGAAAAATCAGAACAAAAAGGAAAAACCATAAGAAAGAAAAAACAAAACAAAAGTGAAAATAGTATGCTTCGACCTGCATTCAGACTCCATGGTTCTTTCTCTGGATGTGGAAAGCATTTTCTATCATGAGTGTTTCAGAATTGTATTAGATCATTGTATTGCTGAATGGAGCTAAGTCTATCAAAGTTGATCATCACACAATGTCGTTGTTTCTGTGTACAATGTTCTCCTGGTTCTGCTCACTTTACTCAGCATCAGATCATACAAGTCTTTCCAGGTTTTTCTGAAATCCACCTGCTCATTACTTCTTATAGAACAATAGTGTTCCATTACATTCACATACCACAACTTGTTCAGTCATTCCTCAATTGATAGGCATCCCCTCAATTTCCAATTCTTTGCCACCACAAAAAGAGCTGCTATAAATATTTTTGGGCATGTGGGTCCTTTTCCCTTTTTTATGATCTCTTTGGGATACAGCCCTAGAAGTGATATTGCTGAGTCAAAGGATATGCACAGTTTGATTGCTCTTTGGGCATACTTCCAAAATGCTGTCTGGGATGATTGGATCAGTTCACAATTTCACCAACAATGCATTAATTTCCCATTAATAAATGCTTTTGTTGTTGTTGTTGTTCATTAGTCATGTCCAATGCTTCATGACCCTACTTGGGGTTTTCTTGGCAAAGATACTGGAGTAGTTTGTCATTTACTTTTCCAGTTCATTTTAAAAATGAGGAAATTGAGGCAAACAGGGTTAAGTGACTTGCCCAGGGATACACAGCTTACTGACTGACTAATAATACTTGTACTTGCTTTCTCAGAAGATTATTGTATGAAATTAGATGGCATATGTAAAAATACATTGCACCCACAAACTACTATGGAAAGGAGTAATTCAATGCACACTGATAAGAGAAACATTGCTATATTAGATGACAATCCTGTGAAGATATGATCTAATAAAAAAATTAAAGATTGCTTATGTGACCTATTGATAACAATATAATTTGGTTGTAATCCTTTTGCAAAAAGTAGACAAAGTACAAGGATCATAAATTATATTATATGCTTTTCTCTTGTGTGCATATATATTATTTGTGTTATAGTTACTTATGTGTTAGATGTCCCCATTAGACTGGAATCAGTCAATACTCAACCTGTAAATATTTATTAAGTGCCTATGGTGAACCAGGAAGTATGCTAGGTTCTGGGCATACAAGTACAAAGAGTAAAACAATCCCTGCTCTCAAAGAGCTTATAGTCAAATGGAGGAGACAACATAAATGTGGAAACAGACAACATAAACATAAAATTAATTTATATAATATATTTAAGCACAAGGTAGTTTGGCAGGGAGGGCATTAGCAGATGGGAGGATTAAGAAAGGCTTCATGTAGAAGATGGAGCCCGAGCTGCATTTTAAAAGAAGAGAAGGGGCTCTATGAGGAAAAGGTAAGGAAGCGATATATTCTAGGCATGGAGAATGGCCAGTACAAAGACACAGAGATGGTATATGGGGTATCATTTGAGAGAAACAGAGAAAAGGCGAGTTTGGCTGGATCTCTGAGTACAGAAACGCAAGTAATGTCCAGCGAGTCTGGAAAGGTAGATTGGGCTAAGGCTTTAAAAGATAAACAGGGGAATTTTCATTGATACTAGAGACAATAGAAAGTCACTAGAGTTGATTGAGTAGGGAAGTCATTCAGACTGGAGTGGTGGTAGACTTGAGAAGCAGAGCGACCAATCAGGAGACTGTTGCAACCATCTGGACTAGAAGTGATAAGGACCTGAACTAAAGTAGGAGCTATGTGAGTAGAGAAAAAGGGATGGATAGTAATGATATTGTGGAAGTAGAAATGGCAATACTTGGATACTGATTGGATATGTGGGGGCATGGGAAACTCCAAAAGAGCGGAGAGAATGTCTTACCTAAACTTGGTATCTCATCTACTCACCCAGTAAAATTCTCTACACACAGTAGAGGCTTAAGTAGATCTTCCCAGTTATAGGTTTGTATCTAGGATAAAGGTATAGGAAGTGACCATACAAGGTATTCCACAAAGTTCATTCATTCATTCATTCATTCAACAAGCGCTTATTAAACACCTAGTATGTGTCCATTTTAAAAGATTGTACAATTATTTAAAAGTAATTACATTTACATTTTTATAGCGCTTGTACTTCTTTACCAGCTTAGAAACAACTACTTTTACCATTTAGTTACCAAGAATAATTCAATTTAAAATTTGTTGTTTTATGGGATGGCTCTCTGGAAAGGAGGGCAAATACAGGGGGAAATTTAGGCAATGTAAAAAATGGTTATATATTGATAATTTTTTTAAGAAAATGATTAAGGTAAGAAGTTATCAGATGGCTGTTTTTACCCTGCTGGCAGCCTCACTCTACATGAGAGCTTATCTTTTCTGCCCTGGCCTTCTTTCTCCTGAGAAGCTGTCTCCCTGACAGTGAGATCATGGTGTCCCAGGTTTGCTAGGTGGTAAGGATACAAAGCAAAAAAACAAAATAATCCCTGGCCTTAAGAATATCATGTTCTATTGATCCATCTACCAAATTTTGAAATAGTCATAAGACACATCCAAGAAGATTCTTTTGTATACCCTAGGTAGGATTTAAAAATTGTTCCCCAAAGAAAGCACATTCTTGATGAGGCTTATTTGCTTTTAGTCTTATTTTCCTAAAAAGGCATTCTAGCCTCGTCCCTCTTAAACTGTGACGACCCCATATAGGGTCACGTAACTAAATGTGGGGGTCGTGAAAAATTTGGCAACAGTAAAAGGTGTCTGAAGGTGCAATGACCAAAAATCAATTCAAAATCAAACGCGTCATGAACCCAAGGTGTTCCTGGCAATGCTTGCCCGTGTTGCATTGGGCAACTTCACCGCAACCTTGATTCTGAGCATACAACACAAGCACTTTGCACTGTGCATGCCCCCACTCCATGCAACAACAACAAACACTGTGTCTCTGATTTGAGACTACTGTATGTTATGAATTGCAGTGTTTTTACTGTATATATAAAATCGTTAAATGAATTTTGGCTTGGGATTAGGATAGAACTTCCAACGATTTCTGAAATGGCCCTAAACATTCTTCTGCATTTTGTAATATGTATTTATGTGAAGCAGTGTTCTCCGCATTGACGATTATAAAATCAAAATATCAATCAACTCTGAAAAATGTTAAAGATGCTCTATGTCCTGCAGTATCAAATATTCTGACAAGATTTAATTCTTTATGTAAAAATAAACAAGCATGTCCATCTCATTAGTATGAAAATTTGCTTTCATCTTTAATAAATGGTAAAATTATATGTATACCAAAGAATTGTTTTAAAATAAATTTCTTTATGATTTATTATCAGTAAATGTTTGATTTGTATACCTATTTTATATACTTACATACCCAGGATCACATAAAAATTCCTTGGGCGAAAAGGGATTGCAAGCGGAAAAAGTTTAAGAAGCCCTGTTCTACCCCACCAGAGGCTTTGCAAGGATACAAAGGGTCAGCAGGAAGCCACCTCCCTTTGCCATCTTGGGCCCCAGTAGTGCTGATTTGGGGGTATGCAGGCGAGTATGCCATTTGAAGTTACTCAGTATTTTTTGATCACTCAGTATCTGGAAGGTACTTGGGATCATTTGAAACATTAGCCAGCTGAGAGCTGAGGGATGTGTCCTATCCCATCCCCACCTCCACCTGAGGCTTTTAATGGTTTGGAATTTTGAGACAAGTGAACTGGTCATGAATACTTCCATATATGATCATACCCACCTTATGGCAATCCTATGTAGGAATTTTGTGGAAAGAGAACTTTCTGCATAGGGATATGAGAATGACGTGCCAGTCTAACGGCTATGGAGTCACCACAGACTTCTGTGTTCCACTGGATTTAGTGTTGATTGAATTGTATTGTTTCCTAACTATTCAGTCTCCTTTCTCCCATGTTCTTGACCTTTCTGGTCTTAGACAAATTGGCAAGGTTGGCTAATCTGAATGCCCCTCTTCTTTCCCATGTATCACCTTTCATTTGTATAACATTCTGACATTTTTTCAATCCCTTTCACGGTATGGTTTGGTTTTTTTTTTTTTTTTTTTTTTGCTTTTTGGTGAGGCAATCAGTTAAGTAACCTGCCCAAGGTCACACGGCTAGTACATGTCAAGTGTCTGAGGCCGGATTTGAACTCAGGTCTTTCTGACTTCTAGGCTGGATTGTGGTATGTTTTTATGCATACTTAGCATATCCAGCAATTTGAGTATCCAGGACAAGCAGCACCAAGAGAGCCCTTAGGTCAATTTTGTAATTCATGATGTGAAAATAATACAAGAAGCAGATGGCCAGGTTTAAAAAAATCATTTTGATAACTGTATTTCAATACGATGGGTTTCCTTTGTAGTCCTATGTATTTTATTTTAAAAACATTATTCTGAGAAGGCTTCCATAGGCTTCATCAGATTGCTGCAGGGTTTAAGACACAAAAAAGGTTAAGAACCTTTGAATTAGGACAAATTCAGTTGAGTAAGAAGGGAAATGCCAGCATATAACCGTGTGAAGCAATACACCTAGTATACCAAGACACTAGCCAAAGAAAAGGTCATAGCTTTAGAGGCTGAAGCGATCTAAGAGGGCATCCAATCTAATCTCCTCATTTTGTAGAAGAAGAAATTAAGACGAGAGAGAGAGATTAAGTAATCTACCTAAATTTACACTGCTAGGAAGGGGCAGATCTGGGATTTGAGCCATAAGTTCATAGATTTAGAAGTAGTAGGGCTTTGGAAAGTCACTTAACCCCAATTGCCTAAAAAAAAAAAAAAAGAAGAAGAAGTAGAAGGGAAGGACCTTGTGTATTGTTGTTGTCCTGTCTGACTCTTTACGATCTCATCTGAGGTTTTCTTGGCAATGATACTGGAATGGTTTGCCATTTCCTTCTCCAGGTCATTTTATAGATGAGGAAAATGAGGCAAACAAGGTTAAGTGACTTGCCCAGGGTCACACAGCTATTAAGTGTCTGAAGCTAGAACTGAACTTAGGAAAATGAATCTTCCTGACTCTTAGCCAAGCACTGTATCCACTGAACCACCTAACTGTCCCATAGGACTTTAGAAGTCATCAAATCCCTCATTTTGCAGATGAGGAAACAGGCCTAGGGAGGTTGGTATTTGTGGTGGGATTTGGATACAAGTTTTCCCGATTTCATGTCCAGTTGTCTTCCCATCATACCACACTGTCTCTCAGTTCTTCTGACTGCAAATTCAAATACACCATTATTTCCACTGCATGGCACAGCCTTCTTCTCTGAAAGGTAAGATACTGGAACATCACAATACCACTGCTGAGGAGACTGCTACCCAGAGGGAAGAAGGCCAGGGTAGGGAAGATCTCACTTGGGGTGATCAGGCTAGAAGCAATGATCTGGTAACATTTTACTTTAATACTTCTTTTTTTTAAATACATTTGTATTGATATATTTTGCTTCATTGTTTAGCTTTTCCCCTATATCTCTCCCCTTCTCGGAGAGTCATCCAATGTAACAACAAATTTTTACATGACTTACTCTTGATAACCAGATGTCAAGATCAGTTGTTTCTATGCTAGTAAAGGAGGACAAGGGGCAGCTAGGTGGCACCATAGTGCACAGACAGCAGGGCCTGGAGTAAGGAAGACTGATCTTTCTGAGTTCAAATATGACCTCAAACACTTACTAGCTGTCACTTAACACTGTTTGCCTGAGTTTCCTCATCTGTAAAATGAGTTGGAGAAGGAAATGGCCAACTACTCCAGTTATCTTTGCCAAGAAAATCCCAATATGGGATCATGAATAGTTTAACACGACTGAAATGACTGAACAAAAACAAAGGAATATAGGTGCTATAAAAATGCAAACATACCAACTTTTTATAATTATATAATCTTGGGGCAGCTAGGTGGCACAGTGGATAGAGCCCCGACTCTGAAGTCAGGAGGACCTGAGTTCAAATCCAGCCTCAGACCAAACACTTGACACTAGCTGTGTGACCCTGGGCAAGTCACTTAACCCCAATTGCCTAAAAAAAAAAAAATTATGCACTCTTTAAAAATCATTATTTAAAATAGTCTTATCCTCTAAATTTCAGTGCCCTAGAACAAAGCCCTGATCTCCCCATTCTAGATATGGCTGCTCACCCAGTTATTGCATTTGGGTCCAAACCTTGTGTCTTTGGCTTTTATGGGTTCTCTATTTGCTCTTAGACACTACCTTCTTCTTTACCCTCTTCCTACTCCCACAAAAAAAAGGTTGTTTCTCTCTCCCACCCCGTCTCCTTACCTCCTACCCCCAGTGACTTCTGAATATGAGACATTCTAGAAGGCTGATACCTAGATAATTGTATTTCCTTTTGCTTTGTGCATTAATATTTCTACTTGGCAAAATCTGAGAGGGGGACAGAGAAAGAAAGAGAGAGAGAGAGAGAATGTATATGTGTGATTAAGAGTTTGAAGATTTAATTGCTCTCTTTAGCAGACATTTTATAAATTAATAATAATATAATTCTTAAGGAAATTGTCTCAATCTGTATTGCAATTACAACAGTTCAGAGTGATTTTTATGTAACTACTCTTCTGAAATAATGTTTAGTCCAACAGAATAATTAAATAGCACTGAATTTAAAAGTTCAAATGCTCTTATAAATGACTTCCTTAATTCATCTTTCTTAAACACTGATATTTCCCAAGTATGTAATAATTTGAGATTTCTGTTGCTAAGGGGAAAATCACATTATTTCTGAAAATGGTAGTTGAATTTCATATGTTCTGGTCCAGGCATTTTTATTACGCTAAGAAACAAGATTAGATTCTTGGTTACTATGGTACCTACAGTATTAAAATCCATAGAATTTTAGAACGAGGAAGAACCTTGGAGATATAATTCAACAAGTGTTTATTGAATGCTTGCTGTGTACTGGACAATACAGCAGATCCTTGAGGAGATATGCTGTGGATATATCCTTTGTCCTGAATCCCTCTTCTTTTGTCTCATTTTGTGTCTCAATCTTCCTCTTAACTAAATTAAAATGCATTCATATGTAGGAGGGAATTGGCTAATGAGAACACAGTCCTAGGTGCACGTGAAGGGTACCAGCATGGACGTTTTGTGAGACAGCCTCTGGGTGTGCATTAAAAGAGGGCTCAGTTCTCCACTTAAGAGCGTGCATAGATGTTCTAGGACTATTTCCTCTTAGCTTATTGTGTAATGACAGAAAGCCTTGGTTGCTGAGTTGAATTGAGTAAATACAAAAGGCATTAACCAAATCAAGCTCTCTCTTTCCTGGTTGTGATTGAGACAAGAACTTCTGTAAGCCTCTTGTTGGGAGACAGAGAGACAGAGACAGAGACAGAGAGAGAAAGAGAGAACATGCAAGTGCCAGCAGCTTAGCCTCCCTACCCAGATTTGACATAAATCCATTACTATATGATGGCAGTGCTGTCATTTTTGTCCCTATTGTATCTGTTTTTCCTGACTTAGCAGAGAACTGGAGATGAAATGGAAGGTCAGAGGAACATTAGAGGTCTAGGAAATGAAGGCCACAACAGAGTTTGCCAGCTGTTGAGCCAGGTAAATGTACCAGCCCAGCCTCAAGGGTTACAGGGTTCAGCACAGCAGGGAATTGATCCAATAGCTGAGAAATTGCTTCCTGTAGAAAGGGAATGACTCATCTACTAACTATGCAGTGAAGTTTGTGGGGTGAATGCTGTTACAACCATTTTACTTTTAATGCAACCCCACCCAGGGACTGAGGTAGTAAAGCAGAGAGTGTGTCCCCGTTCTCAGGGATATTTTTGCATTTCTGTTCTTGCTGGATCTCCTTAGTAAATATCTCTTTGTGAAGGCTAACTGATTAAAGTTTAGTTGTTCTTATTCAGTCATTTCAGTCGTGTCCTACTCTCCATGACCCCATTTGGGGTTTTCTTTGCAAAGATGCCAGAGTAGTTTGCCATTTCCTTCTCCAACTCATTTTACAAATGAGGAAACTGATGCAAACAGGGTTAAGTGACTTGCCTAGGGTCACACAGATAGTAAGTGTCTGAGGTTGGATTTGAACTCAAGTCTTCCTGACTGCAGGTCCAGTGCTCTATCCACTGAGCCACCTAGCTGTCTCTAAAGTTTAATAGTGGGGCACTAATCACTAGGTCTGGAGAAGGAAATGGCAAACCAATCCAGTATCTTTGCCAAGAAAACCTCAAATGGGGTCATGAAGAATCAGTCAAAACTGAAACGACTGAACAATCAAAAATCACTGGTCAATCAATGATATAGAAGAGATACTAACTATAACTGGTGATTGAAATAGAACACACTAAAATCGGGGCTCAAGCTGATAACCTTAGAACCCCATCACCCTTCAGAGGTACCACTAGAACTATAAGGGGGAGATGTGGCCAGCCACCTTCTAGGGACCTAACTTACCAGTGAGAAGAAGTTGAGATAAGGAACCCAAGAGTCTATAAAAACCACTTATAATAAAGGCCTAATACTTTTCAGCATCACTGCTCAGTCTGCCTCTTCTATGAAAGCCTCAGTATATCAAAAATGGCTTCAATAAACTAGAACAGAGTCCAAATGAGAGGACAAATCAAATCAACTAGACTCTGCCAAAGATGGTTGGGCTAAGACTGCTGGGAGATGGACTAGAAAGCAGTGTGTCTTGGACCAGAGGTCAGGGGACCCCCCTTCAGGATCAACACCAAGAACACACAAGCAAAGAGACCAAACTAGGTTCTGCCATTTTGGTTAATGTGACCCAGGAAGGGCCTCTAATGATGTCTTTCTAGCAGGGTATAAATCAGGATCATGACTATTCTTGACTCATTGATCAATAAAGATGACTTGGGAAACAGACCAGAGCTGAGTAACACAGACAGAAGAGTTACTACACACAGAGAGCAAGCATGGATCTCTGGGAGGCAAGAAAATCTCTTTATCTGCAGAGCATCCCACCCCCAGAGATGATAGTAAGATAAGGCAGTAGCAGAACAGTAAGAGACTTCCTGGAGGAAGAACCACTCAGTACAGGAATTCTAGGACCAGAGACTAGGTGCAATGAGAAGCAGCTACTATACGCAGGAACAAACCTTGACCTTGTATTACTTTAGAATGAATGAACAAATGAATGAATGAATGAATGAACAAATGAATAAATGAATGAAAGAAAAACATTCACTATATGCAAACACTGTGCTAAGCCCTGGCAGTGCTTGGCATCCCCACAGGTAGAAAGGCAAAATAATCCTGATTGGGGCAGCTAGGTAGCACAGTGGATAGAGCACTGGCCCTGGAGTCAGGAGGATCTCAGCTCAAATTCAGCCTCAGACACTTGACACTTACTAGCTGTGTGACCGTGGGCAAGTCACTTAACCCCATTGCTTAGTGCCCCACCCCAACAAAAAAAAAATCCCTGATCTCAGAGAACTCACATTTTTGGGTTTTTTTTGGCTACGCAATGGTGTTAAGTGACTTGCCCAGGGTCACACAGCTAGTAAGTGTTATGTGTCTGAGGTTGGATTTGAACTCAAGTCCTCCTGACTCCAAGGCCAGAGCTCTGTCCACTGCGGCATCTAGCTGCCCCAAGAGCTCACATTTTAATGAAGAAAACTATATATACAGAGATGACAGATAATAATGCATCTTCTCTAATGTCATTTCTATTGATAAAACTATATCCATTTTGGATGTTGCACCACTGGACCATGATAGTGACTTTACTGGGGAAAACTTTCCTTTTCAGATGTTTGGTAGCTATTATTGCTAAGGAGGAAAGGACTACAGTACCTATTGCCCATAGAGTCAGTTTTCAGATCACATATTCACAAAAGTTGCTTCCCTAGACAATGGTTACAAGGGCCCACCTGGAAACAAGGTCAGTGATATGAGGGGCACTGCTATTCTTGGGGCTCTTGGACTCAAAGTCCTGGGCTTTCTTTACCCAGGGTCTGAGGGGAGGTGATAATCAAGCTGTTAACAATAGCATTAAGGCCAGTCCACAATCACTTTCCTCAGTACTGCCCTTCACCCATTTCAACAATCTTTTTAAGTTCCAAAGTGGCATGGCTATGCCAGTTGTTCTGATCTGTGTTTGACTCAGGCCAGTCCTCTGGTAATTGAGGTTCAATATTGAAACAAAATGAGACACTTATAGGTCATTAAATAGTTAACAAAAGATTTACTTAGTCATAGCAGAAGAATTGCATTAAGGATACCTCAAGTTGATTCAGTTGATTGAAGCTCCCTTGCCTATCTTACTGATCATGATCCACCAGCCAAGCATCAGAGAGGAGGGGTCCTGAAGTCCCTTGTGGCTATTTTGTACTCAGATGATGAGGAAGTCATGTTAACAGCCTGAGCTTTTAGTCTCCTGAGCCACTCAAGTCTTGAGCATGGTCTCAATACCTTTTAAGGAAAAATTAGCAATTACCTTCATGGGAGAATAGGGTTAGGATAATGTTCTATCCACTATTAATTCAAACTGGTGAAAGCCTTTTGTGTATAGAAAATAAATACCTTTTCCATATCTAGTTTACATTTTATATTGAGTACTTTTCTACTCCCCTCTTTAAGGATACCATAGACGAGAGCCAGACCTAAACTGTAAGTAAAAATTTCTCAGCACGCCAGGATGGAGATGTAAAGAGCCAAAGTGTGAGAAGAGGAGCATAACCCTTCTAATGAGAGTCCAGGACTCCCTAGAACTGAACCTGGTCACTACGCATGTGGGTCCAGTGAGAAGGGTCCATGAGGGAAAGGGAAAGGTGGGAGACTCCCAGACCCTTAGGGCCCATTGTGGTTATAATTTTTAAGTACATTATTAGGTATGTTAAGGGGCAGCTAGATGATACAATGGAGAAATCACTGGGCCTGGAGTCAGGAGAACATCAATTCAAATCTATTTTCAGACAATTACTACCTGTGTGACCCTGGGCAAATCATTTAACCCTGCTTGCCTCAGTTTCCTCATCTATAAAATGAGCTGGAGAAGGAAATGGCAAACCACTCCAGCATCTTTGCCAAAAAAACCCCAAATGGGGTCACTAAGAGTTGGACACAACTGAAACTACTGACTAAAATAATATTATAAATATTACACGTGAACTTTTTATTTCTACTCTACTGTATGAACCTTTGCTATGAGCTTTGTATTTGGATGTCACCTAGCATCTGGTTTTTTGCATGTGACTCTAGTTAGAATGTTATGTACTACGTATCTACATGTGACCTTATGAATCTGGAATAATTTCCTTTGACTACATTATGTGCAAATTAATGGATTTTTGTGATTTATAGATATAACTATACATCTACTCTAGCCTGTAGTGACTTAAACTTTTTTTTTGGTAGGGGGGAGGGTGAGGAGATGTAAGTACTCCATCTGACTTTATTTACCCATGGTGACTAAAGCAAAGAATCTATCCTGTCTAACCTCATTTGTCCATAAAGACTGAGGTGTAGGATCTATCTATTGCTCATTGAAGAAGCTCCAGGATGTCAAGATCATGTGACTTGTGCCTGTATTCAGGGATTGAGCCAGAAGACATGGGTTGAGTTGGAGAGGGAAAGCTACAGATCAGAAGTATTCATGGTGGTGATGAGCACAGGGTGTGGGGACAGCTGCCTATGTCTGTCAGTGGCTGAAAATAAACAAAGGGATTTAAGAGGCAGAGATTACCTCCTGCTCTGACAAGAAAGGAGTCATTTGGCTGGAGTAATAGGAAGAATGGCAACTCAATTGAGCCTATAATGGCATCTCCAAACCCTGAAGTCCTGGCAGAACCCTGATGAGACAGAAGCCAGAGAGGTTACCTGAGAGTCATTCATACATCACCATGCTGGCTATAAAGACTAATCTGAGAAGAGATGGGGAAAGGGAAAATAGACAAATGACACCTTCCTTATCTAGTCCCCCCAAGACACCTAGGGCAGCTAGGTGTCTCAATGGATAGAGCACTAGGCCTGGAGTCAGGAAGACCTAAGTTCAAATTCAGCTTCAGATACTTACTAGCTGTGTGACTTGGGACAGGTTACTTAATCTCTGCCTCAGTTTCCTTAGCTGTAAAATAGGGATAATAAAAACACCCTCCTCAAAGGGTTTTTCTTTGTAACTTTTTTTTTAGGTTAAGTGACTTGCCCATGGTCACACAGCTAGTAAATGTCCACCTAGCTACCCCATCAAAGGGTCTTTCTGAAGGTTAAACGAGATAATATACATAAAGCACTTAGTGCAGTGCCTGGCACCTGGTAAGTACTTATATATAAAAGTACATGTATATATACACATACATATATAAATGCTTATTTCCTTCCCCATAATCAGGAAGGATAATTCTCCCACCCCCATGTTTTCTCTGGGAGTTCCCCATCAAGGCCTAGAGGAAGTTGTATCTATTTTGTGTAAAAAGGAAAGGAATGAGAATAGTTGTTATTGCTTTCTTTTCTTTTTTTTTTATGCCCTTTTTTATTTTGGTATCATTTTCCAATGGCTTGCTTCTCCCACCCCTCAACCTCCTTGTAACAAAGAAGAGTTAAGCAAAACAAATCAACACATTGGGCATGTCTGACAGAGTATGCCTTTATTTTCCCATGAGTTACTTTGCTATAATGTCTTAATTAAATACTTTCATTCCTGCACAGTTTGTGAATGCAGAAAACATTGGATAAAGAAGGGCTCAAACTATGACTTATATGATTATACAAAACACCACAAACTGGGGTATAGCTTGGGACCAGAATGGAGATAAGATAGTCCCAACTCCAAAGCAGTTTATAATTTAATGAGTAGGGGGGGAGTTTCAATAACTATGTGAATAATTATATAGGAACACTTGAGAGGCACAAAGCAAAATGTTAAGTGAGGGGCGAGTTTGTTATCAACTGGAAATATGAGTAGGGGAAGAGGTGACATCTGAGTTGAGCTTTTAAGAAAGGTAGGAAGTCAACAGATGAAGGAGAGGGACAACCTTCCTGGAATAGGAAATAGCAAGAGTAAAGGAATGTGGAAAAGCAGTGAGTATGTGCCAGAGATTTAGCTCTGTGTGGCTAGAGGGCAGCATGTGTGAGGGGGGAAATGTAAGATAAGTCAAAAAAAGGTAGGATGCTATCATGTTCTGGAAGATCTTGAATGCCAGGCACAGGAATTTGAATCTACTTAATAAACTCAAGTGCTAATTAAGGTTTTGATTTGTTTTTTGTTTGTTTGTTTGTTCTTGTTTTATTTTTTTGCAGATTGACATGACCAAATCTATAAGGAAGACAAATATGACAGTGGACTAAAGGTTACATAGGAGAGTAGAGAGAGTGAAAGAAGACCCATTAGGAGGCTATCATGATGATCCAGGCAGGTAGTAATGAGGTCTTGTACTAGGCTTGTGGCAGTGGGAATGGAGAAGAGGTGGATGGATATATATAGGAGATGCTGAGGACACAAAATTAACAAACAACTGGTTAGATGTGACAGATGAGGAAAAAGGAAGAGAGAAGGTGAGAGAAGAAGCAAGTTTAGAGCAAAAGATAAACTGAGATTCATATATGTTGGACTTAAGGGCCTATCTTTAAGTATTTGAGGATCAAAGGATCATAAATATGGAGATGGAAGAGACCTAAACTGCGATCCAAAGAAGTAACTTGACAGAGATCACACAGCAGAGACAGAATTTGAACTCAGGTCCTTTGACCCCAAATCCAACACTCTTTCTTTTGGACCACATTGCTACAACTCTGTTTTAATAAGTAAGCATCTTTCATGGTAAAAGTTTTGTCAACTGGGATAAACTTGACACAGGTTCAAGATAGCTTTGAAGTCCAGAAAGGCTTTTCTGAGGCCCAGAGAGATTGATTTACCCAGAGATGTTGGCTCTGGAGAAGAGGTGAGAAAATGTGCCTCCCTCTCCTTCACTGCAGAGGAGGGGGACTGTGGATGTGGAATATTTCATATACTGTTAGACATAGTTGATGTAAGTATTAGTTTTGCCAAACTCCTCTTTTCAATCTTTGTCATAAGCGCCTCTCAAGTGTTTCTATGTACTTATTCACATAGTTATTGAAACTCCCCCTCTACTCATTAAACTATAAACTGCTTTGGAGTTGGGACTATCTTATCTCCATTCTGGTCCCAAGCTATACCCCAATTCGTGGTCTTTCCTCTGGGCAGAGGAAAAGGGAGAGACAGATACAGCAATGAATGTAAAGTATCGTAAAAATATGATAAAGTTAAAAAAAAATCCAACAAATCTATGCCTTTTTATTTTCTGTTCAGGGTATTGAGAACTTTCCAAAAATTTAAAATAAACCCGGGTAATCACATCTTAGAACTGAAACACAGTTTACCTCTAGCAAATCAAGGAAAAATTTTATTCCACATTAAAATAAAATCCTGAAGCGTAACAATGATGGCTCATCCCCCTACTGTGGGAAAACTTTATTGCATAGTTTGAATCTAAGCCCTATGTGTCTGAGAGACAAGGCTCGTTGCTTAGAGACCAGATTTGTTTAATGCTTAACTCAAGACTGCAAGTTATGCAAACTTCCTTTTCTCCCCCTAAAATAAATAAATAAATAACATTTTAAAAACAAAGCAAAACAAAACACCCTGAAGGGGAGCTAGATCAAAAGATTGATGCAAAGAATGTAAGTTTCCTCCTGTTTATCCATCTCAAGCAACCTATTTATCTGGAAAGTGTCTCCATGCTGGCCAATCAGTAACTGTTTCCTTGTTCCTTTGTTTGAACTCTTACAAAATGTAAAACTTACAGAGAATGGGGAGGGGAGTTTGGAGTGAGGAAGCCATATTTTTTGGCTCTCCTCACTGCTGGAAACTTCTAAGTATTTTCAGTTCTGGGTTTGTTTTCTGCCGATACTATATACACAGTATTCAATAGATAGGAAGAACTTGAGAAAGGACAGTTATGGGGCAGTTCTATTTGAGAACCCTGATGCTTTAGTTATTTATGAATTCTTAAAGCTGAATGAACTTCATTCAGCTCTTTAACTATTAGGATGAGAACTGCAGTGCAATTTGAAAAAAAGCAACCTAAATACATTGGCATAGTTGTATTGCTTGTGAGAAACATCATCTGCCTATCTAGCCTCTTGTCCCTTTTCAGTCTTGTTCAGTGAAAAGAAAACAGTCTGCTCTAAATCTACCTTCCCCCATCCAGGCCAAGTCTATCTTTGGGGACTCAGAACAAGCTGGAAACTTAAATCACTAAAGGCATTCACTATTTTCATTTTAAAAGAGCAATGTGAAAAATGAAATAGCATCCACCAAGGGCAGTTAGCAACTCTGTTTTTTCTAAGAGCAAATACAAACTGTCGTTTGGAAATAAATGCCCCTTGTAACTTGACCTCAATGTATCTTTCTAGGCTAATTATAAATTTGCTCTTCTTGGTCCAGGCAATCTGCTTTTGTTATTGTTCTTCTACATGGTCCTTTATTTCCCATCTCTGTGCTTTTGCAGTTGACATTCCTCACACTTGGAATGTACTCCCTTAGTTTCTTTCAAGACTCAACTTAAGCATTCTACCTGAAACCCTTCCTCATTTCCCCAGCTGCTAGTATCACCCCTCCCACCCTACTTTAATATAATTATATATGTATATGTTAGGGCAGCTAAGTGGCATAGTGGATAGAGTCCTGGGCCTTAAGTTAGGAAGACTCATTCATCTTCCTGAGTTCAAATCTGGCCCCAGACACTTACTAGTTGTGTGACCCTAGGCAAGTCACTAACCCTGTTTGTCTCAGTTTATAATCTATAAAATGAGCTGGGGAAGGAAATGGCAAATCACTCCAGTTTTGCCAAGAAAATCCCAAATAGGGTCACAAAGAATCAGACGCAACCAAAAAGCAACTGAACAACAGTATGTATAGGTTGTCTTTCCTATAAAATGTAAACTCATTGAGGAGATATTTTCACTTTTCTCTTTGTATCCAAAGCATCTAGTGCAATACCTGGCACACAGTAGGCACTTAATAAAAGCCTTGTTGATATATCAATTTAAGCAAATTAAGTTGTGATAATTCAGGAATGTTCTGGATCGAAATTTCCCTTTAGGTGTGTAACCTATGTCTCAATGCCCTTTGGTATGGAACTCTTTTTAACTGTAGAGATGAAGTCCTTTCCCTGATGAGGTGAGGCAGCGCTTGAGAGAGGCAAGAACTTCAGTTCTAAACCAGTCCCCTCTGGAGATTCTCCAAACGAGAGAGTCTTCAGTCAAGTTGGCTTTTTGCTCCCAACTTCGAGAGAGAAGATGGAGGACAACCCCACTTACAGTTGCTGAAGGAAAAGACTCTGGGAAGACATGGTAGGAGTGGGCAGTCTCCTTTATGTCTCTATTCTTAGCTAGTTACTGCAGAGACTTTGGTAAGTTTCTCCTTGGGTGAGATCTGGGACACTCAGTTGAGCTGTTATCTTATCTCAGTGGGAGAGCTCTTTCACTCTATACTGTCTGATATATATTCTCCTATGTATACCTTCTCTGATTTCTGTTTTGCTATGATTTGGATAAATGAATTTCTTTGCTTTTCTGTTCTCTATGTGTGTTCATTGTGACACTGGTATTTGGTGGGGAAGGGGTCAAGACTTGGATATAGAGCTTGAGGTTTTCCCTTCCCCACAAAATGACAAAGCAATAAAGAGTTAGATGGAACCTGAGCAAATCCCCTAGATGAACTATAAGGGAGCAGATATTCTTCTAGCCCTGTGCCCCCTCTATCTGAGGACAGAGACGTGGTGGCCTCTGGCCATAAACTCTAGGTGGGAATAACAATCTCTCTTGGAGAAGGGTAGGGGAGAAGAAGCTGGAAATATTTATTCTGTCTCCCTTTGAGCCAAAGAAGGACATTATCATCCTCCCCATGGGTGGGGGATGCTACGCATGTGGGCCCCACATTCCCTACAGGTGCTAAACTCTTTCTTCAGAAGTTTTATTTCTTAAAACTAGGTTCTGGGGCAGCTAGGTGGCATAATTGATAGATCACTGGCCCTAGAGTCAGGAAGACCTGAGTTCAAATCCAACCTCAGATATTTACTAGCTGTGTGACCCTGGGCAAGTCACTTAACCCTATCTCCAAAAAACAGGTTTTTAGAACTTACTATTTATGCCTTGAAATAAAACTATTATTTCTTGAAATCTAGCTGGCCTTCTAGGAAGAGTTAAGGGTACCAGATGGACAGTCTGAGAGCTGCATTGCTATTTATGAAATATAAATGAAATCTAGAAGGCAGCCTTCATTCCACATACTGGATAGATCCTCTATGGAAGGACTAAAGGAGAATATGGACAAGAATTACATAGATTGGGGCAGCTAGGTGATGAAGTGAATAGAGCACCAGCCCTGGTTTCAGGAGGACCTGAGTTCAAATCCGACCTCAGACACATAACACTTACTAGCTGTGTGACCCTAGGCAAGTCACTTAACTCCATTGCTGAGCTAAAAAAAAAAAATTACATAGATTGAGGTATGGATGAGTTGCCATTTGAACAAATGGAAGGGGTACCCACATAGATGAGATCATAGATTCCATTAAGATTATTTTATGATTCACCCTTTACTGATTCAGGCTGGCCTTGCTGTTTAGCCCAAATTAATGGAACTTAAAACAAATGCACACAAATTCCTGAGGATTTGGTTTTAGGAGTACTTGTATATTGGTTGTATGAACAATGAGTGAGTAAATGAATAGAGCATTTATTAAGTGCTTACTATATGCAAAGCACTGGGAATACAAATAGAAAAGCAACATAATCCCTGCTTTCCCATTCTAATGGGAAACCCAATATATATGGAAGGTTTTAGCTACAAATCATATGTAAAAGTCCCATGGTCCTTAGGATGCAGTGTCAAAGCAGATAGTATTGCTTCTTCTTTAAAGTTATTTACAATGATAAAGTCACATCATATCACATCATAAAAAAATGATATCTTACTTTACTGAAACATTTTATGTTGCTGTAGAATTCACATCTTAATTTAGGACCATAAATTGAAAGACAACAGTTTTTGATGTAAAGTGTTATATATAGAATAATGGGATGAGTGTCTTTGACCTCACTGTCTGATTTTATGTTATGTAATTATTTTTACTTATTTGTTTAATTTTAAATATTTTATATGGATTATTAGGAGGATCTTTTAACCTTAAAAAAAACTTTCCAGAATACAAAAATTTTGCTTGTTAAAGGTGTTGGAATATTTTAATTTCACAAATCCAGTACAATGATATTAATTAGCATGAGTACTGCACTTCCAAGACATGATAAACTTAATGGGTTTATATACAAAATCTGAAATAAGCACTGAAATAAAATACTTAAAATGACCACCAGGATCATGGAAACCAAAGAGTAGTTAATACCATCATAGCACACCAAGTAAAATAGCAAAAGGAAACAAGCAAAAAGCACTTTAGCTTTTCTCATTAAAATTATGTTGTACTCTTAATTCTCAAAACACACATTAATATTTATCTTCCTAAATGAGTTAATGGAGACACTGTGGACACCTATTTTTTCTTTATCAGGTTAAGAAAATAAAAGCAGGCATTTGAAAAAAAAATTACTAAGTATAAATTACCAAGTCTAGAAACATTTTAAAATCAAGCAATGACAATAAAACTTCACATGCTGCAATTCCTACCCCCAAGGAATTTGTTTGTCTGTGGATACAATATTTCTTTCATTCCTGGGAGATGTATAAAACCACTTAAATCTCAGTTTCCTAAAGGGGAAAACTAAGACTGGAGAGGTTAAATGTATTTCTCAAATATAGCAATTTAGGGACTAATCTCACTATTAAATACTCTCAAAGACTTCTGACTTCAAGCTCCAAAGAAACACTCCAGATTCTATTTTCACTTGAGTATCTACTTCACTGAATAGAGACCTTAGATCAATTCCCAGGATACAAAAGTAAAACATGATGCAGTTTAAAAAAAGTACTTAGATGGATTACAGATTTTTTTTTTTAATTTTAAAGGAACACTTATTACAAATAGTTAATACAGCACAAGCAACTCTCACAACACATTTATCACCATATCATCACTGTCAAAATAATAGCTTCCTGGCATATGAGGAGATAATGCTCATTTCATGCATCAAAATGAAAAGAACCCTTTGTCTTTAATCTGCCTTGTCCATCTTACTATTTCCATTTTTCTTAACTTCAGCTCTTTCCAACTCCATAGTTTAGGCTCCTGGCTTTCACATTCATCTGTATCGTCTGTTCATTGGTATCCTATTCAGCAGAGTTCTATAAAAATGGGGGAAAGATCATTAAAAAAAAGATTAGGAAGACTGGTTCCCAAAATTATTACATTAGCCAAATTTTTCTTCCAGATGTAGACATCTATAGCCAATATTAAATAAAAACTCAAATTTGTTAACTTCTAAATTTAAGTTGGCAATTAAAAATGAAATTTCATTATCCAGTTTCCATTTATCCCAGTAAATAAGTGTACAAATCACATCTCCTAAAGTTTATTTTATTATAATAGATCCCACTGAGAAGCTATGGATTCAGCCAGCAGAGACAACACTGAATATAGATGTGGGAACACTGTTGCCCAGAGCATGGCTAAAAGAGAAATCAGAGAAGAACAAGTATCCATTGATATAAATGGGCAGTGACAGGGTACCATCATTCCTTCATGTGGGCATAGACAATGTTTGGTAGGTTGAGTCACAAGTTGAATCTAAATAGAGTAGTCTTAAAAGTATTCTTATTAGCAACTGCTGCCCCTAGCAACCTTATTACCTCAGAGCAACTTTCCCTATCCCTATCTAGTCCCAACAGACAGTTAAACAAGGTCCCAAAATTTTTCTCATGAAGACAAAGACAAAGCTTTCCCCTGGACCAGTAAACAAGGTCCTGGCCCAGAAGTCTTACTGTCTCACAGGAAGACTAATGGAGCTAGACCATAGACTATTATAGAGGTAGAGAGTTCCTCAGGGTTTCCAGACTCACATGGACTCTCACTGTCAAAATACACTGCGTTACAACCTCCTCACAAGCTTACAAAGGGGTATGCAGAATTGAAAAGGGAGTAACTCTGTTGATCAGTGCCTTGTACAAAGAACATAGTAGGAGCTCAATAAATATTTATAGAATTTAATTAAGTTGGGCCATCAATATCAAAAGTCCTTAACACAGCATGAAGCTAATTCCATTAGGGTCACATGACTATTTGAAGTTTGTTGCTAGATTTATTCCTTAAGTCCCTAGCCAGACTTCCTTGCTCTTGGATTCTTGGATTCCTTGATATAAATTTGTGGCAGGTAGGTTTATTCTAACCTTGCTTTCAAGAGCCCTAAGACATTTGTCAAACGCAAAGAAGCTTGCCACAAACAAATTATTTCATTTAACTATACGGTCTGGGTCAATTTCTGTATTTTGTAGATCTCAGACTGCTCCCTAGCTGGGATCCAAGCACTTTACTCTGTAAGACCCAGTCAAATACAAAGCTGAAAAAGGCTTCAGCAGAAGTTCTTTTGCCCATACCAAATGATACAGCCCTCATCAACCCCTGCAAAATTATTTACCTTAATTTCACAGGCATAGTTCCTTCAGGATAGACTCCAAATGTTGTCTATCATACCCAAAATGGGAACTTTTGATTTCCCCCCAAATTATAGCACCATTATACTTGCTAGATGTCTCTGTAAAATCCTGTGCTATTTTCCTCAACAAATTGGATCTTTTCATCTACTATTTTCTCCAGTAGCAAGCAAGTCTCAACCATAAATATTCAACTACTGATCACTGCTATATGCTGTTCTATCTCTAGAGGGAAAATCAAATAACTGCAGAAGACTTATAATTCTTTATTATTCTTTCATCAGTCTTTGACTCTATGGATAGGAAATAGCTATTAGACAAACAAAACTATGTGGAACTGGAGTTATTATTGCTTCTTTGAAGCCTGAAGCATTCTATTGCTAAAATCTGAATGGACAGGAATTGATGACATAAAATTAGAATCTTAAAATGTACAAAAACAGCTGTATCTCCTTCCTTTTAACTTATAATGTGATACATTCTGAGATACAGTGATCTATGTATGTATTACTATTGTAGAAAAAGGAAGACAGACATTACTAATGCAGATGACAATTTTAGGTTTAACTAGAAATGGACTTAAGAAATAGTTGTACCTGTTGGCTAAGCATCAACTATATTAAAACTAAAAAGTATTGGTATACAGGGCTAGACTGGTTTATCTTTGAGGTCATTTCAAGGTCTAACTTACTATTTAAAGGAACAATACTAAATAAGCAAAACCTTTATTTAGGTCAATTCATTATGCTAATTTATCTTGGTGGACCCACTGAGGTGCAATTCTACTTAAAAATCAGATACTGTACAGAGGCTGTCCTGAGATTCTTTTATGATTGAGATGGAGGATCATTAATACTTGCCCTTACCCATAAAATGGAAGCAGATAGCAGAATGGGTTAAAAACCATAATCCTACAATATGTTGTTTACAAGAAACACATTTGAAACAGGGATACACACAGAGTAAAGGTAAAAGACTGGAGTAGAATATATCATGCTTCAGCTGAAGTAAAAAAAGCAGGGGTAGCAATCCTGACCTCAGACAAAGCAAAAGCAAAAATGAGCTAATTAAAGAGATAAGGAAAGAAACTACATCGTGCTAAAAGGCACCATAGACAATGAAGTAATATCATTACTAAACAGATAGGCACCAAGTGCTATAGCATCCAAAACCTTAGAGGAGAAGTTAAGGGAGCTACATGAAGAAATAAACAGCTAAACTATACTGGGGGAGATCTCAACCCTCTCTGAACTAGATAAATCTAACCAGAAAACAAATAAGAAGTTAAGGAGATAAACGGAATTTTAGAAAAGTTAGATATGGTAGATCTCTGGAAAATATTGAATGGGGATAGAAAGAAATATACATTTTTCTCACAAAAACTGACCATGTACTAGGGCATTAAAAAACATAACCTTAAACCTTTTCAGGACTCAAAATTCTGTAGCAGGTTAGATACTGTCATAGTACTTGGACATTTCAACTACTAAATATTGTCTATGTGATGGAGCAGATTCAAAGCTGCCTTTTGAGGAAAAACACCAATTAATTAATTAATAAATAAATAAAAATTAAAGGCCTACTATGTGCCAACTACTGTGCTAAACATCGGGAATACAAAAAGAGGCAACAGGCAGTCCCTGCCATCAAGGAGCTTACAATCTAATGGGGGAGACATAAACAAATACACACAAAATAAGCTATATACAGGATAAATAGGGAATAATTAACAGAGAGAAGTCACTAGATTTAAGGAAGGTTGGAGAAGGCTTCCAATAAAAGTAATTTCCAATAAAAGGCTTCCAATAAAAGTAACCCCACACAGAACAGGGGAGGGAGGACAGTCAGAGAGAATGCCAGGGGCCAAGAGATAGTCTCATTCATGGAAGAGGCCAATGTTACTGGACTGGAGAATAAGTGTTCTGGGAGTAAGGTGTAAGAAGACTGGAAAGGCAGGCGAAGGCTAAATCATGAAGGGCTTTGAATGCCAAGCTGAGCACTTTGTATTTGTATTTAATTTTATCCACAGGTACGCCTGTATTCCACCTCTGCATGGAAGTGGGCTGTTACTTTGCTTCAACCAACTGCAAGTTACACTCCAAAACCTTCATAACAGAATATTTCTACTGCGTTTGGCACAGCTGATTTCCAAAGCATATGGATCCTTCATTAATTAGCAGCACAGAATATTATCACTTCAGGAACTCATTATGAATTGATTGTAATCCTGTCCTTATCAACAGTTCCTTAGAGATGTCTGGTATTTGAAAGAGACAGTTTAACAGAAAAATTAACTCTCCTTTACTCTATACCAATGTTGTCAAATTCAAATAGAAACAGGGCTACTCAGTCTAAAAATAAGGAGCTTTGTGAGCTATATATTGACTTAGAAAACAGCATATTAATATCATCTGTTTTATTATATTTTGTTAAATATTTCCCAATTACATTTTAATCTGGTTTAGGTCACACTAGGGAATGCGGTGGGTTGCATATTTGCTATCTTTGCCTTAGGCTCTCCAAACTGAATTAATTTGGCTCATCAGAAAGTAATATACCTAGACCACATTTGCTCAGCTGAGGACAGAAATGCCATGCCTTCAGCTTTTATAGAGAGTTGATATAAGAAGTGTCAATTTCAATTTGTGTCTTCTGTAAAACCACTGCTGTTATCCAATGTCCCTGAAATAAGGATCCATGTGACAAACGGTTTTCCTTGAAATTCAACATCAGGAAAAAGACTCTCTCCAAACGAACTTGCATCATTTCTTTTAATCAGACAGTAAGAAATATATAAGTCAACATGTATACCTTTTTATTTTAGCTGCCAGGATACTCAGAGCTAAATTTAGTGTTCAATTTCAGTAATGAACCAATTTCAGGTAGCTGGTAATATTTGCTCATTCTATTTGGTTTTGTTATGTGCTTTTCTTACGTGTTTTTTGTTTTGTTATGTGCTTTAGAAAATTTAGGTTGTTCTGTTTTACAAGCTGCCTCAAATCTTCTAGGAAGAGGGTAAGGTATGAATTACTAAAAAGTTTATTCTCATATGTTTAATGATTATTCATGTATAGCCCATACCAGATTGCTTACTGTCTTGGGAAGGGGAGGAGGGAGAGAGAAAAAAATTCAGAACTCAAAATCTTATAAAAGTGAATGTTGAAAACTATCTTTATATGTAATTGGAAAAAACAAAATACTATTAAGTGGGAAAAAATAAAAAAGGGTATTTCACATAAAAAAATAAAAATGTGACTCATGATAAAGTTTTAAAAAAAATGGGATGTAACATTCAACTTGTATTAATCAATAACCTTACATCTTATCAGACTAGTCAAAAGCCCCACACTGCAGTCTTTCTCTGATACCTCACTGGCATGGGAATGAGAAGGTGAAGGGGGATCTAGAAAGTAAACTAGGAGAATGCAAGCTCTATAAAGTCGAACCAGCTTTGCCTATGGGCTACTTATGGACCACCACCTTAGAACCAGCTCATCTAAAGACCAGACTGGTTGAATTCAGAGAGGCTCATCATTAGGGGATGCAAAGAAGTACAGGACATGGTTCCAGATTTCCAGAACCTTAAAATGATGTATCTAAATCTTTACAATATAAAGAAGATGATTTCCAGCCAAGACAGCTACCTGAAATAGGAGGCAGCCTCCACCCCAGCCTCAACATATCCACTCCAGCGAAACACTGACATTCACACCAGACCAAATAATAGTCAAGAATTCTAGTGAAAAACTATAGTAAAAAGCTGAATAGTAGTAGATTTTATTAGTTGTGTTTTTTCCTCCATTTACATAATATTCTTCCTAAGTAGATTTCTGAATGAAGAGATATGTGTATATTTTATAAATATATAGTATACAAATACATATAAAACATACATATATGTATGTATACATTTATATATACATATGTGTACGTGAGTGTATACCTATATATATACTAAATCTACAGATTACCAATACAAATATCTTTATTTCAGGCTTGATGAAACCGTGGTCCATTGTTGATGAAACTTGCCATTGTCAATCACTTCCCAGTAATAAGTTCAATAAACCACTGTACCTCTTCTGTACTTTGTTACTGCCTGCAGTAGTTTCTCAGCTCTCATACTACACTGTTTTTGTACTAATGTGTGGATGATCTGAGTTCCCCCACTCCTATAAAGGCTTGATAACCTGTAATGAGCTATATGAAATCTGTGTTTACCAGGATCTACCTAGGGCAGTCCTATGGGCTTGGTTCTCTTGGCAGCCTACCCCATAGCAAGGATATAATTGTTCTGCTCTTCTTTTTATGAAAGACATGTTTAATTTAAATATTTTAAAATGGACTTTTCCCACAGACGTTGATTATTTTTTCCAATTCTTAAATAAAACGAGATGTTCTTGATGTCATAAAAGTAACAATGAAAAACTATCCATTGCTAACATGGCTTCCCTTTACCATCATCTGCCTAAGATACTCATCTCAACTACATTGCTTCAATGAGAAAATTTACTCCAAATGAAGCCCCTCAAATGAATGCTCAGTCAGTGTGAGGGCTCCAATAATTATAAGGTATAAATACAAACTGGTCATTTCCCTACCCTTTTTCCTTCAGTTAGTTTAGGGGAAAGGACAAAGGAGATAGTATCAAGTAAAAGTTTACACAGCTTTAGAGACCTGCAGGGATCTCTCTATTCTTTACAAGCGGCAGAGGCCAGAGCTGATGGAAGAGCAAAGAACCATGGAGGATATTTAGCTTCTGTCTAGGGAAGAGCAAAGGATTGGTATTTTCCCTGCTCTGAGTGCCCCCTTGTGGTTAAGCATCACAAGAGTCTTTTTAATGTAATCACTATTAAGCCCGGCCATTCTCTTACATGGCTGCCCAAGTGCAGAAAATTCTACTTCAATATCTGTATGTAGTCCTCCCTAGTTCTATCAACATGCCTGGCTGAGAAGGTGCCAAATGAGGGTTTTTTTTGGTCAGTATGGCTCAATAGTATCCATTAAGACCTGATGGAGTATTCAAATATTATGTCTCCATATCTTTAGATATGCATTGTTTTAGATACCTATGTTAATTAAATCTAATCTATTAGTGGAGCTTCGGGACAACTGCAAGCTTATTTTTTTTCCTTTTAGTTATGCTCACTCTTTGGTTAAGGCAGCTTACTTTATAAGCACACCAAAACAAATGCTTTCATAATTTAAAAAATTACATTTTTCCAAAAGTAGCTTCATCTAATTGATTTTCAGAAATGGTAATTCATTATAAAAAATAATCAAGGCTGTGTAATGTGAAGTTTTAGGTTTTCTCAGTGTCAGCATGGACTACGAGGGACCTGGAAGACCTAAAATTGTATTATTTTAGCTAGGCTTGGCAATGACATATAGTCTATCTACAATTCAATTCAGTAAGGATTTATTTAAATGCCTTCTATTTGGAAGGCACTCTGCTAGAAGTGAGTAATACAAAGACTAAAATGAACAGTCCCAGACCTAAAATTATACTCTATTAAAAGGATTATCCTGAAGGTGCAATCTTAATCTATCACAAAGAGCAAATTTTAAATGAAACAATGAAGAATTGTCTAACAGGTATAAACCACAAATGCCTTATTCAGGAACAAAACCATACATACACAAAACTTTTCACAAAGTTAATTTCTATCAGAAGTTTGAAGAGCATTTACCTGTACGAAGTTGTGATGAAAACTTCAACCAAGGTGACTGAAAGGAAACAAGATAAAAAGTTTTCATATTTTCTGACTTCTGATTTTAAAAATTAATCATTTTTATGAGTTGTACCATTTAACTCCTACAAAAACTTTGTACTATCAACTATCTCCTTATCCATGTTCTATTTGCCACCCCCTTCCAATTTCACCAAACTAAGTGACATCAAATATAGCTATCTCAGAACCACCACATGATCCGCTCAGCTGCCAGGAAATCCATTTAGGAAAGTTGTCTGTCTTCTACTAAATTAGCTCAAGGAAAGAGACTGCTTAGACCAAAACAATAACATAATCATGTTACCATTTCTCTAAATAGGAATCAAAAAATATCTTTTATCTTCTTTCGAAAACAACAACAAAACTCCAATTATTTGCAATTTTGGCAGGGTTTTTTGGCTGAAATAAGCATTTATCTCCTATCCTTGTATTGCCTACTACTATTATTGAAACCTAACAGGCAGAAAAGACTGATAATCAACAGGGGAAGATGCATGTTTCTTTGAATTTTGCTTATGTGGCTTTTCTTACGTACGACATAGAAACACCAAATAAAAAACAATTGCTGTGCAGCAGGATGGATGAAAGTCGAATCAAAATACAAGGGCCTTCTGAAACATTGCAGAGACCACGGCCACCAGCTTATGGGAAACAACAGCAACCAGGCTAGATGGTGGGGTGAACGGAATGAAATTGCATGGGCCACATAAGAAATCAGTTTGATATCTCTTCTGATACACCTCATATCTTTTTCAGTTATACCTCATATTACACAGGAAGGTCGGTAAGTCACAATTAGGCCATAATCAGGCACATGGGTTCAAACAATTATTTGCACCACCGATATCTAAACATAAAATAATATAGGTGATAACACCTTTATATATCCTTTTTCCTTTAATTTCAGAAGTACCTTCATCCATGTTTTCTCTGGACTGAATGACTATTCTCACAACATTCCTGTGAGGTAGGCTGGGACAGACATATTATTCCCATTACCCAGATAAGGACACTGAAGCACACAGATCTTAAGTGACTGCCCAGAAGTAACAAGGCTAGTAAGGGCAAAATTGGGCATATAACTCAAGTAACCAGACTGGTCTAATGGTCTTTACATCAAACTACTTAAAATCACTATTGAATAATACTCACCTAAATATGAGTGTGTTCATAAAATCAGGAAAGTATCTAGCATAACAACTTATACATAATAGATGCCTAATAAACGTTTATTGTTGAATGAATGAAAGCAGATGGAAGAATTCACATGCAGCAAACACTATTCATCTGCAGATACTTTTACTGTCCAGTCATCTCTTGATTTCTTAGCCTCTTGTCTTAGGAGCTTCCCCAGGGTCCCTCTGTATCTTCCTCCATTTCCCCCTTCAGAATTTCCATATCTATTTTCTCAGCCACTAACCTGTTCTTTTACCTTGGATTAGACCATATACATGTATTTTTTTAATTGGACTGAATTTTACTTAGCTGATACAGAGTTATACAAATTATGTAAATGGAAATTCATACAACACACATAACCTAATAGTTCTTTGAAATTTATTATTTCAGGTTTCCTTCTAGATTTAACAGGGCTAATTATTTTTTTTCCTTTCAAAATAAAGACAGTATACAAATAGAAAACAAAATATTAAATATGTACATACAGAAACTCATGCTAAAAAACTACATTAGAGTTGTCTTATGCAAGTCGGGTCCTCCTGATGTCTGGAGCTGCGAAGAGGATTGTAACTGCTGTACTGCAGTCTGCTCTTCCTCAGTGAGAGGTGACAACTAGGTAAGAAAGAATACAATATGATCCTTATTTCATATTCTTTAGGCTTCTAAGTTGTACAGTGAGATACACTTTTTAACAGTTTCACTAGTTATACGATCTCAAATTATGGAAGAGAAAGATGAATCAACTAAATATATTACATAAATATATTATAAAAAATATTACATGCCAGTTATTAAAGAGAGAGATTGTATCACATTCATATCTACATCTCTCTCCTTCAGTCTTTTATATTTTTCTTTACAACCCCATAAAGTAAACCCATTTTTAGAAAAGGGCAAATCAGATTTATATGAAAATAATAATGATAACCAATACATATTTAGCACTTTACTATGTGTAAAGTGCTAAGCTGTGCTAAGCACTTCACAATTATTTGATCCTCACAACCCTGGGAAGTAGCTGCTATTATTATCCTCATTTTATAGACAAGAAAACTCAGGTAAGCAGTGGTCAGGTGACTAGCTCAGGCTCACAAAGCTAATGAGTGTTTGAGGCCATATTTGAACTCAGGTCTTCCTGACTCCGGCCCAGCACTCTATTCACTGTGTCACCTAGTCACCTAGGTGAACATGAAAAGAAATCAACAACAACAAAAATGCATTGAGCATATGTACTTTGTACAATGCACTGTCTTAAGCTGGAGGGAGAGGGAATAAGGGGGACAAGTAATTTAATCATTAAAAAAATGTTTCAAGGAATTTATAATCTAGTAGAAAAAAGAAAATTTAAATAATAAGTCAAGATTTAACAAAATAGAACATGAGTAAATGCTGAATGAATTACATAAATAAGTGTTAAAGGAGTTTAGAAGAGGTAAAGGTTACTGTGAGCTATAAAGATTTCACAGAGGAAAATGGACTGAACTGGATTTGGAAGGATGAGTAGAATTTGGACAGCCAGGGAGAAGGAAGGGACACATTTCAGAGTAGATGTTTAAGGTCAGAGTGGAAAGCCATCAGAGAGGTAGAATTTAAAGGAATATTTGACTGAATGAGCTTGTGGGGGGAAGGTAAGAGATGAGGAATCTAAGACAGCATTGGTTTCCAGTCAGGGTAATTGGGCTAATAATGATGCCCTTACATGAAATAAGTCAGGAAGAAGAACAAGTTTTAAGATGAAGTGCTGGAAAGACAGCTTGGTATAGATAGATGCCCAGCAGGCAGTTAAAAATGTGAGTCTAGACACTAGTAGAGAAGTATGGGGTGTGTGTGTGTGTGTGTAAAACACGCATATCTATGTGTGTATGTATATGTATATATATATGTATGCACATATATGTTTTGGGGGTGTACACACACATAAATCTGACTGCAATCGACATAGATGTAAAAACTGCAGCCATGGAAATGGATGAGATTACCAAGGGGGAGAATTCAGAGAAGTGGGTCACGGACAAAGTGAGTCAATAAAGGTATGTGGAGTTAGGAAACCTCAGATGTGGGATTTGGGCCTAGGTTCTCTGACTCCAAATCCATAGCTCTTTCTATTGCACCACATTGCCAACCTAGATCTGAACTCTAGGTCTCCTGACTCCAAGCCTAGGTCTCTATCCATTTCGCCAAAAGGCCTCTCTAGGTCTTTCTCCTGCACATTTCCTAGGGAGAAGCTTTGTAAATTTTATTACTTTAAAGCACAGTAAAGGAACTGACACACCAATAGAAGACTACAGCCAACAGTGAAGATGAAAGCTGTTCCAATCTTTAAGTCTCAGTTTCAAGGAAGGCCCAATTCTTTTAGATTTCCATAATGGAACCAAATAAGATAGGCTAGGCATGAGCTTTGCAGAAATATTTAAAATTACTATTTCCTGTGGTTTTGAAAGAGTTAGATCTTTTAAAGTCAAAGGAGAAAGAACCAGGGGAAAAGGTAACATTGAAGTTGCAGGAGAGTGAAGGGATGTGCTTTGGGAAGGCAGGAAAGGATGAAGTAGGGGATACAAGTAGTGGGGCTAACTTGGAGAAAAAAATAAGCTATCTTTTCTTACTGGACAGAAAGGAAGGAAGAAAAGGTAGAGATAAGAGAGGGGTTTAGGATGTGAAGAATGGTAACTAAAGGAACTCAGTTCAGTTAGCTACAATCTTTCTGCCTGAAGTCACTTGCTGACAGCAGGGGTATAAGGTTTGAGGAAAATGTTTCTTGCAGTCACAGATAAAAGGAACAAAAAGTTCTTCCAAAATTCTGATAACGTTGTTTCTAAAAGAAAGATCAAATCGCTAGTGTTTGGATAACTTGCTTCCCTGTCCCAAAGTACAAACTTAATCCCTTCCCCAAAATGAAGCATAATATACCAAGGGCTAGCTACATATTATCATGGGACCTGAATTTTGAGTGTAAAAAGATGATAATTTGAATTGTGACTTTAAGAAGCCACGGATGTATGTCAAATCAACTGTTGTAACCCTAAGTGCAAAAGTCATTTACATTTTCAGTGAGTGGTTTGTCCTTTCTGTTCTGTGACACAGAGAGCTTAAAATAAGCATTACCTCTAGATCTGCTTGTTGCTCTAGTTGTTGTACCATTTTCATAGTATTATTCAAAGTAGCACGAATACAGTTCATAGACTCTTTCTGTTCAACAGCAACTTGTTCCAATTGGGCACACAAAGTCTTATATCGAGATTTCATCATTGACAATTCCTTTAATAGTGTAAGTGGATTTTCCTGTAACAGATGGAAAACATACACAGAAAGGAGAAACTACATTATGTTTAAATTGAAAATGAATACATTCATGTCACAGTATAGCAAATCTTTAGTCAGTTAAACTGGCATTTATTCGCTACCAAATATATTCAAGATATTATTTAGATATACTTTGTTCCCCTCAATGTGAGAGGCCCTGACTTCAAAACAGTTATAATGTAGCTTGGTATATACATGTGTATATACATATACACACAGCCATATACAAATGTATCTACGTATAAAATCATACACACATAAAAACATAAGTTCTAAAGTTCTATTTGAATGAAGAATTATACTTAAAAAGTCACTAAACAGAAGCAAACCTTTTGACCCACACTGCTACTAGACATATACTCAAAGGAGGCTAAAGAACGAGAGAAAGATCTCTTATATACAAAAATATTTTAGGTCAGTGACTTGCATAATAGCAAAAATCTGGAAGGAAAAGTAGGTATTCACTGATTGGAAAATGACTGAATATAATGGGTCATATAAATGTAAAGGAAAAATACTATGGTACAATAAGAAATGGCAATTATGAAGCATACAGAGAAACCCTGTGAGATTTATATGAACTGACCCAGAGTGAAATAAGTAGACCCAGAAAAACATTTTCCACAATCATCACAATAATGTAGAGAAAAACAACAGTAAAAGATTTTAGAGTGCCAGTAAATGCAGTGATGACAAATTATGACTTCAGAAGACTTGATAGTAAAAGATGCCTCTTCTCTATCAGCAAAGAGTTAATGAACAATAGGTGCAGAATGCAGCAAGCAATTTCAGATATGACCAAAGTGTTGATCAGTTTGCTTGTCTGTATTTATTTGTTACAAGGGACGGTTCTATTTTGGGGAGAGGGATTGCCATTGGGAAGTCATAGCGATGTTTAAAAGAAATCAGCATCCATAAAACATATTTAAAAATTCATTTATCACCTCAAAAAAAAGTTCATTTGAGGGCATACTTCATGCTACTTGTCACAAGTCAATTTTCTGCTTTTTTTTTTGCAAGTGTGCTTGTGAATTGCTAGTTACAGCTTTGCGGTCGTTTTATTAAGTCTTTGTCAATTCCCTATATAAGCAGTCCCAAACTGTGAATCTCCTGAGCTTCTGGTCCCAACCACCTGCTACCCTGTTCTGGTAGACTACTTTACCTTCTACTTCATGAAGGAACTTGAAAACCTCTCAGTTTTCTCTCCTTATGGCCTCAGGATGTTCATTTCTATGTCAGTACTACCATTCCTTCCTTCTAGCTCAGAGGAATTGATTTTTTTTTCTCCTTTCATTAGCAAATTTCATCATTCTTATAATTCTTCCCCATCTCTGATACTTTAATCATCCTTCTTCTTTAGAATATTCTCAGTTCAAATATAGCCTCAGGCACTTATTAGGGCTATGTGATCCTGGGCAAGTCTCTTACTCTCTGCTTACTTCAGTTTCTTCAAACGTAAAATAGGAGTAATAATGGTATCACCTACTCCCCAGGGTTATTGTGAGGATCAAATGAGATAAGATTTATAAAGCACTTAGTACAGTGCCTGACCCATAGTAGGTTCTTAATGCTGATTTCCTTCCTTCCTTGCCCTTAGCTTCAACTGGGATTAATATCAAACCACCATCATAGATAACATTTATATAGAACATTAAAAACTTGCAAAGCACCTTATCCATGTTATCTGATGTGAGTCTGAGAACCACTCTGTGAGAGACATCACCTCATAATTATCAGACTGGCTAAGATGATAAAAAAGGAAAATGACAAATGCTGGAGGGGTTGTCAGAAAACAGGCACACTGATGTACTGTTAGTGGAGCTGTTATTAGTCCAACCATTCTGTAAAGCAGTTTGGAACTATGTCCCAAAAGCTATTAAACTGAAAACCCTTTAGGCCAGCACTACTGCTACCATGTCTATAACCCAAAGAGATCTAATAAAGAGGAAAAGGACCCATGTATACAAAAAAGATTTGTAGCAGCTCTTTTGTGGTGGCAAAGAATTGGAAACTAAGGGGATACCTATCAATTATGTAATGGCTGAACAAGTTAACAGTAAATGAATGTGATGGAATACTATTACTGTGTTTTAAGAAATGATGAAGGGGATGATTTCAGAAAAACCTGGAAGACTTATATGAATGGAAAGTGAAGTGAGCAGAACCAGGAGAACAATTTATACAGTAACAGCAATATTGTAAAGATAATCAACTTTGTAAGACTTAGGAACTCTGATCAACACAAGACCAATCAAAAATCCAAAGGACTCATGAAGAAACATGCTAGCCACCTCCATATTTTCTCTCTCTCTCTCTCTTTTATTTTTTTGGACGTGGCTAATGCGGGAAATTTGTCTCGCATGACTATTTGTATTTGTAATCAGTTTTGTTTTTCTTGCCTTATCAATGGCTGGAGGAGGGAGAGAATTCAGAACTAAAAACAAAACTGAATTAAAAAACAATAATAAAAAGAATTAAGCCTTTAGATATGTCCAAAGTTGGGGTAGGAAGCAGAGCATTGAAAGAAACAAAAGGAAGTTAGAAAAACAGAATAGTGTAGTGTCATAAAAACCAAGGCAAGAAAAAGTTTTAAGAAAGAGAGTGATACAACAATATCTAAATGCAACAGAAGTCAAAGAAAATAAGAATAGAGAAAAGTACATTGGATATAGCAATCAGCCAACTTTGCCTTTACAAAAAAAAAAGCAGTTTCAGTATAATGGTAAGGCTAGAAGCCATGTTAGATACCTTAAAGAAATGTGGCTTTCTCCATCATTTTATTTCTGTATGGAAGCTAGATTTTTACTGTACAGCAGTAAAATTTTGTGAAGAAACAGAATTCCCTAAATGCATTATGTTCAAAAAATTTTGTGAAATAGCTATTTGGAACTTAGAACACAGTACAAATGGTAGTTAAATTCCCAGATTATATCATGAAAACCTGTTTAACTCATAATGTAATTGAAATACTATACTTTTTTAACGAATATTTTAAAATATTTTATTTTTTTGAATTACATGTAAAAACAATTGTTAACATTCAGTTTTTTAAAAATTTGAGTTCCAAGTTCTTTCCCTTTCTCCCCTTCCCCTCATTGAGAAGGCAAGAAATTTGATATAGGTTGTACATATGCAGTCATGCAAAACATTTTTGCATTAGTCATGTCCTGAAAGAAGACACAGACCAAAAAAAAGAAAGTTTTAAAAAAGTATGCTTTGATCTGCATTCAGACTCCATCAGTTCTTTCTCTGGAGATGGAAAGCATTTTTCATCATAAGTCCTTAGATCATTTTATTTCTGAGAATAGCTAAGTCATTCACAGTTGATCACTGTACAATATTGCTGTTACTATATACACTGTTCTGGTTCTGATCACTTCACTTTGCATCAGTTCATGTAAGTCTTTTCAGGTTTTTCTGAAAGCATCCTGCTTTTCATATCTTAGAACATAATGAAATAATCTACACTTTCAGTGGAGATTAGTAGGGGAAAATATGGTTGCTATACTAGTAATTAAATAAAACTGCAAATGAACATTGTTTTTTACTTAAATGCCGATGCCTGAGAGTTTTAAAAATAAATTTTATTGATATCATTTTTACATCACCTATAGTCCCCACTGTATCTCCCCTTTCTCATTCCTAGAGAGCCACTTCTTATAATAAAGTATGAAAAAAGGAAGCAAGAAAAAACTTCACAAAAGTAAACAACATATTTTTAATAGTCTGACATTATACACAGTATTCTATAACCATGGTTACCCACTTCTGCAAAGGAGCCAGGCTGGGAGTTAGGGGCAATTAGAGAGGAAGGAGAAAGTTGATTTAATTAGATCTGGATGGATGAAATAGCTGGAGAGAGTTTTGTGGAGATTCTGAAGAGGTCTTTTGGATATGTTCAAGAGCCTCTCATGCTAATGGAACTAATTTTTTTTAATCTTGTCTAATTTCACTTGAGAATATATAGCTTTTTTTCCCTTTGATCCAGTTGTGTCATTAACACTACTCTTTACACTTAACAGCTCTTTGGGGATAATGTTTTAGCTCATGAATGCAATGAAGAGAAGATAGAATAATGGAGAGATTTTCCTGACATAACAGGGCAAGAGGCAGGAGAGAAGGAACAAAAAGATGTGTGTCTATGAATGGGAATAAAATTGCTTAAGTAAGGTGGCATTAGTTTATCAGTGAAAGAAAAGGCGGAAACATTGAATACATACCAACTCTCTTAGAAGAAAGAAGGTGGTAGGAAAGATAGGATGGACCAGATCACTCAACTTAAGAGTTAGAGGAAACTTTAGAAGATCATCTTATCCAATTTCATTTTATAGATGAAGAAACAGCCCCAGAGAGATGAACTGCCCAGTTGTATAGGTAATAAGTAATAGAGTTTATATTTAAATTCAGATCCTCTGATTTCAAATCCAGTGTTTTTTCCACTATAATACACAGCCTTCCCCATATAAATTATGAGGAGCTACCACTGAACTAAGACAACTAGATTATGAATTAGGGAGAGTCACAAGAAAGACAAGAAAGGGAGCAGGGAAGAAAAATCAGGCCTACTGAATTCTAAGAATTCTTATGGGCACTTGCTTTCTAAAAATCTCAAGTCTTGTCCATCTCAGAGATTACATTTCTAATCCCTTTTATTTGTGCAGTGAAGTGTATAATTCTTTTTTTTTTTCCATTTTTTTTTTTTTTAGGCAATTGGAGTTAAGTAACTTGCCCAGGGTCACACAGCTACTAAGTGTCAAGTGTTTGGTCTGAGGCCAGATTTGAACTCAGGTCCTCCTGACTTTAGGACCGGTGCTCTATCCACTGCGCCACCTAGCTGCCCTGAAGTGTACAATTCAGTACTCATGAATTTTCTTATTTCTAGATATCTCTAGAAAATACTTACATCCTGTCATTCTCCCCTACTAACTATAACTCAAAATCCAAGATTATGTTGAAGGATATAGCTCTAGAATACTGAATTGTTAAAGAAGAAATGGAGTAAAGGATGTTGTCAAAGAAAAGCATGCTTGAAAAAAGAACAAATGCCCTGTGTATCCCACTGGTATTCTCATGATCCTAAGATCATAAATTTAGAGCTGGTAGGGACCTTAGAAAACATCTAAAACCAGAGTTGGGGAACCTGAGGCCTCAAGGCCACATGTGGCCCTCTAGGTCCTCAGGTGCAGCCCTCTGACTGAATCCAAACTTCACAGAACAAATCTCCTTAATAAAAGGATTTGTTCTGTAAAACTTGGACTCAGTCAAAAGGCCACACCCAACAATCTAGAAGGCTACATATGGCTTCAAGGCTGCAGGTTCCCCACCCTTGATCTAAGCCAACCCCCTCATTTTAGAGATGAAGAAACTGAAGCCCAAAGAGTTGAGAGAGATGACTTGCTTGAGATCACATTAGGTAGTAAGTCAGAGACAGGATTAGAAATCTCAGTCCTCTAACTCCAGAATCAGTTCTATGCCACTCAAAGTAAAGTGAAAAATATCCCTGTATGTTAGAATGACCTTTTTTGGAGAACTTACTGGAAGACTCTTACAAAAGGTGACTCTTGAGTAAGATTGAGATTGGCATTTTTGGAAGGAACGTCCACAATTACAGTCTCACAAGATCAAATGGCTTGTTACACTGACAGTATTACCAACAAAATACATGCCATACGACCTGAGAGCCACAAAGTACTATCTTATTTCAAAATATTTTTTAAAAATACATTTATTGTATAGCTTACCTCTCCTGAAGAATCATCAGGAAGACTTTTCTTGACTTCAAATTCCAGCTTGTGTTGAATGTAATCCAGATCAGATTCTGCTTTCTGGAACTAAGACATGCAAAAGTAGACAAAAAGGTATTAATTTATGAAGCATAAACACACAACCAAAATATAGCTTGATAGTTTTATTGTCCATTCCTCCCTTTCCCTTATATTTTTAACTAAGGTCAAAATATTATATATAATTGAAAGGTCAACACAGAAAAACAATGACTGAAAAGATCAAACAATGTGGTATAAGGAGTCACTGTAAGGTTACATATTTTTGTATTTATATATATCCTTTTCCTGTGAACTAGGAAGGAACTCAAAAGTTCCCAAGGAATACTGAAACTATCCAGCTAACTATATGCTGTTTTTGTTGGAACAATACATGGTTAAGAAACAAGCCCTCCCCTCAATCTTTTCAAATTTAAATCATTAAGTTATGCTGTATGTTTAGGGCCTGAAAAAATTTCTGGGCAACATGTTATCAGAACAGATCAACATGAAATATATTATACAAGAGGGGATTATGCTTTCTTTTTGTAAGAGAAAAAAAAGTTTAAAATAAATTGTTCAGATACAGCAAATATTGTATTATCTTTTGAGGTAGAGGGAATGAGAGAGTCATAGAGAAGGAGAAAGCTATTTTCCATTATGAGGACTTAAATAAAATTCAAAATGGATTTAATAACCAATGATACTCTCAAATTATTTGACTGTGGCTTACAACTATTATGTTTTTTTAAATAGTATTTTAATTTTTCTCAATTACATGTCAGGACAATTTTTAGCATTCATTTTTACAAGATTTTGAGCTCCAAATTTTTCTCCCTCCCTCCCCTCTCCTCCCCTCCCCTCTTCCTAAAATAGTAGGCAATATGATATACATTATATATGTGCAATCATGTAAAACGTATTTCCATATTAGTCACACTTGTGAAAAAAGAAACAGATCAAAAGGAAAAAGCAATGAAAAAGAATAAAGTAAGTGAAAAAAGTATGCATCAATCTGCATTCAGAGTCCTTTATCTGGATGTGGATAGCATTTTCCATTATAGTCCTTTGAACTTGTCTTGGATCATTGCGTTGTTGAGAAGAGCTAAGTCATTCATAGTTGATCAACACACAATGTTGCTGATACAATGTACAATGTTTTCCTGGTTCTGCCCACTTCACTTTACATCAGTTCATACAAGTCTTTCCAGGTTTTTTTGAAATCTGCCTGCTTATCATTTCTTATTGCACAATAGTATTCTGTTATATTCATATAGTTCGGCCATCCCCTCAATTGATGGGCATTCCCTCAATTTAAAATATTTTGCCACCACGAAAAGGGTTGCTATAAATATTTTTGCACATGTAAGTCCTTTTTGCTTTCTTGTGATCTCTTTGGGATACAGACTTGGTAGAGGTATTGCTGGATCAAAGGGTATGCACAGTTTGGTTGCCCTTTGGGCATGTTCTAAATTGCTCTCTGGAATGGTTGGATCAGTTCACAACTCTACCAACAGTGCATTAGTGTCCCAATTTTCCCACATTCTCTCCAACATCTGTCATTTTCCTTTTTTGTCATATTAACCAGTCTGATAGGTGTGAATAGACTTACAGCTATCATTAACCAAAAAAGCTGTTACTAACTTGTTCTCTTTTATAAAGACAGCCTAGTGTAATGTTACAATGTAAACAATAAGAAGTCTTAAATGGTTTCATGTTACACTTGTAACCCAACAGTTAAACTTTTGGGTATCAATGGTCTGTATAGTCTGGGAAGGAGACCTACATTGCTGGTAGTGCTCAAAAGGAAAACTACTGCCACTGGGGATGGAGAAACGTTCAATAACTTAATGGAGAAAAAATTCACAAGGTAACAGAAGTGAATGTTGTTCCTATAACAAGTAGCAAAGACCTAGAAATAAAGTGTGTACCCATTAACTGGGAAAGAGCTAAACAAGCTGGTAAATTAATATAATGGAATATTACTGAACTGCATGAAATCAAGAATATGAAGAATCCAGGAAAACATGAATCAATGCAGAGAAAGCAAAAAGAATAAGGAGAAAAATATTCAAATATTCATATTGTCATCAAAGTAAGAAGAAAGAAAGAGAGGAGGGGTGAAAGAAGGGAAAGGGGAATGAAATGAAAAGAAAGAAACAATGATGCCTAATCATCTTGACAAAGTATGGCTCTAGGGAAAAGCTGAAAAAATTTACCTTTCATTGCAGAGGTATAGGACTACAAGTGTGGAACCTTGTCTACATATACTGTTAGACACAGCTGATGTGTTGGTTAATTCTATCGAACTACTTTTTTTAACCTATTTTCTTTTAAAATCTTTATTACAAAAAATGGGTCAATGGGTAGGGGAGGAAGAGGAGGGATAGATTTCAAAAGCAATGTGACATAAAAACTAAAAATAGCCATAAAAACAAGATCAAGTTTTTAAAAACTGAATGTTCTTTCTCTTCATCACCTAAACAGGGTTCATTCTCATAAATCAGGGGTTCTTGGGATCTATGAACTTTTAAAAAATATATTTTGATAACTGCATTTCAAAATAATTGTTTTCCTTTGTAATCCTGTATATTTTATGCATTTAAAAACATTACTATGAGAAAGGGTCCATATGTTTCATCAGACTATCAAAGGGGTCCATGACACAAAAAGACCTCTGCTACACAGTACATGTATAGTAGGTATTAAATAATAAAAATAAATATTCGCTGAATGAATTAAATGGGAGAGCTAGAGCTAAAAAATTTTTTTTCCTCTAGTTTTCCCTTTTATTTTCTACCTTTCTCATCACTTTGGGGGATAAGGGCAGAGTAAGATAGGTTACAGGGAGATTCTTTCAAAACAATTTTTTCTAAGTGATAAAATAAATGCTCTTTCCAAGTAAACTTTCTTTTTGAATTTAAGTTTCCCGGAGGACAGTGTTACTACACATTAATACTATCAATTTGAGAGCATAACTTTATAAAGTCAATGAAGAAAACTTTCCTTGGCACCAAATTTAAACCTTTTCTTTTTGGGTGTCTCATTCACTGCTATTTATGGTAAACAAGATGCCCATAGTGAACTGAAATTTGTGCAAAGTTGTACTTGGACACCATTCACAATACCAATCATGAATAAAATTTATTGATGTGATTTGCCCAACCAGAATGAATAAGCATTATCTTTTCCCTTTGGAGATACACTAACCTAACTCAAGTGTGTAGATGGCAAGCAGGAAAGGAAGAAAAAAGAACAGATTCATATTCAACAAAAAATGATGAAACTGCACTAACAAGATCCATTACAAATTCATGTGACATAATCTCAAGTGGGCTCTCACTGCTACAGGGCAATGCTTTTACACATCTCTAATCCACTATCCCACTCAACAGAGTAGCTTTTCCAGACCTTTTTATCCCTCTTCAAACTTCTACCATGGATCCCCCTTTCCCAACCCTCTCAGCTGAGAACCTTGCCTCATATTTCACCAAAAATAAAATTGAGGCTAATGACTGAGAGGTTCCTCTTCTCCTCTCTTCCTCAACTCACATCTCCTAAGATGCCTTCTGCCACTTACCTCCACTTTCACCCTCGTCTCACTTAATGAGATGGCCCTTCTCCTTGTCAAGGCAATCAAGTGATCCCCTTCCATCCCTTCTCCAGCAGATTGCTCCTTCTTTCATCTCTAGTTTCTCCTTGACTATTGGTTCCTTTCCTACTTCCTATAAACATGCTCATGTCTCTCCCATACTAAAAAAAAAAACCAAACAAAAAACAAAACAAAAAAAAACCTCACTCTGATCCATTCATCCCCATTAGCTATTTTTTTTTCTTTTGGTGAGGCAATTGGGGTTAAGTGACTTGCCCAAGGTCACACAGCTAGTTAAGTGTCAAGTGTCTGAGGCCAGTTTTGAACTCTGGTCTTCCTGATTCCAAGGCTGGAGCTCTATCCACTGTGCCACCTAGATGACCCTCTCCCGCATTAGCTATTGTGCTATATGTTTTCTCCCTTTTGTGCATAAACTCCTTTTGAAGGCCTTCTAGGGTAAAGCCAAGATGGCAGAGTAAAGGCAAGGTCTCATCTGGACTTTTCCTAATTCCCCTCCAAATAACTTTAATGCCTCAAGATGAATTCTGGAGTGGCAGAACCAACAAAAGGACAGAGTAAAACAATTTTCTAGCCCAACACAACTTAGAAGGTCAGCAAGAAAGGTCTGTCTCACTGGGGTGAGAGTAGAGCACAGTCTAGCATGGGCCATGCCCTGGCAAGCCAGTATGGGCTGGGGAGAGGATGGGGACTGAATTGGCAGCAGAGATTTCTGGAGCTCTCAGTCCACAGATGCTAAGGGGGTCAGATAACTGAACAGAAGGATACTACAGGAGACCCTTTGCTGGCATTGGGTGCAAGGCTCTGTTGTACTACCCAAACATGGTTTCAAGTTGCAGTCCCCAGGTGAAAAGGAGCACTAGCATATTAGATCATGCCACAGGGCAGTGGGGACCTTGGCCACAGTTCCAGGGCAGAAAAGAGTACGTGGGGTCACTCACCAAACAAAGCACAGGCCAGGAGAGCAGTAACCACACATTTCCTTAGATCATACCATTCTGGAAGAACTGAAAACTTACAGATACCCAGAACTTACTCTGAAAACAACAGAACGAAAAACTTGAAGCTTGGGATAGTGCCTGTTCCACCCAGTGAGTAGAGTCCAATTTTTAACATAAAGTTAAAAGTCAAGAAATAGACTGGAAAAAATAAGCAAATAGAAAAAAAAGAAAGGGAACATGTTATGATGTTACAAGTTACTACGGTGACAGGGAAGATCAAAACACAAACTCAGAAGAAGACAACATTGTCAAAACAGCTACATCCAAAGCCTCAAAGAAAAATGCAAACTGGTCTTTGGCCACAAAAGAATTCTTGGAAGATCTCAAAAAAGGATGCTAAAAATCAAATAAGAGAGGTAGAGGAAAAATTGGGAAAAGAAACAAGAGTGATGCAAGAAAATCATGAAAAAAAGAGTCAGCAGCTTGATAAAGGAGGCACAAAAAATAATGAAGAAAATAACACCTAAAAAATCAGATTAGGCCAAATGGAAAAAGATATACAAAAATTCACTAAAGAGAACTCCTTAAAAAGTAGAATTGGCCAAATGGAAAAGGAGGTACAAAAACTCACTGAAGAAAATAATTCCTTAAAAATTAGAATTGGGCAAGAGGAAACTAATGACTCCATGAGACATAAGAAACAATAAAATGAAATGAAAAAAATGAAAAAATATAAGAAAATGCTTAATATCTCATTGGAAGAACAATTAACCCGGAAAATACATTTAGGAGAGGTAACGTAAGAATTTCCCTATTACTGTTGAGGGTATTACCATACTCCTAGTCCCTCCCACGCTTGCAACCTAGGTATTACTCTCTATTCCTCACTCTCATACTCCTTATCCAATCTGTTGCTAAGGCCGGTCAAGTTTACCTTCATATTATCTTTAGTATATACACCTTTCTCTCCTCTGACACTGCTGCCACCTTGGTACAGGTACCTATCACTTCATACCAGATTACTGAAATAGTCTGTTTGTTGGTATCCCTGTTATAAGTCTCTCCCATTCCAGTTCATGTTCCACTCAAGCTGCCAAAGTGACCTTCCCAAAGTAAAGATCTAAGAATGTCACTTATTTATTCAATAAATGCCCCTGGCTCTCTAACACCTCCACGACTGAATATAAAATCTTGGATATTCAAAGCTTTTCATAATCTACCCTGCCCTTCAACTTTCCAGTCTTCTTACACATTATATCCCACCACATCCCATGTGATCCAGTGATGCTGACTTCCTATTTCTTGAACAAGAAAAGGCATCTCCTGACTCAGGGCATTTTCACTAGCTGTCTCCTATGCCTATGCCATCTTCTTTACCATCTCTGACTCCTGGCTTCCCTGATTTCCTTCAAGTCCCAGCTAAAGTCCTACCTCTTACAGAGTTTTTCCATCCCTCTTTAATTCTAGTGCCTTTCTCCAGTTTATCCTGTTACAGTTTGTTTATACATAGGTGTTTGCATATTGTCTCACTCATTAGACTGTGAACTCCTTGAGAACGAGGATTGTCTTTTGCTTTTGTATCCTCTGCACATAATGCAGTGCCTGGCACATAGTAGGTGCTTAATAAATGTTTTTGTTGTTGTTCAGTCATTTCAGTTATGTCCAACTCTCTGAGATTCCATTTGGGGTTTTCTTGGCAAAGATATTGTAGTGGTTTGCCATTTCCTTCTCTAGCTCATTCTATAGATGAAGAAACAGGCAAACAAGGTTAAGTCTGATGCTGGATTTGAATTCAGATCCTCCTGAATCCAGACCTCATGCTCTATCCACCGAGCCACCTAGCTTCCCATTTGGCAGGACTGGGCAACTTCTATTCTCTCTCTCTTCCCAACTGGGGGTCTTTGAAAGTCAGAACAGCAGCATGATCTTAGGGGTGCCAGGACAGCCTGCAGGTCATTAGGCAGGGAACCAAAGATGGTGTCAAAATGCAGACCCACCTACTGCAGTGTCTCTTCCTTCATCAGGAGCCAGTGAGTCTAAGCTTGGATGAGCTTTGCTTGAAGCCTTAGGACAAGATCAAGGCTCTTGACTTCAGACTTGTCTTTCACTCAGGTCAAGATGTTTGCCTTGTAGATCACTTCCAGATGTAGGGCTTCTAGCTTCAGAGGTCCCTCCCTATGCTGCTGCTGGTATCAGCCATCAAAATTAGGGGACTTGAAAAACCACATATACAGGCCTAGCCAATCACCTTTGAGGACACAAGTGAGCTGGGGGCCAACATGTTCCCAGGTTTTCAGGAAGTCATCTTGATGGAAAAAATGGATCTGAGGGGGGAGTCTTCCAGAGAGTGATTGCCCTCTGCAGGGACACCAGGCTTGTCATCTCCAGGGGGATGACAAAACTATGGGTGAGTTCTAGGAGAGCTGTAGAACCAGAGCACTCTGCACCTTGAAGGACGCTTCCTCTGGATGCCCTTCAACAGCCTCTTAATGAGTGTTTTATCTTTGTGTGTAGGAGGTGTAGAGCCCTGGCTTGGTGTCCAGGGTCTTCAACTTTGTGAGTTTCTTTATCATGTCACAGTTCTTTAAGATGAGTTAAAAGTATATATTTAAAAGTATGTAACAGTTTTCCCTTGGATTTTTAACTAATGTCAAAATATTATATATAACTGAAAGTCACATGCATTGCACAGTACTTTAAGACTTCAGTTACAGTAGATTTTTAAACAAATATTTTTCAAGTGGTATTGTTTGTTCACAAACTACCAAAACTTCTGACAGTTTAGGATTTAGGACTTCCAATGGTATCTGAAACTACCACTTCCATCTTAAGCTTCCTTCAAATCAAGCTAAGAAGCAGTAACTTCAACTGATTAAAAAAAAAACAACTTCATTATAGTTCTACTTAAAGTTAAAAAAGAATAAACTTATTAACCACTGTCCTCTCTGAAGTGAATGGTTTCAGTTGCAGCTACCTGCAATTGTTAGGTAGGCACTTACAGCATAAAAGGATCCAATAGGAATCAAGAAATAATGCTTGTCCACCAGGAACATTTACGTTAAGACCAGAGCAACCAACACTGACAGTTTCTTTTTAATGGATTTATTCTTGCATTTAAGTACCGCATTGGTCTTACTATCTCCACTACACTTGGGTTTAGAAAAGACTTCACAGTAGAAGTACACTTACAAATGGGCTATGAAGGACAGAACGAAAAGCAACCAGTCAGGGAATAGCAAAGTATGCCAAGAATTGGGCAATAAATTGGAGCTAAGAATGGAGAAATGAAGAACTGTTTGCTTGACTGTAGTTATCTCAGTGGACAAGAGCGTAGCAGAAGGTGATGAAAGAAACATTTCAACTTGGGCAAAACTAAACATGATACTGGCAATAAAGTTTATGAAGTTGAAGTCAGCAGTTAAAACTAAACTAAAAAATGTTAAAATTGAAAAATAAACACACTAGGCTCCATAATCACAAAAATCTCACAAAAGTCCAATGTGACTAACAAGTGCTTCTCATTGGCAGTAAATTTGGTCAGCAAATAACTGAGAGACGGTGAATCCAAGATTCTAATCTATCTCTTCTACGGTTAACTTAGGCAAATATTTCATGTCTGGGCCTTCAGGGTTTTACACATAATAGCTATTTAATAAAGGATGTCATCAAGAAACTGTATGACAGAAAAAGATTGGCTAATCACATGACAGATGGACAAGCAGAGTGTTCCACTGGTACCCTTGTGATGCTGGAAGGTCTCCAACAAATTGAGTGGACTGTGGCGACCTTTTGGGAAAACATGGACAAGATTCACGTAGGATGTGCAAGAATGGATGGGGTATAATGTGCATTGTTAGAAGGATCTCCCAAATCCATGAGATCACAGATCCATGAATATTTTGTTGGACTAGACCACAGTATCCCCATCTGTAAAATGACAAAATGAGTCTGAAGTTCTAGCTAACCCCCTCTGAAACGGTAAAAATCACAAAAGACAGGATAGTCAATATTGGAGAGGGTATGGACAGGTACACCAATGTGTGGCTTGTGGAGCTGTGTCTTAGTCTAATTATTCTGGAAAGAAATTTGGAATTGTACTAAAGGAATAACTGAGATGGCATACTCTTTGAGCTATTGGTCCTACATTGAGGTATACACCCCAAGGAGGTCAATGATAAAAAGAAAGGCTCTACAGAAATTAAATTATTTTTTGTTGTGGCAAAGAACTAGAAAAAAGTGGGTGTCCATAAAATGGGGAATGGCTGAAGAAATTATGGCATACAAATACAATCAAATATTACTGTACTTATAAAAAATGACAAAAATGACAAATTCAGAGAAACCTGGGGAAGATTTTTATGAATTGAATCAGAATGAAATGAGCAGAACCAGAACAATTTAGACAAGTATAACAATGTAAAGGAAAACAACTCTGAAAGACTTAGCAACTCTGAACAATCTAATAATCAATCATGACTTTAGAAAACTAATGATGAAACATGCTACCCACCTCTCTAGTAAGGGAAGTGCACAGATTCATAGATAATCCTCTTTCTCTAACAGTCTGACTTCAAACCCAGCCTCAGACACTTACTAGCTGTGTGACTCTTGGGCAAGTCACTTACCCTCTGTTTGCCTCAGTTTCTTCATCTATAAAATGTGGATAATAATGTTATCTACCTCCCAGAGTTGTTGTGAGGATAAAATGAGATAATACTTATAAGACATTTTGTAAACCTTAAAGCATTATACATATGCTATTATGATTTAAAAGAAAATAGTAAAATATTATCATGTTCTAAGAAACTGAATATGAATATAATTAATACAGAAGGGCATGATAAGATATATGAACTGTTACACAATGAAACAAGCAGAATCAGGAAATATATAGTTACTATCACAATGCAAATGGAAAAACAAAACAATGAAAACTGAATACTGTGAAATTATGATGACTAAGCTTGCCTTCAAAGAAATATAAGGAAATACCCTTTTCCGGGAGCCAAGATGGCAGAGGGAAGGCAGTGACTTGCTTGAGCTCTCCCCCAAACCCCTCCAAATACCTATAAAAAATGGCTCTAAACAAATTCTAAAGCAGCAGAACCCACAAAAAGACAGAGTGAAACAAATTTCCAGCCCAAGACAACCTGGATTGCTGATCGGAAAGGTATATCATGCCGGGCTGAGAGGAGCGCAGTTCGGCATGGGCGCACAGGCCACAGCAAACCTGAAGCAGGCCTCAGAGGATTGAATTGCAGGCAGCTGTGGCAGTTTCCAGACTTCTCAACCCATGGAAGGCGAAAGACAACACAGGTCAGTGGGAAAAGTCTGTTTCTGCTGTGGTGAGAGAGAACTACAGGGTCCCAGCCCCATTCCCTGAGCTCGGCCCTGGGGGGGCGGCTGCCTCCTGAACTTCTGGCCCACAGACTGAGGGGGAATTGGGTGGCTGATCAGAGAGGGATTGCAGGAATCTCTCTGCTGGTGCAGGATTCTCTTGTTTTGCCCATGCTTGGATCTGGGTCACAGTTCTGGGTGGTGGTCCTGGGGCGAGGAGGAATGCTGGCGTGGTAGAGCTTGTAGTGGCTGTGGAGAGGAAATCTCCTCACAGTTCCAAGACAGAAAAGAGTACTTGTGGTCACTCATAGACCAGAGCACAGGCCAAGAAAGGAGTAAACACCTTGCCCTTGATCATAGCACTTTGGAAGAACTGAAAATTAACAGATCCCTAGAAGTATCTCTGAAAAAAGCTGCACATAACCCCTGAAACTTGGGACAGTACATTCTCCACACTGAAAACAGCCCCTTACCTTAACAAAAAGTTTATAACTCAAGTAATTAGCTGGGATCATGAGCAAGCAGCACAAAAAGAGTCAGACTATATTATCTTACTTTGGAGACAAAGAAGATCAAAACACACAACCAGAAGAAAACAACAAAGCCAAAGCTCCTACATCCAAAGCCTCCAAGAAAAATATGAATTGGTCCCAGGCCATGGAAGAGCTCAAAAAGGATTTGGAGAAGCAAGTAAGAAAAGTAGAGGAAAAACTGAGAGTGATGCTAAAGGAGACTCAAAAAAATACTGAAGAAAATACCTTAAAAAATAGCCTAACCCAAGAGGTCCAAAAAGCCAATGAGAATGCCCTAAAAAGCAAAATTGGCCAAATGAAAAAGGAAGTCCAAAAGATTACTGAAGAAAATACTTCTTAAAAATTAGAATGGAGAAATTGGAAGCTAGTGACAATTTGAGAAATCAAGGCACTGTAACACTAATCCAAAAGAATGAAAAAATAGAAGAGAATGTGAAATATCTCATTGGAAAAACAACTGACCTGGAAAACAGATCCAGGAGAGAGAACTTAAAAATTATTGGATTATCTGAAAGCCATGATCCAAAAAAAGAGCCTAGACATCATCTTTCAAGAAATTATGAAGGAAAACTGCCCTGATATTTTACAACCAGAGGGCAAAATAGAAATGGAAAGAATCCACCAATCACCTCCTGAAAAAGATCCCCAAAGGAAAACTCCGAGGAATATTGTAGCCAAATTCCAGAATTCCCAGGTCAAGGAGAAAATATTACAAGCAGCCAGAAAGAAACAATTCAAGTATTGTGGAAACACAATCTGGATAACACAAGATTTAGCTGCTTCTACATTAAAGGTCTGGAAGGCATGGAGTATGATATTCTGGAGGGCAAAGGACATAGGACTACAACCAAGAATCACCTACCCAGCAAAACTGAGTATAATCTTTCAGGGTAAAAAATGGTCATTCAATAAAATAGGGGACTTTCAAGCATTCCTGAGGAAAAGACCAGAGCTGAAGAGAAAATTTGTCTTTCAAATACAAGACTCAAGTGAAACACGGAAGAGGTAAACAGGAAAGAGAAATCATAAGAGACTTATTAAGGTTAAACTGTTTACATTCCTGCAGGGAAAGATGATATTTGTAACTCATGAGTCCTTTGCCAGTATTAGGGTAGTGGGAAGGAAAAAAATTATATGTATGTATGGATAGATAGATAGAGGGCACAGGGTGAGTCAAAGATGAAGGGGTCATATCTGGAAAACAAAATCAAGGGGTGAGAGAGGATTATACTGGGAGAAGGAGAAAGGGAGAAGCACACATGAAACAGACAAGAAAAGACTTTTACAGTGGAGGGGAAATGGGGGAAGGTGAGAGGGAATGAGTGAATTTTATTCTCATAGGATTTGGCTTAAAGAGGGAATAACATACACAATGGGGTATGGAAATCTATCTTACCCTACAGGAAAATAAGAGGAGAAGGGGACAAGAGAGCAGGAGATTGATAGAGGGGAGGGCAGATTGGGGGAGGGGGTAATCAAGAGCAAACACTTCTGAGGAGGGACAAGGTCAAAAGAGAAAACAGAATAAATGGGGGGTAGGATAGGATGAAGGGAAATATACTTAGTTTTTCACAACAGGACTACTATGGAAGCGTTTTGCATGACTACACATCTATAACCTGTATCGAGATGCCTGCCTTTTCAATGAGGGTGGGTGGGGAGGGAGGAAGGGAGAAAATCTGTAACCCAAAGTTTTAAAAACACATGTTCAAAAAAAAAAAGAATCTTGAAAAAAAAAATACTCTTTACATATATATATATATATATATGTACCTATATTCTCTGCAACTTAGAGAATTGCCATACAGCACTAAGAGGTTAATTGCCTTGCTTTGAGTTACAAAGCCAGTACATACTAAAAGCCAAACCAAAATCTAAGTTTCCCAGTTTTAAAGTTGTTCTATCTACCAATCTATATTGTTTCATACATAGCAGGGACTTGATTTGATACGTTTCTGTTGAATTGTATTCAGATGAAAGATATCTGGATTCTTAGTTTCCAACGATAAAAAAAAAACAATTTTCAGCTGCTGCAAAAAAAAAAAAAAAGAAATATAAGAATTCACCTTACTCCTTTCAGTGCACAAGTGGGGATAGATGTAGAACACTGAATATAATGCTTTTTTTCCCTTTTTAAAAATTCTGTTATAAGAGAGCTCTCTGGAAGAAGGAAGGTACAGGGATATATTGGGAAACGTAGGTGTTATAAAAACAAAAGTTATCAATAAATTTTTTAAATGATAAGGTTATAAAATTATCTCCAAGGTCTTTTCCCGCAGTAAAAGTCTATGATCTTTGACAATCCCTATTGCAAATTAGCACATAAAAAGTTTAATTTATTTTGTTTTTAAAAATTATATTACAAAGATAAATGATGAATGTGTGGGCTGCACTGAGAGGCATAACTTCCAAGAATAAGATGTTAGTCCTGATGTACTATGCTCATACCTCAGGCTCTACTCAGACCACCTAAGTTTTGTATTCAGTTCTGGGCACACTTCATAAAGGACATTTGGGAAACTGGACAGCATCCAGAGGAAAGCAATCTCAACATTGAAGGGGCAAGAATCTGAGCTATATGAAGACTGAGTAAAGATACTGGGGGATGTTTAAGCTGAAGAAATTAGGCTTAAGGGACGTGATAGTAATCTTAAATTTGTAAAAGGCTCTCTATCTTATTCTGTTTGGCCCCAGATAGGAGAACTAAAAGAAAAGTGTATTAGTTGCTAGGAGGCAATTTTAGGTTTGATGGAAGGAAAAACTTCTCTGTAATTAGAGGAATCCAAAAATGAAGTGGGCTACTTTGGGAAGTAGCAGGCTGCCCCTAATTGGAGCTCATCAAACAAGTGCTAGATTTATCACTTGTCAGGTACATTGTGAGGGTGATTATTTTTCAGATATGGGCTGGACTACGTGGCTGGTGAGCGCCCTTCCATTCAATTCATAAATTCTGTTATTCTGTGGCCTTCTAACAACAATAAAAGTACAAGCCTTCAACATTTCCTTTAATTTGATTTGTATTAATGAGAATGCTAGCTACAATTCTGTTTTTTTCTTCTAATCAAGGATGATGGTATCTTCTTTATTACTTCTTCAGCCTGGCCACTGTTCTTTCCAAACACTAAAACCCTATAAGCAATATTGCACTACTCACAGCTATGTACACAGCAGAGACAATATTGATAGGGTTCTAGGATCTGGTAGTATCGACAGGAAATGTATTTTTAAATTACACAGTAGGAAACTCAATTTTATAATTGACCAATCATGATACTCCCCAAACTGATTAATACATAATAATTCAGACTGCTTAGTGGATTAAACTAATGATACTGCCACCACACTTCATTCAAATATCCCTCTCTGGTATAAATGAGACTCTTGGGAGCTGGATAATTGCCTTGTAAAACAGTAAGATGGCAGTTACTGCTTAATTAACTTTAGTTCTCCATTTTAATAACTATTAGGACCTTTAAAAAACCCCACAGTACATTAAAATAGCTAAAGTAACACCAAGAAAACCTCACAATGTGATTTAGAAATTATAGTGTTTTAGTAAAGCTGGGATGAAAAGCAGCAGTCTATATCTTCAGAGAACAAAATTCATTGAAAAGTCTGGGCAATTGGTTTAAAAGTCCACAGAAATAAATTTAGGAAGCCCCAAGGATTAGCTAATTTAAGATCTAACAAGTCTTATATTTTATGAATTACTTTGGGAAAGTAATGCATTTCTGTAAAATATAAATTATCTTGAAAGTCACAGGACAGTTGAGAAAGTCAGTTAAAGAGGTCTGAGTTGTATGTGTTAAGAGTATAATGCATATTTCATAAGCTTATATATTTCATGTCAAGCTTTAAACATGCTTAACTTAATGTAATACACTGCCTACTAATTACTATGTAGTAATTAACTATGTGAGAAAAGGTGGTCAGATGGAGAAAATGGAAGCTACATTTGGCTTAGAAACATTCCACTTGGCCTAATATCAATCAAACTTAAAGTAAATTAAAAAAAAAAGGTTCAGTCTTTTCTTCTAGTGTAACTACTTCCTTCTGCTCTCTCATCTTCTCTTACTGTTGTCGAGGGAACTGAAGCTAATGACCAAATAAAAAAATGCCCTTGAAGTCCCACCACTGGGGGAATTGCCCCCCTTTCTTTTTCCTCTTTCCAATGTTAACAATTATTGGAAACTCAGTTGTACTCCTCCTTCCCCAACTCCCAGCTCCTGCATCTCTTCTATGTACCATATCTTGGAAACGATTCTGCTTGCAAATCTGAAGTGTCAGAAAACTTCTTTCCCTCATCTATCCCTAATTCCCCGCTCTTCCATCACTCTGACGGGCCTAGCCCAAGCTCCTCTTGAGTTGATATAGGAGAATAGCAGAAGTTTCCCCTGCAGGTTTATGTGTTGGGGTAGGGATATGGTGAGAGGGCTTCTTTTGTTACTGGGACTACAAGGAGGGAAGGGAGCTCTTCCCACTTATAATTTTCTCATAGAAATAATGAAGACAGAGCAAGTTCCCTATTGCTAGAGTACAGCTATGTTATGGATTCAACAGATTAGAACTGTAAGGTCATCATCCTTATTTTATAAAGAGAAAGCTGAGTTTTGGCAATTTACATATCGTCACACAGTAAACAGAGAACTGAAATTAGAATCCAGATCTGTGGACTTAATATTCTTTCCACTATATGAGAGTGAAAGTAGAATTCTGTCTCCTGGCTTGGGAAACTACTCTTCATAAGAAATATGCATTTAGTATTGATAAATCGTAGACTGCCTGTAGTTTCTATGTAGCTAATATTGGGGGTACACATCACCTACAATTTCATCTATTGCCCTCAATAAAATCTATTTGTCTATCTCTCATGTCTACAAGAGACACTTTTGTACTTACCTGAAATGGAAAGCAATGAGGTACACCAGTGCTAGAGGGCTTCCTGCATGCCATTCAGATAAATGGTGTTGCAAAAGTGGAAATGAGTGGGCAGAGGGTCCTTCCTACTAAAATTTATAGCCATGGGGAATGAATTTGGCATTTCAAATCCTGTATTTACACAAGATGTATAAAACTGGAGCTAGTTAGTATATGCACATTAGTTTCTACTTGTCTTTGACAAATGATTTTTAATCAAAAAAGCCTTTGTCTACTGGAGCATTTCCTTAGCTTCAAGTTCTCCCTCTTCTTCTCACATGATTAAACCTTTTGAAATGTCATATTCCATTTTATCCTGTTCTACATATAAAAGTCAAGAAATTGACAAACCTACTCTTATCAGTGCTCCCTTCCGAAGTGACTGTGTACATTTTATATTTATTCACGTGCAGACATGTTGGAAGAGAGCTGGATTTGAAGTTAGAAGACCAGAGGTTCAACTCTCAACACTGCTTTCTATCTGTGTAACCTTGGGCAAGTCACTTTCCAGGCTAGGTCTCTTTCAGCTCTAAACCCATCACCCTTGGATCACAATTCCCTCCCCCATTAGAATATAAGCTTCTTGAGGGAAGGAACTGTTTCTTATTTTTTGTCTATGTACCTCCAGAGCCTAGAACTGTGTCTGACACATAGTAGGTAATTAATAAATGTACTATTTCAAAATACGTCTTTAGTAATCATTGACCAAATTCTTGACTTGGTCAGCCTAAATGCAAACATCACATTATGACTCAACATATCTAGATAGCACAGGGGTTAGTACTTATCCTTGTGAACAACTTCTCTGCCTCCATGACACTCTCATCCAGATTCTACGTATATTGGTATTTAATAATTAAAAAAAAAAACCTTAAATTAGGAGAACAAATTTCCATAGCCAACCATGCTCCAAAACCAAAGCAAAACTATGAGAAGCTGTGTGTGAGCAGTTCCTTAAATAAATCAGGCTTTAGCACTTCAGGCAATGAATAGATGGGAGGATGTTTATCTGAAGAGGTAATATTCATTGAGAATAGTTTTTCTTAAAACAAATAAAAACAAAACTGCTAGTCCATACTGGTTCTGAAGGACAAGAATGTTATAGAAGCAATGAAGTCAGATGCCTTTTCTTTTTCAAGGGAGTAAATGCTGCTTATCTGCTGGGCTAAGATGTTTTTTAAAAATAGGGAAGCCAACTGATTGTCTCTATCAGGGTTATAAACAGAGACGAAATGTAGGGTTACATTCCAATGGACTCAACTTTTAAGCAGATTTCAGACTTTCTGAAACTATTGCTACAGGGTTAAATGCTTTTGTTCCTTCTCCTAGGTGGCAATAAAGTGCTTAGCAAAAAAAAAAAAGAAAGAAAAGAAAAAGAAATATAGCTAAACTGTCTAATTATGAACTTCTTCAGCAACACTGGATTTGCCAAAATCTCAAAACTTCAAAAAAAATTAAGCATAATTAATATGTAAAGCAATGTGTTAGGCACTGAAAAACAAAGAAGTCTTGGCCCAGGAGGGAAGGTGTCAGAATTTAAGAGTTGATTAAAGACTTAAGAGAAAAGTGGCATGTTGGCTAGAAATAGGGCCTCAAAGCCAGGAAGACAGGTTCAAGACCTACTCTGACCCATACTGGCTGTGTGACCCTGGGCAAGACACTTAAATTCTCAGAAGGGGATTTAATTTGTTCATTCATTCAATTATTTGACTATATGCAAGGCTTGGAGGTGGAAGTGGGGGGTTGGCTGAAGAGGTGAAAAAGAGATACAAAGATAAGTATGTCATGGTCCCTTACCCTCTAAGAACTTACAATGCAGCAGAAAAGAAAGGTATAAACAATTAACTACACTGCAGTGATGTATCCTAACAAGAATTGTACTTTACGGGATAAGACGAAATGTTGATGTGAAAAAAAGAGGGGTATTCTTGCCCAGGTATTACAGTGGACTTAAATACTTAAAAAAAAAAAAAAACTATGCCAAATTCCTTTAAAACAAATTACGCTTATCATGGATTCCTCTCGTAGTGCTCCATCTAATAAAGAAGTTATTTTAAAAATTTTAAATTCTGCCATGTTTGTTGCCGTTATTGTTCATGGATTTCAAAATTCACATGTAGAAAATGTACCCAGGAATTTTTATAGCATAATTGTTTAATGAATATATTGATACCATATAACAAGGTTTACACCTGTTTTGAACTTTACAAATCTTGAAACTAAGCACAAAAGCAACGATGGCTTACTGAAGTAAGAATGATTAAGTTACATGGGACACATATTTGCAAAACTTTTCCCTAATGACTTGCTTCAAGAGAAATTAACTTTTGAATAGCATTTAGCAATATTTATCTCATTAAACTATCAATACTGCTAAATTGATGGTTCAAACGAAATTACATGATGCAACATTATCAGAATTTTCAGTTCCAAACTCCTAAGTTATTATCAATTCTAATCTCCCTTTTTAAGTCAAAAGTCTAAATTTCTTACAAATAATGAAAGGTATAGTTAACCTGATAATGACATGACAGCAGTTTAAGGTATTAACTCAAAAGCAAAGCTCTGGCTTTACTTGATTTTCATCTCACTACTCCAGCTTTTGAGTATATCCCTCTTCAAAAAACTACTCATATATCCATGTTTGTTTCACCAGATAGAATGCAAATACCTCATAGTTAAGGACAGTTTCATTTTTGTATTTGCATGTCTAGCACTTAGCACAGTGCCTGGAACATAGTAGGTACTCAATATTTGCAAACTGATAAAATTGATAAAAAATAACTATCAAACCTTTCCATGCCTATAGACACTCTCTATTTTTTTATTTCTATTCTTCTGACCTACTATGAAGAACTATGTGTTACTTAAGTGAGTCTGCCAAAAAAAGCACATAACTAATCCCCAAAATGGTCACCAGAACAGGGTTCTACAGATGGCTGACCTGTGAGTACATCGTTTTTTTTCTACTGTTTCTCTTTTCTACTTGTAAATTAACAACAATAAAATTGAAATTAAAGACTGTACACACAAACTATAGCAAAAGAAGTCAGCACATTGGAGGAGTGTCTCTTTTTATCACTGATTTTCACTTCTAATGAAGTGTGCTATTTCTTCCCATTTTACATGTCCATATAAAATAGGTAGCATATGTAATGTTACATATATTACGCATTTATAATAATACATTCAGATGAGGTCACTGTCAAGCATGGTTTTAATTCCATATACCCCAAAATATTTATAGCAACATTTTTGGGATAGCAAAGAATTGTAAACAATGTATTTGCCCATCATTTGGAAAACAGCTAAACAAATTATTGTACACGAACATAACAGAATATTACTGTGCTTTAAGAAATGACTAAAGTGATGAATATAGAAAAGCATGGAAAGACTAACATTAACTGATGCTGAGTGAAGCAAAGAAAGAAAAAAATACATAATGATTACAACAATGCAAATGGAAAGAATAACAACCACAAAGTGAAATTATAAAGCAAAAGGGATATGAAAAGACACCTCTTCCACTTTTATAGAAATGAAAGGTGGAACATTAATCTATTTTCAAATTTTTTTTTGGTGTATTGATCAGTTTTGCTTATTTTTTCTTCTTCTTCCTCTGACTTTAAAAAATTCTTTCTCATATGAAATGGCTATGCAGGCAAGGAGAGAGGAAGGTATGCTAGGAAAAACTTAAGACAATGTAAAAACAAAGATAATAATGTATATTAAATAATTTTTAAGCACTAAAAAAGTTTAACATTTGCTAGTTACATTTCAAGGCATTTTTACTGTATGTGGTACATGCATTTGTATGGCCTTAACCATACTGTAAAAATGATCCCTTTAACTTCCCAGAGACTCAGCTTCTTAATTTGTAAAATAAAAGAGCTGCATTAGATAACACCAATGTCTCTTTTAGCTCTAGTTCTGATCATAGGATTTTGTCATGTTAGTCTCTAACTATAATATTTTATATAACTTTGTAGATTTGTTAATTAAAATATACCATAACAAAAGTGTAAAAAAATATGAACACATTAACTATACATGAATTCTTTCATAGTATTCTTTCAAACAAATCTATTTCCCTTTTTATCTCATTTTCATACTACATAAACATCTACGTCCAACACATAGGACTTAATAAATTCTTGTTGCATTAGTGTCAGTTAATTTAAGTTTCTCTCACTAAATATTTGGCTCAAAATCTTAACTGGGGAATTGTAGGGAGAATTTTTAAAGTTTTTAAAATTTAGATCCTGAATTCAGATTTTTTACCTACTTCAGTATTGAGCTAGGGCTTCCATCTATTCATATGCAAACTAGGAAAAAAAATTTGCTAAGCTCTCTTTAAAAAAAAAAAAAGGTATTAAAAAAACTTTCCCCTAGATTGGTAAGTATTGTAATTGTAAATAGTTAGAACTTGCTTTACAAGAGTAAGAACTTAGTTTTATGATAGATCCATAACCACTTATTAAAGGAAAATTTAGAGATATGTGGGTTATATTCTTATCCACTGAGAATCATGCCATGAAAAGCAAAATTACCATAGAATATCTTTACTGCCATTTTCAGTGAATACTAGTCTGGATGGACTTCTGATTTGCTCCAGAGTAATATTTCCTATGTTCTTGTGGTACCTCCTTATAAATCCTAAATTATCTAGCTTAACTTTCCAAAGTAACCTTTAAAAAGTTTTGTCTTTTTTAGGAAAAGGAAAAAAAAACTTGAATAATCAATAGTCATCCCCAAAGAATTAAGGAATAAGGCAAAATAACTTTTTGTCTGCTAAGCAAAGTATTTGAGGTACATTAGCCAACCTGGTCTCTCCATGCATTACAGATATTTCAGCATTTTTTTAAATATAGGATACCAAAAAAGAACATTTACCTAGCAAACAGAATCTGGATTCAAGTCCTAGCTTTACCCTGAGCAAGGCATTTTATTTCTCTGGACCCGTTCCCTTTGTTCCCCCTTCTAGCTCTAAACTTCTATGAACTATGTATTATAGGAAGTGTAGATTTAACTACTAGTAGAGAGGAGAGACACATTTTGTAATATAACCTTTCCTACTTCTATTTTCAGAACACTGGCTCCATCCTAAAGAGAAAAAATTAAGTAAGCTCTTGGCTGTTTATTCTTTTTTGGGGGGCGGGGCTAGGCAATGGGGTTAAGTGACTTGCCCAGGGTCACACAGCTAGTAAGTGTTATGTGTCTGAGGTAGGATTTGAACTCAGGTCCTCCTTAATCCAGGGGCAGTGCTCTATCCACTGCGCCACCTAGCTGCCCTTGCTCTTGGCTGTTTAAAAAAGAATACCATGTCACCTTTCTTGCCCTTTTAATCTAGGCAGTTTCTCCAAAAGTTACACAAAGAATACACTCCCACATGCAACAAAACGTAGCCCCTATGTTGGTGCACTCTTTCTCAAACCTTCACAAATTCCCTGGGCATAACATCTTACCTCTAGGGAATGGTCAAAAAAGGCTGACTTTCCCTAGTTTCCTGAGTCTGGTTTCAGGATCAAATTGAAGTGAGGCATAGAGTTGCAACACTAATGACTTTTCTCCCAAACTGGAGATGCCTAGTATCCTTATGTTATTATGATATAACCTTTTACCTGTGGACCTTAAAAACCTTACAACTCCATAAGCATTGGAGGCAGCAAAACTAAGCAACTGACTCCTTGGTATCTTCAGACTAACCTTGTGAGAGACCAAAAAAATGTATATTACATTTGCAAGAGAAACTCATTTTACACAGGAACATAAATTGAGGCTTTTTTTCCAAGGTTAAAATCCATTCCAAGATACAACTCCACTCACTGCTCCAATTAGACCATTCGTGAATGGTGAGAAATAAGTCAAAGAAAAGGAATGCGGCTATACTTGGGGCCAAGAGAGGGGTGTTCAGGAAGAGAACAGTATATTTTGGCATTAGAAGTGAAATGGTTTTTCGATGAGCTATTATCATTCCCATTCCCTACAAATGATGTCCCTGGATCCATGCCCAAGATCTCTGGTATCTTTTAAAGCAGTTTTTGAATGTTATGTAAACTTGTCTGTTAGAATCCATGCCATGAATGTTCTGCTGTATTTCTCAGCTATAGATATCAAATATTCATAATCTTCCACCAAAAATATACACACCAACAATAAAAGAAAATGGTACTGTAGTATCATACAAATATGACATAAAAATGTTTTTAAAATTTCCAGTTCAAGAATTCCTATACAACACATTGTTTTTAAATAATAGAGCTCAGTTTGAAATATCAAAGTGTTTCATATTGTTTGAATATGAAATAAGAACTTAATGTGAAGAACCTACACAGCAAACAGTTTTTAAAAGACAGCTGGTTTAGAACAAACATAAAATTCTATGTTAACGAATCAAGGCTAACAAAAGTCAAATTAACAGATCTATTTAGCAAAAATCTTACTTTACAGTCTGACAGGAGCTTAACAATACAAAAGTATTCTACTGATTCAGGCCCAGTAAAACTTTAATTATGAAGAACTTTAGTTAAATAAGAACCTACCCACATACCCTGCTTCTGTGAGGAGGCAAATGACACGAAAGTAAGCTGGTATCAACAATTTATTTTAAATACAGATAAATTTCCAGGATATGGTCTGGCATTGCTACAGAGTCATTCAGTTTCCTACGTCACACACAATGAGAAATGATGCTTATTTTATCATATACTTAAAAGCTGTAATGGATTTCATGTACAACTGTATGTTCTTTACCTGTGAAAGTGCTCATCTTTCAGTGTTTAAGTTAATAAAACATTTTAAGAGAATTTTAAAAATGTTTATTATGAAACCAAGGAAGGCACTGTAAGATCTTGAATCATAGAAGTAAATTACATTCAATATGCTAAGCGTGTTAAGGGATGGAAGTATAATAATAGTTAACCAATAGTCAATAAACATTTATTAAGCACATACTATGTGCCAGACACAATGCTAAGTGCTGTGAATACAAATAAGATAAAATCTCTGCCTTCAAGGAGCTTACAGTCTAACGGGAAGTTATCAATGTCCAGTCATGTCAGACTCTTGGTGGCCTCATTTGGGGCATTCTTGGCAAAGATCCTGGAGTGGGAAAGGGGTAGGGCAGGGAGATAACACACAAAAGAAAGCTAAAAAGGAGGGTGGGAGGTATGAGATGGTTAAGGAGTCAAATAAGTACAAAATCAGAAGTCTCAGGAGATGTCAGTCTTATTTCCCTCCTTAAATGGAGTTCATGGCTCCACCCTCCAATCAGAGGGATAGAGAATACTGATAAGATGTAACAAGACTGACTGATCTTACAAGATGATGAGATTTCTCAGTAAGGAGCTGTAGATGACACAATGATAAGAATGTATACTAATATTAGAAACATTTTCATTTACAAAAACTGAAACAAATTTCTAGTGAGAAATAAAACTAAGGAACCAGAATATTTGAATACTTTAAGTTGGAATGTGGTTAGAATACCATAAGTTGTTAAAGGAGATAGATTATGATAGGTAAAAGAGGGATGAGGTTAATATTTTAGAGAAAAAAATCAAGTAAGAATTTTTCTGTAAGAATCTGTATTAACAAAAGTCTGCTCATTAAATAAATATTCATTCTTGAAACTAACGAAAAAAGAGGTATGGATTCAGTAACAAGTAGAAAGACTGTCAAAGTTTTATAACTGGAGATATTAATAACCATGCTCATTTAGCATTTTACAGGTATCAATCATGACAGTCTATTATATTTAAATGGAGAGATGTGTGATAGAGTGAAAAGTACAAAGGTCCTGAAGTCATATTGCTTTTTGGTTCAATTGCCACATTTACTGTTTGATCTGGTAGGAGTTAGATAATATTTCTAAGCTTCAGTTTTCTCACCTATAAAATGGGATGTATGAAACACCATGGATGGCTATGAGGACTATGGAATAATAAAACCATGTCAAAGCCTTGCAATTTCTTTTTTTTCCTTTTTGTTAAACAATTTGTTAATTTTTAGTTTTCAACATTCACTTTCATAAGATTTTGAATTTCAAATTTTCTCCCCCTCCTCCTCTCCCCAAGACAGAGTATAATCTGATATAGGCACTACTCATATGTTCATATTAAGCATATTTTCACATTAGTCATTATGTAAAGAAGAATTAGAACCAATGGGAGGAACCATGAGAAAGAAGAATCAAAACAACAAAAGAAAAAGAGAGAAAATAGTATGCTTCCATCTGCATTCAGGTTCCACAGTGCTTTCTCTGTATGTGGATAGCATTTTCCATCATGAGTCTTTTGGAGTTGTCTTAGATCCTTCCATTGCTGAGAAGAGCTAAGTCTATCAAAGTCAGTCATCGAACAGTGTGGCTGTTACATGTACAACGTTCTCCTGGTTCTGCTCACTTCACTCAGCATCTGCTTTTCCAGGTTGTTCTGAAGTCTGCCTGCTCCATCATTTCTTAAGGTACAATAGTTTTCCATTACATTTATATACCACAGCATGTTCAGTTATTCCCCGATAGGCATCTCCTCAATTTGCAATTTCTTTTTTGAAATGCCAAAGGAAATTCTAACCTTTGACTCAAGATAGCTAAGTCTTAGAACTGCCCAAGGTGTGGTACAATGGAAAGAACATTGGCTCTGAAATCAGAAGCCTTGGGTTCAAATTTCACCTCTGGAGTACTACTTACCTGTGTGATCAGTTATTCTGAGACTTTTCTGGGCCTCAGGTTTCCTCATCTGTAAAAGAAGGGTTTGCATTAGATGGCCTCTGAGGTCCCTTCCAGCTTTACAGCTATAATCTCAGATGACTTGTCCAGCATCTCATGGAAGATTTGAGCCCAGGTGTCCTTGACTCCAAGACCAACACTATTCATTACGCCCCAATGTGTTGTGAAAATGATAATGATAAAAATTAAAAGGAATCACTGGCACATGCAGCAGTATTTTTATGTTGTCCTATGGATATTAGCTATTTTACTGCCAAAGTGACATTGCTATAGCACAGGTCGAACCATGTCACTCCATAGTTCAGGCAGCTTCCACTTGTCTCTAGGATAAAACACAAATGGCTCTACTGGGCATTGAAAGCCCTTATGAATCTGGTACTAGTCTACTTTCCCAGACTCAATGCTTTCTTATCACACACTCTTCATTCCAGCCAAAGTGGCTTACTTGTTTTTGTTATAGGCAGAGTGTCACCTGTTCAGTATCGTATATCAGGGGTGTACTCAACTTCTTAGAAACATCATTTTCCTCCAAGCCTCTACTAAAGTGCTAACTCCTCCAAAAGCCTAATCTGGATCCCTACTATTGTTGGTTCCTTACCTAGATCCCTACAATTTTTTGTTCCCTCCTCAAGTCTGGGAACTTACTTTGCATATTTATTTGTCTGTTTAGTTATTTACTCATCTTTACTCTTGCAGTTACCATCAAATAAACCAAGCTGGAGGCCAGACACTGTAACCTAGCATACGGTACAACACTTGTTGAATGAGATCTGCTACCCTTAAGTTTGTTTTGGAATATTATAACTCTGAAGGTAATTACTTCACTTTTAAGCTTTTTATTCTAATAGTAGTGAATAAAGGGTTGGGATCAGAAAGGCCTGGGTTCAAATCCTGCCTCTACATAGACTACTGCCAAGTTACACTAAGGTGAGCCACACGGTGACTCATGAAACAAATACTGTATTATGTTGTTGCAGATATGCACGGAAAGTTTTCACATTGGGTCCTATGTTAATGAAATCATACCAAAATAATGTTTTTATAAAATTCCATCACCATAGACTGTCAATTTAACAATGTTTCTAAGCATCTTTGGGATCTGCTATAGCTGTCTAGTTCACATTCACTTTTAAAATTAATCCAAAAAGAAGAAAATTGAAAACCAGGAAAGATTTATTTGAATTTATACAAAGTCAAGTGAGTAGAACCAGGAGAATATTGTACATAGTAAGAGCAATATTGTAAGGATAATCAACTGTGAATGGCTTAACTATTTTCCGCAATACAATGATCCAAGATAATTCCAAAGGGCTCATGATGAAAAATGCTATCCGCTTCCAGAAGAAGAATTAATGGAGTCTGAATGCAGACTTTTTCATTTTCTGTATTTTTTTCGTGTTTTCCTCTACTTTGGGTCTGTGCCTTTTTTCACAACGTGACTATTATGGTAATATGTTTTGCATGACTGAACATGTATAACCTGTATCAAACTGCTTACTGTCTCAGGGAGGGGGGAAGTAAGGGAGGAAGAGAAAAAATTTAGAACGCAAAAATTTTTTTTTAATAAATGTTAAAAATTGTCTTTACATGTGACTGGGGAAAAAACCAAAATGTTATTTTAGAAAAATAGAGAAGAAAAAAAAGAAAACTGAATCTAAGGTAAAAAGTACTCCCCCAAGACTTACAACTCATTATTTTAGTTTACAGATAAAATCATGTGTTATCTCCGACTTTGTTCAACTCATAAGCAGAAATCTTCCAATTTCCTTTACTAATGGTATACCTAAAATTGGAACCAATAGTCTCAATGAACTCAAATGGACAAGACAGGGACTTTTTTGCCTCACAGAAAGTAAAATAGTCTTGACCTGAATTAGAACATGTTAAGTGCCTCCCTGAGGGAAACTAGTCTGCCTTTTTTCAAAATTATCAACATTCTCAATCTGCCTAAAGGTCTAAGTATTACACAGAAATTAGTTAAGCAGAATTATAATGAACCAATTCAGAAATTACTTCATATATACTTCTCTAATGGCTTTCTATTGAAATGTCTTGATACTTTGAGAATTGATTATAAAATATTTAAAGGCTAAAGTTAGTAAACTGAGTAATACTCATCAACTGAATAAATTCCACCCTTTCTAAGGGCTTCCTGGATCTAGAATCTAATAATTTATTTTAAATTGCTATTTTTATCTGAAGTAGGTTAGAATATCAAACTAGTTTTAAGTGAGAGAATTTTAAAGGGACAAAACTATGCTGATGTTTTACAAGATTCCAAGATTGATGGTTGTGGTTGGATTTTTTTAAAAGCTATTCTTTTGATATACTAAAAGGTGCTGGCTAGAATAACTAGGGTTAGGTTAACTGTAAGACTTGTCAATACCAAAGCAATTCAACAAAGTCTGTTGATCACTGAGGCAATTACTTGAGTTCACAGATTTTAGCTTGTATATAAACACTAATAAATTTAACAATATTATTATTTACAAGCACACTATTTAAAATACTTTTGAGGTCCTTAACTCATATCTTGGATTCTTCAATGAATGTGAATATTCCCAAGAAGAGACCGGTTTAGAACAGTAGTTTTTCATAGGCTGAAAAGGAAAGGTTTATAACGAACACAGAAAACATTTCATCTCAGAAAAATATCCAACCAGCAGTTGTCAAAAATCAAGTTTCAAAACTTGTTTGAATAGGGATTAAGATTATGGTGCAATTTTCATAATAATGAAGTGATAAAATACATTTATGGAAGCAAAACAAAGTCTTTTTTACAATACACCAATTTTTAGGAAGGTGACACTTTATAGACTTACAAATTAAGTTCACCTTTACTTTTTTCTGCTATTAAGACAAGGTGTCTCAATCAATTAACGGTTTTGTTAGTCTTTAAAACAAATAAAGTTTGTACAGAATTAATCCATACAAACATAGCTTTCTTTGAGAAAGTTACCATTAACTTAGCCAGACTATAGCTTTAGATATAGAAGCATTCTTTCCAAAGTTAAGTTTATATATACATAAGAGTCTAAAACACAGTTTTAAATTTAATATTTTAAAGTTATACTTCAAGTACATTTAAATTTTTAATATTTAAAGCATTATTACAAATCAGTAACATATAAAATTATAATTTCATCCATCACAAATGTCTTTTCAGTACAATTAGGAAATATACAAATTAAGTGAAAATTACCCACAAGTTTTGAAGGAATCATAAGTCATAAGGCAAGAATCAAAATACTGCTGTGTATTCTGCTTTCAGATGCTTTGACAATACTATTGCACTGCTAGCTGTAAAGTACAGTAGTGCAATAAAGTCAGAGCATTCGTTAGCAGTATTATCATAAGAAATATAGAGAGAACAAGGAGAAACCGTTGAGGTTTTAAAGGGCATATAACATTTACAGTAAAGTTGCCATTTTTTGACATAAGAAACCCCAAAATATCATTACCACGATAGCCCAAACCAAAAAATCTTCACCTCAATGTTGATAAAAATTGGACTCAAATGCCAACTTAGTCATACAATCCAATGACTTGTCCACTCTTAATAATACCCTATCAGAAGCACTGTTTTAGAGTGGAATTTTTTAAAAAATATGTCATAAGGAATCAAAGTACACATGGTAAATATCACTAATGGAAGTTGTAAAAAAAAAATTTCAGTTGTTAGGATGTAAATTAAGTGTGATTGAATGCTGCAAGAAGCAACCCAATTTGACTTTTTGCTTTCTATTTACTATGCAATGAATCTCCTTTTTTAAACAGTTAAGAATTAAATGCATAGTTAAGACAATTAGCACACAGTTTCTTCATATTCAACCTACCTTTCCAGAATTCCTGCAGTGCATTGTACTTATCATCTCACCTCTTTTTGTCTTAAGAGTTTGGTGAGAGTAATCAATAACTATCTTGTCCCTTCGCTGTAAGCCAACAAAAGCAAGTGATAGTTTCCTTGGCATTTAGTGTGTCAATGTGTATTAAAGAGTATCTTGTATTTCTACTCTAGCCAGTTGCATCTTTTTCTGTCTATAAAGAAATTTTAATAATCTTAAACATTTTTCTCCCTACCATTCCTGCCACATTCCCTCCAGTTTTAATAGTAGGAAAGCATTTTCATTTCCCACAAACTTAATGTAACAAAGCAATGGGCAGGAGACAACCCTGGTTTCAAGTAACTGTCATCTACTTCCTTTGTTTAAGGGTAACTAACCCAATTAGAAAGCTGAAGAATCCATTCAAAAAGCAGCTGTGGGAGCCCAGAAATGTGACCGGTATCACTGGCCAATGCCCTTTTAACATTGCACTGCTTCTTGTGCAGGATCACTAGTAGTACAACATAAAAAGGGCACTAGACAAATACCACTCAGTCAATAAGATGTCCAATCATACTAAAGAAAAAACAGATTAAGGAAACATCAAATATTACTGTGCAATAAGCACTACTAGCTCATCCTTCCTTTTACTTATTTAAAATCATAAACACTTTTGAAATCATAATCAGTAGAGCTAAATCTTGCTCAACCTCCCCTTTATGAAATGTCCATCTATATGTAGAATAAAGTCTACTCAGCAGAAAGGTAATTTCCTTCATTTAATACAGTTAAATAAAAGGAATAAAATGGTTCACTATTACATTAGAACTGATCAATTTTTTAAAATCCTGTGGTACATAAAACAATGTTAACACCAAAATTACAAATGTTAACATCCATTATTTTTACCATCAATTACAAAGATCAGGTCACTTGGATCCAAGTCTAGGGCAAAGCCTTTCCTCCCAGAGTTAATACCATATTATGAATACTATGCATTTTCTTTTTGTAGGTTATCTGCCAATTAGACTAAGTTATTATAGTAATTTGAAGTAAAAATTCCAGAGTTTTACATAAGGAAGTATGATTTATTTTTAGCATCATAGGAACTAAAACATTTAAAACCCATAATGCTTTTCAAGATTCATATTTAAGACCTCTGGAAAAAAAGAAGTGTCATTTTTAATCATAGTTACATTATTTGATCAATAAAAAAGAAATAAAAAAATACTAAAAGGCTTGATAGCAAGGATACATCACAATTCCACAAAATACCAAATCTGATTTTTCAGATTCTATAACTCAATTTAAAAATATATAATTTTCAAGAAATTTAAGGGGCAAAAAAAAAATCAAATAAAATATGATCTTCCTTTCTTCCTCAATAAATAAAAAGCTACCCCTTCCCAATCCTACCCTCATAAAGAATATTTTCCTAGATAACAATCTGTTCCATACAAATACTTAAGACCCCCTTACTCTAATGTAGACAGAGTAAAAAATGGATTTAGACACATATTGAAACTAAACCAGTGGCCATTAAAAATGCATTACTTGTAACATCCAGCAACAAAAATTCAGTAAAAATATCTACTCTTAAGGCTGAAAATAAGGGACATAGTTTTATTATTTATGTCTGTTGGCAGTATTATTAGATAGCCTAAAAATATTTATTAGATTCTTAGAAGAGAAGAATTTACTAACCTAAAAATAAAGTCTTAGTAAACAAGCATTTATTAAGTGCTTACTATATACCAGGGATCCAAAGAAAAGCAACATTATTATATCTGCCCTCAAGGAGCTCTAAAAATAATAACAATACTTAAAAAGCTTGACATTGTGTTTGAAAAGTATATTAAGAACTGCCTTAAACTCCATCCCCAAGATCTGGGTGAGAAAAACTAATTTTAAGAATGTTCCAGAAAGAAATCAGAAAACACGCAGGCAGACACCACACACTGGAAGTTGTACCATTTGTATAACAGAATTAAATATCATGCATTTATAAAAAATAAAATAATAACATTACAGCTAAGCTGTTAAATTTCAGTACTTATTTTTTTTTAAGGCAGCTGGCTTTACTAACCACACCATCGGGTTCAAAAATTTTTTAATTTTTATCAGTATACTTTAACTACTTTTAAAGATTTACCCCAGAAAACATCAAGAATGATTAACCATTCTAAAACATAAACAATACAGAAGGGTTAGGAACTAAATATCATGCAGGAGAATAAAAAGTTTAGCACACAAAAATAACATTCATATTTATAGATGGCAAAAATTTAAAAATTAAGCCATATCTTCTATTGGAACCTGAACTGAGACAAGTTCAAACCATATGGGAAATACTGCATATATCACTCATGAATATTTACCTAACAAAAATGCCTAACACTTGAACTGCTGGCAGGGTTTGCTAAAGATACCCTTAAACCAGTACAGAGGCATATGTAATTCAGTGAGGTGACTGATCCATATTGGCAGAATTAACTTACCAAAACTTTTCTATTTAAAAATTTACAAGGTAGTTGCTAGGGTCAATTGTCATGGTTTGGCGCTCTTCTTAACTATGGCAAATTCTTTAACAATTCATACATTTAGTAGGAGGGGTGCTGAGATGGGTAAAGGCTAGACAAACAAGTCTGTGCTGGCTAAACCAAAAGTTTCGTGGCTGTTTGTGAGCCTCAGCTCTAGGGATTCTTCTTCAACAATAAGAATTTCTATCTGTAGAGTCCTTCATAAATGTCTCTCATAATGTAGAAATTACTCTACTCTTCAAAGAATTTACTAGTTCAATGCACGAAAAGCACTAAAACAATTCTAAAACAATTACATAAGATAAATTTTTAACTTTTTGACTGCAAGAAAATCATTTCACTAACCTAGAAATAAACCTAAATTAATTTTAATGGAAAAAGACAAAAAACTAGAAGGCTTACATAATGCCTCTCTGATTGGAAATCAACCCACTGCCCAATACAGAACCAAGGAAAGTTAAAGTCCTTCACAAAAACACAAAAGATGGAAAAACATAGCTTCCTGGAATATAAACAATGTAAAAAGTGATAACTTAGGAAGAAGTATCACAATTACACTAGGATGGAAGTAAAAATCAACTGGCGCCATTTTTTACAAAACACAGAATAAAAACTATTGGCCCCCTCAAAAGAGGTTAGATTTTTTTTTCCTGTGCCAAATAGCAGCTTTACCCTCTAGCTGAAGTACCAACACAGGAAAACTGGAATCAGCAGGTTTCACACTTCGGTCCACATCAAACATACTTTTTTTTCCATCTTCATTCCCAAGGCTTTCTACTATTTAATATCTTTTCTTATCTCATGCTTGAAGCCCTTGCTCGCAGACATCTTCTATCCAAGCATCCACTCCTTTCCCTCATTCCCTTTTTCCACTTCCAACTCCTCACATTCTTCCAAACCACACCCTAAGTTTGGAACAGTCTATTCTTTCCCATCTGCCAGATTACTTTTCTTTCTATAGCTTCTCAAAATTTATCCAAAGGAATCTTTTTAGGCTCTGCCTAAGGCTTCTGTTCTAACAATCTAATCTCAACCACCGACAGAACCTTGGGACTCCCCAGCAGTCCTGCGTTTCATCTTTGGGTCTTACCTGTTTTAAAGTTGACTCAATTCACACTCCATAAAGACCTACAATGGTCAGGACTCATGTTAAGTGTTGCCATGAGTATCTCATTATGTGCTGTGGTACTTGGCTATCAGCAGTGGTGTTTTCTAAAAGTTTAGTAACAGTACATACTTATTAACTGGGAACTGAATAAAGTATTCATTAGCTGATAGAGCTTTCATGTGGAAAAGTAAAACTGATGCTCCGTTTCAAAAAGAATCTACTATGTGAAAAAAAAATCACAAAACCCACTAAACTTGGCTGCATTTTTTTGAGTACAGTATAAATCTGATAAAACTGATATAATTCTCATTATTAATATTTTTTGAAAGTATGAGAAACGACGGAAGAACAATAGCTCACTGAACGGTTTTCTAATTATTTGATACAGTAGCTATTCAAAATTAACTATCCGGTCAGTGAACATTTGAAAAACTGCAGGAGATAGAGGATTAAAAGTTAAAAACACTCGGCGCCACTACACCTCCCACCTTAATCGAGGCCTCACATTAAATACCTTTCTAACGCTCTAAGCAGGCTGCAAAGGGGATGGGAGACAAGGGAGGGATGGGGGCGGGGAACTGCTCCTCCCTGGATCTCCCCCCCGGCTCGTGCCAATCAAGGCGTCAAAACGAAGCTTGGGCAGCTGCTCGGAGGGGGCAGGCGGCACATGCACCCAAACTGCCGAAGCAGCAGAACGGCGAGGCGAGGCGAGGCGAGGCGAGGCGTGGCGGTCGGTGGGGAAGCAAGGTCGTTCTCTCCCGAGAAGCTCCCGGTGGAGGGGGGAAGCAAGCGAGGGGGAGGGGAGTTCTAGCCTGGGATCCCCTCCCCCAATGCGTAGCGCGCCCCCCGCCCCACGGGGAAGTCAGCCTGAGAAAGAAGACGGGTACGGTGGGGGAGGGGAAGGCGAAGGGAACAAGGAAATGTGGGGGGGGGGCGGGGAGAGGGGTGGGAGGGAGGAAGAAAGAGGAAAGAAAGGGAGGGCGCCTGAAAGAAAGGGAGGAAAGGAGGGAAGGACGAAGAAAGAAAGGGCCCCTAGCTTGGCCCCCTCCAGCCCGCTTCAGCGATCTCCCCCTCCGCCCCAAAGTCACCCCTCTCCTCGGCGGGAGTTGCTTCCAATCCTGTTCCCTCCCTCCCACTCCTGGTGATGAATGAAATCGACCTACGGGGAACAAATGGTACGACCCGCTCCCCACCCCCCACCCAGCCATGAGGGGGGGGGAAGGAGAGTGCCGTCCACTTCCCGCCGTCCCGCACACGCCTCCCTCAGTTCCTCCTCCCCACGGGGGGCAGGATTCGTGAGCAGATCCATGAGCTCGCCTCCCGCCCCACCCCCCCCTCCTCCGCCCCCTCCAGGGGGTGTGTGAACTAAGCAAGCGGAACAGCCACGTTGGAAATGAATTGGCCTACCGGACCTCCCTGCGGGAGAGTAAATGGTTCAACCCGAAAGACATTCCGTGCCCCCCCACTCCTTTCCGGACCCCAATTCTTCCCGCCGCCCCCCCCCCACAGCGTGTGAATGGACCAACCCCGCCCCTTCTCCAGGCACACGGAGACCGATCCATTCACACTTTCTAGGGGAAACCCGGGACGCGGGCTGCACCATCTGCCCCCTCTGGGAGGGGAGGGACCGCTCGGGCTACACCATTCATGCACCCCATTTAGGGAGATGGAATTCCACGGCCCCGAATCCTCAGCATCTCCCGCCATTTCCCTTCCGCGTTCCCCGGATGTAACTCGTTCCCCGCGGCGGTTAAACGGGCCCAGGCGGTGGCTACTCCCTTCAACGAGGGGGGGTGGGGGTGGGGGAAATCAAGTATCGGTGCAGCCCGAGTCGCCCAGAGTTCTCAGAGACTCTATCGTGCTTTCTCCTCCTCCTGGTGGGAGGAGTGCACAAGTCCGTCTCCTTCGCTTTGCACTCACCATCACTTCCAGCTTAGTGACCGCCGCCTCCATGTTGAATAGTTGACATTCCTCAGGCGGCGGCGGCGGCAGTGGTTAAGCCCTCGAACCCAAACGATGCTAGCACGGAGCGTCCCCATTGGACAGCTGTCACTCAGCGCGGCGCATCCATTGGCTTTCCCGCGTTTCCTCTGCCCGCCCATTGGAGCCTGGGTCCCTCCCTTCAGAATGAAACAGGCCTTCTTGTTGGGCAAAGGTACAAAACGCCGCATCAGGATTGGGTCCCTTCTGTATTTTTTCTATTGGTTGTTCTTACTTTCTACTTTCAATCTTATTGCAGAATTTCAGCAGAATCAAGCTTCTGAGTGGTAGACTCGGAAGAAGCCCCAACCAATCAAACAAGAGCTTCCATAAGCCGCTTTGTGAAGGTGGGGACACCCCCCTACAACCTTATTCGTACAAAAAGCGCCACTACTTCGATTGGCCAGGGAGTAGAGATGCATCATCCAATCACGAAATATCTTCTCTTCTTTCCCCACCAGGAGGGTTAATTGAGTAGAAATGATGGCTCTGATTGGCCCGTCTGTGCCAAGGGTTTAATTTTGAATTCTCTTAGATGCTTCAGCCTGAGAGGACCTTGCACAGACTCTGTTTACCTCCCGGGGCTCTTATACTAGTAAGTGCAGGAACATCTTCCCTTGTTTTTCCCGGGACCGAGGCGCTAGGTGCTGCTTTGCATCTTTTCCATGCTTGCAAGAGGGAGGCTAGTTTGGGTGGCCGGGAAGGGAGAGGAGGGATGGATTGCTGGAGACAGAATTTGCAGACATGAATAGAAGGATTTGTCTTTCCCTTCTACTGTCACCTCTCTACGCGTGCGTCCACGATACAAATTATTTGGGACTATTCAGTTTCTCTTTGCACAATCACAGCAAAATAAGGTACCTGTCTCATACACTTTGCTGTATCCTGTGCAATTCAGGCCACAGAGGTGCCTCCCGTGTGCGTACTGGCGAGCTAAGGAAAAGACTGACACACCCTAGAGTTAGAGAACAATGCAACACAATATAAAAGATTAAATTAAATATAACTGAAAGACAAAATTAATTGTAGGTAGTGAAAGGGGGCTTTATCTGATAAGCACTGTGTGCTTCAGAGGAATGAGTAGCAGAGCGAAAGTAGTTTTAGTACATTTTTTTGTTTCGACCCGACCTGTGATTTCATCCGTTCAGGGTACCGATTTCCTTCCATTAGTGCAAATCTATAACTTCTACTTTCAGAGTTATATGTGGGACTGGGAGATTGTGACTTCCCATAGTAGCATAACCGGTATGTGTATTCAAGGTAAGACTCAACCTAGGTTTTCCTAATTCCAAGGGGACCTTTTATCTGATCATACTGCCTTTCAGTAATATTAACAATATATTGTATGATACACAGATTAGGCGCCGGTATCTTTCTTAAAGTACTTTGGACTCTTCCTTTGCTTTTATCACATTTCTCCTGTCATAGTTATCTATCCCTAATTTCCAGGGTGGCCTTCTATGGGATCATTCTATCTCTCAGTGGTATTAGCAATGTAGTGTATGATACACAGATTTGAGTGCCTATATCCCTAATTCTTATAGCACTTTTAGACTCTTCCTTTGCTCTTATTACATTTCACCTGTCATAGTTATTTATACGTCTTATTTATTCCCTACTAATGTGTTAGCTTTTTGAAGGCAGCTTGTTTTGTCTTGATCTTGAAAGATGTGCCTAGCATAAAATCTTGTACACACTTCAATCCCTAAGGTGGAGGTGGGTTCTTAATCTGTTGTCATGGACTCCTTTGGCACTCTGGTGATGACTATAGATACTTGCCTTGATAATTGAAGGAAATGCTAAATTTCAGTTAGTGGTTAATGAAAATAAAGATGTCATTTTCTTCCCCATCTAAGTTCATAGATCCCCTGAAATCTCTCTATGGACCCCTTTGGTTATCTTTGGACTGTTAGAATGAATACTCCCTCTACTACAGATTACAATCTTTCTGACTTAGTTTTGGGTAGAGATACTTTGAATAAACACTTTCAAGATATCACAGTATCAATCAATCAACAAGCATTTGTTAATTGCCTATTATGGGCCAGGCACAGTGCTGAGTGCTAGGGATGCAAAGCCAAAAATGAAAGTGTTTCTCCACAAGGAAATCACATCCTTTTAAAAAAGGGATGTACTCAGGTTTCTAATTTAATTCTACAAACATTTAAGACCCTGCTGCTTGCAGAACATAGGTTAGAATCTGGGAGAGATATAAAGTTTAGATAAAACCAGATGCTTTCTGTTATGGTGGAAAGAATACCATTAACCCTACTCTGACCACACTTTCCTCCATCTCCAACCTCAACTCTGCATTGTCTTCTGCCCTTCAATCCTTTGCCCTCTTTTTAACCACAGCCTTAGATTACTCTTCCAACCTTCTACCTTCTCTGCTCCTATTCGAAGTCATGGAATGAACCTAGAGGAAGTCCCACAAACTTGCTGAGTATATTACAAATTTAAATTATCCAGACTCAAGTGAGCTTTTACTGCAGCTAGGCTGTCCCTTTACTTTTCTTTAATTGATTCCTTATCTCACTCCCCCAGAAGCTATTCTAAACTTCTCTTTTCAAAGCCTCCCACCTTTTCCTCCCTCTTTTCTCTCAATTAAGGACCTTGCCTCTTTACTGAAAAAATTGAGGCCATTTGACATTAGCTTCTCTCATTCTCCTAATTTCATATTTCCTTGACATCTCTCACTTTCTCTTCCTTTCGGCCCATCTGGCAAAGAGGTAACTCTTTCCCTTGACTAGGTCAACCGCTCTATGTGTGCACTTGATTCCATCCTCTACCATCTTCTCCAGCAGATTACATCCTTAACTTCTCTCAAACTTCTATCAACTGATTGCCTCACTATTGTCCTCAAATATACCCAAACCTTTCCCAACCTTAAAAAACCTTTATTAGACCTTTGTTGTTGTTCATTTGTTTCAGTTATGTTCAACTCTTTGTGACTCCGTTTCAGATTTTCTTGGCAGAAATACTAGAGCAGTTTGCTATTTCCTTCTCCAGCTCATTTTACAGATGAGGAAACTGAAGCAAAAAGGGTTAAATGACTTGCCCAGTCACACAGCTAGTAAGTATCTGAGGCTGCATTTGAACTTAGGTCTTCCTGACTCCAGCTACTCATTTTACTTCAGCACCTCGCTGCCTTTATTAGACCTTACTATCATTCCCTAAAGCAATCATCCTATATCTCTCCTCCCTTTCTTGGCCAAACTTCTCAAAAAGGTTATCTACCCTCCCTGCCTCCACTTCCTCTCTTCTCACTCTTCAACCTTTTGCAATCTTTTGCAATCTTGGCTTTCAGCCTCATCACTCAACTGAAATTGCTCTCTTCAGAGTTACCAATGATATCTTAATTGTTCTTTCTGATGGTCTTTCCTTAGTCTGAATCGTTCTCAACCTATCTGCTGCATTTGACACTGCTACCCACTGTCTCTTCCTGGATACTCTCTCCTCTCTGGGTTTTGTGACACTACTCTCTCCTTGCTTCCTGCCTGTCTGACCACTTCTCAGTCTCTTTTGTTGGATCATCCTTCACACCACATTCTTAGGTGTGAAGTGACATCTGAACTGTGCTTTGAAGGAAGTCAGAGATTCTGTGGAGGAGAGGTAACAAAGGGGTATATCCCCAATGGGGAGGACCACTTTGCAAAGGAGTGGAGGTGGGAGATGGAATGTCAGGTACAGGGAACAGCTAGCAGGCCAAAGCGCTGGTTACTTCCAAACCACAGAATGAGCCTCAATATCGAATCATATATACCTTTTGTTAGGAAGTTGCATTGAGGATTTATAAAAATTGTCAACCTTTCCCTGTGTTCCTAGATCACAATATATATTACTTTAACTGGTATGGTTCCTGGTTTAAATAATTGCATTGTAGCATCAGACATTATCCAAAATAAAAGACATTCATAATTCATTGTGTAATGTTTTATGGGAGAAAAAAGTACTCTTGAGAGTCATGAACCAATGATTTTCTGTCCCAGGTTATCGATTTGGATCCTAGCTGACCCATGAGTAGGATTCAGGTCTCTCATGGGTTCATGAAATGATTTTGGAAAAGATGGCAATTATATAAATGTTTAATGCTTCTGGAAAAATATACTCCTTGAGTATGAAGGCTACTCTGCAAAGTTCCTAGTTACACTAAGGACATAATAGAGTAGCTGGGTTTTTGTTTGTTTTTGAGATTCAGTCTCCTTATCTCACTCAGGATAGAAGTGCTGAGGCTGCATTCTATTACTAATCATCGTGGAAGCTTTGACCTGTACCTTTTCCCACCTCCTGCACCACCCCTCCCCCAACAGCTAGCAGATCTCCCTGTAAGTGCTGGATTTAGTGTGAGCATCAGATTGGCTTAGCCCTAGGGCAGCTCAGAACTTCCAAACTCAATCAACAAACTAGCCTCAGTCTCACTGGGAGCAGGGGTTATAGGTTTGGGCCAATTAGTAGTTGGTTTAAAAACAAATCTTATTCTGTTGAGTGTTCTGCCTTGTAAAGAGTGGGACTTTCATCTTTTACTTTTGAAACAACTGTGACCACTCAGTGATTGAAAAAGAAAGTTCTATATAAATTTTAGCTGATGTTACTATTTAGGGAGGGGATGTAGCACCTCTGGTATGAGGACTTGCCCAGCCCTTTTCAGGGCTGCTCACCGACCTTTAATGTATACCTGGCACTCAACTCTCACCTATGGCTCCGATGAGCTGTAGCCTGTGCAGTGACCACACCCCAGTAAACTGTCTTGGCAGAATGGCAGAAGGGCTAAACTGGGTTGAGGGTAAATAACAGGCCTCAAACCCAGCTGTGAGTTAGGGGGTGTCTGCCCTAAACATGGAAGACTTTCCCTGGCAGAATGGCTGGATAGGAACAATTTGTTGCAATAGCCATGAAGGCAACTGAAAGCACTTAAAGGCAACTGTGGAGCACTTAAAGCTTGGTCATACATGGAAGAAGCCAAGGTCATCCACTGAATCCCAGGCCGTTTACAGTGGTGCTGACTTTTGTCCTGCCATTGGACTTTGATGATTCTGGAAAAAAGAGTAAGACTGATGGCTTTGTGCAACTCTGCCTCACTTAAACCCAATTCATCTTTGAGTCCAGACATCACTCTTGGTGTCATTGGTCCTCTCCAAAAATGAAGGATAAACAACATTCAGAGACAACATAGCATAATAGGGAGACAGTCTGAGAGTCCGAACTGGGATCAAGTCCTGCCTCAGACACATACTAGCTCCCATTCTCATATGGTTTAAGTGATTCTGGCTCTATCACTTCACATCTTAGTTAGTGTCTGAGGCAACTTGCAAAGATGATGAAATATAAAGAAAGTACCAACCTGCATTGGTAGGAAAGGGTCTTCATTAGGAGCTCCCTATGCCAATGAAATTACAGGTTCTATTCTCATCTTTGTTACTAATAAGTGTGATTTTTTTTGGTGGCAGTCAGGGTTAAGTGACATTCCTAGGGTCACACAGCTAATAAGTGTTTGAGGCTGGATTTGAACTCAGGTCCTCCTGACTCCAGGGTCAGTGTGCTATCCCCTGTGCCCCATAACAATAGTCTTTTTCAAAGTAGGTTAATGCTTTCTATCCTGATTAAGAGGTTACAATGTTTTGACTGGAGCACAGGACCTTCTTTCTAATATAAGTTCTGCCACTACTTAGCCATGGGCTTTGGCCAACTCACCTAACCACTATATCAGTGTTCTTATGTGTAAAATAAGGGGCTTGAATTAGATAAGGGGTTCTTAACCTGGGGTCTATGAACATATATATGTATATATAGATATATAGATATATATAGTGTGTGTGTGCACACACACATACCAAATATATATGTATATATTTGATAACAGTATTTGAATATAACTGGTTTCCTTTATAATTCCTATGCATTTAAAAACATTATTCTGAGAAGGGGTCCATAGGATTCACCAGCCCACCAAAAGAAAGGAGTCCATGTCACAAAAAGGTTAAGAAACTTGGGATTTGATGATCTCTTTTAGTTCTCAAATTATTTCATCCCACATCTGAAAATGCTCTCCCAATTTCCTATATGTACCCAGGTACATAAGTAAGGTGGGTTTAAACAGCTTCCAAATGCTTTCTTTCAGAAACATGAACAAGAGTACTTTGTAATCCACAAATTATGAATACCATATATTCAGAAAGAGTAATGAAGGTACATAGTCATGTGTTCATTATAGACAAATAACAATAAGCACCCATTCTGAGTTAGATACAGTGCTAAATCTCAGGAATACAAATACAAACATGAAATAATCCCTGCCCTTAAGTAACATATTCTACTGTATGAAAAAGATTTAATATTTTTATTTTTTCCCAATTACGTGTAAAAACATTTTCAATATTTTTTTTTGTTTTTTTTTTTTTGAGCTTCAAATTCTCTCCCTCCCCTTGCTTCTCCTTGAGAAGGCAAGCAATTTGATACAGGTTTACTGTATGAAAAATGAAACAATATCTTATGGATTACTCTGTTGCAAATCACTTGAAACATCTCTCCCCTTCCCCTTTCCAGGATTTCATTGGCTTAGGTACAGGGGTGGGGAAAATCCCAGGGAGGAAATTCCTTCCATCCACGCAGAAGGGCACCTACTCTGCTTTTGGAGTCTTTGAGAGTTACCTAGGGGCACTGAAAGCTAAGAGACTTGCCGCAGACCACGCCATGTTGGAGGCTGGCCTTGGGCCTTTGTTCTTGGAGGCCTACTCTCTATGCCTTATTGCCAACACTGCCTTTTGATACGTGTAAGGTAGTAAAATAGAGCTTCTCCAAGAGAACAATTTATATAATAACAACATTGTTATAGAGAATCAACTCTAAAAGCTTTATTAAGAATTCTGGTCAACACAATTACCAACTAGGATTCAGAGGACTCATGATAAAATAGCCTACCCACCTCCTAATAGGTGATGGGCTCAGAATGCAAATTGAGACATTTTTTGGGACAGGGCCCAGTGAGGGAATTTGCCTTGCTTCACTACATATTTGTAACAGAGTATTTTGTTTTTTCTTGCTTTCTCAGTGAGGATGGGGGAATGTGGTGGGGGGGAGAGTAGGCAGATCTTCATTAGAAAAAAAATTTTTTTTAAAATCACAACTCACAAAAATTAATAGAGCCACAAAGCATAACATGCATCATAATGTGGTAAAAGAGCCCTGGATTTAGAACCATGGAAGAGGGCTCTGCTATTAATTTACCTGTTGAATTTTTGGCAATTCCCTTAACCTCTCTGCTTTCATTTGTAAAATGAGGGGAGGGAAGTTGTCTAGTGGACCTTCAGTCCCTTCCAATTCAAAATCTATGATCCTAAGGGAAAAAAAGAGGATAATGGCCAGCTTCATTTAAATTACTTTAGGTCTCTTCATCTTAAAATCACTTCCTCCACCCTGACCAACGTTACCTGCCTCCTTCCCTCATGACATTTGTTCAGTGTAAACCCTGTAGGGGTTCCAACTCAGGCCACTAAATAATGCTGCCTGAGCAAAGTGGGGTGGGTACACAGAATGTTTCTATTAAGAAAACCTAACAAGCCAGAATGATATTGCCCTGTTCTTTTCAAGCTGGAATATATATGTGTTTGTGTGTATGTATATGTGCATATGTATATATGTATATGTGCGTATATATATATATATATACACACATATACACACACACATATATATGTGTGTCTTAAAAGGCTTGTTTAAAAATGAACAATAACAAAAAAAAAACCCAACCCTGAACAAAGAGGAAATATTACTCCAGTAAGAGTTTATGTGCTGGTGGGGATAGGGAAGGTGGGAAATTGTCACATCTGTTCTTGTACTTATAACCTACCAAAGGGTATTCATAACCACCTCCAAGCTTCAAGTTTTTCTCTGTGCCTTGAAGATGAGAGTGAATTCAAACACCACTTTCCAGTACATCTTCCAAGGCTCCGAGAATAAACCAAGGTGGGTCGTTTACTATTTTAAGCCTGACCCTCTGTTGCCTAGCAAAATGCCGATAAGCAGGCCTCTTTCTCCCTCCCCACCCCCACCCTGTAGTAGCTGTTGATGCCCACCCCACCTAACCCCACTTCACTGCCACATTGCTGCCTTTGGCACCTGCCCTCTCCCTGGTTCCCCAACCCCTGGCAGAGATCTGTGTGAGCCAGAAGACAGCTGAAAGGAGAGCCAAGTGTAGAGGTGCATACCAAGTGCCTGGAGCCCCGCCACTGAACAAAGGCAGAATGAAAGTATGTAGTCTAACATCAGGTTGTTCCAATTCTAACACAAGTGTGGAGGGAAGGAGTCCAGGGTTGTGGTCAGAACAGGAGGGGATGGGCACGGTTATTTCTAGTTCTGCTGCTCACTTGCTCATAAATCCAAGTGACTTCTTTCCTTCTCTTAGGTTTGCCCTGTTATTAGAAGATAAGTAGTTAACAACAGCAACAACAACACTCTAAAGTTTGCAAAGTACTTGTGGCAAAACCCAGCAAAACTCTTTGGGAACTTAGATTTTAACAGTTAGCATTTATGTAGGTTAGTGGAGCATTTTATATGTATTATCTCATTTGATCTTCATGACAACCCCTGTGAGGTAGATGCTTTTATTGTCCTCATTTTATAATTGAGAAAACAGACAGAGAATAAATGACTTGTCCAAGTGATGTCTGGGGTAAGATTTGAATTCAGGTCTATTGTGACCCCCAGTTCCTGCTCTAGTTGTTATTCTAACTAGCAGTCCTTGAAAGGTATTTTTGCAGTAGTGAGTTTAAATCTCTTTAGTAAATTTCCTGGGTTTCAACCCAGGAGTTTTCTAAGAAGCACATTGCTTTTAAAATGAAATTTTAAAATAAATTTATTCAAAACTTTGGGAAGACACTGAGTCTTAGATCTGGGATGATTCAAATCTTTGCACAGTTCCAAATTAGAATTATAATTTACAAAGTGGTGATCAGTAACCATACAATTAGGGGCAGTTAGGTGACGCAGTGGATAGAGCGCGGGCCCTGAAGTCAGGAGGACCTGAGTTCAAATCTGGCCTCAGACCAAACACTTGACACTTATTAGCTGTGTGACTCTGGGCAAGTCACCTAACCCCAATTGCCTAAAAAACAAAAACAAAAACAAAAACATACAATTAAGACTTTCTCTGCACATGGACTAAAACCCAAGTGTTGTCATTTTCTTCAGTTTATGAAAAGGATAGTCTTGAATGAATTAGGATTTATTAAGTACTTAAGTGAAGCTAGGTGGCACAGTAGATAGAGTGCTGGGTCTGGAGCCAGGAAAACTCATCTCTCTGAGTTCAAATATGGCCCCACGTACTTCCTAGCTATGTGACCCTGGGCAAGTCACTTTACCATATTTGCCTCAGTTTCCTCATCTGTAAAATGAGCTGGAGAAGGAAATAGCAAATCACTCCAGTATCTTTGCCAAGAAAGCTCCCCAGATGGGGTCATGAAGAATCAGACATGACTGAACAACAACATAAATGCATTTGGGATACAAATACAAAAAGCATGACAGTCCCTGCCCTCAAGGAGCTTACATTCTAATAGAGAGAGGCCACACATATAGAGGAGTGTTGACCCTGAAGGATATTTTAGTCTGGAAAGTTATGAAGCTGTTGAGTAGAGAGTTTAGGGGAATAGATCGACAGACTCTTTCCTGAAGCAATGACAAAGTTGGCTTGATTAGGGTTTCCGAGCTGGAAAGAGAGAACATGATCCACAGAACAGTGTAGCAGATTTAAGTGCAGGGACTGAAGGGGAGTGTGGCTAGAGTCAGGTCTAGCTATAAACAGTTGAGGCAATCAGCAGTCAAGACTGACAGAGGAGGCCTGAGGTGGGAATTCTGGGCATAAAAGACCTAAGTCCTTCTGAACCTAAAGGCACAGTGGGGAGAAGTCAGAGGGGTGAAGTCCACTTGGAGAGGTAAATAAAAGCTACACAAGCAAGATTAGAGACCAAAAGAGCCAGCACTTTCCTCCTCCTCTCCTTCCCCTGCTAACCAAGAGTTGAAATCTCCGTCTACGGTTTTTCCACAGAAGGAATGACCAAGCACAAATACCGAAGAAGAAGGAAGTTGAGAGCCAGAACCAAAATGTTCATCAAAAACAGAAAAGCTAGTCCCTCTGATCCTGTTCCATCACTTCTTCCTCCTTCCCCTCATTCCTGTCCTTCTTCACCTCCAACTCTGCCTCCACCTGAGAGGTAAGCCCTGGTGCAGGGTAGAGGAAATTATAGGTATTTAGTTAGAATTTTGTTTTACTTAGGAGAATGGCCAAAGTTCAAGGCTTTCAGTCTAACTCTGCTAGTCAGTGGGATTGGATAAACCTGCTTGGGGGGTGGGGCATGGATAGAGAGAGAATAAAGCTGACATGTATAAGATGGGAGAAAGGATGCACTCTCAGCTTAAAGACAATTTTGGGAGGGATAGGTGAGCCTTCTAAAATGAAGTACATCTCTTCTCCTTTGTCCTCCCCAGCATCCCCCCTGTCCCCTTGAGACAGCCTCTGTGCCTATTCCATTGCCATGTACAGATAATGGTATCTGTCTTTTTACCTGTAGAGGAAGGGCCCAGCGCTGGCACTCTGCACCCATCATTCTTGCTGTATGATGAGGCTTCCTTGGGTTAGGGGGCAGTTCTGGCAGCATAGCTTTCGGTTTCCTTTTTTTCACCCTATAGGATGATAGATGCCTCTCCCACAAACTCATGTTGTGGTCAAATTTGTCCAACATTAGCCTGGAGCAAAACATTTTCCAGCATGAAAAATCTAATGACATTCCTAGCAGAGAAGTTGTGGTCTTTCTATTGCTGTTGCCAGAGCAATATTACACAGGTATGTATGATTTTGACTGGCTCATTCCTAGTTTTCCCTATATTTGTGTATTCAGGTAAATGATCCTCTGAGATCTTAATCATATGAGATCACAATATGAGCTGTGAAGTTTTAAGGGCATTCAGTTGCAGTATAACATTCAATATGTCAGGCTATTGTCTAGTTTTACTTTTGGCTGCATTATTCAGGCTTCTTTCTTTCTGAACTTCAGAATTTAGAGATGTTGAAAGACCTCCTATTTCCATCCCGTATCTACTTCCGGGAACTCAGCATGATCAGACAGCAGGTTGACAAGCTGGAAAATGAATTCTGCAAGCTCCAGGAAACACTGAAGGTCAGTAACAAGACATATCTAAGACAAAATTTCTGCTGGTTGTTTGCAGAATTAGAGCTATTGTCCCCTCCAGATTTTAGGTAATGGAGAATATCAATACATAGCTATACCCACAGAAGATATTCTATTCAGAGTAAGTAATCTAGTTCAATTTCCATCTTTTTTTTTTAATTTAATAAACATTTATTTTTTTCTTCCCTACCCCACCCCCCATTGGAAGAAAAAAGCAAAACAAAAGTAAAACCTTTGTAAGTAATATGCACAGTCAAACAATACAAAGACCCATATTGGCAATGCCCCAAAATGTGTCTACTGCATATTTAGCCCATCCCTTCTCTGTCAGGTGGTGGGTTGTATCCTTTATCTTCGGTCCTCTGGAATCATGGTTGGCCATGGCATTGATCAGTTATTAAGTCTTACAAATCAATTTCTATCCTATAATTTCCAAATCACAGCCATGCCTGTTGACAGTATGGCTAATGATTGGGCAGTGCCTCAAAGAGGCAGTTGGACAATCAGTCCATATGTAATCGATTTTCAAGCAGATGAGACTTAGCTCTCCTGCTGAAAGGGAGGAGGTGTGACTAACCTCAGTCAGTCAACAACCACAAACATTTATTAAGTGCCTACTGTGATTGAGGAAATGTGTTTTACCATCAGTCACTGGATTGATGAAAATTGTGAAGCCTTTTGATATTCGCCTTTACATGTAAATTGTTCTCCTGGACCTGCTCATTTTCCTTTGTACTGGTTCATACAACTTCCTCAGTTTGTTTGAATTCTTTGTGTTCAACAATCCTTACAGGATAATAATGTTCTATTTCATTCATATTCTATGATTTGTTCAGCCATTCCCCAATTGATGGGTGCTAACTCTTGTTACAGTTTTATTCCATAAAAAGTGCTGCTATGGATATTTTCTGTGTTTTGGGACTGCCTGTCTTCACATACTCCCAAAAATGCTCTTTTGTGATTTTTTTCCTTTCAAGCCTGCGCATGATTTTCATTTTAACTTAATTTCATGCATAAATAAATTGCAAGAGAAGGAGGGAGTTCTGGAGGGTCTATCTCTAGAATTGCCTCCGGGCCTCAAGCCCCAGTCAGAGACAGTCCTGGTCTCAGTGTCAGTCTGACAAATAAATAATTTGCACTCATTGACCTGAGGGAAGCCTCTGCTGTCCGACCACAGTTCCCAGAATTTTTAATTGGAACTGAAAATAGCACATCTCTAAAACGAGGGGGTGGAACCAGATGATGTCTAGGCTTCCCTTTCAGCTTTAATGTTTTCTGGTTCTCTAACAAGGGGCCACATGACATCTCTTTGAAACCATTCCCTGGCTCTTTGTCCTACCCATCCTGGTTAAAATTTTATTAGATATAGTTAAATGATTAGCTTCACTTGGGCATTTAACCATCTCAGCACTAAATGCATAATTAATGGGTTAAGCCATGTCTGCTAATAGCCATTCTTGAGACTTTAATCAAAGCCTCAAATTAGACCAATGTGCCATTCACTTGCCAAATAAAATGAGATAATATTTATAAAGCACTTCAAACAGTACCTGGCACATCACAAGTGCTATGTTAATTCTAGCTATTATATTATTGTTATTGTTATTATTATTATTATTACATTTAACCTCTTTTTCTTTCTGATCTCTCAGACCTCTACCTCCGAGCGTCCTTCTTGCCAGGATTGCCATAAAACATGTCACTTGAGGACTCAACTTCCAGAGGATCTTGCTCAAGCTCAAACCACTGTCAGAGAATTAGCATCCATACTCCCACCTGTGACACTGAAGCCTGTGGTTCTCCTTCCTCCTCTTCCTCCCCCACCTCCTCCACCCCCTCTACCACCTCCACCGCCTCTCCCTCTTCCACTCCACTCAGCACCTTTGTTGCTCAAAAAAGCCGATAGTACCAAAATACTTCAGGTAGGAGGCAATGACAGTGATTTCTGTTTTTCCCAGCAGTGGTTACTGGTGTGATTCATGCTAACTCTTTTGGGCGGGTCACAAAGGACAACACCTTTTTTGGAGAGCTTACTCTTGGTTCAAGATTCTCTAGCTTTTTGGATTCAGGAACTTGATTTTTTCAGTGTCTATTTAGAGGTGATCACACACCCTGAAGTTTTGATCCACATGTTTCTTGCCCTTACAAACCAAAATGCCAATTTATTTATACCTGGAGAAACAGAACTGCAGAGTCGAATGGAATAATTCTGTTGATTGGTTCCTACATTCTCTCCCCAGGAGAAAAGCCCACTTAAGAACCAAATTAATATTGGACTTTTGCCAGGTAATGACAGAGTGGGAATAAAGAGAGCTAGATATTAAGGAATAAATGTTGTCAAGCTATGATAATCTGATGTACCCTCCTTCACCATAGTGACTTAGCTGTCGAGCCAAATAGACTGTTCAGAGGTAGTGTGGCATAGTATAATGATTACTATATTGGAAATTGAATTTTCATGACTAGAAATGAGTTCTAGGCCTAGTTCTGTCATTTGTGACCTAAAACTAATAATTTAGTCTTTCTCTCCCTTTTTCCCCATTTATCAAATGACAACATCTGCTTTATTTACCTTTCAGGATTCTATTGATCAAATGAGATAATGTATGTAAGAAGTCTTTATAAATTTGTTAATGTTTTATTGATACTTTAAAAAAATTGGTATTCTCCAATATATTCTTCCCTCCCAATGAAACTCTCCATCATAACAAGGAAAAACAGTTATAAGACACATTCACTTTATTCTTCACTTTTTTTGGCAGTGTATACAACGTTCCACATCTGTAGTCCCACCTCCCTACAGAGAGGAAAGAATTGTGTGAAAATTTTTTTTAAGGGGCTGTAGAAATTAAGGTATCATCTGCTAGAATGTAAGTTCCTTAAGGTTAGGGATTGTATCCTACTGATTTTTATATTCCCACATTGCCTAGCACAGTGCTTGTACAGTGGAAAGAACACTGAATCAGCAGTCAGATGGCCTGGGTTCAAATCTCACCTCTGATGATTACTAATAGATATAACCCTGAGAAAGTCACTTAACTTCTCTGGCCTCAGTTTACTTATTTGTAAAATGAGGAGATTGGACTAGATAGTCTCTAGTCTTGCAGCTCTAAGTCTATGATCCTTTGATTGGAAATGCCCTTTTAAAGTTTTACCTAGTGGTGACCCCAATGGATTCAAGCTAATTCTGTCACTTCTGTAATCTAGCTAGCACATTATGGGTTAAATGGCTTTGAATTAATAGCCTTAGAACCAAGCCATCATTTGTGATTTTTATTCCTTAGGAAAATTCATTCTGAGTTTGAAACCCTTCTGAAACACAACATAACCTATTTGGGGCTTCCCAGCTTCTTGTATAAGAAAACAGTTGGGGGAGATCCAGCAAAGTCTACAAAGACAGAAACTGTTTTTCTTCTGGTTTTTGTTCTAGGATACTTCTTCTTTCCACTCTTTATTTTCTAATTATGTGTCTGTATTATGGGAATAAAATAGAATTTACTTGATTTTTTCCCCTCCTTCCCCCCTCTCCCCTTCTCCTTCTGTCTCTCTCCCTCCCTTCCTTCCCCCTTCTCCATCTCTGTTTCTGTCTTTCCTCTCCTTTCTCTTTATTTCTCTCCATCTCTCTTGCTTCTTTGTCTCTCTTTCTTCTCTCTGTATTTTTCCCTCACCCCCTCTCCTCTTCTCCCTCTCTCTCTGTCTCCTCACTCTCCCTCCCTCTCTATCTCTCCCTTTCCCACCCCCTTCTCTCCCTCTCTTTCTTCCCTCTTCTCTATATCTCTTTCGCTCTTTCTTTCTCTCCTCTTTTCCTTCTCTGTCTCTCTCCTCTCTGTCTCTCTGTATCTTTCTCCCTTTCCCCCCTCTTTCTCCTTTCCCCCTTTTCTCTGTCTCTCTCTGTCTGACTGATTCACTCTCTCCTTATCCCATATCTTCTGTCTCTATCCCTTTCACCTTCTCCTCCCTCTCTCTCTCTCTCCTCTCTCTGTGTTTCTTCCTTTTCTGCCTCTCCCTTCTTCCTCTCCCTCTCTGTCTCTCCCTTTCCTTCCCTTTTCTCTCCCCTACCTCTGTATCTTTCTCCCCACCTCTCTCCCTCCCTTTCCCTCTCCCTTTCTTTTTTTCTCTCTCTCTCCCTCCTTCTCTTTCTCTCACTGTCTTTCCATCTCTCCCCATCTCCTCCTGTCTCTCTCTCTCTTTCTCTTTCCCTCCCTCTCTCTTTCTGTGTCTTTGTGTCTCTCACTTTCTAACCATTGCTCAGTGATTCCTATTCAATCCGCTGCTTCCTAATTGCAAATGTTCTTGGTTTACTGTGACCTCAGATGCTTCTCTGGGTCAAATGCCTGTCATTGTTGTGACACAGTGTGCTATAGAGACAATGCAGGCAGTTTCCTAGATAATTGAGGCAAAATCCCAGATTTGATTGGAATGATCAGAATTATGGCTCTAGCCTCCAGCTACTTTTTTTCTTGTGACTTCTGGGGAAATGTTGTCCTGTGCATTCCACCTACCATTGGAGCCTTGGAATCAGATCGGTACCTTTTCAAATGCCTTACTGTCATTCACTTTGGCATCAAGTCAAGTGAGCATCTCATCCTTGGTCAAGCAGCTGTGTGACCCTGGATAAATCACTAACCCTGTTAGCCTCAGAATTAACATGAACTCCTGCTTCCGTCTTGCTACTGAGATGTGACACAGTCCTAAAAAACCATCTGCGTATGGCTTCTACTTGTTTTTGGCAAATCAGCCCCTTTACTTGTGTTTTTAGGCTGCACCATTAAAACAAGATGTGCCCATGCATATAACTGTTAAAGATCTGCTTACTGTGAAGTTAAAGAAGACACAGAGTTCTACCCATAGGAGTAAGGTAAAGTAGCAGAGACCACATGTACCGCCCCCTCTTTCCACACACACACACACACACACACACACACACACACACACACACACACACACACACACACACAGCTTCTGCTCTCAATCCAGCCGTCACTGGATTAAAAATCAACCAAGCTTTCCTTATCCGTTGAAGGCATCAAGGGAAAAGTATTTTGTGTTTAATCTCAGTAGTCTGAATCTCTTCATAGAAACTATTTAGTTAACATACTAACTTAAAATACAATTTTATCCATCAAGTATTAGATTGATTGTGCTGAAATGACCAAAGCTGCACTGCTCTACATTCAGGCATGGGGTAAAAATTGATTAGTGAGGTAATTGATGCACCTCATACAGAATAGATCTACAATGACAATTTTGTTCTGATATATTTAAAATTAGCAAGATTATCTTTCAACATGTTGATGGTAATTTTTCCTTTTGCATTTGAAGATTCTGTCATCACCGAAGGAACGAAAGCCACTGGTTACAGTCTCTGATCTTCAGAGTATCTCCCTGAAACCTCAGTCCAAATTTCCAGCAACTCACATCACAAATGTGATATTGTAAGAACCTGGGCAATTTTATATTGTTATTTTTTTTTCTTCTAATCAATGGCTTCTTTGGGATATAAGCCCAGTAATGAAATCTCTGGTTCAAAGGATATGTACATTTTAATCACTTTATTTACTTATCCAAATTGCTTTCCAAAATGGTTGTACAACTTTACAGCGCCACCACAATGTATTAGTATGCCTATCTTTCCACAACCCCTCCAACATTGATTGTTGCCATATTTTTTGCCAATTTGCAGAATGTGTAGTGAAACATAAGGGTTGTTTTGATTTGCATTTCTTTTGTTATTAGTGATTTGGAATATTTGCTTCATGTAGTTGTGAATACTTTGCAGTTCTTTTGAGAACTCTTTGTTTATATCCTTTGACCATTTATCTATTGGGAAATGGCTATTAGTCTCATTTGTGTTTATTAGTTGTTTACATATCTTGGATGTCAAATCCTTATCAGAGAAATTTAATACAAAGATTTTTCCCAGTTGACCACTTCCCTTCTTATCCTATATACACTAATATTGTCTGTGCAGAAGCTTTTCAATTTCAAGGCATCAAAGTTATCTGTCTTATCTCTTGTGATTGCCTCTATCTCTTGTTTAGTTAAGAATATATCCTTACCCATAGTTGTAAGAGGTATATGATCTGTTTCTCTTCTAATTTTTTTAGAGTGTGATCTTTAATATTACGGTCATGTATCATTTAGAATGTACTGTGGTGTTGTGGTGTAAGGTGTTGGTCTAAGCCTAATTTCTGCCAGACTGCTTTCCAGTTTTCCCAGCAAATTGTTACTTTTTTAATAACAAAAAGCACCACATTTTTGAAAAAGTTGTTCTACAAAAGGCAGAAGAAAAAATTATTTTGGACACAATTTATTAGACCCTAACCACTAAGACTTTATTTTACCAGCACTCCCAGAAAAGGCCAAGTGGATCTGAGGAAACTTCTTAGGAAAGTCAACATAGATAGGTAACATACCTCATTATTTCTTTATGCATTTTAAATACATATGAAAAGCAGATTAAAAAATAGCTTTTAATGTTTTCAATACTTTTCCTTTGCAGGAGCCCAGGAGGAACCCCTCTCATCAATAAAGAAAATATGGAAACTGGAACAGGGTTGACCCCAATAATGACCAAGGCCTTACGTCGAAAGTTTCAGGCAAGCTTTTGGAAATGTTCATTCTTCCCCCTTTTCTATTAAACTCATTTCCTTAGATTTATAATCCATTGAGCATTTTCCAAACAGTACCTTTGCCAACCTCTAGGCCCCTATGTAGGATTTTCATGTCTTCAGATGGTCAGTAAGAAGGAGGTACACAATAAATACTCAGTAAATACCTATTGAATAAAATAACCTCCCCCCCCAAAAAAAGAAAGAAATTCAGGAGAATAGGAATAGAACAACTTAAATATTCATTTCAGCCAATGCTCATGATGTGCCCACTGTGAGTGCTGGACTTTGAGTCAAGAAGGTCTAATTTCAGTTCTTGCCTCTGACACTTAATAGCTGTTAGTTATGTACATGATGTCTACTCTATTAAAAAGTAAGGTCCTTGAAGGCAAAGATTGTTTTTTGCCTTTTTTAAAATCTCCCCAGCACTCAGCAACATGCCTCACACACAGTAAGCACTTAATAATGCTTGTGGATTGACTGGTATTAGGTGTAAGACATTGTACTAGGTTTTAAGGATACAGAGAGTATAATGACATACATGGGCCTTGCTCTTAAAGATCTTATAGTATAAAGGGTGATGATGATTGTGTATTTGTGTTTGACTCTTTGTGATCCCATTGGGGTTTTCTTGGCAAAGATACTGAATTGGTTTGCCATTGCCTTCTCCAAATCATTTTACAGATGAGGAACTGAGGCAAACAGGGTTAGTGATTTACCCAGGGTCACACAGCTAGTAAGTATTTGGAGCCAAATTTGAACTCAGGAAGATGAATTTTCTTGACTGTAGGCTCCACAGTCTATGCACTGCACCACATAGTGGCTTCTAAGGTAGGACGGAGGGAGGACAAATAACTTCAAGCAGCATTTATTAAATGCCTATTATCTACCTAGGCGTGGTCGATACAAAGACAAAAAAAAAACCAGATCTCTGCCTTTGAGGAACTTACATGTACATAGAAAATAAAATACAAAATATGTACAAAATAATTTCCATAGGGATTTCATTAGCAGTTTTGATACAATGGAGACTGAAAAGTGTGAAGGATGCTGAGAGAAGAGTGCTATAAGAAATCTGATGGTAAAGAGATCATTTTCACCTAAGAAGGCTTAGGGAAAGTTAGAGAATGGAACAAATCATTCAAGTAAGATATAAATGATGCATAAATGTTTGTGCAAATACAGAGTGTCCCAAAAGTCTGCGTACAGTTGTAAACTTTAGTAGCTTAAAACTTAAAACTGCACTGAGGCTTTTAGGACATTCTTGTCCTTGTCAGTCTTTATCCAAACAAAACAAATTGGTTTTAGAAAAAAAAGTAGCGGAGATGAGTCCAGAGATATCCCAGAGATAAAACATCTTGCCTATTGTCTCTTAAAACAATCCTCGTTCTCTAGAAATTATCCATGAATATGGTCTTAGAAGTAAATCATGGTAGTTTTTTCCCCCAAAGGATTATTTTCATTTTATTAGATATATATGATAGAGATCCTATCTCTTTTACCTAAGATTACTAAAAATCACTTGTTCCAGTCATAAGAGTTTAATCAGCTGCATAGTAAGCAAACACTGATAAAAGAAGACTTTTTGAAGCTAAGATCTGATTATATAATGACTTTTTTAGATGGGATCAGTTAAATGGGTCATTTAGTCATTAGGAATTCAATAGCAGATTGTGATATAGCATGGTGCTGTAGAAAGGTTTTGGAGGCAGGACCTGACCTGGAATCCTAGTTCTACTGGCTGTTTGATCTTGGGCAAGTTATTTCCCCTATCTGGGCCTCAGTTACTTGATCTGTAAAATGGTGAGGGGTGGACTTGATCTCTTAGACTCTGTCTAGCTCTAAATCCTGTGACTTTTTGAGTTCTCAAAAATCCCCTTGTTGATCTTAAAACCTGCTGAACATGAGTGAATTCTGCTAATGCCAGCTGGATACGTTTTAGGACACTATCTCTTTCTTCCTAAAGAAGTACTGTTTTATCTAGCAGCATAAATCAAATTCTAATTGGTACTTTGTTTTAATTTCCACAGCTGGCTCACCCAAAGAGCCCATCCCAAGCTCCATTACTTTCTGCAAACAGCTTTGAGGAATAAAATTGATGTCAATCATGGATCATGTTTGAAGATGAAATATTAAATAGATGTACTCAAATGTCATTTTTAAGGATTCCCAAACCCCATAATTCATCCATTGTGTGTCTACACAGCAAAAAATATAGATCTAAACATTGTTTACTTGTTTCAATTAGTAAACATGTCTAAATAGCCTATTAGTTTTTTTGCCCTTGGTTGCCTAGATGATCACACTTAATTAAGTATCTGTCATATCTTTTCTCTAATTTGTCATGATAGGATATTTTGAATGACTGACTTAGATCTCATTCATTTTAAGAACAGTCATTTGTATTTGCTACATTTGCCACCCAACAAATAAATAGACAATAGCGGTTGCAGCCATACCTATCTTTATCTAAACAAGTAAGAGATAGGAGCCTGATGGCTACCTAAAAGGTACAACACACTTCTTCCACTATATTGTGTAGTCATTTCTAGCTCACCATCATGCCCTAGTAGCCCCTTACTTTTCATATACTGTATTCAAGAAGCCAAGGGGAAGTTTCATGGACAGCCCCAATAAGTACTATGCTTCTTCTACTCTACCTCCTCCCAATGGCTGCATGAGCTCTAAAGTTGGCTCTGGGCACAAGGACCATTCTTTTGTACTTCTAGCTATAGAGCAGAGGGAGCTGTCATTAAGTACAAAACCAGGTCTGGGGCTGTTCAAGAAATTCATCTGCTACTTTAAGAATGAGGACAACAGTCAATGAATGAGGCAGTGAGGATAGCAAGGGTAGGAAGCACAGGATCACAAAACCTCAATAAGCTTACTATCTTTCTGGGAAAAACTGTAATATGAGACAAATACAGGATCCTTGGAGAGTTCCTAAGCCAAAAATCTAGTTTAGGAAGTTTCCTAAAATATCTAGTAATGTTCAAACCTTGGTCTAAGTACAATGGCCCTAGGAAATCCCCATCTGAGTTCCGAGGCTGTCTATTCCACCTAGGCCCTTTATTAGACAATCATATTTTTGAGATACACAAACAGGTGTCTTTAACACCCCCAATGGTAAATACAGAAATAATAGTAAGACACACATGCCAAAAATGAAATGTACTAGAAAAAAACAACAACAACCTGTTGACTGTTCTTGTAAAAGTCAAGAACTAAGGGAATGCTCCTGGAGGAAGACAGTTCATTTCTTGTTGCAGAATGGTATTTTGCAAGGCATAAATGAAGTTTACAATAGCTCTACTCTGTACTGTGTTCACTTTACAAATAACTTGATAATTCACAAACGATGAATACTGTTGTACCTCTTTGGTTACCAAAAAATTGAAAAGGTTCTATAATAGGTATTCAGAGGGAAGGTTTTATAGGCATCTGATAACTATATAGGTATATGCAAATTATATATTTGTAAAGCTGCTACTGCCATCATACCAGTATTAAGAAATATTACATGCTCCCCAGGTTTACTTTTAGCTTTTACTAAGCTCTTATCACAGCTTGCTTTGTATTTTTCATAATTCTGTAAACCTAGGGCTCCTTAAAACCACTATGTAGTGTATGCTTTGTTATTAAGATTGAGTGATAACAAAATCAGGCCAACAATTCTGGGGCCACTTAGCTATTTTTAACAATAAAATTTTTATAATAAATGATGGACCTCTGGTTTTTCCCCTTATTTGACTTATACTGCACTCTGAGGATTCATGCTGTAATTATAAGGAGGTAGTACACATTTTTTTCAGGGCTTTAAACAAAACCCAAAGGATTGTAGAGGTATTTGAAATTACAAACATTAGTACTGTATCTCATTGGGAAGTTTCCTACATTGGTTAGGTACTAATTGATATAGGACTGGCTATTATTAATAATTGATATGAATTGCTTTTAATTTTCTAGGATCAAATTCAGCCTCCTGAATCCTACTTGGGTACATTAAGGTGACTGGAAGTGTAACTATTGAAAATAAGTCAGTCATAGTATTTGCTACTTCATTTTGGAAACTAGTAAAATACTTATGTTGGTCTTTGCATAATGTGTTGTATTTCAAGTTAAGCACTGATATTTAATTCAATTCATTGTCTCCCATGTGAGGAATGTTGAGCAGTATTGCAACAGCCTAAATATGTATTTTTAAAATTTTTTAAATTTATTTCATTAAATACTTCCCAAATACATGTAAAAGATATTTTAACATTCTTTTTTTTTTAAATTTTGAGTTCCGAATTCTCTTCCTCCTGCCCCCTCTGATACATTGAGAAGGCAAGCAATATATCAGTTATACATGTGAAATCATACAAAACATATTTCTATATTAGTCATGTTGTAAAAGGAAAGACACACAAACACAAAGTAAATAAAGTATGCTTCAATCTGTACTCAGAATTCATCAGTTCTCTCTCTGAAAGTGGATAACATTTTTCATCATGGGTCCTCTGGAATTGTCTTGAATCATTGTCTTGATCAGAGTAGCTAACTCTTTCACAGTTGATCATCCTTACAATATTACTGTTACTATGTACAATGTTCTCCTGGTTCTGCTCTTTACTCTGCTTCAGTTCATTTAAGTCTTCCCAGGTTTTTCTGAAACTATCCTGCTCATCATTTCTTTTAGCACACTAGTATTCCAGCACAATCATATACCTCAACGTGTTTATCCATTTCCCAATTGATGGGCATCCCTTCGATTTCCAATTCTTTGCCACCACAAAAAATTTGTGGTAAAGATTTGTTGAGGAAACTTAAGTGGGTAACTTCTAAATTTGTTCTAATGGGTAGAATTAAGGTAAAAAAGAGATAATTTTTTAAATGATCAGAAAGAATAGAATATGGACTTCACATTTCAATCCTCCCATCATTCATAGCAGGAGAAAGAGAAGAAAAACAATCAAAGAAGTAAATAAAACTTCTAGTTTCCTTATTTGTATTAGAAAACTCACCCTGAATGCTAAAAATTGAATTAAACATTAGGTTAATGACCTTACCCTGGCATTAATCATTAGACATTTCCTGTATGTTCACTAAATATTAATGGTGTATTCCATCTCTTAACTGATGGAAATCATAGGATCATAAATTTAGAGATGGAAGATACCTGAAAGCTCATCTACTCTACTTCATGTCTAACTGTGTAATCCTATTATCCTGCATTTTGCAGATGAGGAAATTGAGGCTTAGAGAAATTAACTAATTTGCTCAAGTTCACATAAATCCAGCATTCTTTTCACTACAGCAATCATTTTCTAAAAATAAATTTTGTTATTAATCTAATGGGAGCAGCGTGGAATGAGATATGATTTTTTTAGAAAGATCTCTTAATTGCCATATCTAAAGCCTTTTCTAAATTCCTGACCTCTGACACTTTTGATTATCTTTTCCTCGATACTCTCTCCTTTTTAGGTTTCATCACTGCTCTCTTCTGGTTTTCCTCCTACCTATCTGACTGTTCTTCAATCTCTTTTGCTCTATTTTTTCATCCAGGTCATTCCCACTAACCATGGACGTCTCCTGATACTCTGTCTTAGGCCTTTTTCTCTTTTCCCTCTATTCTACCTCACTTTGTGATTTCATCAGCTCTTATAAATTTAATTATCATCTCTCTGCAGATGATTCCCAGATCTACATATCTAGCCTTGGTCTCTCTCCTAAAGTTCAGTTCTGCATCAACTGCCTTTTGGACATATTGAATTGGATGTCCCACAGGCTTATTAAACTCAACAGAACTCATTATCTTTTCCATCAAATTCTCCCCTCTTCCCAGCTTTTCTGTTGTGAGCATCATGATTCTCCCTGTCACCCAGGCTTGCAACCTTAATGTCATTTTCAATTTCTTACTATCCTTCACCCCACATATCAATCTTTTGTCAAATCTTATCATTTCTATCTTTACAACATCTCTTGAATATGTCCCCTTCTTTCCATGCACATAACTACTGTCACACAAGTATACCCAAGTACATTATCTCTTTCCTGTATTATTGCAACAGCTTCCTAATTGGTATTTCTGCTTAAAGTCTCCCCTATGCAATCCATCCTTGACTCAATTACCAATGTGATTTCCCTCAAGTACACATCTGACCATTTCAATCCCTATTTAAACTCCAGTGGCTCCCTTCTACCTCTAGTATCAAATATGAAGTCCCCTATTTGGCATTTTTAACTTGGCCCTTTCCTACCTTTTCAATATTTTTGCATATTATACCTCTCCACACATTCTAGGATCTAGCAACAATAGGTCTACTTGCTGTTTTTCAAAAATGACACTCCATCTCCATCTTATTGAGGCTAGCTGTGTGTCAGGACAAGTCAGTTTGTCCTTTTGGGGACAAACGGGGATAATAACACCTACCTCACAGGGTCGTTGTGGACAGAGATGGGCCTGGAAAAGGGAGGACCAGTATTCAAACACTTTTAGACACTTACTAGCAGTGTGGCCTTGGGCAAATCAGTTAATGTCTGTTTGCCTCAGTTTCCTCATCTGTAAAAAGTGGATAATAACACCTAGCTTCCAGGGTTGTTTGGAGGGTCGAATGAGACAAATATTTGCAAAGCGCTTAGTACAGTGCCTGGCGCATAGTAAGCACTATATAAATTTTAGCTGTTAGTATAATGTGGGTAATGCTTTGTAAACTAAAATTAGCTCTAAGCGTCATCTTCATCATCGTTATCATCTTCATCTCCATCATCATCACCATCATTTCTCCCAAAGGCTGCTTTTCTTGGTTTAGGATAGAGATTAACTAAGGCAAACTCCCCGGGAATGAATGGTCACAGTCACATTCCCAGCAGTCCAGGAGGGGAAATGGGCTTCCCTAATTGACAGCCGAAAGGCGAATGAAAGGGAACAGAAATCCTCAACGCAGAAGTTGGGGCATTTTTAATAAAAAAAAAAAAAAGAAAAAAAAAAAAGGAAGAAAATAGGTGATAAAGAGCAGCTGGGGAGGTCAATGGAGGACGGACCGGAAGTAGGGTTGACAGCACTCTGGGTGCCGGAAGGGTGTCCAGGGCGGACCGGCACCGGAAGGAGCAGGCGAGCGGCGGGGCATCATGGCGGGCCCGGTCAGCCTGCGAGAGCTGCTGCTCGGGGCAGCGGCGGGGGCCGGCGCTGCGAGCCCCGCAGGGTCGCCGGCGGAGGGCAGCGGCGGCGGGGCGGGCGGGGCGGAGCCGCCGTGGCGGGAGGATGAGATCTGCGTGGTGGGAATCTTCGGCAAGACGGCGCTGCGCCTCAGCTCCGAGAAGTTCTCGCTGGTGAACACCGTGTGCGACCGGCAGGTCTTCCCCCTGTTTCGCTGCCAGGACCCGGCGGAACCAGGGCCCGGGGCGGGCGCCGAGACCGGAGCCGTGGGGGAGGCCGGCGGAGCCGGGGACGCCGGGGCGGGCGGCGGGGAGTCGGCGCGGGCGAGCGTGGCAGCCCCAGAAGCGGCCAAGGAAGACCCGACGTCCAAGGACTACAGCCTCCTCCAGGCCTACTACAACCAGGAAAGCAAAGTCCTGTACCTGCTGCTCACGTCCATCTGTGATAACTCGCAGCTGCTCCGAGCCTGCCGCGCCCTGCAGAGCGGGGAGGTGGGAGGGGGCCTGTCCTCCCTGCCGCACGCCGAAGCCCACGAGTTCTGGAAGCACCAAGAGAAGCTTCAGTGCCTCAGCCTCCTCTACCTTTTCTCCGTCTGTCACATCCTTCTCTTGGTCCATCCTACCTGCTCCTTTGATATCACTTACGACCGAGTCTTTAGAGCTCTGGATGGGCTGAGGCAGAAGGTGCTGCCCCTCCTCAAGAGTGCTATCAAGGACTGCCCAGTGGGCAAAGACTGGAAGCTAAATTGCCGGCCTTGCCCACCCAGACTCCTCTTTCTCTTTCAACTCAATGGGGCTCTTAAGGTGGACCCTCCTCGGAACCAAGACCCCGCCCATCCAGATAAGCCCAAGAAGCACTCTCCCAAAAGGAGGCTCCAGCATGCCTTAGAGGACCAGATCTACCGCATCTTTCGGAAGAGTCGTGTCCTGACCAATCAGAGTATCAACTGTCTCTTCACCGTTCCTGCCAACCAGGCTTTTGTGTACATTGTCCCTGGAGGGCAGGAGGAAGACCCAGTAGGCATGTTGCTGGACCAGCTTCGGAGCCACTGCACTGTGAAAGACCCAGAGTCCCTGTTGGTTCCTGCACCCCTTTCTGGACCTAGGCGATACCAGGTGATGAGACAGCACAGTCGCCAACAGCTTTCCTTCCATATAGAGAACAGCAGCAGCTCCAGCTCTTCTTCAGGCCAGCTTGTGGATTTCACCCTCCGAGAGTTTCTGTGGCAGCATGTTGAGCTGGTACTAAGCAAGAAGGGTTTTGATGACAGTGTGGGCAGGAACCCACAGCCTTCCCACTTTGAACTCCCTACCTATCAGAAGTGGATTGCAGCTGCTTCAAAATTATATGAAGTAGCCATTGATGGGAAAGAGGAAGACCCTGCTTCTCCCACAGGAGAAATAACCTCTAAGATTTTAAACAGTATCAAAGTTCTGGAGGGGTTTTTGGATATTGACACAAAATTCTCAGAAAACCGTTGTCAGAAAGCATTGCCCATGGCTCACAGTGCCTACCAGTCCAATCTGCCCCATAATTACACAATGACTGTCCATAAGAATCAGCTTGCCCAGGCTCTTCGGGTATATAGCCAACATGCCCGGGGCCCTGCCTTTCACAAATATGCCATGCAGTTGCATGAGGACTGCTACAAATTTTGGAGCAATGGTCACCAACTTTGTGAGGAGAGGAGCTTAACAGATCAACACTGTGTACATAAATTTCACTCACTACCTAAATCAGGTAGCTGAAATTTTCTTAATTGTATTGAAGTCACTTTGTTTCATCTGAGTTTTTGTTTTGGTTGATGAGAGAATCCTATATATTTAGAAAGAGGCAGGTTTTTTTCCCCCCAAACAAAACCTAGTATGTCCACCAATAATTTTTACCAATATTAAAATATGATAAACTAGCCTTATGAATATCAGTGAATTAGCAAATAACCAGAAAATGGAATTAAAAATTTTAAATTAAATATTAACTGTAGCTATGAAAAGGGTATATTGAATTCTAACTTGATTTGATTATGGCCAGGTTTAATAATTCAAGACCTCTTTATTAAGCACATACTTCTAACAGAGCACTATGCTAGATGCTGTTTGGTCAATGTAATGTTAAGCAACAGGAAAGATTTACAAGACTCCTTAGATCTTTAAAGTAAAAACATGTTTTGTTTTGTTTTCTTTTTTACTCCTTCAGTTTCTTCTGCCATATACTTTAGACTTCTGTCTGTTAGAGAATTTTTCAGAGAAGTTCTGGGGTTGGAAAAAGTAGAATGTAGATTAAGCTTGACCTTCTCTTGGTGTTTGTGAAGTAAATATTGCCCATTGATCTATTATAGGAGAAAAGCCAGAAGCTGATAGAAATCCTCCTGTCTTGTATCACAACAGCAGAGCTCGATCCACTGGTGCCTGTAACTGTGGAAGGAAGCAAGCACCTCGAGATGACCCCTTCGATATCAAAGCAGCTAATTATGACTTTTATCAGGTAGTTACTTAATGTTCATTTTCACTTGTTTTCTGAATACCAGATAATTGAAGAACAATTGTTTAATTGCTTTATTAAAAAAACTAACATTGAACTACAATATAGCCTATTAACCATTTACATTTAAATTAGTTTGTCAGTGTATAAAGTATCTTTGGTTGCTTTTTTGCAGAGATGGGAAGGGGGGTTTCCCAAGGAATGGAACATTGCATACAATGCTAAATGATTGGTTTTGCTAAATTTTCTTCTTTCCCTCTTTTTCTTTTTTCCAAAAAAAAAAATGCCATGTTATGAGGGAATGGCTCTTTCAGAAAGGGGAGGAACATAAGGGAAATTCAAGTGATATTAAAAGATAGCAATAAAAACTTAATTTAAAAAAAGTATCGTGGGAGGACAGGAGTCACACAGGATGGACAAGCATGGATGGGTTGCAGTCCGCATGTGTGGAGAGAATATCCAAATTGATTAGATCATAAGTCATTTGAGTGTGAAGCGTCATACCAGTTTTTCAGTTACTCCCTCTAAGTACTCATTAGGTCTCTTTGTCCATTCAGTTTCATTCACTTTTTCTTTATATTATTATAGTTAATGTACTTAGAAAATTCCTACTTTAAGAGAGAGAAGATGTGATAACTATATTGGTATGATTTTGTATGTGTGCAGTAAAAAGAGCTCACTATGATTGATCTGACGTTGGTTTTCGTGAATATTAAATTACATTGTTTGGTAATTTGGCTTAAATGATGGATTTTGATACTGTTTTTAAGCCTGTTTGTTGCCTGAAACAAAAGATTAATTATATTACATTTCTCATAGCTTCTAGAAGAAAAATGTTGTGGAAAACTGGATCATATCAATTTCCCAGTATTTGAGCCAAGTACCCCTGATCCTGCTCCTGCCAAAAATGAATCATCACCTGCCCCTCCAGATATAGATGCTGAGAAACTTAAAGAAAAAGAGCCTCAAACCCAAGGAGACAGCACAAGCCTGAGTTTAGCACTGAGTCTTGGTCAGTCCACTGACAGCTTAGGCACATATCCAGCTGACCCCCAAGCAGGAGGAGACAACCCTGAAGCTCATGGACAAGGGGAAGTAAAGACGGAGAAACGTCCAAACTTGGTTGATCGTCAGGCGTCCACTGTTGAGTATCTTCCAGGCATGCTACATTCAAATTGCCCTAAAGGTCTTTTACCCAAATTTTCCAGCTGGTCTTTGGTCAAACTAGGCTCTGCTAAGTCTTACAACTTTCATACTGGCTTAGACCAACAGGGTTTCATTCCAGGAACAAATTATCTTATGCCTTGGGACATTGTCATCAGGACAAGATCTGAAGATGAAGGAGACTTAGACACAAACTCTTGGCCAGCTCCAAATAAGGCTATTCCTGGAAAGAGAAGTTCAGTTGTGATGGGAAGAGGAAGGCGGCGAGATGATGTTGCTCGAGCTTTTGTGGGATTTGAGTATGAAGACTCTCGTGGTCGGAGGTTCATGTGCTCTGGCCCTGACAAAGTGATGAAAGTAATGGGAAGCGGACCAAAGGAATCCGCAATCAAAGCCCTCAATAGTGATATGCCCTTATATATTCTGTCATCATCTCAGGGTCGAGGACTAAAACCACACTATGCTCAACTTATGAGGCTTTTTATTGTGGTTCCTGATGCTCCTTTACAGATAATATTAACGCCTCAGGTAAGGAAGGAAAAAAAAAAAGAATACTGATGTGCCTTTGGATCATACTAAAAAAACTTTTTTTTCATTTATTAATTTATTTATTTTAGTTTACAACATTCACTTCCACAAGATTTTGAGTTCCAAATTTTCTCCCCATCTCGTCCCTACCCCTACCCCAAGACAGTGTGCGTTGTGAATACCCCTTCCCCTAATCTGCCCTCTCTTCTATCCCCCCCCCCTTATCCCCTTTCTTTCTATTTCCCTGTAGGACAGGATAGATTTCTATACCCCATTGCCTGTATATCTTATTTCCCAGTTGCATGTGAAACAAAAAACATTTTGTTTTAAAATTATAAAATAAAAGTAGTTCACTGAGCAACAAGTTACTGAATGCCTTTTATGTACATTCTACAGTGTCAGGCAAAACTTAAACTTTTTGAGTCAGCATTGATTTCTGAAAAGGAGAAGTAAAGTGTATTGATTTTTCCAACCAATTCATTCTATTAAAATATGGCAATTTTATTCAGGGATTGGGATTTAAATTTTAGATCTCTAAGGAAAGACTGTACTTATTACTATTTGAAATTTATTATAGACCAAATAGGTCAGATAGACTGTTACAAACTAAGTTGGTTGGATATGTATAATTTTAGAGAGGCAAATCTATCTGCTTAGTCATATGTTATTCAAACCCAATGATTAACTCTTTAGGATATTGTGCCACTGATGTATATTGTTAAATTACCTTTCTGAGAAATATAAGGTATTTTTTTCTTTACATTTTTTTCAGGTGCAACCAGGCCCACCACCTTGTCCAGTATTCTACCCTGAGAAGCAGGAAATCACTCTTCCACCTGATGGACTATGGGTACTGCGGTTCCCTTATGCTTATGTGACTGATCGTGGACCTTGTTTTCCTCCCAAGGAAAATGTGCAGTTAATGAGCTACAAGGTCATCCGAGGGGTTCTTAAAGCAGTTACACAGTAGTGTTTTCCAAACAGATCAGTTCTAGTCTTGAACTACTTTTTCGGCTCAACCTGGCTTTTAATTACAAGGGTTAACATCTGGACAGTAATTGTTTCATTATTTGGGAATACTGTTGCTATTTATTGGGAATACAATTCACCTTCCTAATAAAAATTGGATGTTCTCAAAAGGAACAAGAAAGATACACCTATTACTGTTGATCCCTCTTATTTCCTTCTTTGTGTTTCAGTATTCTACATTAAAACATTATCAAGGGGCAGCTAGGTGGCGCAGTGGATAGAGCACCGACCCTGGATTCAGGAGGACTTGAGTTCAAATCCAGATTCAGACACATAACACTTGCTAGCTGTGTGACCCTGGGCAAGTCACTTAACCCCATTTCCTAGCCAAAAAACAAACAAAAAAACCATTATCTTCTGTAATTGAATTTGCATCCCAAAATGTTGAAAGATGAAAGATAATCCTGGTATTGAATAAAATAAATGTTTGGACTGGGATTTTCGTTAAGAAGTAGTTATTAAAAATTTCATCAAAATAGAGTAATATTTGATAAGATTAATCTGGTAAGAGTGAAAGGTGGTTTAGCTTCTTAAGTACTTATTTATCAATTATTATTGTATCTGTTAAGGCTTTTTTGTGTTTGTTTTTTAACCATTATATTCTTGGGTCAAAGATGGACCAATTTTTAAAACAAACACTGAAACTTATATGAAATAATCATATTAGCCCAAAATTTTAACATAAACTGTATTCTTAGACATTTGTGCCATGAAACAATTCATTGAGACATAGAATCTTCTTAACCCTTAACGGTAGACGTGAATAAAGATAGTGGTGCTAATGTGTCAGACTTATTTGATAACCTTTTTAGCATAATTGAGCAGCCCTACCCAGCAAAATTAAATGCATTTTCTTTTTTTAATGCTCTATTGATGCTTTTTACTTTTTTTAATATTACTGTCATGCCCCAGTCTTCTCCTTACCCCTGAAATAGAAGCTTCCTATATAACAAATGAGTACAGTTAGGAAAAGCTAATTAACACTTTGACTGTATCTGAAAATGTATACCTTATTCTGCACCTGTTGCCTACCACCTCTTCACCTAGGCAGGAAGAAGCATACTTTCCATAAGTCCTCTGAAGTCACGAGTGGGTACTGCATTGATTGCAGAGTTCTGAGGTATTTTAATATTTTTTGTTACATTGTTGTGGTCATTGTGTAAATTATTCTCTTGAGTATGTTCTGTATCAATTCACGTATCTTTACAATTTTGTGAGACTTTATTTGTCATTTCTTATGGTATAATAATTCCATTATTAGCTAGGTAGCTAGGCGGTGCAGTGGATAGAGTTCTGGAGTCAGGAGCAATAGGAGTCAGGAAGCTCTTTGATATTAGAAAAACTGCTGTGTGTGTGTGTGTGTGTGTGTGTGTATCTATCTATATCTATCTATCCATATTTTTTTTAACATACGGAACTTTTTCCTCTATCAGTCACTTCCTTAGGGTATATATACTTAGCAGTGGTATTGCAGTGTCAAGTGATGTATAGTTTAGTGCAGTGGTGTCCAACTCAAATAGAAATGGGGGCCACCAAACTGTATGTAAGGATTCCTGTGGGCTAGATATTGACTTGGAAAACCACATATTCACATCATCTGTGTTTTATTTATTTTGTTAAATATTTCCCAATTGCATTTTAATCTTGCTCAGGTCACACTTGGGGGGAGAGTGTTGTGGGTCACCAGTGAGTGTAAGAGTGTTTGACAACCTCTGGTTTAGTGAATTTTTTCCATATAATTCCAAATTGTTTACCAGAACTTTGGGACCAATTCACGGCTCCAGTGTCAGTGTGTTAGTGCCCATGCCTTTGCATAAGGCCCCCAACGTTATCATCTTATCTTCTGTCATCTTTGCCAAACTGGCAGGTATAATAAGGTGGAACCTCAGAGTTGTCTTTATGAAAACCTTCAAATTTTTTGTCATTGAAATCATTCATTTAATCCTCTAATCACCTCTATCCCATGTTTTGGTAGACAAAGTTGTCCAGGATACTTCACTCCACTTGCAAATAATCTTTTAAATGATATGCAGTTTTTTATATTTAGGTCATGTATCCAATTGGAGCTTATTTTGTGATAGATGTTGGTGTTGATCCAGCCCTAATTTTTGCCAGACTACTTTCCATTCTTTAAAAGCAGATTTTCTCAAATAGGAAGAAGCAGTTATTAGTGCTTCATTTTAGACTACAAGAGAAAATATGTAATTAGGCAACTGTTTTTCAAAGCCAATAAGTTTGTTAGGTGTATTTTTTTGCCCATATAACTGTGGCTTCATTAAGTAAATGGGAACTGAACTGGTGAGGATTATTGTTTATATCCTTCCTTTCCTTAGAGTTCTACCTTAATCCATTGTCTTTTATATTAGTTTTCTAAAGTCTTGGCAGCTTGCACATTTATTCCTGGGGGTGGAGTGGGGAATTTGTACTGAATATTAGCCTGCATTTCTTAAGCACTGGACTTTTCTGTGGGACAGCTGCAAATTGTTTTTATTTTTATTTTTTGAAATTTATTCTTTATGGCCAGCAGCAACATAATGTGAAAGTTAAAGGTCTTTGAAAGAATGTATCTGTTGAACAAATAATATTCTTAGTGTTCTTTTCATTTTTGGTATTACTTTTTTATTTGGTGGAACTTTAATCCTGTTTACAGTTAATAAATAACTTTTCCATATTTTCCTCTGATAATAATGGGAATTTACTTCAGATGGGATTTTTTAAAAAATCACAGATTATTCTGCTAGTAGTATGATATTTATTATGCATTTAAACAATGAGTAGCATGTTAATTTTTTTAAATCTTTAAACAGCTTGACAGGTTGCTTTATCAAGTTTTTTTATTGTTCACTGAGCTCATAAAAATGACACTTTTGGCAATTTTCTTTTTTATCTGACTGACATTATAGTGGAAAAAAAAAAAGAAAAACTAATGATTTTTATGAAATTCATGACTTGGCCCCATCTTATCTAGTCTTATACTTTACTCTTCTTCATACATTTATGATCCAGCTACACGGCCTACTTGCATGACAATCCATCTTGTCTCCTTGCCTTTTCACTGGCTCTCCCCCATGCTTGAAATGTACTCCCTCTTCACCTCTGCCTCTTTTGAGAGGCAACTCAAATCCCACTTTCTTTTTTTTAATTTAATTTTTTCAAATCCTACTTTCTGCAGATGTTTCTTGTCATCTCCCTAGCTCCTAGTGCCTCTAATATTACCTTCTGTCTATTCTTTGTATCTTTCATGTACCTAGTTATTTTCATGTTATCTTCCCTGTTAAAATGTGAGGTCCTTGAGGACAGGGACTATGTTTATCTTTCTTTGTATCTTCAGTGTTGAGCCCAGTGCCTGGTACATAGTTGGTGCTTAATAAATGCTTGTTGATTGACTTAAAGATACATTCTGTTGCTACAGCATATAAACCCCAGAGGATATTCTCCATTCTCCTACCTCCAGAGAGAATGTCTATTTATATGAAGTCTTTTTATACAAATATTTATACATTTATACAGATGAAGTCTATTTATAAATAGATGTGTTCTTTAAAAGTTGAATGTAAATTGGATTTTTGAAAGTTGAATCCATTTATTCTGTACTTTATGTGTTTTCTGAGACTCAAGTATGGAATCTCTGCAAAAAAGGAGCTAGGTAAAGACAAAAGCCTTCAGCGAAATGAAATTTTTTTTGGAGGGAGGGGGAAGGTGCTAGGAAATTTTTACTATAATGAGAACATATAAGCCTAAGAATTAACCATGATTCCTTTACCTAAGTGTTCTGTGTCTAAGAGACATCTAGAGATGTGGGAGATTTCTTTTTTATAACAACCTCAAAAAAGGGTAGCAATATATATCATAGACTTAGAGCTGAAGAGAATCTTAATGGCTATTTAGTCCAACTCCCTCATTTTACAAATGAGGAAGCTCAGGCCTAAACAGGTGGTAAGTGTCAGAGCAGGGATCCAAACCCAAGTCTTCTCAGTTCAAAGCCAGTATTCATTCTATCCCACTGTTGTTCCTACTCCTGCCACTTCTTTACTCTAAGGAAAAGAATAAACCATGAATTTGGCTAAGTCTTTTTTTTTAAACCCATTATCAACCTATATAACCTTTTGGTATTCTTTAAGCTTATTCTGGAGCAGCTAGGTATCGAAGTAGATAGAGTGTTGGACCTAGAGTCAGGAAGACTCATTTTCATGAGTTCAAATCTAGTCTCAGACATTAGCTTTGTGACCCTGGGCAAGTCACTTAACCCCTGTTTGCCTTATCTGTAAAATGAGCTGGAGCAGGAAATGGCAAACCACTCCATTATCTCTGCCAAAAAAACCACAAATAGGGTCAAGGAGAATCAGAAACAACTGAAAAACAACAACAACAAAAAGCTTATTATGTTTAAATAATACTCTTCATTTGCCCAAGATTTACTTATTTCCTGTGATCCCTTAGTTCTAATAGTACAAGATTTGGTGAAGAAGCCTATAGGTGCACCCTAACTATACTTTTTCAAATAAAATTTTTATTTGCCTACTACATAATATACAAGGTACTATCTGAAGATGCTATTATTTTCTTTTTAAAATATTTCATAGATTTTTATTCTCTACTTTACCAGTAGAGTATATCTACTGACAGTATCTTACTCTAGTGCCTTACTGTAGCATAGAGGTGATCCTGGGGTTTCAAAAGCTGCCTTCACTGTATAGGTTCTACCAACGTGGAAAGGCTTTGAGTATGAGTCCAGTGCCAGATGAGGATTAGCTAGCCTAGCTAAATTCAGAGATTTTATCACCAGATGGTTGGTTGACATTAATTTGTGCATGGGCAACTAAAAAAAAAAAAACACTTAGGTGCAGAAATTAATCTGTATTCGCAGAGAAGTACCTAGGCTAACAAAATAATAGATAATAAAGTTTGACTGTTCATATCTTACCTCAAGGTTTTTAGGATAAAGAGTTCTAATTTTAGAACTCATACTTGCCCTTACAAACCATCAGCCATTATAATTTCCCCTTAGACCATCTCCTGTGTTTTTATGTCTTTCTTAGGCTGTGACAGTTAGAATTGTGCTGAGTATTCCAGGCCTGCCCTCCTAGTGGAAAGAGAACTGGGCTTGGGAGTGAGAACCCTAGGTTCAAGTCCTGATTCTACTACTTCTAGCTGTGTCACTCGTCACTGAATCTTTTCTGGACCTTAGCTTCCTTCTCTGTAAAATGAGGGAGTTGAACAAGATCACCTCTAAGACCCCTTTTAGCACCAAATCATTGAGTTTATGACTTGGACAAGGCTAGGGTAATGTGTTCTTTTTTATTTACCCTTCCAATCAAGTTTTTGCTTTTTTTTGTCCACTGGTCATTGAGTGATATTTCCAGTAAATAGTATAAAATGACTTCTAAATTCCATTCTTGGTCTGATTGTTCAGTAACAGTGAAAGGGCCAGAATTTAAGAATGCTTTGTAGGACTGAGTAGTGTTCATTTGGTGCATTGCATTTTTTTTTATTCATAAAGCAAAGAGATAGTAAGATGAAATTTTTTATTTCAAAGTAAGATCATATTTTTGTGTCAATTGATGTTCCTAGACCTTCTAGTATTTTTTCTTACTAAATGCCTTAATTTCCTTATGCTTGAAACAATTGTCTTTCTGCACATTTACATATCCATAACATTTTCTTTTTTTCTTTTTGTTTTTTGAGGCAATCAGGGTTAAGTGACAAGTGCCCAGGGTCACACAGCTACCACCTAGCTAAGGCCGGATTTGAATTCAGGTCCTTCTGACTCAAGGGCCTGTACTCTATCCAGTGGCCACCTAGCTGCCCAATCTATAACATTTTCTAAAGTTTAAATCTTGCCCTTGGGCTGTTCCTCAGCAAATTGTAGATTAGTAAGATAAGATTCTTGGAGAAACGATTCCTTTTCAGTTAGGATACTTTATATTTCACTTACTCAGTGATCATATTATTTATTTCATCTACTTACTGCGTACTTTAGTGAGACTAACTTGTCTATAGTTCACAGGATGTGTCTTAGGTTTGGGAATTATATTGGCAGTTCCTAAGTGTGCCAACATCAGATTTGCAGCCACGACAAAATTGTTAGGTAGACTCCATCCGGCTGCAGTGATCAATATGTTGGATTGGTCGATTAAAACTACAACAACTAATGCACTTATTTCTATGTAGAAAACCAGGCATTTTAAAAGTGGAAGGACCTTAGAAAATGCCTAGCTAGGCTAGATGTGTTGGCCCAGACCTTGTAATCTCTCTTCCACCAGGGATGCAGAGGCTAGAGGGTTTTCTGAGCTAGGGAGTTCTGAGCTGCTGGGGGCCCAAGCTGATTGGTTGTGTCCACTGTCTGAACCCAGTATGTGAGCCCCTGAGACTGGAGGGCCCCAGGTTACCTAAGGAGGGGTGAACTGGGCCAGGGTGGAGATAATCAGTTTAAAGCTTCTATTATCAGTAGTGAGATCAGGCCTGTGAGTAGCCACTGCATTTTCTAGCCTAGATGGGAGTGATACCTAGACTAAAAAAAATGCCTAGTCCTTAAAAATTGAGATTCTTAATTATTCAAATGAGGAGAAGGGCCCAGTGATTTGCTCAGTGTCATACGGCAAGTTATTTTCAAAGTCTGCATTGGAACCCATGTCCTAAATTGCAAGCCACTGCCTTCATCTGAAGATTTGTCTGCTACAAATGGCAGTGTAGGAGTGGAAGACTCCATATATCTAACCAATTAAAGTCCAAGATTAAGAATTCATTTAATCTCTACTGTTGCCTTTTGATCCTTTGTGTACCTTTTGTGCAGGGATTAATTAGTCCCATTGTGTCTGTCCTTAGATTCCTTCCTGCCTTTGATGTGTGTAAAGAACTTCTTACTGGTTTAGTTTTTTGTAAATGGTTCAGCAAACTCTGAACTGCTTTACTTGTTTAACTTATCTGATTTCAGAAGGGTGATCATTTCATCTTAAAAGATTTAATCTTCTCTGTCAAAATAGCCTGTTTTTTATTGCCAGTTAGCTACGTAAAGTTTTTGCTTTTTTTTTTTTTTTTTTCCTGTCCTTTTGAGTGCCTATGGTGTACTTTCCCTGGACTTCCCCTTTGGGTTTTAAGTTTTAGAAAGAAATTTATTTGATTATTTGGTAGAGGAGAGAGCTGGAAGCTCCCTATCTAATCTCTTTGAGGTTGGTATTATAGGGGCAGCTAGGTGAGGCAGTGGATAGAGCACCGGCCCTGGATTCAGGAGGACCTGAGTTCAAATCCAGCCTCAGACATATAACACTTACTAGCTGTGTAACCCTGGGCAAGTCACTTAACCCCATTGCCTAACCAAAAAGCAAATTAAAAAAAAAAAAACAAAAAGAGGTTTGTATTATATAGGGTTCAGACAAGCACACAAACTGCTGGTAGCAGTCCAGCCAACTCAGTCCACCCAATTTGTAGAGAGGGCAGGTTCCCAGGGTATATCAATAAGCATAAACATTCAAGTTATGGTCAATTGAAATGTAAACATAAACATTCAAATTTGAGGAACCCAAAACACAAGCTTTCAGTTGACCCAAGGCTTGAGTGAGATCCAAGCATTGCCTGAAGTTTCCTGTTATTTTTTTAAGTAATATTTTTTTTAATGTTTTGGCATACTTTCATTTTCTGAAATTTATGTATATTGATGATTGGACTGGATGATTTAAAATCCACATATACCTTCATAAATAGGCAGCTAGGTGGTGCAGTGGATAGAGCTCCAGCCTTGGAGTCAGGAGGACCTGAGTTCAAATGTGACCTCAGACACATAACACTTACTAGCTGTGTGATCCTGGGCAAGTCACTTAACCCCATTGCCTAGCCAAAAAGCAAAAAATAAAATAAATAAATAGGTTGTCTGGCAGCTTGGTGTGAATTTAACTAGCTTTTAGGTAAGTCTCTTCATCTTTGTGGGCTTTAGTTTATTCATATGTAACAGGATCTTCAAAGGTCCTTTCTAGCTGTAAAGGTCAATATGAATCCATGATTCTGTAAATAATCCTGCTTTTGTAACCAGGAAATGAGAGGTATACCCTGGGATCTGTCTTAATATTGCATATGGTACTTATATATAGCATGGGAGGCACTTAATGATGATTATTTAAATTACATTTATAATTATCTTAGTCCGCCTTTTAATCATGCTTTCCTGTCTGGTAAGTGGCAGATTTACAAACCTTTGACCCAGTCTGAGGGGTTTGCTTCAAAAGACTCACTCCTGCAGGTGACGCATCCTCTTAGGAAGCTTCCCTCCAGTAACCCATGTGCGCTTGCGCGTTGGGACCCCTTTGTTACTCCCCCCACCCCAGCCTCCGGGTCTGGCTGCGCTTGCGCAGTGGGCCCTGCGCCGACAAGTGTATTAGAGCCCAGGCTCCGGCTGGGGGCGAGCAGACCTGGAGCAGCCGACGGAGCTGCCGGGTCTCCTTTTGGTGCTGTTGCCTCCGCCGCCTAGCTCGCAGGGCCGAGCGTTAGGGGCGAGGGCCGTACTGGGTGGGGACGGCCCTCCGCACTCCTGCAGCTGCGATGTCGCCCTCGGCGGCGATTTACTTGCTGTCCACACTGGGGGGCTATGTGGTGACCTCCTTCCTGCTGCTCAAGTACCCAACCCTGCTACACCAGAGGAAGAAGCAGCGATTCCTCAGTAAACACATCTCTCGCCGCGGAGGTGAGCGCGTCGGCGCTGACGGCGTAGGGGAATGGTGGGTGGGGAGTGATGGACCCCTCCCGGAGAGAGGCATTGGAGCCAGAGGAGGTTGGGGGGAGGCGGGGACGTAGATGTAGGGTTTCCAGGGAGCTGCTGCTCCTGTGTAACGAAGGGCGGGGGTCTCCAGAGGAAAGCAGGCGCTAATGCAGGGGGTCGCCTTAAGGCTTTCCCTGCGGACGCAGAGGCGCTGTAACGATGGTCCCCCGTGGAGGACACAGGGGTGCTGTGTCGGGGTACCAGGTGGGGGGCTACCGGGTCGCTGTAATGCGGCTCCAGCTTGGGGGGACATTGGGATGCTGCGTGGGAAAGTGGGGCCGCCGAAACCATGGTCCTGCGTGAGGGACACGGGGGCTGAAACGTTGGTTTCTGATCCCTAGTGGGGGATTGCAGGGACTCTGTAACGGGGGTCTCGTAAGGATGGTCTCTGGTGGGGGTTGCCGGAGCGTCATAACGATGGCTTCGGCGGGGAATGCAGAAATCCTGTAACGGGGTTTGAGGGTGGGAGATACTAGGGCGCTGCATCGGAGGTCTCAGGTGGAGGACGGCAGGGGCGTTCTATTCGGCATATCTGTTTGGGGTCCCTTTAAAGAATGGGTCCGAAGCTTGAGGTGAGGTGTAAGTTTGGGGTATTCGGGGTGTTGCTACAAGGAAGTGCTGGAGATTATTATCAAGGGGAGGAAGGGGTTATCTCGGGGTCAATAGTGGGCGAAGGGGGAGAGAAACGTCTGACGAATCAGGAAACGGCCTGTGGCTCTTCTGGTTTGCGGGGGTCCTCCAGGCTTCTTTGAATTCTCTCGCCTGTGGAAGGGATCCAGGATCGAAGGCTTGAAGCAATGAGCTCAGCTTAGGCGCCTACATGTAACCATGGTTTCCAGCACTAGCTTTTCAGACCACCAACTTGGAGTGGGAAATTAGGGCTCAGCTGGAATGACTTTCTCAAGGTCACTTCGAGCGGCATCTTTGCAGAAAGAACCCGTGGTCTCCTGTCTCCCACCTGTTCAATGCAGCCCTGACACGAACACCGGGAGGAATAAACCGATAGCTAAAACGATTAAGCATACCTGGGATTCACATCTCACCCCTGACACTGCATGTGTGACAGGTCATTTAAGCTCCATGTGCCCGTTTCCTCAACTGTAAAGAGGTAGACAGCCTCTGAGGCCCCTCTAAGGAGCTCTGATCCTATTGTATGAAAAGATTATTTTGCTGATAGAAGAAGCAGGCCTGGATACTCCAACTCTAAATTTTTCTAGCTAGCTTTTTCAGAGGCCTTTGTCTCTGTATTTCAAAACAATGTATACTGAATCCAACAAACATTTTTAAAGCGTCTGAAGGTACTTTGCTAGGCAATGAAGATACAAAGACAAAAGACAGAAGTCCCTTCCTTGAAAGAACTTAACACATTTGTGTTCCTGGAGCTGTTCAAGGTGCTGCAACAAAAATAACCGTAGCACCCACCAGCACCAAGCCCTACCCAATCATGAACTTAATTATTTAGAGATTAACTTTAAGACATGGTGCCTGCCTTCTAGAACTGCCGTTTAAACTTGAATTGTTAAATCTGCTGGTCCCCTTTACAACCAAAGGACTAGGGCAAACCAAAACTTTAAAATGTGGTGGAAATATCTCTCATTCATCAGTCAGTCAACTTATTAAGGGCTTATTTATTGCCAAGTACTGGGTTAAGCAATGGAGGTACAAGGAAGAGAAGGTCTTATCTAAAGATGGATTTAATCTTTATTCTAGTTGATTGCTGTTGAGGTAGGGAGTAAAGTTTCTCACTGATCACCAGTTGTGAACTACCCAGATCTGGCTCAGTTTATTTCCTTTCTAGTAGATGTGGTATATACACTTGATGACTAAACTGCGGGGAGTTAAATAAACACTGTTGTCTCATCCTGTGCACTAAATACCAAGCTTTAAGATTGTGTCTTTTGCTCTATAATCAGTTTTCATTGGTGATCACCTGGTTGGGCATAGGGAAGATCAGAAGAAAAGAATTAAAATGATTAACTCATGTGTTACGGATACATAAAAAGAAAGAAAATACAAAAAAAAGAAAGTGTTAGACATAGCATTCTATCAAAGATGTTTTAATCAAATGAATTCATATGTGTACAATACATGCTATATAACAGGGCAGTTAGGTGGTGCAGTACATTGAGTGCTGGTCTTGGAGTAAGGAAGACCTGAGTTCAAATGTGGCCTCTGGTCACTTGCTAGCTGTGTGATATTTAGCAAGTCACTTAACAAGTACCTGCCTCAGTTTCCTCAGATGTATAATGGGGATAATAATAGCACCTACCTCCCAGGATTGTTGTGAGGGTCAAATGAGGTATTTGTAAAGTGTTTATAACAGTTTCTGGCACATAGTTGGCACTATTTAAAGGTAGCTATTGCTATTGTTGTTACAAGTCCTATATATATAAGACATTCAGGGCTCAATAGTGTAGTAGGAAAAAAAAACCCAACTAGAATTGGAGTCAGTAGATCTGTGTTGGAATCCTGGCTCTGCACACTTACTGGGTATGTGACCTGAGTTAGTTCCTTAAATTATCTGAGGCTTTATTTCTTCATCTGAAAAATGATAAGAAAAAATATACGGCTACCTTACTAGGTTTTAGTGAGAATAAATGAGGCAATGTTCAGAATACTCCGTAAACTGTAAAGTACTCTACAAATGTCGGCTACTCTTGTGTGCAGTTAAATTTTTATACAAAGAAAAGTAAATCTTAAGCTTTTTGAAGTTCTGCAACTAAGGTAGTTATTGACTTACAGAGTTGGAAGGTAAGTTGGAGATTCAGTGGCTTCACACAGTAGATCTTATTCTGTAGGTATAGAGAATCCCTTTTGATACCAAATTTTGCATACCTCCCACATGATACTAGTACAACATTGATTAAAAAGGTACATAATGAGAATGATTGGTGTGCATATGAATTTGGGTCACTGGTATCACTCACCCCCTCATTTCACAGATGAGAAAGTTCAAACTTGAGAGGAGGTTGAGTAACTGGTCAAACTAATTAGTCACACAGCTAACTTAATCAAAGAACTGGGACTAGAAAACAAATTTCTTAATTTTTAGTTTGGTATTCATCCCATTGTCCCAGGCTGCTAGTAAATTATTTCTAAAACACTTTGTTTCCCCATAAAGATGAAAACTTTTTCCCATTGGTTTCAAATTATATAATTTGAAAAGTAATGTGGTGGTGGAAAGAGATTTGAATACCTGCTTTATTACCTACTATGTATAATGCTTGTATCTACATAATTCACAGTGTTGACCGGATTAAATTAGAATGTATGTAGAACATGATGTGTCTGTGAAGTCCCACATAAATCTCAGTATGTACTTACTTATTAATTATTTGTGAATAGGTATAGGTATATTTATATAAAATAGGAATATTCTAAGATGAGTAACTGAAATCACTTTTTCATGTGAGTTCTGCTATTTCTTCTGACCTAGGGAATAGGTTTATAGCCCTGTGCAGTGATCTTGAATGTATTCAATTAAGAGGCCATATGAATTCCTTCTAAATGATACATATATGATACAGAGAAGCCCTGACTTATACAGTGAATATAGTCTGCAAAACACTGTAATTTAAAACTGCTCCTGAATGAATTGAGTATCCAGGATAGAAACTCAAAACCAAAATTTAATGATAGGATTTCATTTTAAAAGGATATTTAAAAGCAAAATGTTGCGATGGAATTTATAGCTCTACTAATATTGTCGATCACAAATTAGAGATTGCCAGGTGAGAGACAGAGGATAGCGCTGAAGACAAACTTGATTTACTTTGCAAGTAGTAGGCTGTACCTCTTTTGTCTAGTGAAAATCTTGACCTCTGACTCATTGCTAGTTTGCAGATGCCTCCCATATTGTGTAAAAGTGAAGTTGTATACCACAAGAAGTTGAAATATTGGTCATGCTATGTAAAATGTATAACTTGAACCTGTGTAAGGGTGGTCTGGAGTCTATCTGCTTTAACTTTATTTTTGGGTTGAGAAAGAATGGAATCATGTTATGCTTCCAAACTTTCAAATCTTTGCTCTTAAATCTTACCAAAAGAAGCCTGTATTTTAAGGAGTTTTCCAAAAAAACAAAACTTCATTTAGGAGAAGAGGAAAGCTTTAAACTAAACAACAAAAGATGTGTGGTTGTTGACTTTGATCTTCTTGTGATGTCTTTGGAGAAGATTCAAGAAAAAAAAATCACACTCTTATGTTTGTTTTTTAGATGATTCTGTTTTAATGCCTATGACTATAATTAGGAAACAAATAACCTTACACTTCTGATTTGAGACCATTCCATACTTTTTTGGGAAAAAAAAACCCTAAATCTACAACTATTTATTAAGAATTTACTACGTGAACTAGTCACTAAAGATATAAAGACAAGAATGAAAGTGACATTGCCCTCGAGGAGCTTACATTTCTGTTGTGAGGGGGAACAAGAAGTACACAGACAAGTTTAAAATACATACAAAGTAAATAAATGGTAGATAGGGTTTGGGGCAGTGAGGGACTAGTAGCCTGCTGGGGAGGAATTGGGGGTAAAGTCAGGAAAAGCCTTAAGTAGGAGGTGATACTGGAGCTGAGCTTTGGAAGCAGCTAGGGTTTATGAGAGGTAGAGATAGGCAAGAGGGGGACAACTTGTACAACATAGAATGCCACCTGTGAGGAACAGCAAATAGATTTGACTGGATGCAGCACAGAGTGGCTGGAGGAGAATTAATAAGCCTGGAACAGGGGAAGCCAGGTTGTGAGAGGCTTTATGCCAAACGGAAGAGTTTGTATTTGATCCTTGAAACCAGGGGGAGCAACTAAAGCTTTTCAAACAGGCTTAGTGGCATGGCCAGACCTGGGCTTTAGGAATATCAACTTGGTTGCTAAGTGGAGGAGGGATTGAAGAAGGGAGACAGATTAGGAGGCTCTAGGTGAGTTGTTAATGAGGGTTGGCCTGAACTAAGGTGGTTGCCCTGAAGGGGAGAGATAATATTGATCACCATCATCATCATCATTATTTATATAGTACAGAGCTTTAAGGTTGGCATAGTGCTTTACAAATATTATCTCATTTGATAGTCACAACAGTCCTTAATGGTAGATTATATTATTATCCTCATTTTAAAAGATGAGGAAATTGAGTTATGGAGTTAAAATCTATAAGACATTGAAAACTTTAGTATTACTCCAAGACTGCACACCTGGATTACTGAAAATATGTAGTGCTTTCAAGAAAAATAGGGAAGTTAGAAAAGGGGGTGGGTTTTGGTAGAAAGATAATGAATTTTATAATGGAAAAGAGCATTCTTTTGTATTTGACCTACCATGTATGCTGTTAATGATTTGATTTCTAAATAGAAGGAGATACCACTATCACGAAAAGAGAGGCAGTAGGGAGTGATGGATAGTAAAAAAAAAAAAAAAAAAAGCTGGTCTTGGAGCTAAGACGACCTGGATCCAAGTTCCACTGTGGACACCTACTCCCTGTGTAACCTTGAGCAAATTATTTAATCTCTTGGGGCTGTAGGCCAGAGGTGTCAAACACATGCCCACCTGCCTTAAATAATTAGCTCTCCTTATTTCCACACACTTATTTACATTTGTGGAGATCATTTTAAATTATATTTAAAAGCCAAATGCTATAATGGAATTAATAGTTTTACTAAGACCATTGATCGCAAATTAGAGATTGCCAGGTGAGAGACAGAGGTTAGTGCCGAAGACACTATACAACATTCCTGAGTGAGGCCCAAACCAGATTAAAATGTAATTGGGAAATAGTTAACAAATTTAAAAAACTGTATGAAATAGATAATGTAAATTTGTGGTTCTCTTAGTCAGTGTGCTCCTGCAGGAATCCTTAGGTATGAAGATGTGCATATATTTCAAGTTCTCCATTTTTCAGAATTACTTTACTGATAGCAATGTGCTGCATTTGCATGACTATAAGTTATAACTTATAAATTAACATTTTTTCTGAATATTTCATAATTCCATTCAATAGTTCCATAATAAATCTGTGAGAGTCAACACCTCCATTCTATTTCTATGAGAAATAATACAAGAGGATAGGATATATGTTACCTATCCTAAAATGGAAATCAGAATCTGGTTTGGAGATTCTCAATATATATGAGATTAAGAGCCTTTTATAACAGTCTGCTACTTATCCACAAGTAAATACAGTCATCATAACAGTTCACACATTGTGCTTTAAGATTTATAAAGTACTTTTCTTTACAACAATTTTGTGAGAAAGTACAAATCCCTTTTACCAGATGAGGAAAATGAAGCCCAGAGAACTAAGGGGCTTCCCTGTGGTCATCTAGGAGTAAGTAGTAGAGGCAGGAAGCAAACCCTGGTCTCTCCACTCCTAAGTCCAGCGTACTTTTGACTAAGCTTTTGTGTGGAGTATGTAAGCACTGATAGAATAGTATAGCAAAATTGGTGCTATTCCCGGAAGACTTTCTCAAGAAGGTGAGTAATTTTTACCTTGTTAAAAAGGTAAAGAATAGGGAGGAGAGCAAATTAATAAATCATACCAGGGATGGCATGGGAACTTACTTGGCTGCAGTGGACATCCCATAATAGGAGTTACTTCCACATTGTTTCCAAGTGTGATTGCCATTTTCAGAATCGGGCTCTGTTTGTGACTTCCATGGGAAAAAAAAAAATTATTCGTGGCAAATCTGCTTCTGGGAATGGTCTATGATAATTTGGAATGAAGGAAATTCCAAGATATTTCATGAAAGAAAAAAGACTAAATGATTCTTTGAAGAATAGCAGACCTTTTAATTAGCATCCTAGTTACTCTCCAGACTCCCGGAGTGTGTCTGTAAGAAGTAATTTGTAGACATTAACATTATTTATCAAGCTTTAAAATGATCACAGCAAATGTAAATAAGTGTGTTTGAATTAGGGGAACTAATGAGTTTCTCTTTTAAATTTAAAGTAAAGGAAAAGCATATATCTCTATCGGACATTGACCATGTTTTTTAGATATTTCATAGAGAACTAGCTATGAAATTTCCATGAATAAACTTAATAATAGGATGAAGGATCTCAATAGCATTTGTATGCCTTATGTATTGAATGAGTCATAGCTAAAAGATATATGAGAATATAGGTAGAAATTGGAATGTAAATTTTCTAGTTAAAAATTATTCATCTGTTTCAAAGCACCTTGTCCCTCCCCATCCCTTGTTCCTCCCCTCACCAAATCTGATGTGCTTCTATTTGCTCTACACACTTAGGGCTACAGGAAGATGTGGTTCTTGCCCCAAGAGTGTTTACATTATATGAAGAAAGATTTTCATGGCGTTGTGTCTGACCTGTGATTTTACAATTGAGGAGACTGGCTCTACCAGAACAGAGCAGTAGCTTCTTTTCTATTTGTTGTCATAGAGAATTATCTGGAGCACTGGGAAACTGAATGGCTTGTCTAGAGTCACACAACTGGTACCTGTCAGAGGTCTTCCTGATGCCAGGGCAGGCTCTCCCTCCTCTGCCCCAACCAGCTTCATAAATAGGGCAAATAGCTCCTGTAATGCAAGAGTACAATTTCGTACTAAACTGTAAAATATTGATTAGGAGAGTACCAAGAGTTCAGAGGGGAGAGCTGATCGGTGTCTGGTGAAATAATCTCTAAAACCGAAGGATCAAGGGCTTTACAAAGGAGGAAGGCCTCTAACTAGGTAGGGATAGGTAAATAGAATTTGGAAATTGTAGGCAAAGGAAAATGAACAGAAAAAGGATTGAATGAATGTTAGTGCAAAAAGAGAAAGAAAAGGATGACTTGATTGGAACAGAGGGCACAAAGTCACGATACTTTGTATTTATTCTTACAATGCTTTAGAATCCAGAAAGCACTTTTCCTCAACTTGGAGAGATGCTTAATACAATTGTTATCTTTCAGCGAGTTACTTAATCTCTCAGCCTCATTTTCTTCATCTGTAAAATGGAAGCAGTATGATGATCCCTGCTTGTATTCCAGTGTTTTGTGAAAAGAATGTATGTGAAAGCATTTTGAAAACAAGTACATAGTATTGTTGTTATTTAAGGAATAGTACCCTGGCAACTAGGTGGCACAATGGATAGAGTGCAGGGCCCAAAGTCAGGAAGACTACTCTTTGTGAGTTCAAATCTGGCCCCAGACACTAGCTGAGTGACCTGGGCAAGTCACTTAATCCTGTTTGCTTCAATTTCCTTATCTATAAAATGAGTTGGAGAAGAAAGTGGCAAACCACTCCTGTATCTTTACCAAGAAAACCCCAAATGGGGTCATGAAGAATTGGACATGACTGAAAAATGATTGAACAAACTCTGGCAGGGAGAGCCTAGAGTAAAGGAGACCAGCCACAAGGTTGTTGTAATCTGTATATGAGGTGACATTTTGGAGGAAGAAATAGATCAGGTGAACAGATTAGATTTAGACCCACCAATTAGACTGTTTATCTCTCACACTGTTAGCTCCCACTTCCTAGATTTTAACTTGACTTCTCTTTGATCCCTTTCTTTTCTCCTAGTCAATCCCCCCTTAATTCTATTTTTAGCCACTCTTTTTTTATCCTTTACTTTCCTCCTTGACTGTAGTCAGCCATTTCACTTCTGCAGTCTCCTCCACACTTGATTACCTCTTCCTTTCCCTTGCTATCTTTTCTGTTCTGCTAGTCCTGAAACCTGGGTAACTCATACAACCTGCCTGCCTTCTTTGCATTTATTGGGGAATCACCAAGCACAGGTAGAAGTCATTAAATCATCTGAACAGGATCCACTACAAATGTACGCTTTCTAACCCCAGTTAGGCAGTACACAGCCATCTTTTATTCTCCCATCTTTTGTTGACATAAATATATGTGTATATAGGATGAGGTTTAGAGGTTTAGGGGTGCTGGAGCCCCAAAATCATGACACATGGGCCTTGTCTGAAAGAATGCAACCCAAATCTTCTTTCAGCCAGAGAAAAAGTTTATTAGAGATAAACTATACAGGCCTGACTCTTAAGGAATCTGAACATTAATGATGCCCTTAAGGATGAGCGGGCATGAGGAAGTCTCAGCCCCTTAATGGGGGCCAGGGTGGATCTTATATACACTCAAGTAATTTTGGGTGACCAGAGGAGGGGCTGGGTAGAGGATCTAGGTGACTGGGGTGGGGGAGGAGTTTAGGGAGAATTCCGATTGGAATGTCTGGGAGATTGAATATATAATAATATATCATAATGAAGCTGGGATGGGAATGTCCAGGAGGTTGAATAGGAATAGATAATAAAGGGAACTGGAAGGTAGAGGTTTGAATGGGGTCTGAATAAGATCAAACGTGGGACTATTGAGTGGAATACAGCCTCAGGTAACCTTCTGAGAAGAGAGTGAGGTCAAAAAAAAGTTCAAGGGTTTTCTGGGGCTGCAGACAAACGGAAGCCAAATTTGTTTTGAGGCAAGGGGCAAAGGTCTCATCTTGGGCCCATACCCTATCATATATACATATATGTGTATATGTATATATAGACATATATGTGTATATGTATACATATACACATATACATACATACATATATATATGAAGTATATCTATAAAGAGAGAGCACACACAAGAGAGCTTCTAAGATCTCTTTCAGCTCTAAATCCATGATGCTGTAATTCCATGGCAATATACTTTACTGATTTTCTACTTGTATTTCTTGTCAGCCCTTTTTGGTATGCAGATGAGTCTCAGATCTATTTATCTAGCCCTAACCTTTCAGCCTCCAGTCTTATATTTCCAACTGTCTATTTATTGGATATCTCATACTGAAATTTCCATACGTTTCTTAAATTCAACATGTCCAAAACTGAACTCATTATCATTTCTCCAAAAACCTTTCCTCTTCCTAACTTCCTCATTACTGTCAAAGGCACCACTATCTTCCCAGTCAACTAGACTTGTAACTTAGGTGTCATCCTTCCTCTCTCTCCTTGCCTCCCCAGATATCTTTTATACTTTCTCTCCTGCCACTGCCACCACCCTAGAATAGGCCCTCATAGCTGCAGGCCCAGATTACTTCAATAACTTGTTGATTGGCTTCCCTGCCTCAAATCTCTCCCCACTCCAGTTTATCCCCCACTTAGCTGTCAAAGTGATCTTCTACAACACAGGTCTGACCATATCCCTCCCCTGTTCACTTAAACTCTAGTGGTTCCCTACTACCTCCAGGATCAAATATAAAATTCCTCTTTTCTACTTTTAAAGTCCTTCCTACCTTTCTAGTCTCCTCGCACCTTATTCCCTTCCAGGTACCCTTCCAGTGACCTCTTTACTGTTCCATCTCTCTGTTCTGTGTATTTTCATTGACTCATCCTCATGCCTAAACTTTCTGTCTCCTCAGCTCTGGCTCTTAGTTTCCTTCAAGTCTCAACTAAAATCCATGCAAGAAGCCTTTACTGGTTCTGTTTTCTCAATTTCTCCTGGTTATTTTTGTTTGAACATGGTTGTTTGCATGTTGTCTCCTCTTATTAGACTGTAAATTCCTCAAGGTTGGGGACAGCTTTTGCCTTTCTTTGTATTTCCCACTGCTTAGCTCAATGCGTAGTACATAGTAGGTGGTTAATAAATGCTTGTCTTTGATATCACTATGTTTTCTCCTCCAATTCCCTACACATAATTTTCTCCCAGGGCCCTCTCTGTGTTCAACTTTCTTTTCTCTCTACATTCCTTCCATTGTCTACCTTAACTTCAACTGTTAACCTGTGTACTGTGGAGTACACAATCTGCATGTTATCACCAGCCCTAAATTCTCCCATAGCTCCATCTAGCTCAAACAGGACTTATCATTTTGACCTCTTGACAGTTTTTTCTTTATCTGTTGATGGAACCATCGTTCTCCCAGTCACATTGGCTCAAAACCACAATCGTGGAGAGGTAGAGCCAAGATGGCAGAGTAGAAGGAAGCAGTGTAGCTGAGCTCTAGGCCACAACTCCTCCAGAGAGATCTATAAAATGCACCAGACTGAATTCTGATGGAGAGATCCAGAAAAAGACACAGTGAGTCCTTTGTCCAGCCCTGGTCAGCATAGGGAGACAGAATTCTACAGACACTGGGGACAGGGTCAGGTCAGGAGCCCTCCTGCATCCAGGGAGAAGCTGCTCACTAGCACAAAAGGAGGTCCAAGATGTATCTTGGAACCTCTTTAGACCCACACTGGAGCACTGCCATGGGGACAGATGCCAGCTGACATCTTTGTTGCTCATTATATAATGCCAGGTCTCAGCCCATTGTACAGTCCCAGGTCTCAGATCTAGAGAGGAGTGAGAAGGGGGTCAGCTCAAAGCAGAGGTGTTGCCTTTCCCAGGCAGGCACGCATGCCTTAGGTGGTGTACTGAGAAAAGAGGAAGTTCAGAGACCATTGGCTGGCAGCAGTGATGTGGTGCCAGATCCCAAGCTGAAAACAGGTTCTCAGTGCCAACATCTAGCCCAACCTGCAGAGGAATAACCAAGGCAGGAAGCCCACACCAAAGGGGAGCCGACAACTCTGCCACTTGGAACCAACAGAGCTTTCCATCTGGCTGATAGGGTCGAATCCGGTAGCAGTCTACTATTGCTCAGACCCAAACTCAGGTCAAGAACTTGCACAACTCAGACCAGGGGGACAGCAAGCTGACTTTGCCCTGCATCAGATGACTTATGGAGCACTGAATGCTTGTAAGTCCCCAGGCTGCCCTGAGATTCTGAAACAATATAACGCTATACTCCAAGAAGGCAGCAACAGGACCAACCCAGATTTTCCTCCAGAAAAGTGCTTTAGCACAGTGCCTGTTATTATACACATGTTGGCTATTACTATTGTTATTAGGTCCAAAGTGAGGAAGTAGGTTGGAAGAATAAGCAAACAAAAAAGAAGAACCCCACCATTATGAGTTATCATGGCGGTGGGTTGCTCTAGACACAACCACAGAAGAAGATAATGACTCGAAAACATCTGCCAGCGATGCCTCAGAGATAAACATAGCTTGGGCACAGATTCAACTAGAATCCCTGGAAGAGATATGAAGCATGAGTTAAGGAAAAAAAAGAATTAAAAAATCTTTTTATAAATGGAATGAGAGTGCTTGAAAAAAACTGGAAAAAGAAATGAGAAGAATTGGAAAGGGAGATAACAGCTTGGCACAAGAAGCATAAAACCTTGCCTAAGCAACAAACTCCTTGAAAATTTAAATGGACTAAATAGTATCTCCTGACTGCTTCATGAAGCAACAAGAAATATTAAAACCAAGTCAAAAGGTTCAGGAAGAAAATGTAAAGTATTTCATAGCAAAAACAACTGACCTGGAAAGCAGATTTAAAAAATTTATATCATTGGATTGTCTGAAGACCATGACCAAAAAAAGCTCTCTAGACATCCTATTTCAAGAAATCTTAAAAGAAAATTGCCTAGCTTCTTAGAACCATAGGGCAAGGTAGAAATAGAAAGTATCCTCCAATTATCTCCTGAAAGAAACTCCAAAATGAAAACTCCCAGGAAGATCATAGCCATAATCCAGAGCTTCCAGGATAAATTAAAAATACTTCAAGCAGCCAGAAAGAAAGAATTCAGATACTGAGGAGTCACAGTCAGGATCACACACAATTTAGCAGTCACCAAACTACAAAGGAGCAGAGAACTTGGGATATGATATTCCAGAAAGCAAAGGAGATATGTATGTAGTTCTCTACATATATATCTCCATGAAAACACACACACATATCATTATAGGCTTACGGTCAAGAATAACTTACCTAGCAAAACTGAGTATCATATTACAGGTAAAATGGATCTTTAATGAAATAGAGGACTTCCAAGCATTTCTGATGATACACCAGAACTTTGGAGAAACTTTGAAGTTCAAACAGAGGATTGAAGAGAATCATAAAAAGGTAAACATGAATAAACAATGATAAATGACTAAATATGGATAAACTGCTTACATTCAAATATGAGGTGATGAGAAGTGTGTCCCCTCTGAACCCTACCATCATCAGGGTTCAAATAGGAAGTCCAATTAGATAATGTCTTGATGATCTTAAGAAAAGAATAGGAAGAGGGGGAAGAGAAATACAGTGTGGGGTAAGGGGAGCAGGGAAAGGAAAATTAGGGAAAATTATCTCACATTATGAAGGTATACAAGTAGACAATTATACAAACAAAGAAGAGGAAAGGGGGGAAGCAGCTGACTCTTAAACTTCACTTATCTGAACTGGTCAAAAGAAAGAATAAACACAGAGAAACTCACAGTTTGTGTGTACAGTTAAATTTGTGTGTGTGTAGAGACATTTCACTCAACAGAAAAATAGGGAAAGAGTAGAAAGAGGGAGAGAGGATTAGAGAGAGGACAGATTAAGAGAAGGATTAGTCCTAAGGAAAACAACTTCCAAGGATGTACAAAAATATGCAAAAATATTTATTATATCTTTTTGAGATGGCAAAAATGGGATTGGGGGGCATAAAATGGGGAATAGAAGAACAATTTGTTGTATATAAATGTGAATGGAATATTAAAATGCTGAATTCTTATCAGCATAATGACCCACCAGGATTCCAAGGGACTAATGAAACGTACTACCCGCCTCCTGCCAGAGAGGTAAAAGACTCAGAATGCAAAATGAGACTTTTTTTTTTGTTTTGGACATGGCCAGTGTAATGATTTGTTTTGATTGATTATACATGTTCATAATGGGTTGTGTTTTTCTCATGAACTCAATTCAGGATATGGGGAAGAAGGCAGATCTTGGTTGATTAAGACAACTAAAATTTAAAAAAAAAAGAAAAGAAACCTGTCATTTTTTATTTTCCTTCCTAACTCTCTCCAATCTAATCAATGCCTAAATCCTTTAGCTTCTACCTCTACACTATCTCATCTTCCACTCGCCTTCCAGCCTTAACCTATTCCTCACTGCTCTCCCTGTTCCCAGTCTTATAACTTTTCTGTCTTTCGTGCCTTCCAGACTGTTGCTAATACATAGGTGTGATTATAAAACTGCCCCTCCCAAATTGTTTAGGGTTCCCCCTTCCCAAATTACTTACTGAATAACGTACGTACTCCTTAGGCTATTATTTAAGATTCTCTATAGTTTGGCCCTAGTGTTAGTACATAGGACTTTTTTTTCATATACTATATATTTTAGTTAAACTCTTCTAGTATTCACTCTTGTCTGTACCTCTATGAACACTATACTCTCTCCCCATATAGCTGTTGTTGACATCTTTCCCTTTCAGACCCATAAAAAGGATGGTTCCCCCCCCCCACAAGCTATCCAAGCTAGATAAGTGAGCTATCTGTTCTATACATTCTTTTAGAACTTGTAAAGCTATTAAAGCTTAAAATTTCACTTAGTCTTTTGGGACACTGTATGTAATGTGAATTATAGTCGTCATTTCCCCCTTCCCTTAAAAACTCTTCAGGACAGAGGTTTCTAAATCCCCTAAATCTTTTTTATCCTCAGTGCCTAATAAAATGTATTTTACTTAGTAGGTAGGTACTTAATAGGTTTATGTTTTAACTTTAGAATCTAAGGCAACTGCAAGGTTTCTAGGTTGGGAGACTGGGAAAATGGTGGTAGCATTGATTGATGGGGCAGTTAGGAGCCAATTCTAATGAAGAAATTTGAATTGAACTCACACCAGGACATCCAAGTCAACTGACATCTTTATGGGTGGTTGTAATAAGTAATTAGAACATGGAGGGAAGGGGTGATGGTGCCAGAACTGAAGTGTTTGGATCCTTTTTACCAGAAAAGGTAGCAGAAATAACATTTTATTGAGATTCTACCAACTACAATATGTGGGGCTAAATGAGATTTAAAAACTATTCAGAAACAATTTACTTAGCATCAGTAATAATTCTTGCTTTTAAGGACCTTATTAGCATCTAATAGAGATAGTGATAACTTGTGTTTTTACACTTTAAAGTATACCAAGTGTTTCTTCAAAACCAACTTGTGTGATATATGTATTATTGATATCCTATTTTTATAAGATAATTAGCATTGTAACCAGTCACTAATAGCAGTTATTTTAGTAGTAAATACCTCAAAGTGTTCTACTCTTTCCCATTCTTTAGTTTTTTTAATTATAAGTATGATTTTATTACATTCTGACCAATGACAAAATTCGTATTGAGCAGAGAGTGAGAGGAGATGTAGAAGCATAAGCGTGTAGCCAGTTTTTGCAAGGAGTTTGGTCAAGAAAGTACCATATGCTTGATGAATTCTTGAGTATAGATTGAAACATACTTTTTTCACTTTCCTTATATTTTGTTTTTTTTTGTGTGTGTTTTTTGCAACATGGCTAATATGGAAACATGTTTTGACTTCACATGTATAATCAATGTCATTCTGCTTGCCTTCTTAAGGGAAGGAGAGAATTTAGAACTCAAAATTTTAAAAAATGAATGTTAAAAATTTTTACATGTAATTGGGGAATATTTAATGAAATAAATAAAAATATGTCAAAGTGCAAAAAAAAAGGTTGTTTGTGAGAACAAACCCCAAAATCTGAAATTGTTATAGAAAGAAATTTATTAAGTTGTTTGGTAGAGGAGAGGAGCTGGAAAGAAAGTGTTGGCTACCTCTCATCTAGGCTCTAGGAGATTTAATTATATATATACACGAGAGCCAAATGTACACCATTAAGCAATTTTGCAAAGAAAGCAAATTGAAAGAAAGAAAGAAAGATAGATGAGGTGGATATCAGTAAGCATAAACATTCAATAAAATTTGGGCAAAGCCAAAACACAAGGGAATCCAAAACATAAGCTTGGGGTGATCCCAAACAAGACCTAGTGTGTGGGGACCCAAAAGAAGAATGTTTTGGGTAGATCCAGGAGATCCACCCAAAATTAGGTTGGGAGACCCTAAAATTCCTTGTATCTCCAGTATTCCAGGACAACATTCTGGGTTCAAATAATCTCTAGTTGCATAAAGTTAGATTTAAACAGTACAATAAATGATAATCTACAAAAGGAGGGAGATATATTAGTATCTTATACTCAACTTGTGCTATAGTTCAGCCAAAATAGACTCATTATTCTCACATATTCTGTCTTTGTGCTTAAAGACTATTTCTTATACCAGGAATGACCTCTTGCCTTCCCTCATGTCTACATAATGAAAATTTACCTATCCTTTAAAGTCTTGCTAGAATAACTGCCACCTTCCTTAAGCCTCTCTCTTGATTCCCCAGTTTATCCCCAAGTTGATCTTAATCTTACCCACCCTTAGTCTCTCCTGATTCAGGTGGACTCAACTAGAGAACAAACACGTATTAAATACCCACCATATGTAAGGCATTGTGCTAGGTGTTGGTAAGTAAGAAGATGAAAACAACATAGTATTTATCACTAGAAAACATACAATACAAATAGGTATCATTTTGTATTATAGTTAATCTGTATGAACTATAAAAAATTCATCTAGAAGAACAAAAGGTGAAGAATATCGAGGGAATCAATAAAAAAAAGTGAAAGAAGGCAGCTTAGCAATACCAGATTTCAAACTATATTACAAAAGTGGCAATCATCAAAACAATCTGGTACTGACTAAGAAATAGAGTGGTGGAATAGATTAGGTACACAATACACAGTAGTAAATTATCATAGTAATCTAGTATTTGATAAGCCCAAAGATCAAAGCTTTTGGGGCAAGAACTCACCATTTGACAAAAATTGCCAGGAAAATTGGAAAGCAGTTTGTCAGAAACTAGGAATAGAACAACATTTCACACACTGGAAGTAAGGTCAAAATGGATAAATGATTTAGACATAAAGGATGATACCATATGTAAACTGAGGGGCATGGAAAAATTTACCTCTCAGATCTATGGATAATAAAAGAGTTTATGATCAAATAAGAGCTAAAGAGGATCGCAGGAAGTAAAATGGATAATTTTGATTACATAGAATTAAAAACGGTTTGCATAAATAAAACCAATGCAGTTAAAATTAGAAGGAAATCAGGAAACTGGGAAACAATAGCAAATTTCTGTGATAAAGACCTAATTTCTTAAATATTTAGAGAACTTAGCCAAATTTATAAAAATAAGAGTCATCTCCCCCACATGATAAATGGTCAAAGGATATGAACAGGCAGTTTTCAGAGGAAGAAATCAATCACATGAAAAAAATGCTTTAAATCACTACTGATAAGAGAAATGCAAATTAAATTAACTCAGAGGTACTATCTCATATCTATCAGATTGGCTGACATGACAGAAAAGGAAAATGATAAATGCTGGAGGGCATGTAGAAAAGTAGGTACACTAATGCGCTGTTAGTAGAGTTATGTACCGGAGAACAGTTTGGAACCGTGCCCCCAAACGGCTATAAAACTGTGCATCTATCCTTTGATCCAGCAGTTCCACTGCTCGGCTCAGTCTCTATCCCAAAGAGATCAAAGGAAAAGGAAAACAACCTATGTGTATAAAAATCTTTATAGCAGCTCTTTTTGTAGTGGCAAAGAATTGGAAACTGAGGAGATGCTCATCAATTTGGAAATGGCTGAACAAGTTATGGTAGATGATTGTGATGGAATATTATTGTGTTATAAGAAATGATGAGGGGAATGGTATCAGGAAAACATGGGAAGGCTTATCTAAACTGATGCAAAGTGAAGTATGCAGAATCAGAAGACCATCTTACACTTATGTAAGCGTAATATATGTAGCAACAATATTGTAAGGATGATCAACTGTGAAAGACTTAGCTACTTTGATCAAGATAATGATCCAAGAAGATTCCTAAGATTTTGTTGTTGTTCAGTTGTTTTCAGTCATGTCTGACTCTTTGTGACCCCATTTGGGGTTTTCTTGGTAAAAATACCAGTGGTTTGCTATTTCCTTCTCCAGCTTATTTTACAGGTGAGGAAACTGAGGCAAATAGGGTTAAGTGACTTACCCATGGTCACACAGCTAGTAAGTGTCTGAGGACAGATTGGAATTCACAAAGATGAGTCAGTCCTCCTGTCTCCAGGCTATTTACTCCACTATTCACTCCACTATTCACTACACCACTTTGATAATGATTCAAGACAATTTCAAGGGACCCATTATGAAAAATACTCTTGACCTCCAGAGAGAGAACTGATGAGCTCTGAGTGCAGATTGAAGCATACTTTTTTCCACTTCATTTTTGTCACTTTTTTTTTGCAACATTGCTAATTGCATGACTTCATATGCGTAATTGATGTATTGCTCACCTTCTCAAGGGGTGGGGAAAAGGCTGGAGGAAGAGAACTTGGAACTCAGAATTTAAAAAAAAAATGTTAAAAATAAAGGAAAAATAATTATGTGTTAGTCATTTCTTCATATGCTGTACTGAGTTCCATGTAAGTAGGGACTGTTTCTCATTTAATTTTGTAATCTTCTCTGGTATCTATTGGAGGAAGACTCAGATTAAAATTATTTTCCTTATTCTACTCTGTATCATCCACTGTTGGAATCGCTCAGATTCGGTCTTCATGTACAACTTCTTAACTTCAAGTGCATTAGGTGAAACTTGTATTTGTTTGTTTTGTTTTTGTTTTTTAAGGCAATTGGGGTTAAGTGACTTGCCCAGGGTCACACAACTAATAAGTGTCTGAGGTCAGATTTGAACTCAGGTCCTCCTGACTCCAGGACTGGTGCTCTTATCCACTGCACGACCTAGCTGCCCCATGAAACTTGTATTTGAATGCTGTGTATTATATTATTTGTTAAATTTTTTTTGAGGAAAGTTATCTATATTACAGCTTTATTTCCTTAAAGTGACAAAGTGATTTTTAGATATGTAAAGAATACTTTTATTTTTTTTAGGAAGATTATTTTTTTTAAATTTTTTTTATTTATTTATGTTAGATTTTTTTTAAACTATCTAACAAGCAACAGAAAACAAATAGTTAAAATGGTTATTTGATACACTTATAAATGTACTTTGAATCAATAATCTATGAAATAATTCAATGCAACTTTCCTCAAGGAGATCAAACTTTGTGTGTCTTCTTACCATGGAGAAATTGGTTTCCTATTTCTGTTAGGTTGCCAGAATGTTTTCCCATATGCGTATCTTTGTTAATCTTTTAGTTTTTAGATGTTTTGTTAACTTTCATGAATTTTCATTGTATGTGGCTATTTTTTGTATTACCTGTTAAACTGTAGTCATTTAGTTTTAGACTACTTTTTTCCCCCTCTGTGCCTATAAAGACTTAGAGAAATTAATTCCATTTAAATATTTGGTGTTTCTTTAAATTTGTGCTATGTTGTAAGCCATCTTCTTTCATAAGAAAGCAAGAATGTGGTACTGGATCATTGGAGGGCATTTTAGTTATTCTATCCACTAATGTTGCTTTGGCCATGTTTTAATCATTGCTTGCTCCTGAAGGCAGCTCAAGAAACAAAGCTCAATGAACATTAACAATCTCTTAAAATAATGTATTTTGAGTTAGGTTGCATTTTGATGGTTATGTAATATTCATAGACAGGTTGGATTTATTTTCTTAAAATGCAGCAATTCAGACAAAAATTGCACTTTTGTATTAGTGAAATGAATCAGTGATTTATTTGTTTCTACAGGTGCTGGAGAGAACTTGGAAAACACAATGGCAGCCTTTCGGCAGTAAGTATGTAAAAAGAGACTCCTATGTTAGATATGCTTTTATAGTGGAAGAGAATTGCCCTCACTGAGGAAATAAGATAGGTGGTGGTATCCCTGTTTTTATAAGGCTGCTTTTAAAGAAATTTTTTATTGATGCCCTGTGTCTTTATGTCAGTCATTTTCACTTCTTTCCTCACTGACCCCTCCCTTGTGACAAAGAGAAACAATTAAGTAAAAATACCCAGTACAAAGTCCATACTTGACAATTTATTTGATTTTCTGTTTTAGTAGTCTTCCACTCCCCTCTGTGAGAGGGAGATGTTTCATTATGTCTTCTCCAGACTCCAGAACCTTCATTGGTGTTTCTATTACTTTATTTAATAATCCTTAGTTCACCTTCCTTTTAGTGATCTTTAAATTGTTATAGCCATTGTATAAAATTGTTCTTTCATACCACATCATTTTATTGAAATCTTCCCATGTTTCTTTGAAGTCCTTGTATCCACTATTTGTTACTGCACAAAACCATTTCATTCTATCCAAATGCCATAGTTTTTGATTAGTACCCACTTTGTTTCTAGTTCTTTACTACCACAAAGAGTGCCACTATAGATACTTTGGTATTTATTAGAACTTTACTTATGTTTTTGACTTCCTTGAGTCTATGTCCACTAGTGGGATTGGTGAGTCAAAGGGTATGGACAATTTGATCACTTTTCTTGCATGATTTTAGCTTGAAATCTAAAATAGTTGGGCACATCACAGCTCTGCCACAATGCATAATGTGCTTTTCTTCCCACAGTCCATTCAGTGTCAACTGTTATAATATTTTTCCTCTTTGCCGATTTTCATGGCATGGGGTGAGATCTCAAGAGTTGTTTTAACTTACATTTCTTTTTTTTTTTTTTTCTTTTTTTTTTTTTTTGTGAGGCAATTGGGATTAAGTGACTTGCCCGGGGTCACACAGCTAGTAAGTGTAAAGTATGTGGTCTGAGACTGGATTTGAACTCAGGTCCTCCTGACTCCAGGGTCAATGCTCTATCCACTGCGCCATCTAGCTGTCCCTTAACTTCCATTTTTCTTACAATAGTGATTTGGATTATATTTTGATGTGGTCCTCTATAGTTTGCAAATCTTTTTTGAAAAAATGTTCATATACTTTGATGATTTTTATTAGAGAATGGCTTATTTGAGTTTTTATACAATTGTATCAATTCCCTACATGGTATGGATATTGATATTCCCAGTGATATTTGATTTGTTTCGAATATTTTTCTCACTTTACCATTTCTTTTCTAATTTTTTTTATTTTGTTCACACAAAAGCTTTTTAATTTCATGTAATTGAAATGATCTATTTTATATTTTATGATTCCTTTTGTTCCTTGTTTATAAGACTTCATTTTAAAAAAAATTATCATTAAATATTTGTTACAATGAGTGTTGGGCTCCTGTATAGCTAAAAAAATTAGGAACTATATATTTTTTTTGTTTTTTTAGGCAATTGGGGTTAATCGACTTGCCCAGGGTCACACAGTTAGTAAGTGTCAAGTGTTTGGTCTGAGGCCAGATTTGAACTCAGGTCTTCCTGACTTCAGGGCCGATGCTCTATCCACAGAACTATGTTTTTTTTAAGCTTAAAGGAAACACAACTATGAACAAACTGATGCCCAGTAGTTCCAGAGAATGAATTAAAATACTTGATATGTTTTGTTGTTTTTTTTAAAGGTTATGCTATATATCTTTCAAACTAATGAATTTATAGAGAGGGGTGTCTCTAGTCTTTTGGGCTCTCCACAGATTTTTTAGCCTTTTAAAAATTTTTTAAAAAATTTAAAAAATACTTTTATTGCCTCCTTTGAAAAGGTAAGTTATAGTGTTTATGTTTCTAAGTGCTTTACAGGGAAGCAGAAAGAGCAGACTATTCCTTATCTTAATTGACTAAATGGTTACTATCAATCTAATGAGAAGATTGTTTTCTTTTCCCATAAAAGTCAAAAGTGAATTGAAAAGTTAAAAAACCACATGAAAGGAAATGGTTTGTCTATATAAAGAATAGTGTTTTCTTGCATAATTGGTGAGTCTCTGTATATTTGTACAAGTAGATACAGTGGACCACGAAATCACGAAATCTGGAATTTATTTCTGGTTTTCTCTCTGGCCTATTTAATGACTTTTTTTTCCTTGCAAATTATTTCCCCTTTCTGTGTCTGTTTTCTTACTTGGTCCAGTGGTTCTGCTTTCCTATTTTCCAAGGCTTCTCTGAAAAATACATTTTTTCCTACATTTTTCAATTCTCTGTTCTTCTCTAAAATTAGGCAGAGATTTTTCCTTTGTCATTGTACTGTGAAAAACAGCTTTAAATTACTCCATTTACAATATTTACTTTATCATTATGAAATTGCAACCCTCTACTCATATGATATGGTCTTTCACCCAAAAATTTTTATCTAAGTTATTTTATTTAAATTCTCATTATCAAGGCAGCTAGATGGAGCAGTGGATGGAGCACTGGCCCTGGATTCAGGAAGACCTGAATTCAAATCTGGCCTCTGACACTTGACACGTATTAGCTCTGTGACCCGGGGCAAGTCACTTCACCCTATTGCCTCGCGCCACCCCCCCCCCCAAAAATCTCATTATCTTTGGAAGGGAAGAAGTAGTACCTTTGCAAAGACTTTTAAATGTCAAATTCTTGTCAACATTTCTTTGAAAGTTGTGCTGCCTTTTTCTTTGAATAATTTCAGCATTCTGTATGTTAAAGTGTTTTTTACAGACTTATTTCTCTGAAGCTCTTACCCAAAACCACCCTGTGGTTTCATAGGGGCTACCCTATCAAATGTAAACCAAAGCAATTGCATTTAACATGGCATTTGTAAAGGTAGCAGGTTTTAAATGACAAATATTGTAAGGACTAGGGTTTGGTCTTTGAAAATTATCAATTTAAAATTCTTCGCAGTCATCAAAAAGCATCTCATTTGGGTGTGTTTTTTTTTTCTTGCTAGACATAGCACTTCTGGAGTAAAATATTTTCTTTAGAAGAGCACATTTTTTTCTGAAGTATTGTTATTCAAATCAAATAAGAAGCATAATAAAGAATTATATATATCCTTCTCCATAAATCTTTATGTAGCTTTTTGGATTTCTTCATTTTTCTTTGAATTTTTTTCTATTGTTCAAAAGAAGGAAGTTACTATTTTAGGCTCCTTATGACTTTGAAGATGTATTTTTTTTTGAAAGATTGTCAGTTAGGCTTCAGAATTCTCTATAAACATAAATAAAATTGCCTTAAATTTCAGTTTTTCCTTTTATTTATGTATTAATCTTTTTGCTTTGTGATTCAGGAGTCTTGGGACTCAAATTTCACTTTATTGACCTCCATTTTGTTCTGTTTTTACTTCTCCTTAGCTTATTTAGTATATTTCTCCTAGGTTCTATAATTACAAGCTCTGTATTATATAATTATCTTTCCCCTCCTAGAAAGCTTTGAGTGATCAGAATTTCAGGAGAGGAGGTGAACAGCCTTCCTATCTGCTTTACTCTTTGTCTGCTTTGCTGTGAATTAGGTCAGGGAAAAGCTAGTCCTTTCCTTCGACCAAAGAAGTCAGAAGAACTGGTCTAGCCTGAGCTCTACCACTTATTAGCTGTGTAATATTGGGCTAAATCACTTTACCTGTCTGAACTTGTTTCCTCTTCTGTGAAGTGGGAATAATTACCTACCTCACAGGGAGTGGGTATAATCTCGAAGCCAGGTAATTTATGTAAAAGTGTGACACAGAGTTGAGAGATTGATCTATTAGTTCTTATGATGACTATGTTATTTCTAAGACAGTGAGGTAGTAGAAGCAACATTTACCTTATGAATAACCTGTTACCTGTTTTGGTGTTTTCTTGACAAAGATACTGGAGTGGTTTGCCATTTCCTTCTCCAGCGCATTTTCAGATGAGGAACTGAGGCAAACAGGGTTAAAGTGACTTGTTAAAGTGATTTGAACTCAGAAAGATGAGTCTTATTGATTTCAAACCCAGCGCTCCATCTGCCTGACTAGGGCATCAGGAATAGGGAGGGGTTTTTTGAGCAGGTACAGAGTCTCTCACACAGTAGGCACTTCATAAATGTTTGTTGATTAAAAGGTGCTGGGGTTTTGGTGATAGGTAATCTGAATAAAAAAAGGCAGCATAATTATCAGCCTTCCAGAGTTTAGAATCTGGATGATAATAGGCAGCTGACTGACAATTTTCTACAGTCGCCAAAATACGTGCTGTATAAATAAATATATGCTATTGGAGAGTTTTATACACTTATGTATACATTCCATCATTTAGTTACAACCTCAGAGCAAACCTCTCGCTCTCCTCAAATGTCCAATCAGTTGCTAAGTTTTAACGGTTTCTGTATCCTTCTTTTCTCTTACATAGCCTTCATGATTAGATCAGGCCCTTATCACCTTCACTTGGACTATTGCAATAGCCCTCTAATTGATCACGCCTGCCTCAAATCTCTCTTTCTTCAGTGTATCCTTCCTAGAGCTGCCAAAGGGCTATTCCTAAAGTGCAGGTCTTACCATACTATCCTTTGCTTAGTAAACTTGAGTGACTCCCAGGCTGCCTTGCTATTCGTCACACAGCATCCCATGTGCTGCTTCCGGCTCTCCTCATGTCTGGCTAGCACTCCTTCCTCTTCCTGCTCTTGAAATCTTTGACTTTCTTCAAAAATCAGAGAAATAAAAGTCTTTTACAGATTCCCCAAGCTGCTAGAGTATTCCCTCTCAAAACTACCTTGTAATTCATTGTATCTACATTATGTATGTCCCATATCTCTATGAGCTGCTTGAGAACAGAGACAGTCTCACTGTATTGTCACTATATCCCCAACACACAGCACAGTGCCCAGCACTCACTACTTGCTGAGTAAAATGCTTGTTGATTGATCAAACTACTTAGGTAAGAATGAATGAAAGTTTAAGAGGAGATAGAATCACTGATTAAGTGTTTATGGATTCTTTATATGTTAGAGTTCCTGTATTCAAATGCAAATAGGTTTAAGTAGTGACAAAAATATATACTATGTACCCATCACTTCCAGGAGTTTTATAGTTCACATGAATGTGTGTCATCATCTATACACCCAGATTTGTACCCTCAGAGTCATCAGCTCCCTCTCCCCCACTTATGAAAACAGTTGCCACATCGTGTGGTTTGTACATAAGGGCCCTGTCACTTCTTGCCTGGACTATTGTAATAGTTTTCTGATTGGTTTCCTAACCTTGTCTCTACCCTGGACAGGCTGTCTGTCTTCCATTCATCTGCCAAAGTGATAAAGTGTAAAGTATGCTTAATTGGGTTTGTTGATACTTGAAAGTTAGGTTAATTAAAAACATTTTAAAAAATTTATTTATTTTTAGTTTTCAACATTCACTTCCAAAAGATTTTGAGTTTTAAATTTTCTTCCACTCCCACTTCTTTTTCCCCTATGCCCCCAGACAGCGTACAATCTGATATAAGTTCTATATTTGCATTCATGTTAAGCATATTTTCTCATTGATGTAAAGAACAATTAAAACTAATGGGAGGAACCACTAGAATGAAACAATAAAACAAAACAACAAAGGGAAAGGAGAGCAAATAGTATGCTTCCCTCTGCATTCAGACTCCATATTTCTTTCTCTGAGTGTGGATAGCAATTTCCATCATGAATCTTTTGGCGTTGTCTTAGATTCTTGCTTTACTGTGAAGAGTCAAGTCTGTCAAAGTCAGTCATCCCATAATGTGGCTGTTACTGTGTACAATGTTCTCCTGGTTCTACTTATTTCACTCTGCATCAGTTCATGTCAGTCTTTCCAAGTTTTTTTGAAGTCTGCCTGCTCATCATTTCTTATTCAGCCATTCCCCAATTGATGGGCATCCCCTCAATTTCTAATTCTTTGACACCACAGAAAGAGCTGCTATAAATATTTTTGTACATGTGGGTCCTTTTCCTGTTTTTATGATCTCTTTGGGATACAGCCCTAGATGTGCTATTGCTGGGTCAAAGGGTATGCACATTTTCATAGCCCTTTGGTCATAGTTCCAAATTGCTCTCAAAAGGTTGAGAGCACTCCACCAACAATGCATTAGTGTTCCAGTTTCTCCCACATTTATCCTTTTCCTTTTTTGTCATGTTAGCCAATCCGATAAGTGTGATGTACCTCAGAGTTGTTTTGATTTGCATTTCTCTAATCAATAGTGATTTAGTTTTGTTTTGTTTTGTTTTTTTGTGAGGCAGTTGGGGGTAAGTGACTTGCCCAGGGTCACATAGCTAGTGAATGTTATGTGTCTGAGGCCAAGTTTGAACTCAGGTCCCCCTGACTCCAGGGCCAGTGCTCTATCCACTGATCAATAGTGATTTAGAACATTTTTTCTTATGACTATAGATAACTTTAGTTTCTTCCTCTGAGAACTGCCTGTTCATATCCTTTGACCATTTATCAGTTGGGGATGAACTTATATTCTTATAAATTTGACTCAGTTCTCTATATATTTTAGAAATGAGGCCTTTATCAGAGACATTGGTTATAAAAATTCTTTTCCTGCTTTCTTCCTAATCTTGGCTGCATTGGCTTTATTTGTGCAAAAACTTTTCAATTTAATGTAATCAAAATTGTCCATTTTGCATTACATCTTGTTCTCTGTCTCTTGTTTGGTCATCAGTTCTTCTCTTCTCCATAGATCTGAAGGGTAAACTATTCCATGCTCTTTTAGTTTGCTTATAGTAATCAGCCTTTATATCTAAATAGTGTACCCATTTTGACTTTATCTTGGTATAGGATGTAAGATGTTGATCTCTGCCTAATTTCTGCCATACATTTTTCCGTTTTTCCCAGCAGTTTTTGCTAAATAGTGATTTCTTATCCCAGAAGCTGGAGTCTTTGGATTTATCAAATAGTAGATTACCATAGTCGTTGACTATTATGTCTTGCATACCTAACCTATTCCACTGATCGACCACTCTGTTTCTTAGTCAGTACCAAGTAGTTTTGATGATTGTTGCTTTATAATACAATTTAAGATTAGGTACAGCTAGGCCCCCTTCCCTTACATTTCTTTTCATTAGTTCCATTGATATTCTGGACTTTTTGTTCTTCCAGATGAATTTTGTTACTGTTTTTTCTAGTTCTGTAAAATAATTTTTTAGTAGTTTGATTGGTATGGCACTGAATAAGTAAATTAATTTAGGTAGAATTGTCATATTATATTAGCTTGGCCTACCCATGAGCAACTGATGTTTTTCCAGTTATTTAGATCTCACTTTATTTTTGTGAAAAGTATTTTGTAATTGTGTTCATATAGTTCCTTGTTTTGTTTTGGCAGGTAGACTCCCAAATATTTTATGGTGTCTACAGTAATTTCAAATGGAATTCCTCTTTCTATCTCTTGCTGCTGGACTTTGTTAGTAATATATAGAAATGCTGATGATTTGTGTGGGTTTATTTTCTATCCTGCAACTTTGCTAAATTTGTTTATTATTTCAAGTAATTTTTTATTTGATTTTCTAGGATTTTCTAAATATACCATCATATCATCTGCAAAGAGTGATAGTTTTGTTTCTTCTTTGCCTATTCTAATTCCTTCAATTTATTTTTCTTCTCTAATTGTTACAAGCTAACATTTCTAGTACAATATTGAATAACAGTAGTGATAACGGACATCCTTGTTTCACCTCCAATCTTATTGGAAATGTTTCTAGCTTATCCCCATTTCATATAATGCTTGCTGATGGTTTTTGGTAGATACTATCTATCATTTTAAGGAAGACTCCATTTATTTCTATGCTCTCTAGTGTTTTTAATAGCAATGGATGTTGTATTTTGTCAAATGCTTTTTCTGCATTTTTGAGATAACATGATTTCTTTTAGTTTTGTTGTTGATGTGGTCAGCTATGCTGATAAGTTTTCCTAATATTGAACCTGCCATGCATTCCTGGTATAAACCCTACCTGGTCATAGTGTTATCCTTGAGATAAGTTGTTGTAATCTCTTTGCTGATATTTTATTTAAAATTTTTGCATCTATATCCTTTAGGGAAATAGGTGTATAATTTTCATTCTCTGTTTTGGCTTTTCCTGGTTTAGGTATCAGCATCATTTTTGTATCATAAAAAGAATTTGGTAGGACTCCTTCACCTATTTTCCCAAATAGTTTGTGAAATATTGGAATTAGTTGTTCTTTAAATGTTTGATAGAATTCATTTGTAAATCTACCTGGCTCTGGAGATTTTTTCCTAAGGAATTCATTGATGGCTTGTTCAGTTTCTTTTTTCTGAAATGGGGTTAAGTATTTTATTTCCTCTTCCATTAATCTGGGTAATTTATATTTTTATAAATATTTATCCATTTGCTAAGATTGTCAAATTTATTGGGATACAGTTGGGCAAAATAGCTTCTAATTATTGTTTTGATTTCCTCTTCATTGGTGGTGAATTTACCTTTTCATTTTTGATGCTGGTAATTTGGTTTTCTTCTTTTTTTAATCAAATTAACTAAAGGTTTATCTATTTTATTTTTTTTCCTTCATAAAACCAGCTCTTAGTTTTATTTGTTAGTTCAGTAGTTTTCTTAATTTCAATTTTATTAATCTCTCCTTTGGTTTTCAGAATTTCTAATTTGGTATTTAATTGGGGATTTTCAGTTTGTTCTTTTTCTAGCTTTTTTAGTTGCATGCCCAGTTCATTGATCCCTTCTTTCTCTATTTTATTCATGCCCTAAGGAATGCTTTCACTTCATCACATAGGTTTTGCTATGCTGTCTCATTATTGTCATTCTCTTGAATGAAGTTATTGATTGTTTCTATGATTTGTTGTTTGACATTCTTTAGGATTAGATTATTTAGTTTCCAATTAATTTTTAGTCTGTCTTCCCGTGGCCCTTTATTACATGTAATTTTTATTGCTTCATGATCTGAAAAAGATGCATTTAATATTTCTACCTTTCTGTATTTGATTGTGAAGTTTTTATGCCCTAGTGCATGGTCAATTTTTGTTTAGGTTCCATGTACCACCAAGAAAAAGGTATATTCCTTTCTGTCCCCATTCAGTTTTCTCCAGAGGTCAACCATATTTAACTTTTCTAAGATTCTATTGATCTCCTTAACTTCTTTCTTGTTTATTTTGTGGTTAGATTTATCTAGTTCTGAAAGGGGGAAATTGAGGTCCCCCACTAGTATAGTTTTGCTGTCCATTTCTTCCTGTATCTCCCTTAACTTCTCCTCTAAGAATTTGGCTGCTATACCACTTGGTGCATGTATGCTTAGTAAATGATATTACTTCATTATCTGTGGTACCTTTTACCAGGATGTAGTTTACTTCCTTATCTCTTTTAATTAGAACTATTTTTACTTTTGCTTTGTCTGACATCAGGATTGCTACCCCTCCTTTTTTTTTTTACTTCAGCTGAAGCATAATATATTCTGCTCCAGCCTTTTACCTTTACTCTGTGTGTACCCCTCTGCTTCAAATGTGTTTCTTGTAAACAACATGTTATAGGATTATGATTCTTAATCCACTCTGCTATCCATTTCCGTTTTATAGGAGAGTTCATCCCATTCACATTCACAGTTAGGATTACTATTTGTGTCTTCCTTTCCATCCTGTTCCCCCCTATGCTGTTTATGCTTTTTTCCCTCCTTTTTCCCTTTCCATTCTCAGTAGAGTTTTGCTTTCAATCACTGCCTCCCTCAGTCTGCCCTCCTTTCTATTAGCCTCCTCTCTTTTCTTTTCCCTTTACCCTTTTTACTTCCTAGAGGGTAAGTTAGATTTCTATATCTGATTATGTTATTCTCTCTTTGAACCAAATCTTATAAGAATAAGGTTCAAACAATGCTCCCTTCTTTCCCTCTACTGTATTTGGGTTTTGTGCCTTTTCATGTGATGTAATTTATCCTCTTCTGCCTCCTCCTTTTTTCTTCTCACAGAACAATCCCTTTTCACCACTCAATAAGATTTTTTACCATCACATCAAAGTCAACTTAAACCCTATGTCTAAGTATACCCCCTTTTAAATATCATAATGACATTACAGTTCTTAAGAGTTACAAGTGTCATCTTCCCTTGTAGGGATATAAACAGTTTGCCCTTATTAATAATATGTTGTTGTTTTCTTTCCTGTTTCCCTTTTTATGCCTTTCTTGAGTCTTGTATTTGAAGGCCAAATTTTCTGTTGAGAAGGTTTGGAAGTCTCCTTTTTCGTTGAATGTCCATCTCCTCCCCTGAAAAATTTTGCTCAGTTTCACTGGGTAGTTGATCCTTGGTTGTAATCCAAGCTCCTTTGCCATGTGAAATATTAAATTCCATGCCCTCTGGTCTTTTAATGTAGAAGCTGCAAGGTCCTGTGTAATCCTGTGGTTTCCATGTTACTTTTGTGGCTGCTTGCAGTATTTTCTCTTTGATCTGGTAATTTTGGAATATAGCTACTATATTCTTTGGCATTTTCAATTTGGGATCTCTTTCAGGAGGTGATTGGTGGATTCTTTTGATGACTAATTTACCCTCTAGCCCTAAGACCTCAGGGCAGTTTTCTTTGATGATTTCCTGAAGGATGTGGTCCCGGCTCTTTTTTTCATCATGGTTTTCAGTTAGACCAATATTTTTTAAATTGTCTCTCCTGGATCTATTTTCCAGGTCAGTTGTTTTACCAATGAGATGTTTTACGTGTTCTCGTATTTTTTTCATTCTTTTGTTTCTGTTTGACTGATTCTTGCTCCCTTGTAGAGTCATTAGCTTCTACTTGCCCCATTCTGATTTTTAGGAGTTGTTTTCTTCTGATAGATTTTGTTCCTCCTTTTCCATTTGGCCCATTTTACTTTTTAAGGAGTTCTTCTCTTCAGTGAGTTTTTGTGCCTCCTTTTCCATTTGGCCAATTCTGCTTTTTAAGGACTTGTTTTCTACAGTTAATTTTTGTCCTTCCTTTTCCAAGCTATTGACTCTCTCTTGCCTACCTCTCATTTCTTTTTCCAATTTTTCTTCTACCTCTCTTATTTGACTTTTAAAATCCTACTTGAGCTCTTCCAAGAAAGTTTTTTGGGCTTGGGAGCAGTTCATATTTCCCTTTGAGGTTTCAGATGTTGGTATATTAAACATTTTTAATGGATTGGGGAGGCCAGGTGTCGGGGTGCATCTCTGGGATCTCTGTTACTAAAGAAGTTAAGGCTAGAGGAGTAGTAGACTTCAGGACTTTTAAGGTGTAGTAGGGTAAAACCTATGGGGTGTCCAATTAAGTTTGAAACCAATATTGAGCTCCCAGGAGTGGAGGATGACCTGGCTGCCTAAGGCAGGGAGAGGGAAAAGGAGAGGGAGAAGGAGGGAGAAGGACGGAGGAGGGAGCAGGGAGCAGGGAGCAGGGAGCAGGCTAAAGCTTCTATAATTATAAGGATTTGGCTCAGTATTGGGAAATGTGCCTGAGTGACATAGAGAAGGACCCAGTCTCACATATTCACCCCCCCCCCCAAAAAAAATTAAAGGAATTGGGAGTCAAAGAGCAAAGCCAAGTGTTAGCAGAAGGCAGTTGAAGAGGAGAGATCCCTACACATACTAAGTTCGGAGCCGGAAAGTAGGGGAATAATGTAACAGGGATGCTGTTACGTTAGAGCTAATAAAATTAGGTTGTTAGTGCAGGTGATCATATCTGAATACCCATAGGGCACCTTGGTCCCTATAGTAGTTCACTTTGAGCATGAAGGAAGGAAGCAAATTGTATTTGTAACAGCTAGAATTACAAGTTGGCACACAATCAAGGTTATTAACAATAGAAGATGGCTTTTTGCTTTCAGTCAATGCTAGCCATAGATCTGTTTATGTAACCCACTTGAGAACATATGATTAATAAAGTAACAGTATAACATGTGAATGGAGTTTCATTCTGAAACTATGTGCATCTTTGTTCAGAACTAGAGATTTCCTTTTTTTCTCAGGGAACAGCTCTTCCTTGCCTTTGGCGTACCTAAAGTTTTTTCTCATGCCCTATCAACAACCTACTGGAAATTTAGCTAGAACCTATCTGCTTCTTAAGGTAAAGTAGATACATATTGTTGCTATTCCTGAAACAATATGAAGGCCAGAGTGATAACAAAGTATATCTTAAAAATACTAATGTCTCATTTTTAGCAGTGTCATGTTCATGAATTAGATATCATAGATTTATATATATATATATACATATATCATACATATTTATGTTAAACATTTAAATATATTAAATGTATTTGTTTATATATGTGTGTGTGTATACATATATAATGTGTATATATGCATATATATAAAATATCACTTATATATACAAGTGAAGAAACTGAGGCCCAGAAAGGTTAAGTGATATGCAGATCACATAGGTAGTAAGATGATGGGGGTTGGATTTGGTGATTGTTCATGCTCATAACTAGAAAAAAATAATTTAGTAGCATTTATAAAATATCACTGCAAGTTTATTCACAACAAAGATCCTAAGATATTCATTACCTTTTGTATTAAAAAAAAAAACGCAACCTGCTACCTATATAACTTACTTATGGTAAATAAATCTCTACTGGAGTTCTTAACCAGGGGCCTGTGAATTTTTTTTTTTTAATATGTCAGTAACTGGATTATAGTATAATTGGTTTCCTTTGTAATCCCATGGATTTTATACATTTAAAAACGTTTTGAGAAGTGGTTGATAGGCTTAAAAAGACTGCTAAAAGGGTCCATGACACCAAAAAATGGGATAATCTCTGCTTTGTGGGAACCTTTTTTTAAAAATTAGTGATCTTCCTTTTTAGCATTGCTATTACTTCCCAGTGACTCCTGGCCCCTTCCTCCACTGCCCTCCATCCTTTTTTCTTTTCTTTTCTTTTCTTTTCTTTTCTTTTCTTTTCTTTTCTTTTTTTTTTTTTACCACAGAAGTAGAGTCAGGCAAAAGAAATGAACACATTGACCATATTGACAATGTACTGAAAGTATAAGCCTACCTCAGTTTCTCTCCTCACTTGTAAAATGAGAATATTGGATTCATTGCTAGATAATTGGAAAGCCATATCATTCAGACACTAAATAAAACACTATATAGGTGCATGATAGTATAGTATAAATAGCATTCCATATTCTCATGTTTTCACCTACACCTGCATTTTGAAAAGAACATAAAATTTTATCCTAAATCGTTAATTGTACATTTTCTCCTACTTGAAAAAGAGAGAGAAATGAAAAACATGTCTTGAAATAGAAACTCTGCAACCAAGTGGGCTTCCCAAGGAAATGAGTTGTTTGAGCTAAAGTGCATTCTTCTTTAGCAATTATGCGAATGCTCAAATAACATTACTTTGTCGTTTAGTCAGAAATGGAATTTTCAGAGTAAGAGGGAGTATCATAAGCTAATATTTGTACGTCTTTTGGGGGAGCTAAAGAGAATGAAAGATCTCCTTCTGGTTGATAACGGAATAATTTTCAAAAAGCGTCAAGGTAGAAAGAAATTGCACTTCAGATGACAGCAGTTTTTTTTTTGCTGATTTGCTTGATTTTATTTTGTTAAAATGTATGGTTGTACATGAAATTACACTTCAGATGACAGCATTTTTTTTATTAATTTGCTTAATTTTGTTTTGTTAAAATGTATCATTGTATATTGTCATAGCTTTATGTGTGATTTATTTATTATTTTGTATGCTTATTTGATTATTTGTTTTTGATAGTGGTTAAGTTTATTTTTCTTTTTAATAAAAAAGTATTGATAAGTCAGAGATTCTTGATCTTTTTTGTGCCATGGACCTCTTTGGCAGCAGTGTGTTAAAGCTTATATGGACCCCTTATCAAAATAATGCTTTTAAATGCATAAAATAAAAATACATAGAATTACAAAGGAAACCAATTATATTGACATAGCTATTAAAATATTAAAAACCCAAGCTCACACAACCCTAAGTTAAGAAACCTCTGTGATAGATGATTTACTTGAGGTAAATTCAGATTGACCTCTAAATGATATGGATAACTGACACCAGAGGAGAGTAAAATTCAAGTTACTTGAAAATGAATCTTTTTAGTAGTCAGAAATAAAATCACATGGTAGTCATGGAGATAAAAATTTTCAACCAAATAGGCCATTCAGGCAACTCCATATCCTTCTAATTATATTAGAACTTCTAGTCCATTTTTCTCCATCTTTTCTACAAGAATAATATGAGATAGTTTATTGCCCTCTGTACCACTCCTTGGAGACCAAGTTTCGTTATTCACCTGCCACCCACTGTTACCTCAGGCTAGTCTCTTACTTCAGTTACTGTCTATAGAAGAGAAAAGAATTCACAGCTTCCTACCCCACTTCTTCTCTGATCTTGATCTTCAAGCTCTGCCTTACACCATCCATGTCTTCATGCCAAGTCTGCCTACTTCTTTCACTGTGCCCTCTGAAATTTGTGATTGGTAATAAACAAACCACTTGATACTAGACCTCTTGCTCTTACAATCCTCTTTTTTTGACCTAGCTCCCTTCTGATGACATTGCATCCCCACTGTCTAGAAGGTACAAGCTGTTCCTTCTCTTGGATGCCCTGCTGCACATTGCAAGCATTCACTCCTTTCTCCTCACTGCCACTTTCAGACTTTCTCCCTTTACCTCCATTGCTCAACAGCTTCTCAACTTTTTTTTTTTTTTTGCTTAGGCAATTGGGGTTAAGTGACTTGCCCAGGGTCACACAGCTAGTAAGTGTTAAGTGTCTGAGGCTGGATTCTAGATTTGAACTCAGGTCCTCCGGACTCCAAGGCCAGAGCTCTATTCACTGTGCCACCTAGCTGCCCCTAGCTTCTCTACTTTTAAAATACACTCAGTTACATATTTCTGCCTGATACAAATCATGGTGGCAGTTGCATACTAATCAAAGGTCATTTTTCCTCCTTTATCAGGGAGTTGGCACCTTGCTATCCTCTCCAAACCCTGCTCTAGTTTCACAACTGTGTGAGAAGTTGAGGCCTTCACTGAAGCACACCTTGGCCTCAGTCTATCTTTCTAGCCTCATTGGATCCCCTCCTGGATTGATTCTTTTGAGTAGGCCAACTAGGCCATCTTTTGCTTCAGTTATTACCTAGCCTTAAATCACTGAAAGGGTGTTGCATCAGACAAACTGAGACCTGGGAAAGACCTTAGCTTAAAAAGGCCAAGGTCTCCCACTGCATCTGGGGACATCTGCAGTCGTCCTGACCTGTGTCTTGCCACTGGACTCAGATAACTTTGGAGGAGAAAGTGAGGCTGATGACTTTGCACAGCCCTGCCTCACTTAAATCCAATTCACTTGCAAGTCAAGATATCACCCTCCCGATGTTATTGGCCCTCTTCCAGAATGAAGGACAAACAATAATAACAACAACAAAGAACTAGCTTGGGCTGGGGGGCAACTCTCCTGTTCATCTCTCCCTTGTTAAAGTCAGGGTGATCTAGGCTCCCAAGGAAAAACCAAATGTAGGTGGGGAAATCATGATTCGGGTGGTTTTGGGTTTTTTAGCCAAGATTGCCAGAGGCAGCTGGAATTAAGGAATTAACATTCCATAATTGCCTGAGAGGGACACAATTATCCATACCTGAAGGCCAACCTCCCTTTCCTAGCTGTAGCCAATTGTGACATTCCCAGTCACCCAGACCTCCTTTTCTGTATCCCAATAAACGGGTGCTTTCTACTCCCTTCGGGGTCCCTGGCCTTTTGGCTGAGGTGGCTAATGTTACTCACTTTATTAACACTTCATGAGTCACTGTTAATACACTGTTATCTTACCCTGGAGAAAACTGTGTCTCAGTCTGCTTTTGTTGCAGTTTTACTTGACACAATGGCCAGAAGGTCAGAGGTTAAAAGGGCTCCCTTTTCAGGTTCTCCTTCCTTCACATTGCCCTTCCCCGACTTTAAACCATGAAATCATTCCAATCTAGTCTTGCCAAATCACCCTAAATATTGAAGGTCAGGCCTAACTCAGATTGGTCTGTTGGTTCAGGTTCAATCCTGGAATAAAATGAGTCACTTAACAACTACCAAAAGGAGGTTTGTGTAGCAATGGCATGGAAGCTAGTCAGAAGCTATGTCAAGCCTCAGAAGAGGTCCTGGCTCCTGGTACATTGTCTTCTGTACTTCGGCAACCTGGAAGCTATGTCAGTAGGTAAGACTTGGTTCCCTGAACCAGTTAAGTTCTGAGGATGACTTCATTACCTTTTAATGGAAAACTAGCTTGGCCTTCATTGGGTAGATATGCTCCCATGTTGCATTGCTAGCCACAAAATATTAAAGAATCATGAGGCAAGTCTACAGCATGCTCAGTGTATTTTCATAAATTTATGAAAAATAATGGACAAAATTTGGAGTGTTTCCAGTTCATACTAATGGAAGGAGTAGCCATAATAGTGATTTCATTGAGCCATTGGAATATTTAATGAATACCTAACTTCATTGTTTGAGATACTTTGCTATGTGTTGTGGGAGATATAGAAAAAGAGAGGGGTATAAATATGGGATAGTACCTCAAGAAGCTTACATTCTAATGGGGGAAGACAACATAAATTGGAACTGAAAAGGAGGTGGGTGGAAGAGGGTAAGCAGGGTGACTGGAAAGGCAAGAGATATCTAGAGTAAGTTGAGCTGTGAGTGAAGTGAGCATGTCTGAAAGCCCCTTCTAAAATGATGGTTTGCAGGGGCAGCTAGTTGGCCCAGTGGATAGAGCACTGGCCCTGGATTCAGGAGGACCTGAGTTCAAATCCGGCCTCAGACACATAACACTAACTTAGCTTTGTGACCCAGGGCAAGTCACTTAACCCTATTGCCTAGCCAAAAAAAAATAAAATAAAATGATGGTTTGAGTGGAAGTATTTTGTTGTTATTGAGTTATTTCAGTCATGTCTGACTCTTAATGACCCCTTTTTGGGGTTTTCTTGGGAAAGATACTGGACTGTTTCTTTTTCCAGTTCATTTTACAGATGAGGAAACTGAGGCAAACAGGGTTTGTCATTTGACTTACCCAGGGTCACACAGCTAGTAAGTGTCTGAGGCTAAATTTGAACTCATGAAGATGAGTCTTCCTGATTCTAAGCCCAATGCTCTATCCACTGTGCCACCTAACTGCCTTTGTGGAAGTATTTACCAGAAGGAAATCTGGAAATGTAGGTTGGTACCTATATGGGGGGTGTCAAGTCCTGAAATAAGTCAAAGTCATGAGTTGAAGAATAAAGCATCTTTAACTGAGATAACAGAATAGCAAACCTGCCACCCTGGGGGATGTCCAAATGGATTTTCCCAACCAAAAAGACCCATGAAAAAGTTTTTTATAGTTTAAGGAGGAGAGGGGGAGGAGGCAATATGAGGTAACAAGTCCTGATCATGAGACTCCAGTGGTCCTTGGCAGTCCGGGCAAGAAAAGCCACTTCATTCTGGCTGTTTTGCCCTTCATGTCATGAATCCCAGTGGAAGGGGGAAAGAATACTAGGAGCTGAGATCCAGCTTGAGCTGGGCTCCCCACAAGGCAAAGTCTCCCAGTGGAGGGACCCAGGATATGGTGATTACTTGTGTTAATACTATATTCCACTAGTAAAACTTAAGCTAACCATGGACAAGGACTGAAAGTTTTTTTCTTTGTTTCACTGAAGTAAGAAGAGATGAATAATAAATGTTTGATGAAGTTGAATTTTAAAAGTTCTTCTGTTAATTCAATTAATTTTTAACTAAATAGTTAAAAGAATTTGTGGGCTATTGAAGTAATATTTTAGTATTATCAGACAGGTATTTAAAACTTTTCACCACTATAATTCACTCTTGTAATATCTTTTTTTTTTTGGCTAGGCAATGGGGTTAAGTGACTTGCCCAGGGTCACACAGCTAGTAAGTGTCAAGTGTCTGATCTGAGACCGGATTTGAACTCAGGTCCTCCTGACTCCATGGCCGGTGCTCTATCCGCTGTGCCACCTAGCTGCCCCCTGCAAATATTCTTAATGTTGTATCTGAGGCAAATGACCACTTAGATGTTCTCATTACTTGCTTAAACTCTTGGTGTTTCCAGGATGACTTTTTGGTTTGTTTTTGGCTCTAGTGCAGTTAATATGAGAACTGATATGCTGGAACTGGACTGCCATATGACAAAAGATGAACAAGTGGTTGTATCCCACGATGGGAATCTGAAGAGATCAACTGGAATAAATGTGAACATCTCTGACCTGAAGTACTGTGTAAGTAAAAATACATTTAGAGCATATGCTTTGGGATGGCATGCTTTGAGCATTAGTGAAGTCCATTAAGCAATGAATGGGGAAAAAATGAGGAAAAATCATCTGGAACTTAAGGACTTTATCCAAAAGGAACTTATACATTTAATTTCTTGCCAAACAATGCTAATAGTTGTTTCCTGAACTTAATAGACCATTACCAGCATCTTTGTGTTTATACTGTCGTCTGTCACTTGCTGAAAGTGCCTTCTTTCCTCACCTTTGTATTTCAGAATCTCTGTCTTCCTTCAGGACTCAGCTTCGGTGTACTTCCTCATCAAAGGCTTTCCTGATTCCCCCCTGAAAGGCTGACTGTCTATATCCTCCCTATCTCTCCACATCTGGCTAAATGTCTTGAATATAACACTTAATAAATTTAACCAACATTTAACAAGTGCCTGTTATTACTAAGAAATCCTACTAAGCACCCGAGATGCAAATTAGAGGTGGTCTCGTAGCCTCAGGGAACATATTTTGGGGTAAGGGGTTGAGATGGTGATAGATGATTAACATAAATTAGAAGGTGATTAAGTGGTTTGGCACCCATCAGACTGAGTGACTGAAGGAATTTAAGAAGGGAGGAAACCCCCTACTAGCAGAGGGGAATTAGGGTAGATTTCTGGGAAGAAGAGGTAGCACCTGAGCCAGGGTGAAAAGGTTGGAGAGGGATTATGTTAACACACACACATAGAGGAAGGTGAGAAAATCAGGAGATAGCATGTAGGGTTAAGTTAAACTGAAACACAGAACATGAAATAAAACTGGAAAGGTAAGTTAGAGTCAGGTTGCTTCATGGCTAGGCTGAGGAATTTACATTTTAGTCATTAAAGAATGGAGAACTTCAGAAAATGTTTGAGAAGGAAAGGGACATGCTCAGAACTGTGCTTTAGCAAGATATATTTCAGTATGAAGGGGAAAGATGGATTGGAGAAGGGACTGGAGGAAGGAAAACAGGAGAGTACTACATTTGCCCAAGTAGTTAAGTTGAGAAGGGGTAAGGGTCTAGATGAGGATCTAAGGGTATTGTGAGTGGAGAGGAGGGGGTTGATGTTAGAGCTATTGTGAAATTAGAATTGACATGATTTAGCATATGATTGGGGTGAAGGGGAGTGAAGAGAAGGAAGAAACAAGGATGATTCTGAAGTTTTGAATTTACGTGACCAAGGTAACCCCCGGTATGATTGTAGAGGAAGAGTGGTTTCGTCCTGGGAATGTGCTGCTTGCCTGAGTTACTCTCTCTTCTCCCTTTTCCCCCCATTTTGCAGTAGATGGAATAACAAAACCTGACTCAATTACCTCCTTCCTACTTAGGCTGAATACATCAAGCCTTGCTGTAACAAACACTCTTTATCTGTTCTCAACCACACAAATGTTGTCCCAGATGTTTGACTTAACACAAAACTAGGGACTTTCCAGACTAACTTTCCCATAGGGACAGGCTGTATCAGTCCATTCAAATGCCATAGAATGATACTGATTGGTAGCATCTTCTGAAAAAGCCAAGCTGAAACCCTAGGAAGCTGATATTGCTGCCCCTAAGCTGTCTTCCCTTAGCAGGCTAATTAACTTATTTTCTTCTCAGTTTGGCTGCTCTCTTTAGTTGACCTCCTGCCTTACAGACCTGCTGATAGATGAATTCTCCCTAGGCTCTCAAGGAACCCAGACTGAGAAATTCCCTAACACCCTCAGAAATAGGGAAATTATGAAGATGGCAAGTTTCATGGGGAAGTTTTATTTTAAATATAATGAGAGCTGGTGGAATATCCTAGTATGGATCTCTAGCAGATCATTGAAAATCCTGGTAATAGGCTCAGAGGAGAGTTTGAGGCTAAAGGTATAGATGTAGGAATTATTTGCATGGAGATAATATTTGAAGCTCTTGTAGTGGGTAGCTGAGGGAGAAAGTGTGGAGTGAAAAGAGAAGATGAAGGAGATAGTCTTAGGGGAGGCATGTCCCCCACACTTAGGGTGTAAGAAGAGGAACAGTGGGAATGATCAGAGAGGTAGTGAGAAGTAGGAAAGAGGTGTATCACAAAGGCCAAGAGAAGAGAGTATCATGAAAGAAGAGTTGGTAAATAATGTGAAGTGACAAAACGGTTAAGGAATGTAAGAACTGAGAAGAGGTCGTTGGGTTTGATAATTCAGAGTTCATTGGAAACCTTGTAGAGAGAGTAGTTTTAGTATAGAGGGGTAGAGAGGGAAGCTAGGTTTTTGGGGATTCAGAAGTGAGTTAGGAAATGTAGATAGTGAACGTAGATCAGGCTTTTTAAAAGTTTGGCGGGGAAGGAGGAAATGAAAGAGCAGAAAATACCTTGAAAAGGGACAGTTGGGTCAATTTGTTGTTTACTAGACAATGTAGACTTTAGCATGTTTGTAGGTTAAGAAAGAGCTAGAGAAGGCAGTAGAGCATAGGATGGATGGTTAACTTTAGTAAGGAGGCAGGCCACTTCATCCTCAGGCTAGAGAGGAGGAGAGAATGGGAAGAGGCAAGTGTGGTAGGGGGAAGGTGAAGAAACTCATTATTAGAGGAACTCTTCAGTCTTCTTGGTGAAATAGAACCCATTGTCATTTGAAAAGGATCTTGAGAGAAAAGGTTTGGAAACCACAGCTGTGAGTGATGTAATAGGAAGAGGAAGACAGAAGATTTTCATGTGGTAGTGAAGCCACCCCTTAAGGTCTGAAAGCTTAAATGTAGCATGTAGTGTACTCAGCACAGTTTCACGCCTTTCTCTGGCATCTCTCTAGTGCTCTGGAGTAGTAGAGAAGGAAGAGAGGTATATGGTAGGTTTTATTTACAGTGTTAGTCATGACAAAGGATCCCAAAATCTGAAATAGTTTTAGAAAGAAATTTATTTGGTCATTTGGTAGAGGTAGAGGAGGAAAGCTAGAAGGCTCCCTTCTCAGTGTCTGCAGATCTTGCTTTACATTGGGTTTCAGAAGGAAATACCAGCACTTGAACCCCACTGTTAACTTAAGAGCCTTAGTGACTATTTTGTAGAGAGGGCTGTTCCCTGGCAAGGTCCATTATTAATTAATGGTCAGTTCAGATGTAAGCATGAACCTTTAAATTCGGGAAACCCCAAACCCAAGCTTCCAGTGGACTAAATACCTTGGGTGGAAATTCAAGCATTCCCTGCAGCCTTCCCAGCTTCCCTGGTTGCATATCTGTGGTCAGCCAATTTTTAGCCACAACAAGCTAGGTTCAAACAATATTAATAAATAAGGTTTTCCAAACAAATATAATAAAATATTGCCCTAGGTTAGTGTGGTAGGAACAATGAAAGGTTAATGGGGCAGAGAATGAGAGATGAGGAGAATGTCATTGAAATGACTGACCCTGGGGGCAGAGAGGGAGTGGACTGGGGAAAGAGCACCGAATTTGGAGTGTTTATTACCTGAGTGACTTTGGCCAAGTCATTTAACCTTTCTGGGCCTTGGTTGCCTCCCAGGGGCATTAGACTAGATGACCTCTGGGATTCCTTTAACTCTAAATTTCAGATTTCAAGATCATGAAAGGAGAAAATTAAGCCAGAGATGGACTAGAACACAGAGATTGATGGTTTCAATGACTTTGAAGAGCTGTTCAGGACAGCTGGAAGATGGAAGACAAGTGCTTTTGATAAATAATTTCTAGTGATGGCAAGGTCAGGGGTTGGCACTAATTCAGTGAGTGATAGAAGTAAAGAGGCAAATGGAAATTGAGGTTTAGGAACTGAAAGTTCAGATTGTAATGAAGATAGTTAAATCACTAAGAACCATGATGGAATAGGAATGAAAATGTGTCTGCAAGCTAGGTGATAAAGTCACAGAGGAGTGAATGTAGGAGAATGTCATAGAGGCTGGTATATGTTAGAATTAAGAATATAAAAATGGTTGATTTAATCTGACCCTTGTGAACTACACAGGTTGGGAAAGTTCTTGAATGATCATGATCATGATATGTAAATAGCAGTGGGAAATAATATGTAACTGACACCTTCTTGATGTCCTCTAGGTTCAGTGAACAAATGTGGATTTCTTTAAAAAAAAAAACTAATCTAATGATAATTACCATGTTCTGTAGAACAAAATTTGTATAAATAAAATGTTTTTTAAAATAATTTAATGAAAATTACTGTGTTCTCTAAAATAAAATTTATAACTTCTTTATCTAATTGTTTGGAATATCCTGTAGTAGGCATAAATCAGATGAAATTTCCTATTAATTTTAGTTCTTAGCTGTAAAAAAAAAAGACTAACTTTTAATAGTACTATCAAATCTTAAAATAAATCAAAGCCTTGAGTTGAGGAATAAGCTTTTTTAATTGAGATAACAGAGTAGCAAACCTACCGCCCTGGGGGATATCCAATCGATTTTCCCAAACAAAAAGACCCATGAAAAAGTTTTTTTAGTTTTAGGAGAAGGGGAGGAGATAAGTGAGGTAGATATTGAGGTTACAGTTGAGAGAGCTGGTTCAGGTGTGAAAGAATTCACTTAGACCTTCTCTGTAGCCATTGGTGATGAGTTCAGGGTGGATCCCAAGAATGTTGGGGTGGTACCTGAAATGATGAGGAATAGACGTGCGGATCCTAATGTCCTGAAAGAATTCACTCAAACAGTCTCCAAGTTAAAGAAAGGCATTTATTGGGGTGATAATACCCAAGTAGGCCTGCTCCCTATGAGGCAGAGCCCCAGTGGGTTCAACTCCCTGTGGGAGGTAGAGCATAGGCCATAGGCCCTGCTCCCCTAAGGGAACAGAGTGGCCCCTGCTTCCTGTAGGAGGCAAAGGGAGTTAGCCAGGTCAAAGATATGGTTTAAATACAATTTTATAGAATAGGGGGAAGGGGAAAAGAGAATGGGAGGAGAAAGCATGGCCCCAGAATGCCTGGGATGTCAGATGGTTGGGAGGCAATAAGCAAAGAGAACAGGAAAGGGGAGGGGAAGAGTTCTGAAATTTTAGATGCTTTGTGAAAGCACACAGATAAGTCTATGGTGGGCGCTTCAATGCATAGTCTTCTTTGATCACTTTTCTGGCTGCTCACATCCTACATCCTATCTCCTATCTCACGTGCTGCTTGCTCCTTCTGCCTCAAGTACTCTTTTCTACCTCATCAGTAACAAGGTCTGGTTATGAGACCCCAGTGGCCCTTGGCAATCTGGGCAAGGAAAGCCACTTCATTCTGGCTGTTTTGTACTTCATGCCGTGAATCCCAATGGAAGGGGGCAAGGACGCTAGAAGCTGAGATTTAGGTTGAGCTGGATCACACCCTACATTGGTTTTCTGCCCCCCACCCATGCAGTTTGCCTTGTGGGGAGCCCAGCTCAACCTAATCCAGAGTAATATCTTCAGTGTAAGAGGAATGTAAGGACATTACTGAAATTCTAACATTACAGGGATCATTTAAATGAGTGGCAAGTAATATTACATTTGGTATTAACAATTTATGTACTTGTATTAACAATTTTCCATCAGTACTATAGGTTGTTTCCTTTGGCATTTTCATTAGTAGACAGAAGTAATCTTTAGGGAAATTTTGCTTAGAAGTGCTATGGATAAATAAATATTGTTTATTATTAAAGATTTGTTTTATTTTTCCTAAATTGCATCTTATTTGAAGAAACCAGACCAGTTGTTTCTTTTTCCTAAAGCTGACATTCTCTTTATCTTTTAAAGGAACTCCCACCTTACCTTGGCAAATTGGATATAACATTTCAAAAAGGTAATATCATCTTAAACACTTGTGTCATTAGTGTGTTCTTTTGTATCTAGAAACGGAAACAAATATTTGCTCAGTAATGCTTCTCGTAATGTAGATAAGTTGTCAATGACTTTGGATGGAGCCTCATGCGTTGGCTGAGTTATTGGACCAGGATCTCTTGTTTCTGCAGAGTGAAACTTTCAGTTCACCTAGAAGTAATTCAGCCCAGAGAACTGACTCATTCTTATCCCCGTTTGCCTAGGGATTATTGTACCCACTTGCCAAATTTGTTAACTTATAGGGAGAAGCTTAATTGTCAAGTAAATTGAATTTCATGTTGGCCATTCAATACATTCTCTTCCTAGTAGGGACACTTTGGGAGACTAAACTGAGATTGGAAGACTGCTTGGTGAAAAAAAAATCCATCAACAATCACATATACATTAAACATATGCTAGGCACTTGTGTGAGTCCTGAGGATACAGGAATGAAACAATCTCTACCCATAAGGATCTTAGATTCTAGTGGGAGAGACTATGAGTACATAAAAAAAATATACAGAATAAATAAGTTTATATACAAAATGATTAAATATAAGGTAGTTTGGAAGGGAGGGCACTAGCACTTAGAGAAATCAAGAAAGGCTTCATGTTGATTCCTGAGCTGTATCTTTCCCCCATCCTCCCAATAAAAATGTGTGTTTATTTTTAAAGTGAATGATATTAGCAGATACCAAGTTCTAGTATTCCTGAGAACAGAGAAAAATGATTGAAAAACTGTAATAGAAAAATACTTCATAACATTTCAGATTTAATTATTTTAATGAATGTAGTCACAGAAGAAATACTGAATAACAGCAATCTATTCTTTATTTTGTGTGTGTGTTCACTTGCATATTAACAGGACACCACCTGTATTCTGTAATGTAAACTCCTTAAAGATAAGAATTTACTAAAACGTGAATAAAGTTTGTGTCATCTCCAGGACTTAAAACTGTGTTTGCCATCATGAAATGTTTTCTGGTTCCCAGACAGAAATGAGCCCCTCCTCCTTTGAAATCTGATATTACATTATGTTTCTTTTATATACTCTGTATTGTATTCATTTGAGTATATGTCTTATCCTTGCTCCCCTACTAGATTATAAATTCTGTGAGGAAATGGATATTGGATTATACATCTATAGATATCCCACAAGTCCTGATAGTAGTACATATGGGAGCACCTTTGAGGGCATTGTAAAGTACAAGTTTCAAAATCATAATCCCCAAAATGCCCTACCCTATATAAGCATAGGCAGTCCTACTTGATTTCATTCATATGAGAAGCAGGTCAGAACATAGCAAGTAGTTGCCATGCAAAAACCAGAAGGAAGGGCTTATGTTTCCATGAGGGTAGTGTACACTTTCCCTCCCAGTCAGGGATCCTTTACAGAGACCCAGTGTCCACCAATGTTATTCTCTCATAGCTCATCTCCCAGTAGTTAGTGTCTGCCTTAGCTAAAGGCCTGTGTGCCCAAGACAGCCAAAGCACAAAGTCTTTGAGCCCGGCAAGGCACATTGTCCATGGGTGGCACTCTGAAGATCCTCTGACACAATGAGATAAGGATGAGCATTTTCAGGTTCCAAAGTTATAGCCACTTTTTACATTTCTCTTTATTCCTGTGTTTATTTTTCAAAATTTATAATCAGCTCTGGTCTTTCATCACGAATGCTTGGAAGCCCTCTGTTTCATTAAAGGTCCATTTTCCCCTTGTAGTTTTTGCTGAGTAGGTTATTCTTGGTTGTAAGCCTTCATCTTTTACCTTTTGGAATACATGTTCTTTGCTCCTTAATCTTGTATGATCCTGACTATGATTCCTCAGTACTTAAATTCTTTCTTTATGGTTGCTTGCAGTATTTTTTTCTTTCACCTAATAGTTCTAGATTTTGGCTATGTTGTCCCTAGGGGTTATCATTTTGAGGTTTCTTTCAGGAGTAGAGAAGTGGATTTTTTTCTATTTTCTCTTTGCTCTTTGTTTCTAAGAGACCTAGGTTCTAAGTAGCCCTCTCATCTATGTCTTTTCACCTCATCAGACTATTGGATGCTTTACTGAAATCAAGGTAAATTATGTTTGCAGCATTCTTCTGACCTACCAGCCTAGCAACCCTGTCAAAATAGGAAATGAGATTGGTCTGACTTGAATACTTTTAAATGAAGCTGTGCTGGCTTACCTTATTTTTTTCATAATTTCTTAAATTATGATTGATATTCAGGCTCTTTTTTTGGTCATGGTTTTCAGGTAATTCTAAAATTAGATTCTAAAATTATCTCTCGATCTGTTTTGCTGGTTAGTTGTTATTGATATGTGTTGCCTTATTTTCTCCTTTTTTTTTAATCTTTTGACTTTGTTTTAATACTTCTTTGCCTCAAGGGATGATTAATTGCTATTTGGTGAATAAGGTTTTGTACTTCTTATGTCAAGCTGTTAATTCTCTTTCCAAGGTTCTCCTCCATACCTCTAGTTTCTTTCCTTTATCACTCGTTTCATTTTTCAACTCTTTTTGAAAAACATTTTTTCTAGGAATTTTATTTGATCTTGAGGGCAAACCATGTTTTTCTTTTAGGTTTTGCTTGTAAATGTTTTGGAATTATTTTCCTCTTCTGGGTTTATGTCTTGGGCATCCTTGAGCCTTGTAATAGTTCTTTCTTTTTTATATAGGCTTTCATCTAGCCCATCTGGTCTGGTCAACCTGGAGTTGCTAGCTTAGCTGGGAACTCGGAGCTTAAGTTTGTCATCTCAGCCCCTCTGGGGGGACCCCCCCCCACACACACACTATGCTGCTTTCCTGGTTGAGGGAGTGAGCAAGATCTGCTCTGGGAGACTTCAATGTAGGTACTCTAGGTGCTGAGTCTACTCCGAGTCTTTCTCCAAATTCTAGACTGCTGTCCCATGCTGGGGCAGAGTCAAAAATCATTTCTGACATCTCTGAGCTGTATGTAGGCTTAGCTTAGAGCTCTAGTTACCGAGTTTAGGATTTTGGCACCTCTGGGAAGACCCTTAGCTATTGGCCTGGGCCTGGGGTTCAGTCTATGATCTGCTCTGGGTGTTCCTGAGCTGCTGGCCTAGCTCAAAGCCCTAGGTACTGTCTGTGATCTTGGCCCACCCTTGTTCCTTAGTACCTGCCTTTCTGTGAGGAAATGGATATTGGATTATACATCTATAGATATCCCACAAGTCCTGATAGTAGTACATATGGTCGCTGGCCTGTAGGTTAAATCTGCGTCTGATTTATTGTTTTTTGATTGTCTAGACTTAAGAAAGTGGAGAAAATGTGAATAAAGCAAATTAAATTTAAAAGTGTGCTCATTTTCTGTTTTCCCGGAGATCAGTTAAACTTTTATCAGCACATACCCCCTGCAAGTCCCACCTTAGGCAAGTCCCCTAACCTGTTGTCCTGGTTGCTAGTTTTTCCTTCAGATTTAAGATTTTTCCTATTTAAAATGCAGCAGGCACTCATAAATATCCAATTAAAATTAATATTTCAAGTTTTAAAACTTCATAATAGAATTCTAGAATAAGAAGATATAAAACACAATTTCCCTCTAAGAGGTCAGAAATAGGAAACTTGAATACAATCTAAGAAGTCTCCAAAGGCCTAGTGATTTAAAATGCTATCCACATCCAAAGAAAGAACTATGGAGTTTGAATGCAGATCGAGGCATACTATTTGCATTTTTTTTTTCTTTCTTCTGTTGAGTTTTGTTTCCTCTTTCTGGTGGTTCCTCCTATTCTAATTCTTACTTACAACATCACTAATGTGAAAATATGTTTAATAGGAATGTATATGTATAGCCTATATCAGATTGTGCCCTGTCTTGGGGAGGATGGGGGAGAAAAATTTTAAACTCGAAAGCATATGGAAGTAATTGTTGATAAGTCAAAATAAATTAATTAAAAAAAAAAAGAAATAGGAAGCTTGCTGCAGGTAGTTTAAATTCCAGAAAACCATTTCGCTCTCTCCCACCTGCCATTCTGCCCCCAGGCTGAACCTTTTATAATTCAAACCACTAGACTTGCAGAACACTTGAGTGAAACTAAAATGTGTGGGGCTTTGGCTGCCAACTACTGCTATGGCCTCAGGAGTCTGATTATCAGATTCCTGTAAGTTTTCTGTCCTTTCCTGACCTCTGTATTATCTGCCTCTCTAGATTGTGAGGGTCAGATGAGTTGAGGGCCCTTTGATAAGCATAAAGCACAATCTAAATGTCAGCTAATGTTTTATAGCAGAGGCAAAGTGCAGATTATTGGGGCTCTCCACCTAGGGGCTCCCTTCAAATCTGATTTGTTGTTCAGTCTGTTGTTGAGCCTTCCTGACTCCAGGCCTGGTACTCTATCCATTGTGCCACCTATCTCCCTATAGGGGAGATGGTGTGTAAGTATCTAAGCATATACAAAAGGTTGTTGTTTGGTCCTTTTTAGTTGCATCTGAACTTCATGACTTCATTTAGGGTTTTCTTGGCAAAAATACTGGAGTGGTTTGCCATTTCCTTCTCCAGCTCATTTTACCGTTAAGGAAACTGAGGCACACAGATTTAAGTAACCTGACCAGGGTCACACAGCTAGTAAGTGTCTGAAGCCAGGTTTGAACTCAGGAAGATGAATTTTCCTGACTCCAGGTCTCGTATTCTATCCACTGGGTCACCTAGCTGCCTTAATAAGGTCTACATTGTGCAAACTATTATGTACAAACAAGATAAATATACAGGCCAGTTGAAATAGGGGTAGTACTAAGATTAAAGAGGACAGGGAAAGGCTTCTTGCAGAAGGTGGGACTTTAGCTGAGACCTGAAGGAAGCCTGGGAGCCTAAGAGATGAGAAGAGATATTCTAGGAAATATCAGAGGGAGAGCATTCTAGGCATGGGGTCTAACCAGGTAAAAGGTTCCTAGTTTTTTCAGCACCCTAGGATATAGACCAGAACTCATCTAGGCCCACTTACCTCCTTTCTGTCTGTATCCTGTGGTAGCTTATTTGGGCTGTAGCTATAGCAGGGACCCTGAAAATCCTCTCAACTGGTTTCAACTCCCTATAAGCCTTTTTTTTTTTTTTTTTTGCAGTTGTATCATTTCTCGTTGAAGGACCATTCATTCTGCATGGCCTAAAAAAACTTAACATAAGTTGAGTAGCTCTGCTTTCCTTCCTCATTCATTATTCATCCTCCTTCCCCCTCCGCCCCCCCCCATTCTAAGTGCTGGTCTTGTCGCTTTTTTGTACCTCTTTACCAAAAACAAAAAAAACCCACCATTTCCTCACCAGCTTTTGTGTTCTGTCTGACACTATTCTGATCTGCCCCAGCTTTCACGTTTTTAATGTGTCTTTTAAAACTCTTTAATTTGGTCATTGAGTTTCTTGTGTGTCCACCTCCCTTGCTGAACTGTCCTAGATTTTCTGGTGGCCTAGACAGCCTTTAATTTAACATCTACCTAATTTGAACACAACTTTTTTTTTTTTGAAAGGATTTTTTATTTAGTATTTTATTTTCCCCCAATTCCATGTAAAAACCGTTTTTGACATTGATTTTTAAAAATTTTGAGTTCCAAATTCTCTCCCTTCCTCTAATGTGCCCTGTTCTTCCCATGTACCTCTACTCTTTAATGGAGTGCTGAGGTTAATCCTTACCCAGCCATTCTTGCTTGTTTGCTCTTTGTCTAATTCACATTTTTTCCCTCTTCCTAATATCCGCCCTGGATCCCACCTTACTGAAGGTTCTGGTGACCATTATTCACATCGTGTGAGAATTATGTTTGGTTGTCATGCTGATTTTATTTTATCTATGTCTGGGGAATATCAACTGAAAATTTAAGTTGAAGACAGCTAGGTGGTACAGTGGTTAAAGTTCTGGGTCTGGATTCAAATCCAGTCTAACACACTTATTAGCTGTGTGACTCTGGGCAATTCACCTGTATTTGCCTCAGTTTCCTCATCTGTAAAATGGGGATAATAATAGCACCTACCTCCCAAGGTTGTTGTGAGGATCAAATGAGATAGGTTTTAAAGCACTTAGCACATAGTAAACACTATAGAAATATTAGCTATCATTAAGTTAGATTATGGATAATTTTTTCCAGACACCTCAAAATACAGATCAATCTTTTCTCATTCACCTGCTGCTTCTCTTATAAAAACACTAATGAGTGGACTTTGTAGATCTGTAATAGAAAAAAAAATTAACATTTTCATTTGCTTTAGGATTTGAGATGATGTATTAAAAGGAGCTGTGCAGACAGGAAAGGGAATACAACTGACCCGGCTCATGGTGGTTGGGTAAATGAACAGGGCCAAAAGGTCTATGGGAAAGTAAAATGGAAAGATTACTTTGAGTTTCCTTCCCACATGAGTATTGTCAGGTGGAAGATGCTTCTAGTTTTTCATGAAATGTTTTTTTTCTTTGAGTTGATTTCTCATCTAACAACCTGGATTTTCTCTTCACCTTATCTCAACATTCAGCTGTTAGCCTCAGTAACTTAAGAAACAATTGATGACATTTTAGAACAAGAATTTTTGGTGGTGATGAAGATATTTTAGAAAAGCCTCTTCAAAGCTCTGCCTTTTTCCAAGTAGCAAGATAATGGACATGATTCTACCAATTAGATGCAAGTGTAGTGCTTGATTGCTTTGAGGTGAACTAACTCTCATATCATTAAGGTAGATGAGCTTAAATATGCCCTCCATAGTTGAGCAGGATTACTTCCCTCTGATCTGTAGGGCTGGATGCCATTGTATTATGTGGTATAATTCTTATTTTTGCAGGAAGACAAAGTGAGGGAGAAGACAAACGCATTCCATTACTGAAGGAAGTTTTCGAGGCCTTTCCTCACACTCCAGTGAACATTGATATCAAAGTCAATAACAATGTGCTGATTAAGAAGGTATCTTTTTTATTATGAACTTTATTACTTCCTCTGGCTATGTTGCATCAGACTTTACAACCCAAATGGAACTAGGGTAAGTGATCCATATCATGGTTCAGAAATCATTGTTGTTTTAAAGTCCTTTTATGGGAGAGCTTATCTTTAGAATGAACTTTAAAGCTAAAGGCCTAGCCATTTGCTATTTAAGTAATTGACTTAGGCCATTTTGAATGAGTTTCTGCATTTGATATCTATTTAGGCAGGAATTTATGTTTAGTCTTTAATTAATTAGAAAAAATGAGAAATGTAAATAATTTTTAGTTTGTGAGAGAATCTCAAGTTACATGGTTTGGTGTTTCAGATAGTTTAATTTTAGATCACTCACTTTCTCTAAAATAGAGTTGGGTGGGGATGAAATCTTTTTTTAAAATGAAAACAATGTGAGTAGAATTGGACAAGTATGTGAGGTGTTTTGATTTTTCAAATGCAGGTTTCAGAGTTGGTGACTCAGTACAAACGAGAACACTTGACAGTGTGGGGCAATGCCAAATATGAAATTGTAGAAAAATGTCACAAAGAGGTAAGCTCCCTCCAAAAACCAGAATTATTCACTTCTTTTGGTGTTGTGCCTAGGAAAGATTATAGTGGTTATTTTTTTTCTAGTAGTTCCACAGCAGTTAGGAAAAAAGCATAGCATTGGGTGGGAGCAATGGGTCAGCAGAGATGGTAGAAACATTTTGCTTAATGGGGGAGGCCTCAGGTTTGGGCCATTCATCTTTAAGTTCTCAGAATTCGTAACATCACAAAAGAGTATTTAGCAATAGCATTCTTCTGTTCAAAACCAAGGGAGACCACAGACCCTGCTTTTTAAAGAACCATTTGTTTGTTCACATGCGTCCATTAGATGTTTGTTTTAATTAGAAATTTCCTGTTTGTTTGGAACTGAAAGGGAATCCTGATTTAAGCTTTGTAGCCTAAGGATCGCTTCCTTCTCCTCCTACCCCCTGTCCAAGGCACTCTACCAACTGAACAGTTTCTGGTCAGAAAAAAAAGTGTGTTATGTGTTTGAGTCTACAAAATAGGATACAACCCAGAGGGCCGTCCACATCCCTATCAGAAGCAGAAGTACTAAAATATGAAGGATTAAAAATTTGGCAAGGCCTCTTTATATAGAAAAGCTATATGAAAATCCGGAAGTCTTAGAATTCTGTTTAAGCCTTTACTGAGTTGAGTGTGATACACATACAATGTGGGACAAACAGGGCATGATGAGTTGGATGGGTGGGGGGGTGTCACCTGCAGTGGGGAGAGAGAGAGAGAGAGAGAGAGAGAATGAGAGAAGGCAGACCTAGCCCCAGCTGGTCAGTCCCAGCTCTGTTACTTAGAGCTAGAAGCCTCTGGTTTGGGGAAATTCTTACTAAAAAGCCCAGATCTGTAATCGATTATTTTCAAACATCACAATTCTTAGTAACAATTATAAGCAAGAGTACCTCCCCCCCCTAACATTTTCAGAGACAGTGTCTCTGGTTATTTTGCCTAATACATCCAACTGACTAATTACCCTGTGCTTTTTTATTTCCGGTCTCTTGACAACATTGTAAAATTAAGTTGTCAACATGCTTTGTAACTCAGTCATACGTTTTATTCTAATTCACTCAGTAACTTTTATTGAAAATCAACAGTGTATATACCATGACTTTCTAAGCTTGCCAGTCATTACTACTTAATTGTTCATTTTCATGGTAATTATACAATATTCAATTATACAGTATTGTGGTTTAAGCTTTTGTTGGGATGACCTAGAGAACTTTAACTTTTATATGAGTGCTTAATAATGTTTACTAAGTTGAACCTCAGCCTTGGCACCTGCAGGCCACCCTGCATGAAGTAAGAAAGGCATGTGGTGGGCTTGGGGAGTGCTTCATGCATAGGTATCTCTAGGCCGTGTCTGCCGGAAGGGGACCCAGTGCCTTGGGTAACCTCAGTATCCCAAGGGCCAGCCATTCATATGTATGAATGTTTTTAAGACTCTTGTTTATAACTGGAGAATACTTGTATTAAGCTTTAATATGTATCCTACTGAAATTTTAAGGATTACCTGCTAGGCCTGTCTTGTTAAGTAGTTGTGAAATAATGCATAATATTATACGTGTGTGTTTTGTAGAATTCAGATATCCCCATTCTCTTCAGTCTACAACGTGTTCTGCTCATTCTTGGCCTGTTCTACACTGGCCTCTTGCCCTTTGTGCCCATCTGTGAGCAGTTTTTTGAAATTCCAATGCCTTCTATAATATTGAAGTAAGTGGCCACCCTGTTTTTGTTTTTGTGATTTATCATTATAGTGACAGGAGAGTTGCAGGTAAAATCCCATAAAAATCGATACAGGAAAAGAAATCTTTGTATACAAACCCGTTTCCACTTTCTACTGTGACTCAGGTTGATACTTTGTTACTCTACTTCACTAGTCACAGTAAATTCTTAATGACTACAATAAATGCGTAGTGTGGTTCCAAGTTAACAATCATTTTTTTGTGTGTATTTATGCTGCATACTTTGTAAGTAGGACGAGAAAGAAAGGAGAAGAGGTGCCTTGAATTGAAGCAAAACTACCTGATCCTTGGAGTCAGAAGCCTTGGGTTTGAGTTCTGGCTTTGATACTCATGGTGTGACCCTGGTCAAGTCACTTCATTTGTCTGTGACTTGATTTCATCATCTGTAAAATGTGGATAATAATACTTGTATTGCCTGCCCACCTCATGAGTTTTCTGTGAGCAAAGCCTTAAAGCTTAAAATGAGTTATTATTATTATACTAATGTTTACAAAAAGTTGATTGTGGGGGGGCAGAGATGGATGTGTTAAAATATAAATATATGGGGTCTTACTTGCCATCAAGCAGCATTGGCCCCTTCAATGTTACTCATCCTTTTTCACTTCAAACATCCCAACAGCCTCACCTGAAAAGTTTATCAGACTCTCAAATCACCCACCAAAACAACTACCAAAAAGATCTGGAGCTTGGAGAAAGAAAAGGGTAGGGAAGGTGTGTATGTGATACCTCCCCAAGTCCCCTGCTGAATACAAAGCCTTGCTTTTTGAAGAAACAGATCAGCTCTATTTCAAGGTCCTGCAGACTAGGAATGTGATACCTGGCAATGTATTCATTGTAACAATTCACTCACAACAAAAGAATTTGGAGCGATTACAGAATTCATTATGTTGGGATTTTACCTGTATTAAATATTGCATCAACCCCAAAGCAGAAACACAAAAATAACAAATAACTATGTGTGCAGTATTCATTTAAAAAGATTAGTGGATGCTGTTGTATTTACTTTCTCTGGTTTCAGTTTTACAATTTGGTTTTTGTTTATTTGACTTATATTCATTAGCATGTTTCCTCTTGGTAGCCATTTCTAAAAAACAAAAAAAAAAACAAAAAACAAAAAACTCTCCTCACAAAAGTATGCTCCCTCCTTCATGGTGTTATTTTTTAAGTTGGCACTTAGGCCACAAATTCCCTCTAACCTTCTGCTCCCATGACTGGCTGCTTTCCTTTAGCACAGAATAGAATCTTAATTCTTTTAAATGAGTATTTCTGAGTGTTTCCTTTAGAAGCAGATGCTAGTGAGACCTGGAATTTTATGTATGTGCAGATAGATTCCTCTTTCCAGGAAGTGATTGGGTGTTCGAGGGGAGAAACAGTAAATATGTTGATGTGTAAATTTGAAGCCTTAATTATTTTTTAGTTGTTTCAGTGAACAGTTACAGGGATTTCCTAGGGCAAGACTCTAATTGTATTTAATATGCTGGTTTGAGTTTGAGCCATAGAATCTCTTAAAGGGGAATAGGGTGATTCATTCCTTCAAAAAGAAGGAGAGCTCCAGCTTGGGCCAGGTGGATTAAATTGGGTAAGAAACGATGGAGGTTCTGAGGGAGAGAGACAATATTGTAAATAACTGAGAGTATTTTAGAAAAACTGGATTCATAGAGAAACAAAATATAAGATGAGTTGATCCAGAAAGGAGGATCTAGGATCAGGGATGGGAAACCGGTGGCCTCAAGGACACATGTGGCCCTCTAGGTCCTTGGATGTGGCCTTTTGACTGAGTCCAGGTTTTACAGAACAAATCTTTTTATTGAGGGGATTTGTTCTGTGAAGTTTGGATTCAGTCAAAGGGCCGTACCCAAGAACCTAGAGGGCCACATGTGGCTTCTAGTCCCCAGGTTCCCCCATCCCCAGTTTTAGGTGGGTAGCCTACTAGAAAACTCTAAAGTGCAAGGACAACATATAGAAAACAGGAAGAGTGGAATTAGGGGGAGGGACAGGGAATGGAATCCATGATGTGCTGATAGAGATGGTTGGCATAGTTCAGGTAACTTTAGTTTGCAAGATGACATATTTCTTTTTAGTCAGGAGAAGGGCATTTGGGGAATGGAAGAGAAAGCTTATTTTAGGCTTAAAGGTGGAAATAATGAGATAGAGTAATAATAATAGGAACCCCAAAAGAGTCTCATACCAAAAAAGAAAGTAACAGAAAAGTACCAGTATTAATTATACCAAGTTAGTAGCACAAACTTCCCTCTTGTTGGAGTAAAGCATCTAAATTGTGCTAGATTACAATAGATCATTTAAGAGAAAAAAGTACTAATGAAAAAAGAAAGTGAGGAAAGGACAGGAAGAGAGTCTGAATAATAAATCTTCCCCCTCCCTTACCTCTGCTCCCAGGAGGCAGTCTCTAAAGTTATAGTTAATGCTGGTTTCAGGTTAACTTTCTGTTGCCAGGGCCCAAGAGTAAAGGGGTGCGGAGGCTGTTTAATACATTGGTACATTGCTGTGTTGTTAATTTATAGTTTCAATTTTATTTTTTCTCAGACTGAAGGAACCTCACGGCATATCAAAAAGTCAAAAATTTCTCATTTGGTTGGCTGACAGGTACATTTTTTAATTTATTTTTTTAAAATATGGCTTACTCAGAAAATTTTGTATTAAATACCCTTCTTGTATCCATTGCATTTGGAAATGAAGGTGATTTTAAACTAAAAGATTAATAGAAACATTTTAAGTATTGTATATCTGCAGTGTATGTCAATGGATGTAAGTTAATCACTTTAAGACTTCTATACTAAGTGAGTCAAAGAACTATATAATAGATTTTTTTGTAAATAATATTTCATTTTTTTCCAATTACATGTAAAGATAGTTTTCAACATCCATTTTTAGAAGATTTTGAGTTTCAATTTTTTTCTTCCTCCCTCCTCCCCAAGACAACAAGCAATCTGATATAAGTTATACATGTGCGATCATGTAAATATGTTTCCACATTAGTCATGTTGTAAAAGAAGAAACAGGACAAAAGGGAAAAAAAAAACAGAAAAAAAGACAAAAAGTGAAAATTATACTTTGATCTGCATTCAGACTCCATAGCTCTTTCTCTGGATGTGCAATATCATAGAATTTTTAGAGCTATAAGGGTCCTTAGAAATCATATAGTCTAATGCCTTCTTTCTTTCTTCCTTCCTTCAATAAAGGTTAAATGACAGGGTCACACAAGCTAGTGACTGTCTGAGGCTGAATTTGAGCTCAGATCCTCCCAACTCTGGGTTGTTCTATGTAGCCACCTAGCTACCCCTAGTCTAATGCCTTCATTTTAAAAAGGGGAAAACTAAAGCTCAGTTTGTGACTTGCCTAAGTCATACAGCTAGATATCGGCAAAGCCAGAACTAGAGCTCAGGTCTAATAACTAATAGTAAATAGTTTTTTTCCCTGCTATTCCGTGACAGTCAGAAGCTGTTAAGGTACGTTAAGAAATAAGTATATTTATCACATGTAGAAAAACACATTGTTTAATTACTAAGTTTCTAAATGTTTGTCTGGGAAAATATACATCAAGATTCTATAGAGGGGGCTGGGAAAAAATCCTACAAATGGAAAGGAAGCCCTCCTTTGGGTAATTGTCTGCTTCAGAGAAATCCTTCTTTTCTTTTTTAAAAAAATTAATATATTTTATTTCCCCCCCAAATACATGTTAAAACAATTTTTTTAACATTTTTTTTTAAGTTTTGAGTTCCAAATTTTATCCTTCCTTTCCCCTTCTCTGGCATGGTAAGCAATCAAATATAGGTTATACGTATGCAATCATGTAAAACATTTCCATGTTAGTCATTTTGTATAAGAAGACTCAAATAAAAGAAAAAGAATAAAAGGAAGAAAGAAAGTGAAAAAAAGCATGCTTTAGTCTGTTTTCAGACAGTATCTTCTTTCTCTGGAGGTGGATAGTATGCTTCATTATTAGTCCTTTGGGATCGTCTTAGGTCATTGTATTGCTAAGAATAGCCGAGATATTCACATTTCTTCATAGAACAATATTGTTGTAACTATGTATAACATTTTCCTGGTTTTGTTCATTTCACTTTGCATCAGTTCATGTAAGTCTTTCCAGGTTTTTCTGAAATCATCCTACTTGTCATTTCTTATATCACAATAATATTCCATTACAGTCATATACCACACAACTTGTTTATCCATTCCCCAATTGATGGGCATCCCTTCAATTTTCAATTCTTAGCCACTATAAAAAGAGCTGCTATAAATATTTTTGTACAAATAAGTCTTTATCCTTTCTTTTGATGTCTTTGGGATATAGACCTAGCAGTGGTATTGCTGGATCAAAGGGTATGCACAGTTTTATGGCATTACTCCCCAGAATGGTTGGATCAATTCGCAACTCCACCAGCAGTGCATTAGTGTTCCAGTTTTTCCACATCCCCTCCAACATCCATCATTTTCCTTTTTTGTCATATTAGTCAATCTGATAGGTGTGAGGTGGTTCCTCAGAGTTGTTTTAATTTGCCGAAAAATCCTTCTTTTAAAAATTTTTTTATTTATTTTGATTTATCAACAATCACTTCCATAAGTTTTTGAGTTTTACGTTTTTCTCCCCCTCTCTCCCTTCCGCCTTCCCTCCCTAAGAAGGCCTGCAATCTGATATAGGCTATACATATTCATTCCTATTAAACATCTATTTTTACATTTGTCATGTTGTAAGGAAGAATTAGAACCAATATAAGGAACCACAAGAAAGAGGAAACAAAACAAAACAGAAGGAAAAAAAAGAGCAAATAGTATGCCTCAATCTGCATTCAAACTCCATAGTTCTTTCTTTGGATGTGGAAAATTCTTCCTTTCTAGGATAACTTGACTCCACTTTAGATAAAGACTGTAAAGCAATTATACTTTGTTTTGTCTAAAACTGATCCCTGGTTCTTGAAGTAGATGAATAGTCTTATATCCCAACTGTTGTTTGCTTAATGTTCCTTTCACAGGGCCTTGGGAAGTTCTCTAATCTGCCCTCCTCTCTGTGCCTCAGGATCCAATTTTAATTTGAAATATTTAATTTAATATTGGTCTGTCACGTTCAGTTTATACACCAGCTCTTTCACCACCTTTCTTGCTAGCTTCTTCTAGTTTATCATTGTGGTAGACAAGGAAAGTATAAATGACAAATGTTATACCCATTTAAACTGATAATTTATGATGCATCTCACTTCCTCTGATTGATGTGCTTGGCCTTGAAATCCAGGTGCATACTTTCTTATGAAGGAAGTCTCTAATTTTAAAGATACACATGTTGTGTTCCAAAAGTTCATTTGTAAGTCAGGGGTGTTTAGAACTGAGAACACGTTTTCCCATTGAAACATCAGTGGGGGTGTGGATTCTCAAGGTAGAGCACAGAAGCCCATTTAACTCATAGTGTAGGGGAGTTAGAATACAAATTGTGGCATACGCCCCAACGGCATAACTTTGTTTTTCTTTGAAAACTTGAGAGGCCAGTAGTACATCTCTTTCTACTCTAGTTCAAACAGTGAGAAGAGGGATTAGTTTTCTCTTGCTGTATCTAGCCAGAGTAGGAGAAGCTGGATTGGAGAGGCTCCAGGGGTTTCCCAGGATTTGACATAAAGTATAGTGGAGTCTTGGCATATGTGACAAGGAGCCTTAAGCTGGGGCAGCTTTCTGGACAGAGGTGGTCAGGACTTCGATTCCATCAGGACTGAGTGGACTTCTTCCTCACCTTCACCTCCTAGACTCCCTAGCTCCCTTTAAGCTCAGCTGCTCCAGTCCTTCCCCACCCCAATGTGACTTTCTTTAAAAAAAATTTGCTTTTGAGGACATAGGCTATTTCCTCAGATAATATATGAGTGCCCTGAAGGCAGGGGCTTTCTTGTTTTTATTGTATCCCCAGTACTCTAGTAATGTCCATAGTATCCATAGTAGTATCCCCAGTATCCATAGTAGTTGCTTAATGAATTTGATTCACTGAGTGACCTTATGCTGTTGGCTAGGCACAAGGGAAATGCTGGGTTGATGATGATGTCCTAAATGCTATTCTGTTTTTTCTTTATAGGTTACTAATGAGGAAAGCCTTATTTGACCACCTCACTGCCCGAGGCATTCAGGTATATTTCTGGAAAACATACAAAGGCTGTTTTCTAATCATGTTCTTACAAGCAGGATAGCTATTTTTTTTTCATTTAAACTTTTTTTTAGGATAGCTAATTTTAGCATAGGGAAAAGAACTTTTAGTGAGGGACAAGAACTTTGAACTGATTTTGGAATCCACATCAATTAATTATTTATTAAAATGCCTGCTAAGGCAAATGCTGATGCTAAGAATACAAAGATGCAAAACAAAATAATGCCTCCCTGCAAGGAGTTTATAATCCAAAATGCACACAAATAAACAACTATAATACAAGGTAATAATCATAGCTAACATTTATGTAGCACCTACTATGTGCCAGGCACTGTGCTATGCACTTTACAATTATTATCTCATTTGATTTCTCACAACAACACTGAGAGGTAAATGTTCTTGTTATCCCCATTTTACAGATGAGGAAACTGAGGCAAAGGGGAGGAGTGATTTGCCCAGGCTGACATAGCTAGTAAGAGTCTTAAGGCCAGATTTGAAAGAATATAATTACATGCAGTGGAAGGTTACAGGGAAGGCTTCATGGAGGAGGTGACACAGGAGCTGAGCCTTGAAGAAAGAGGATTTCAGCATGTGGCGACACAGGCTGGGTGAACCTGGGCAGGTCATCTATCTTCTTAGTGACCCAGACACTCACTTAAGACTGTAAGTTTTAGAACAGTTGTGTTCCAGGCACAGTCTGGGAAGACAAATTCAAGAAGAAAAACAGGCAAGTCCCAGGGCTCAAGATGCTTACATACTATCTAATGAGGAAAGACAATGTATAAAAGAAAACTGGAGGCAGGGTTGGGGTGGGACTGGGAAGCAAACGCACCTGTTGCAGAACCATGGAAGAGAAGATTTAAAGTACAGCCTAGAAGGAATGAGAAGGACCCTCCTTAAATGAAGTCTGTGGGAGGAACCAAAAAAAGAAAGAGAAGAGGAGGAGGAGGAAGAGAGGGAGGGAGGAGGAAGAGAGAGAGAAGAGGAGGGAGAGAAGAGGAGGAAGAGGAGGAAGGGGGGGTCATAGAAGCCAAGGGAGGAGAGAACATGTAGGAACACAGTGATCAGCAGTGTCAGAGATATCAAGGAAGATGAAATGGAAAAGAGGCCATTATATTTGGCAAGTAAGAGGTTAATTGGTGACATTGAAGAGACTGGTCTGATGTATAGTGGAGACAGAAAGGGGATGGGGTGGTAGAAGCCAGAGTATAGAAAGTTAAGGAGTCAGGAGGTGTTATTCAGTTGTCTTCAGTCCTGTCCTAGTCTCTGTGACCCCATTTGGGGTTTTCATTTGCCATTCCTTCTCCAGCTCATTTTACAGATGAGGAAAGTAAGGCAAGTGACTTGCCCAGGGTTCACACAGTTCTTAAGTGTCTGAGACCAGATTTGAACTCAGAAAGACAAATCTGCCTGACATCAGGCCTAGCACTCTGTGTACTATGGCGCCACCTAGCTGCCTAGCGAAGGGGTAGAAACAGACTTTTTTTTAGAAGTCTGGCAGTGAAAAGAGATAGTACAGAAAAACAGGGTTAAGGTTTTTGTTTTTTCCTCACTCCCCTGCCTTTGATGCTGCTGGCTCACTGAATGGTTGACAGAAGGGGGCTGTAGGTGTTCTACCTTCTTTTTAGTAAGGATTCAGTGGAAATTTATTTTGAAATGTGAGGGAGTTGGGAACAGAGGATGTATTGTCCGAAGTTAGATTTTCATGTACGTAAAGGTGGGAGTGATCAAGAGGAAGAAGTCCCAACCGTGATACCCCGCCCCCCCCCCCCCCCCGTAAGTGGGATCAAGGTTGAATTTTTCTGAATGGTTAATGAATTTTTTTAAACTTCATACAAGGTTCCTGACCAAATGCATTGGGATTGCAGTGGTGAAGTGCTGTTGTGTTTAAGGCAAAGTGTGCTTTGTTTTCACATTTTTGCTTATTCTTCTACCTTTAGGTATATGTTTGGGTCCTAAATGAAGAGCACGAATACAAAAGAGCTTTTGATTTGGGAGCAACTGGGGTGATGACAGACTACCCAACAAAGCTTAAGGAATTTTTACGTAATTATGCATAAGTCAGCCTAAAAAAGGCATTCGAAGAAGATGAAGGAATATTCTTTTTTCAGCATCACATAAATAAGCCATTTCCAGAATGGTAAAAGATGTAATCAATTGAGTTTCATTACCTCATTTTTAAGCCTAGTTCACAATGTAGAAACTACAATGGATATTTATTTTAAAGTATATTCCAGATTTTACATTTGTCCATGATTTGTTTAGAAAGCTAACATTGATTGGGATAGGGCAGGAAGAAGATGAATAGCGGATCAAGATTTCTGCCTTCTATCTATTGCAAGCAATTTGCAAATCAAAGACTAACACTAACAGACTAGGTAAAATCCAGGACTTGGAAGGATCTTGACATTCACTGGGCTGAGATCAGTTAATCAGTAAAACTAAATTATTGAAAAACTGCAGCCATTCTTAAATTGGCTTTTTGTTTCTGGACATGTTGCTAGTCTGCACAATGGAAAAGAAACAAGTAGAAGAAGCAGTTAAAAAAAAAAAAGAAACCAATGATGTAGTTATCTGACAAGACACACACTGGGATCAGTAGTGAGTCTCCTAGAAATAATTGAAAATATCACCACTTGACCAGAAACAAAATCTGTAGACTGAATTAATTTTTCTTTGGATATTGTTATATACTTTCATTAATAAGAATGTAAGACTAATATTTGAAGTCATTTGGGGTGTGTATGTGTATATGTGTGTGTGTGTGTGTGTGTGTGTTTACATATGTATGTATGTATGTGCGTATGTACCATCAACTCTATGGCTAACTTTGTTTTCATTGTAAACATTGCAAAGTAGACGTTTGTAGGTTGTTGTTGAGACTAGAGCCTCCCCAGAGATGGAAGATTACAATTTGTGACAAGGCCTAATTGTATTTTGCGGGCCTATTTCTGGATGTACAAAACCACTGACTCTTCAGCCTCTTCATTATGTTAAAGAAGGTGACATCATTGTTTCCATACTTTTGGATAACCCCACCCCATCTGTATCCACTATTTTGCTAACCAAGTAGTCCCCTTTTGAGTGTTAGCTGGAAATAAGATTTCCCAACATTCTAAGACTCTCTCAACCTTTCTTCTATAACTCCATGTAAATCTATTTCTATTCTTTTTTGGGTATTTGTCATCGGTGGAGCCTCTGACCTCTGGTCAGCAGTAGACCATGATCTCTGGTAGGGCAGATGAGATCTCAGACACTTGTCGTTTGTAAATCATTTTCTCATGAGGGTAAAAATATCATTTTTTTTTTTAACAGAAATAAAGTTTTCCAAGGACATGCAGAAGTCTCTTGGTGTGTGTTTGTTATTAATTGTCATAGTACCAAACAGGCTCTGAAATTTTTGACTAAACTTAACAGTTTGTGAATTAATTGATAAAAGGAGTCCATGCACCTGAAATTTGTTTCTCGAATGAGGAAAGGGAAGGAGGAAGTAGCTAATTAACATGCTTAGTAACTGTTTAGTTAATGGGAAGACTGGAGGTGTAGTAGGGAAAAATAGGACCTCAAGGGCACCTGATTCTGTGTACAGTAATATCTCATTGATTCTGCTCTAGTAAGTAATGAGGTGCCCCACATAACAATGTGGTATGGAGGAACAGGTGCCTGACCTGGAGTCCATAGGGACCTGGGCTCCAATCTTCTGACCCTTATCATATTATATTATATTATATTTATTATATTATATTAATTACTTCTCTGCCTGTTTTCTTCATCTATGAAATTGAGATCCAAATATCTGCAGTACTTGCCTCATAGGGTCACTGGTGAGGTTCAAATAAAATGAAGTACGTATTTATTGTTCTTTGCAAGTCTATACCAAATGTCAGTCGCTATCATAGTGAAGTAGACTGGTTGCAGTTGTGACCACTTCAGATGCCAAAACTGTGTTTATTATAAGCGTTGCTGACAGGAAGTTTTCTGAAATGAATTATACATTTCAATGCCTTTTTAAAGAGAAGACACTGAATATAATTTGATTTTTCCTTGGTGCTGCAAGGTCATCATTTTGACTATCTAGGCTTCGGACTCAGTGGTAATGTAATTTTGCACACACATTTAAAGTGTTTTGGCCACCTCTCTCATGAGGCCATCAGCTGTCACTTCTGCAGTCTGACACCCATCCCTAAGAATTCTGTGGAACCTCTGGTTCGCTGTCTCTGATCTCCTTGAGGACCAAAAAAGCCAGATAGCTGAGTTTATTCAGAATTAGTGTTAAATCACTAAAGCATGCATGTTAAGTAAATTGTGTGAGATAGTGAATAGAAAGTTGCATCAGGAGAGGGACTTTTCTCATTGGAGCCTTCTAGATTGATGAGAGGCAGTGTTGCACAGTGAGAAGACCAAGGATTTGTAGCTAGAGGACATTCAAAACATGTGCTCCTTACTACCAGCATGAACTTGGTCTCAGTTTTCTCATCTCTAAAATGAGGAGGTTGGACTCGAATCTGATCTTCCCAAACCTATGAAATCACAGGTCTGGAAGCAACCTCCTCTTCTCCCCGCTCACAATCAGAAAGTCTAAAGTTATCTGGCTTTAGTGTAGAGGCTTGGGACAGCTATTTGAATTATTCAGAGCCTTTTTCATTTAAATTTGGAATGGTGTCCTGGAGGACGACTTGAATTTGCCAAAGGTCTAATTTGAATAAATAGGTTGCTATAGCTAGCACTTTATGATTTGTGGACATTTGGTTTTCAAGGCTGACAGCAGCCCTTGAGGTGTAGATTTTTAAAATAGTATTATCCCCATTTTGTTGATGAGGAAACTGAGGCTCAAACACATTATGTGTCTTGCCTATAGTCATTCATCTGTCCAGTAAATAAATGGTAGAGCTGGGATTGAGCCCAAGGCTCAGGATTCCAAATTCAAGTGCTTTTTTTATTAGCTACTGGTATTATAATTTGGAGCAGCTAGGTGGCACAGTGGGTAGAGTGCTGGACCTGGAGTCAGATACTTACTGGCTGTGTGACCATGGGCAAGTCACTTAACCTTCTTTGCCTCAGTAACTCATCTGTAAAATGAGCCGGAGAAGGAAATGGTAAATTACTCCGGTAACTACTGTGGTAAACAGTGTGAATAATGTGATAAAGAAGGTTCCTTAAACTTTTTACTTTGTTTATATTTTGAGCAATGGAGGAATTATCAAGATAAATTGAAAGCTTCTTGAGGGCAGGGATCCAAGTCTTATACTTTTCTTTTATCCCCACTGCCTAGTATAATGCCACAAAGATGTGTATATGTATATATATAAAATGTCTGTATGTGTGTATGTGTATGGTAGGTACTCAAACTGGTCCTGTGTGATGTTTTTTTAGATGTAGATATATAGATACAGATAAGAGATTTTTGTGTGTGTGTGTGTGTGTGTGTATATATATATATATATATATGTAATAGGTAATCAAACTCATGGTAGCAATCCTCATTAAGTATTTTGTTTCACATTGGTCACATTTATTCATTGACTTCTTGTTTTGGGATTAAATTAGGTCTTGCAAAGTGAACTTAACTGAGTGTGGCCTAGCAAATACTTCATTCTTCCAGTACTTATTAAGCACTGTGGCTTTTCTTAGAAATAGGTTTAGATTTGCAAGGCACACATATTCCTTAGAGGGAGGTAATTTCCTTCTTGCAGGTGTGTGTACTCCTAATTCAGGTGACCAGTATCAGTTTGGATAATGCTCCTCTGGATTGTGAACTGTGTTGACCAAATAATTAAGCCCTTCCCAGACACAGGAAAGTTGTAGCTCATTCATTTGGAAATGCTTTTACAATTTTAAATAGTCCCACAAAACCTATAGGGTAAATGTTGATTAATCACAATTGACCTATTAACATGAAAAGAAAATATCAATTAAAACAAAATTTAAAAGAAGTATCACACTAAGGCATAGAGTGGTACCTTTGCTTTCATCTCTGCTTAATATTTTAAAAATAGCTCTAACTTAACAAATTGAGCTGCGAACTCATTCTGAGACATTTGTTAGGGTCAGAATCTTTCCCTGCTGTGCTCTTATGCTCTGTGCTCCTGGAGATGAGAAAAGCTCATGAGCAGCTTTCTTCCAGCCTTTGTCTTTTTAGAGTAAGATGTTATCTTTACTTCCTAATGAGCTCTAGAACTAACTTCCCTGGTAATTAGCTGTTCTTTTCTTTGCCACTAACTCCCTCTATCCTTCCTTCTTTTTCCTGCGTTGTTCTTTCATACACTCTTACAGAAAGATGAGATGAGAGACAGTTTAAAGCTGCTTTAAAGAAAGCATGGGGTCAAGATTAGAGCCCAGTGACTCAACTTTCCAATTAAGATGACTCTTGACAAGCCAAGCTAATTAACAATGAAGTGATAGATGTATGACTCAAGCTTGGTATAAAATGCTATTTGCAATAAGCTTTTCTCTAGCCCTTTTTTGGGGGGTTGGAGGGACAATTTCATCTCCACTGCTATATCCATTGACTTTATATACAGATGACTCATCCAAATTATCACTAGCCCAAACCCAAATCTCCTGTCTCTTGACTATCAGCTTCCCCCAAACTAAATTTCTTACCTTTCTCCAAAAATCCTATACTGTCAGTGGCAGTCTCCCATATTTGGAACCTCTGTATTATCACTTTCTCCCACGTTGAATTACTATCCAATCCACCTCTACAGTCTCTCACATCTTTCCCCACCTCTTTATTCCCACTGTTATCACTTTATTGCTACAGGTGGTCACTGACACCCAGCCAACATCTTACCTAACAGGTTTGTCTCCATTCTCTTCCCATTTTTTTTTTTTTTTGGTTAGGCAATGGGGTTAAGTGACTTGCCCAAGGTCACACAGCTAATAAGTGTTAAGTGTCTGAGACCTGATTTGAACTCAGGTCCTCCTGAATCCAGGGCCGGTGCTCTATCCACTGCGCCACCTAGCTGCCCCCTCTTCCCATTTCTTTTATACCTTCTGTCCTTTACCCTACTGCCAGGCTAATTTTGTTTTATTTTTATTTATTTATTTTGCCAAGGTAAGTGGGGTTAGGTGACTTGCCCAGAGTCACATAGCTAGTAAGTGTCTGAGGCCAGATTTGAACTCAGGTCCCCCTGACTCCAAGGCCAGTGCTCTATCCACTGCACCACCTAGCTGCCCCCAGGCTAATTTTATAAAGAGATTTGGTTCTGTTCTCAGACTCCTCCACTGTTTTCCTAGTGTAGACTAAGGAAAATTCAAACATCTTTGCCTGGGATTCAAGGCCCCTGCAAATTTGGTACCACAAACAGCCTTATCCTTGTCTGGTTCTCTACTGTCAAACCAAAGTACTCCTTTTCCATTGCACACATCCCCTTTTTCTTTCCTCCACGCTATTGTTTACCCTGTTTCATATTCCTGGAAACTTTCCCTAGTTCAACTCAAATACTATCTCTTCCATGAAGCCTTCCTTAATCTCCCAGTAATAACTTCTTCTACTGCTCTCAGACCTCATACACAACATTTTGTTTTTACTTTGGTACTCAACTAGGCATTATTTTGTATTGTAGTTATTTATGTCTGTTATGAAATCCTCAGGGGAAATTTGTAAGGATCATATACTTTCTTGAAGAGATGTTGCTCCACTTTCAGGCAGAATGTGTTTAAAATCCTATTTAACATTATCTAATTTTGGAACCCAAGAAGGACCAAAAAAGGGTTGTAAATTAGATAACGATGGTCAACCTCACATGCTATAGTTTATTCATAAGAACAAAATGTTTCACTCAAGCCTGCATCTTTTAAAATATGTTGATTGAGATTAAAGCTTGGGTTGAATGGATACATATATAGGATTTGGAGCAGGAAAGAATCTAAGGTCCCCTGGTCAGCTCCCTTACTTTGAAGATGAGAAGCCCCAAACCATACAGGTACTAAATAGAGGCTATGATTTGAACCCATGTCTTAGGACTCCAAATCTATTGCTCTTTCTTCTGTGTACTACATCATCAGGAATAAATGATTACTTAAGCTGACCCGCTGATCTCTGGAATAAAAGAAGAAAGTGTCCCATAGGGACTGATTTATCATGCATAAACTTCTAACCCAATTTTTGGTAAAGAGCTGGGATAAATTTAGATTTTCAAGGCAAATTCAGCTCTAGGCCAGCTCTTTCATTTAAAAAACAAAACTGTGGAGCATGTTCAATTGCTTACCTCCTACAGGCCCCAGTTTCCTAATTGGTAAAAATTGGACAAGAGGAGATCTCTAATGTCCCTGTTTTCTGATTCTAGGACACTACTGCTAACCTGTATCCCTTTAGGAGAGTGCTTGTCTAAACTCTGTAGATCACTCAAACATCATACACAACAAATTCTTAGGGTTTCATAGAATTTGAAAATTAAAAGAGACCTTAGAGGTCATCTGTACCAGGGCTTCTTAAACTTTTTCCACTCACAACCCCTTTTTGCGAAATACAAAGTGCACATGCTTTGTGTTCAGAACCAAGGCTGCAGTGTTCAGAAAGGTTCAGAGACCTTTTGCTGTTGCCAAATTTTTCATGACCCATGTGAGGTGGCAACCACAGATTAAGAAGCCTGATCTAGACCAACCTATAGCTAAAAAGGAAAAATGCTTCTCCCCTCCCAAATAGTATGTTTTGCAAATGCTCAATCAACCTTTGCCTGCAGACCACAATGTAAGGGGAAACGTGCTACCTCCAGAGGCAGCCCATTCCATTTTTTTTTTTGGCAAGGCATTTGGGGTTAAGTGACTTGTCCAGGATCACACAGCTAGTTAGTGTCAAATGTCTGGTCTGAGACTGGATTTGAACTCAGATCCTCCTACTCCAGGGCAAGTGCTTTACCTATTTTGCCACCTACCTGCCCCAATTCCATATTTTTTTTAAGTATTTGCCTACATCAAGCTTAAATTCATACCTGTTGCTTTTAGTTCTGTGTTCTGTGACCAAACAGAGTAAGACTAATCTGTCTTCCACTTGAAAGCCTTTCACATACTTTAAGACACCTATCATATCTGCTCCCCACTCCAAATTCTCTTCACACTAAACAACACCCCCGGTTACTTCCTTTGAATCTCATATGGACCATCAGACCTTTCATCAATCTGCTTGCCCTCCTCTGGACACTCTCCCCAAGATGTGGTCCCAAAACTGAATATAATACTTAGTGATCGAAGTATACCACGGTGAATTATCTCCATTATTCCTTGATATTCCATCTCACTGGAGCTTAAGGTTGCATTGGCTTTCTTGGTTGTTGTATCACACTATTGACTTCTGGTGAGCTTCTAGACACTGCAAGGTGTGCCCTTCCCCTCTCCCAACATGCTAATGTGCCTCCCCCATCTTGCACTCGGAAGTTGATTTCTTGAAATTTGAAATGTATAAGATTTTTCCATTTCTCTCTGTTAAATTTTATCGTATTAGATTTGGTCCATTGTTCTAGCTCGCCAAGATCTTTGTGAGTCCCAACTGTGTTGTCCAGAATGTTAGCTGACCCTCCCAGATTTGTATCATTACCAAGTTTGATGAGAATGCTATTTTTGTCTTTATGAATAAATGGGGAGGATAATCTATTAAGTGCTTGACAAGTGCAAAGTACTGAGGATACAAATAGAAAAGTAAGATTATCCCTGCTGTCATAGAGTTTACATTCTTTTTTAAATTTATTTTATTTTATTAGGCAATTGGGGTTAAGTGACTTGCCCAACTAGTATCAAGTGTTTGGTCTGAGGACGGATTTGAACTCAGGTTCTCCTGACTTCAGGGCCAGTGCTCTACCCACTGCGCCACCTGGCTGCCCCTGGAGCTTACATTCTAATGGAGGGAGACAACACATATGGAAGGTTTCAGCTGCAAGTCAGAGGGAAAGCCCCTAGGGATAGAGTAACAAAGCAGATGGTAATGCATTTTATTTAGTGTCATTTCCATGAATAAAATTGTATCAGTTTCTGATGAACCATTTGAAAGTGGCAAGAATTTTGGTGGCAAAAACTTTCTTTTCTGGGTGTTCAGTAGCTGTGGCTGTAGCACTTGTAGGAGCAGTTGCCAGGTTACATCTCCACAGGGTTTGGTTGCTTCCCAGGATGATGGCTATGGGTACTAGACTGGAAGCATTACTATTTCCAAGACTCTTGGCTTCAGGGTTCTGGCTATCTCCATTGGGATGGGAGAAAAGATGTTAGTCAAGGTGGTGGTGGTGGTTTGACTTGCTTGGTACATCTCCTATCTCTCCTTTATGGTACCTTGCCACTATAGCGAGGCTGGCTTTCCTGTTTTCTATTTAAACCAATGAGAAAATATCAACAGTGATAGGCTAAGCACAACTCCCTGGTGTACTCCAGTGTTGAAATTAACATCAAACTGAGTAGCTGGGCTTCCAACCAGTTTCTAATCCACCTAATTGTACTCTCCTTTAGTGCAGTGGTCTCCAACGTATGTGGACTACAAGATCTCTTGAATCTGTCCCACTTCCTGCATTTGTACAGGTACCATTCTAATTCAGCCCCTCATCATCTCTCACCCGAACTATAGCGATGATTTCCCAGCCTCAAGTCTTCCCCCTTTTTCAAGCCATCCTCTACACAGTAGTGGCCAAAATGATTTTTCCAATATGCAAACATGACCATGTCACACCCCTACTCCACACTCCCACCCCCAGCCAAACTCCACTGTGTGTGTCTCTGTTGCTTCTAGGATCATATATAAACTCCACTGTTGGGCATTTAAGCATATTCACAACCAAGTTCCATCCTACCCTTCCAGCCTTATTACATGTTACCCCCTCACTTCCTGCATTCTGTAGTCCAGCCAAACTCTCCATCTTACTATTTTGTACAGAAATACAACTAAAATACCCAAATGTTAATAGAAAATTAAGGAACAACACTGTCCACTAGGCTTACCCCACCTGAAAAATTTATTTATATTGAAATTTTTCTACTGAATTGAAACCAAAGAAAGCTTGCTTTGATTTTCTTTAAAGTTACGTATAGTGAATTCATACAGAAAAACAAGAATCCTGGAAATCTTTGTGCTCCATAATTGCTCTGATGTATTGACTTAATGCTTTGCATCTTTCAATAAAAAGTGTGTTAAAAAGATTCACCTGCTATACTAGCCACTTTAATCAAATTAACTGAATAATAACAACTACTATGTTTAAAGTCCTTCCTTTCCCCCAGGACGTAGATAGGGATTTAAAAAATAAAAAGCACATTGTTCTCACTAAAAGTATTAATATTTTAGGAAAAACAATGAGGTTTTGTACCATTCATTTTAAAACATAAGTATTTCATTTTCTTATCCTTTTAAAATGTCTATTTTTGTGTGTTTTATAATGTAAGCTATGTCAGTACAGAAATAAATGTATAATATACATTATCATATTGTTATATATAATATGCTGAGGACACTTGTTCAAATTTTTTTTTTTACTGAGAGCCAGGGTGCATGATCCAAAAGGTGAAAACCAATTGGTCTTAGCCCACCTCTGTCCATCTTTTTCACAAGAATAGCATGGGATCCTTTATCAAAGGGCAGCTAGGTGGTGAAGTGGATAGAGTGCTAGGCCTGGAGTTAGGAAGATTCATCTTCCTGAGTTCAAATCTGGCCTTTAACATTGTGTCAGTGACCCTGGGAAAGTCACTTAACCATTTTGCCTCAGTTTCCTCATCTGTAAAATGAGCTGGAGAAGAAAATGACAAACCACTCTAGTATCTTTGTTAAGAAAACTCCATGGGGCAGATTGGTGGTGCAGTGGATACAGCACTGGCCCTGAAGTCAGGAGGGCCTGAGTTCAAATGTGACCTCAGATCTAACACTTGACACTAGCTGTGTGACCCTGGACAAGTCGCTTAACCCCAATTATCTAAAAATTTTAAAATTAAAAAAATAAGAAACCCCCAAATGGGGTCACAAAAGAGTAGGACATGATTGAACAACATTGTATCAAAACTTGACTAAAATGTAGGTGAACTATACCTTTAGTCCAGTTTAGTAAATTAGACTCTACCAGTTTAGTAAACCTGTCAGAAAATGAAATAAAATTAGTCTAACATGACTCTTTTAATAAAGCTACACGGGTTCTTTTTGTTCAATGTTTCTTTTTCCATACTTTCACTAACCATATCTTTAATAGTAAATTCTTGCATTTTGCCAGGAATTGAAGTCAAATTTACAAGCCTATTGTTTGCAAAATCTATTTTTACCTTCTCCAATTTTAAAAAACCATGATAATGTTTGCCCCAAACCTTTAATACTTCAGTCATTTGCCACAGTCTTTTAAAGATTGTTAACAGTGGCTTAGCAATCACTTCTGCTAGGTTTTTTTTTTTTTTTTAATACTTCTGATGGACGTGCCTTGGGATTTTTCTCCCTCTTCCCTTTCAGTTTATCCCCTTTGATTAGATTTCTAAGATTCCAGGTAAATACATTTTTATCAGCTCTTAAGTGCGCTCTATCCCTGGCCAGGAACCCATCATTGCTATATTTTAAGCCATAGTCCAGAAATCAAAATCTCAACCATTTTCAAAATCAACTGTTCACTTTCCAAATAATGCCTTTGTCTTTTGAAACTTTTGCCTTCAATGTGTAGCAGTGGAGAAGACACCATCTCTCCCTAATGCTGATTTCTTGTCCAAAACTTTATAATTTTTAGCAATGCTTAACAAGTTCTTTCTGACAGTATTTTTTTGTACCTAGTTGAATCAACAGTCATAGATTATGGTCATTCTATTTGATAAGTCTTGGATACATGTCTTCAAAGACACCAGACCTTTCATGTTAAAAGGTTGACCAATAACTACCTCTAACAACCACTAACATCTGGCTCTTCCTCTGACCCTTATTTTTTAGTAAAATAATAATAAAACAATAAAAAAATGTTCTCCCATCTAACAGCACCTGCTGCTTCCACATCATTATTGCTTGGAGAGCAAGTAGCTGTTGTTGCTTCAGAGAATCCATCTTCCTCCTCTTTAGGAAAGTCTCAGTGTTGTTTATTTCCTTCAGGTTCATTGATCTTTCTTCTCCTTTATCCTAGTATAACTCTCCAACTTCTGACACAGGTCAGGATTCTGCCCTGCCTCCTCTTCCCCCTCTCCCTTTGCCCCCATTGAAACACTTCTGTGTGATTTTTAAGGACACTCTGGAGATGAAAGGGACTTTAAAAGTTATCCAGTCCAATAGTATTTTACACTTGAGGAAAATGAGGCCCAGAGAGGTGAAAAGACTTGTATCAAATAGCAGAGCTGTGATATGAACCCAGATCCTCTTATTCAAAATTAAGCATCCTTTCTATTCATTGTTTCTCCTAACTTTGAATGTGAAGAAGCATCCCTTGAACCCCTTTACTTTCCCTACTAGGAGGGAGACCATCCTGCACTTTGAGACCAGATGAGTCACTTGGATATCATAGAATTATAAACATTGCCTACTCAGTGTTAGTGGTTACAACGTTCTCACTGCTCTTCAGGGAGAATTAGATCTCAGCAAGGAAAACCTTTAACTACTAGCTGTTTTCCCATTGTAAATGAAGAAAGGAAGCAAATTCGCCCATGGTTTCATTGTGAATAATCAAATATTTGCCTTTGGTTGTCTTTTTCTAATCAGCAGTTTCCTGGCAACTGGCTTCCAAGTCCCATCGGCTTTCTCTCATTCTCCAGTCAGATTTCTATAAATGGTCATATAATTGAGTCTCTTAGCAGAATGGTTCAAGTTCCTCTTCAGTTTTTATAGCCTGACCTCTGATGCAGATAATTTTCTCTCCAAGAAGCTTGGGGTTTCTAAATTCTTAATTCATAGAGACATGTATGCATGTATACACACATAAATATATGTATATATGTACATATATGTCCTTTTGTAATATACTAGTGTGTTTTGTAATATACTAGTGTTTCCATGAAATCACGAGACTACCTCAGAAGCTGGTCAATTAGTAGTTTTAAAACTGGGACTTCTGGGAGGGTACTTGTAAAAACTTCTTGGAGAAAGAAGCCAGAATGGGGAGTCAGGATTGCAGAATTTTTGAGTTGATGGTGCAAGAGACTGTTCTCTCTTAGGATCCTGTGGGCAGGAGTCCAAGAGCCAGGGTATTTTGTTCCCCAGCCTTCCTCTTCCAGACTTACGATGAACCGCTGTTGTTGCAGCTGCTGTTGAGGATGTTGCTAATGATGGTGGGTGAGATAAGGCGTTCCTGCCTGCTGCCACCCCCCACTCCCCAGACAGTTTCCTTCTTCCTTGCCTCCCAGTGGAGAAGGAAATTACTCCCATTAACTGAGCAACAACTGTTGAGTTTTCTGTCTCCCTTCTTTCCGCACAAGTGGGAGTGGAAGGGGAGAGTATAAAGTGGGAAATGATTGTTTTTGTTGTGGCCAGCAGCATTTGTCCCTGGCTGCTGCTAACCAACAAACTATACCCTTCCTTTGCTCTGTGTTCTATGTTTCTATTATTCCTTTTTATATAAAAGAAAATTGCTGTTTACTGAAGACAGTTTGGGGAATGTTTGGGTTTGGGTAGAGTGAGAGACAGAGACATCTTGCTTTAGCAAGTCAGTTGTCTGAGATAGAATTTGAACTCAGGTCTTCCTGCCTCCAGGTCCAGTGTTGTTTCCACACTATTTCATGCTGCCTTAACCAGACATCTAGTCATACCTCGTTGTCCATCTGTAATTACTTGTAGAGGTTCTCCTTGTTTCTGTCCAACAAACTTGTGAAAGTTTGTTGTTTTAAAGTTCCCATTGCTTTCTCTGCTGTTATTGGTATTTATGATTTATTTTAAGGTCATTTTTAACCTGTTGGGTTTATTAGTGACAGTTTAATTTATCTTTTTATTCCTCAGTTGTTTAACTTTTAAAATGTTTATTCCTTGCTTTGTTTTAGTGGTGCCTTTCAAATACTGTTTTGGATCTTGTTTTCTTCCATTAGAAAGAAGGACATCTTACACCCCGCGATCTCAATTAATGTACCTAATAAAATATTTTTTATTCTGATACCTCCTGATAACCTTTATCAGAAAGTGCCTTTTTAACTGAGTTAACCTTGCCTCAATTGCTTCAGTTCATCAAAGGTGTAAACTAGGTGTGAACAATTTCTAGAGACCTCTTAGGAATCAATCAAAGGTCTAAAGTAAATACAACTGAATGAAAGCAGATAGTGGATAGAGCACTGGCCCTGAAGTCAGGAGGAACTGAGTTCAAATGCGGCCTCAGACCAACACTTGACACTTACTGGCTGTGTGACCCTGGGCACGTCACTTAACCCCAATTGCCTAAAAACTTTAAAAAAAAAAGAAAGAAAGCAGATAGACCACATTAGAGGAAATGTGGTCGGTTGAAAATGTCAGTTATGGGGCTTGTACTGAACAGCAAGCCAGTTCATAATCCAGTATTCTAGCAGTAGGCCATCCTGGCAGTGGACCAGCACCAGCCAAGTCATTGACAGGGAATCTGTTGGAATGGGGAGGATGAGTTTCTGTTTTCTTACCCTTTAACCACCCTGTCTACACTTGACCAGAAAATGACCTTGTGAATTTGGAAAGGTTGAAAGATCTGGACTTAGCATCAGTGTCTGTCTATAGCATCACCTGAATAACAGTTGCAGAGTTGAGATCTGAAGACAAACTGGACAAACCAAGTAAAAGCAGTTTCAAGTCTCTATAAGCCCGAGGAGCCCAGTGGAGAGCTACAGACGTACTCCTCAGGGGAACTTCAAGAGAACTCCACAGAGAAAAGGAACCAGGTTCTGAGTGATCCCCTTACTACCTGTGCTCCCTAAGCTTGAGCCCACCCTCTCCAGGGACTTGGATTTTGAGGTACATGTGAGAATTCTGTTAATAGTAGAGAAAAGAATGACAAAATAAAATGCAGTTTTTTAGGGTGAGGAAGTATACAATCTCTTTTAGAGGCAAAATAAGACAAAGTTAAAAATAAAAAGCAATGCATAACACATCCTTTGGACTCGCTCTCCCACTCTCACATTGCCCCCAGGACAGCTGCCTACTCCTCCCCTCAGGATTATATAGGTTTGTGAATGGTTTTATAGAACTACCAATCATGTACGTATATCTAATAAATTCCCTGTTCATTATCACATACTTGATTAGCTCTTAGAAAAGAAGTATCTACCAATGTGGGGCAGCTAGGTGGTAGAGAGGATAGAGCACTGAGCTGGGAATCAGGAAGACTCAATTTCCTGAGTTCAAATCTGGCCTCAGACACTTCCTAGCTGTGTGACCCTGGGCAAGTCATTTAACCCTGTGTGCCTCAGTTTCCTCATCTGTAAAATGAGCTGAAGAAAGAAATAACAAACTACTCCAATATCTTTGCCAAGAAACCCCAAATGGGGTCACAAAATGTCAGACCTGACTGAAAATCAACAACAGATAGTAAAAATACTTGGGGTGCACAAACGCTCCTCAAAATCAAAGAAAACAAGATCCAAAACAGTATTTGAAAGGCACCACTAAAATAAAGCAAGGAATAATAGTTTTAAAAGTTAAACAACTGAGGAATAAAAATGTAAATTAAACTGTCACTAATAAACCCAATAGGTTACAAATGACCTTAAAATAAATCATAAATACCAGTAACAGCAGAGAAAGCAATGGGAACTTTAAAACAACAAACTTTCACAAGTTTGTTGGACAGAAACCTTTTGAATACATTAAAAAAAATTGAGACAGAGGGAGGTATCATTAGGGTTTTTTGATGCATAGACTTTATACTTTGAAATTATCTATTAAAATTTTTTACACTGTTTATTCCAAGAAAGTCCTTTTGTTTCAATATCATTTTGGTATTTCCCATAAGCCGTCTGCTGCTAACATGAAAATAATGTTTATTGATTATTTAAATTGATGTGCTATATGGTTATGAGCAGGTTTTGACCATACATTTGCATGATTATTTGCTATATGTTGCTACCTGACATAAAGTTAATGTTTTTTCATGATCTTCAGTGTATTTTTGTTGCATTAGTTTTTTTTTTTGCATACTGTCTCAGTGTTAATATACTAGGTACTAATTACATACAATTTTGCTTATAATAATATGGTACAACCTTGCATATTTTCTGCTCAAGTAACAATTTAGTCTTGTTGAATCTCTTAAACATAGAGCCATCTCTTAGAAGGATGAGTGCTTAAGTCATTGAAATATATTGTCATATTATAGGCAATGAATATCATAGAGGCCTTCCAATGTTAGGAGTTGATCTAGATTGTAATACTAAAGATATTGTAAAAATATAGCAAAAGAATGTGAAAGACTTTGAGAACTGCAAAGTAATACATAGTAATCTAAAGTCAGATGAGGTTGCTCAGGAATTGCTCTGAATTACCTTACTCATTTGATCATTCAATTATTCCTGATGGACTAGAAGTAGGAGATAGTACCTGGAAACTAATCAGTGGGCCATCTTCTGAGGTGGGAGAGCTGCTTACAAAAGTAGGGGGAACTCTACTGGGATTTTTTTAAAAAAAGACATCCCCACAAAGAACTGAAAGTCACATTCAAGTCTAAAAATGTCATTTTCTCTGTTGGTAAGGCCAAGGCCAGACCTCTGATATTAAAGAGATATAATACACTCAACCCCCTGGCACCTGCCCACATGGGTCTATGATAAAGGAGAAACTCTTAGTCTACCAACTTGCAAATTTTGTATTCTTGACTTCCCTCTTTCCTGTTTTTTTATCCCAGAAGTCTTCACAGAAACTCTTCAAGAAGTCTCAGATCCAAAATATACATACATACATGTAACATACATATATGTGTGTATATATATATATATAAATTTGTATATGTGTGTGTATGTATACAGCTTTCATAGCTTTAAATGGCAGTAAGATTTTTAGGATGCCATATGTCGGTCAACAAACATTAAATGCCTACTATGTGCCAGGAATGGTATCAGTTCTAGAGCTACAAAAAGACATAAAGGACATCTAATGGAGACAACCAGTGGGCAAAGATGTTCAAACTATGGACAGGAATAATTAACTGAGGGAAGGCACTAGAATTAAGAGAGGTTGGGACAGCCTTCTTATAGAAGATGAGACTTAAAGCCAGGGAAGCTGGTGGAAATGAGTAAGGAAAACATTCCAGGCATGGGGGATAGCCAGAGAAAATGCCTCAGGGGCATCTGGGTGGCACAGTGGATAGAGCACCAGCCCTGGAGTCAGGAGGACCTGAGTTCAAATCCAGCCTCAAACACATAAGACTCACTAGCTGTGTGACTCTGAGCAAATCACTTAACCCGATTGCCTCATATAAAAAAAGAAAAGAAAATGCCTCAGAGCCAAGAGATGGGGTGTCTTGTTCATGGAAGGAAGCCAAGTGCCACTGAATCAAAGAGTACATATTGAAGAGTTAGATGTAAGAAGACCGAAAAGGGAAGAGGGGGCTAAGTTATGAAGGGCATTGAATGCCAAATGGGATTTTGTACTGAATCCTGGAGGCAATAGGGAATTTTTATAAACTGGAGTTTATTGAGTAGGGGGGTGACTTGGTTGGTCTTGTGCTATAGGAATATCACTTTGGTGACTGAAATACGGAGGATAGATTGATAGGAATGGGAAGAGACAAGACGGGAAGTCTCACCAGCAGGTTTTGCAATAATCCAGGCATGAGGTGATGAGGGCCTGCATCAGAGTGATGACAGTATCAGAGGAAAGAAGGGGGCACATTTAAGAGAGGTTGCAAAGGTGAAATTGACAGACCTTGGCAATAGATTGAATAGGGCGGGAATGGGGTGGGGAAACAGATGAAAGATAGGAGTTAAGAATGACTGGTGTGTGTGTGTTTATTTTTGTATGTGTGTATGTGCACATATATCTATATATATGTAACATTTTCTAGAAAACCATAAACTATTTTCTCCAAATAAATAATCATCTTAGAGATGATCAGAGATGTGAGAATGGATGAGCCCTATGAGGAAGAAATGGACTGAGCCTTGGAGAATTACCATGTTGAAGGACCAGAGGAGGAAGAGGAGAAACAAAGAGTCTGAGTCAAAAGAACCAGAAAAATACAATGCCACAGAAACACAGAGTAGACAATTTTTATTTCTTTATTTTAAAAAATTTTTTTTGTGAAGCAATTAGGGTTAAGTGACTTGCCCCGAGTCACACAGCTAGTAAGTGCTATGTGTCTGAGGTTGGATTTGAACTCAGGTCCTCCTGACTCCAGGGCCAGTGCTCTATCCACTGCATCACCTAGCTACCCCAAGTAGACAATTTTTAAAAGAAGATTTTCAATACTGTCTGGCATAGATATGATGGAAAATGAAGGCTAAAAATCCCCAAATTTGTCTAAAAGGAGGCCCTTGGTAGATCTAGGGAAGTGTTCTAGGCCAGGCCTAACTCAGAGCAGATCAGTAGTTGAGGCTCAGAATTGGAATGCAACCAAACACTCAAAGGCCATGTAACATCCAATAAAAAGTAGTTTACTTATTAAGAGAGAGAAAATCAACAGATCCAGTACTGGCCAAAGTACACACAGTTTCCTTCTTCCTCCACAATTGCCGTGGCATCAACACCTGGTTAGAACAATGTGCTGGCTCAGGTGTCGGGGGATTCCATTAGTCCTGAGAAATGTGATCATCAAAGTCTTGGCCTTGTATATCTCACATGACCGGGAAACCACGTCAGTGGCTCAAGCACCGGTCCGTCAGATCAGTGAAGTCTTTTTTTATGCAATTGGAGTTAAGTGACTTGCCCAGGGTCACACAGCTAGTAAGTGTCAAGTGTTTGGTTTGAGGCTGGATTTGAACTCAGGTCCTCCTGACTTCAGGGCCGGTGCTCTATTCCAGTGAAGTCTTGATGATGATTTCCCTACCCTGTAAAGAGAAACTAGCCCAGCCTACGTGAAACAAACATTTCTTCTTCCATATCCTACCTCTTGCAGGCAAAGTCCTAAAAATCTGCGGGATCTTCCACCACTTAAAGGTTTTAAAGCTGTTATTGAGTAACTCTTTGGGGTTTGGGAAACCTGATGCAGCACCAGAGAAGGAACTTAGCGCAAATAAAAGAAAAAAAAAATTTAAACGATTTAACATTTAACGATGATTTCTGAAGAAATGTAGTCCATGTAGTGGGCATTACATCAAGGCAATTCACAGAGGATATCCCAATGCTAAGCAATAATGATGAGCGGGAGTAGTACCAGAACTATGAGGGCCACATTGCAAATGACATGTTTAGCCCAATCACCAGTCCCCAGCATGAGTCAGGATCATTTGTAGTAAGGTAGGTAAGATTCATGAAGCCTGTCCTGGGGTCTGAGTCACTACTCAGACTTCCCCTCTGCCGTCACCCAAATGGTATTCACTTGCCCACCAACCTGAACCTGCCCTTCCCTGAAAATCCCACCAGGGAATGATGCTAATTCTTTGCCCCTTTAAAGGCAAAGGGCTTCTCGCTTGTACAGGGGCTGTATAAAGACATCCCCTTACCTTCCACTATGGATTCAAGTTTGCTACCAAGTTGGCAAAGGAACAGCCCTTCCAGGTAAAGTGACATTCACTATAGTTTTGCTAAGAGTCTTTCATCTCCCCCATCTCGTTAGAAAATAAGACATAATCTTCTCCTCTCCACTACCACCACACCACCCCCTCCCCACCAAATTCCAAACTTGTGGTCCCATGACAATAATTTTGATATGCCCTACTCAAATTAATCAGTATTTTTTTTTGGGTGAGGGCAATTGGGGTTAAGTGACTTGCCCAGAGTCACACAGCTAGTGAGTGATACGTGTCTGAGGCTGGATTTGAACTCACGTCTTCCCGACTCCACGGCCGGTGCTCTATCCACTGTGACACCTAGCTGCCTGTCAAATTAATCAGTATTTTCAGTTTATTGTGATTTGATGAGTATCGGTGATTATATTAGTGAATTAAGTAGAATAGGAGTAAGTTTAAATTATGTATATTAATGCTGTTAAGATAAGAGTTATGTATAATTCACCATGTATTGATGATTATATTTATCAGCTTGATTCATATTGTTAGTTAGAAATTTAATAAGAAGGGCAGCTAGGTGGCGCAGTTGATAGAGCTCCGGTCTTGGAGTCAGGAGGACCTGAGTTCAAATGTGGCCTCAGATACTTGACACTTACTAGCTGTGTGACCCTGGACAAGTCATTTAACCCCGATTGCTTCACCAAAAAGCAAAAAGAAAGAAAGAAAGAAAGAAATGTACTAAGAATGTAATTAGCTGCATTACCTCCCCCCAACCCTAGTCTGTAATATGTTGTAATAAGGTTCATTTGCTGGTGCAATACCCCTCACTCCTATGAATCACTACTGTCCACTCTTTTGTGATGTTTGCTTCACACCCACAACTTCCTTAGACCTTAGGAGACTATTGGTCAAACACTATGGTCTTATGACTTGTGGAAGGCTTTGGAAAGTCCCTGCTGAGATGACCTGAAGTTGATGACCTGTGGAAGGTCTCATGACCTGTTAAAGGTCTGTTGACAAAGTGGTTATGATTGATGGACATTTTCCTCTAGCCAACTATAAGACTTCCCCACTTCTGGAATGGACCCATCAGTGAACTGTAATGCCTCTTATTTTTAATGCTCTCCCAAGTGTGTATAAGTAGCTAGCACTCAAGGGAAAGGGTCCCCGATTGTGAGGAAGATCTTGGACCTAATTAATTAAGGATCCCTGAACTCCCTAATAAATTGATTAATCATGCTTGGAGTTTTCGGACTTTTGCTGCAGATTGGAATTTTATGGCCTACAGTCCCCCAAGCTCTTTCTTGGGAGGAGATATCCAAATCATCCTGGAGAAAAGGAGGCTTATGGGGTAGCTAGTGGTGCAGTGGATAGAGCACCGGCCCTGGATTCAGGAGGACCTGAGTCCAAATCCAGCCTCAGACACATAACATTTACTAGCTGTGTGACCCTGGGCAAGTCACTTAACCCCATTGCCTAGACCAAAAAAAAAAAAAAGAAAGAAAGAAAAGTAGGCTTACAAATTAAGGGGGAATCCAAGCCATTTCCCTGGCTTATGGAGCCCTTTAAGGGGACAGGAACCTCAGAGATCCATGCTATTCCATATAGGGAACAGAATAAGGAAGGGATGGGGCAGGGGAGGGAAGAGGTCAATTGGGATTATGTCTAAACTCATCAACCTGATTGTTCAATTCAGCAAACCACGTATGATGTCTCTGATAGCACTGATACGTCTTACAAATAATTGTGTGATGGGAGAGTGATAAAATTCATTATTGCTGGCCTCAAAAGAGAGTGCTGTGAATTATCCAATCCTGTTCTTTTTTGTGCCACCCAGGAATAGGATAAATGGAGCTCTTATCCATGTCATCCCTCAAAGCTCTCTCAAATACCAGTTATGTAGCTCAAAGTTCAGTCCACTGGCACAACTTGCAGGACCTCCATCCGTCAGAGTACACCCTTCCCCCATTATCAGCTTAATAGACACCTCTCACAGATGAACCAGGCAAAATGGCATTCTTCAAGAGCCAAGTCCTCATATTTGAGGACTAACTGAGAAGGTAAGACATCAGAGCTGAGATTGGAGGCTTCAACCTCTGGCAAGATAGCAACCTCTTCATGAATGGCACTAATATCTGTGGACCCCAGGCAATCAATACTTGAATGTACCATTTTCATTTAACAATGGAAGCCTCCTGTACCACACCTAACTTGTTAGAAGGTGCATCTTGCAAGACTCAGCTCGTGGGGGCAGGTAGGTGACGTAGTGGATAGAGCACCGGCCCTGAAGTCGGGAGAACCTGAGTTCAAATCTGGCCTCAGATCAAATACTTGACACGTACTAGCTGTGTGACGCCAGGCAAGTCACTTAATCCCAATTGCCAAAAAATTAAAAAAGAAAAAGACTCGTAACAGACCACTCTGGATAAAGGACAGCATATGATTTTGCATTGTTTGTCCAGTAGCAAACAGGAGCAGGTAATAGGTGAGCAGCTTTTCAAAAATGGTGTAGGGAGTGACTATCTGGAAAGCTTGTGGCTCCAGAAGTCCATTGGTCATTTGACCTGGCTACCCCTTGGTGCCTGCCAAAGGCTCTGCTCAGCCTGGTCTTTATGCATAGAGACCTCCAAAAGCATGGGCCCCATGGAGTCATGAGGGCCCAGGAGAAAAGATTGCTGGAGGTCCTGCTTCAGGTCTTCCAGGCTATAGCTTGCCCTAGGCCTCACCTGAAAGAGGTAGCTTTGCAAGTGACCCAATAAATGAGAGCCATCAGGATACCCAGGTGAGGAATAAGGAACAAGAACCCAGAGTCTTCAATGAGCCTTCAAGCTTTGTAAGGCTGTAGGGAAGCAGATCTCAGTATCCAAGTTATTGGCTTTGTTCAGAATCATCTGGGTTTTCCCCACCCACTGTATTCCCCAAAACTTGACTGAGCAAGGTGGATTCTGGATTTTCTTAGGATTGATTTCTCACCCCTAGTCCCTCATATGAAATATCATCCGGTTTTGAGCTTCTGCCTCCGTGGCCTCCACTGGTTGCATCAATGTTACATTATCAATGTAGCAGTAGACATCTCTAGCTCAGGAAGGGAAACTTCTTTCAGGTCTGTGCCCACGGATTCTGGCAGATGGTCCGGTGACCCAGCATGATGAAGGGAGCTGAGACTTTCCAGGTGAAAGCTCATGACAAGGAAGAAGAAAAAGCTACTTTTGAGACTAATGATTCCTTACCAATCACCTGGGCCCTGCCTGCCTGATCTTCCATGTAAGTGAGGACGGGAAAGGCCACAGCAATGATGAACATAAGAACTTCATTCAGCTACCTATAATCTACTATAAGCTTCCAGGTGACATCTGCTTTCTTTATCAGCCATGTGGGGTTATTATAAGGGAATTTAATGTAGGAAAGTATTCCAGCCTCCTCCATCCCCAACCTCATCACTAAGGAGAAAATATCTTTCACTCATCCAGAACATGGTATTATTTGATGCTAATTAAATATGAAATGGCTCAGGTATAGGTATAAGGGTTTTTATTTGACCCTACCTACAATGACTAGCATAAATACTTTTTTTAGGCAATCGGTGTTAAGTGACTTGCCTAGGGTCACACAGCTAGTAAGCGTCTGAGGCAGAATTTGTACTTGCGTCCTCCTGACTCCAGGGCCAGTGCTCTATCCACCTAGCTGCCTTCAGTATAGAGATTAATGGAAATACTTCTACTGGTTCTGACTCTTAAGGGCTCATAATGTCCAAAATACATTCACCCTGAATGGCCACCAAAACTAAAACTCAGAAAAAAGCTTTCCACTTACCTTCACTCAAGCAGTTATACTTTTTCCTTTGGTGGTCTGCCCACCAAAACCCCCTATGAGAAGTGGGTGGCCCATGAGCTTGTTTGGGGTGGGAGCTGTTCCCTGGTATGATAGTCATTTGGCTCCTGTTATCCACACCGTTTTGATGTGGGAATATGGCCTCATAGTCCTACAGTTATGATTGACCCAAGACTTGGAGGAACTTCTGTCTTTGCCTTAGGGGCACATATCAAAGGAGTTCCTTGAGAATGACTCAGGACTACCAGGTGGTATGGGGACTTTCAGAGATACCCTAAATTTGGGCTGAGGGGAAGGTCCCTTACAAACAAGTCCTGGACATATCAATACGATTTTGTTAGTATCCTCGTAGGCTGATCGGATGGATCATCTCTTTTTACAACCCCTTGTTTCAAGAGCCACACCCAGAGAACAGGGTATAGTCATCCTCCTCCCACTGAATGGTCAGCATATATCAAAGGAGGGACCCAAACTCAGGTGTTAGTGTAATAAATTTGGAACTAGAAAGAAAGGTTGTCTAGTGCTCCCCCCTCATTTTGCACATGAGCAAACTGAGGACCTTAGAGGCAAAGTGACTTGTCCAAAGTCATACATATTGTAAATAATAGAGCTGGCATTGGAACCCAGGTCCTGTAGCTCCAATTTCCATTGCCCCATACTGCTGCCATGTTTACTTATCTTCCTGTTCCTCTTGGTCAATAATGCCCATTCATTTTCCCTAATGTTGCCTCTGCTACCTAGGGTAGCAGAGCTAAAATTGTAGTGATTTTAAAAATATTTTTGTTTTCTGAGACATGGTCATATGTCAAGAATGAGACAAACTTAAGTGGTGCAATGGTATTCCCAAGATACTAAAAGAGCCAGAAGTCCTCCATCTTGCATGTTAGGCATTTCCTCTAAGGGGGATTTATGGGGGAAAAGATATAAGACTTACATAGGTTGAAATGGTGTGAAAGGAAAGTACTCATGGTTGAAATCACAGAGCTTTCAATATATCAAAGTAAACCCAAAGCCCCCCCCCCCCCGCAAGGGCAGGTTCAAGCCTATGTGCTGACCTCAATGGTCACCTCTGTTCTGTAGCTCTTGTTTCTACCTCAGAAATTCTAGGGAATAAAAGGTTAGGTCTAGCTTGCGACTAGTTTTCCCCAAAAGTGGGTAATAGAGTCTGTAAGACCTGCGTAAGTACTTAATATACAACATTGGTATGAAGTAAGGGTCATCCTTAATTTCACTACCTGAAGAAAACACATGACTCAGAGGACTCTTAGAAGGCCATAAACAAATACCGAAATAGAAAACATTGACATAACCCTTTAAAATTTACTAGATTCTCTCCCCCTAATCCTTGAAGGTAGTCAGACTTTGTGAAGCTGTTGAGCAAACAGTTCTCCCTTCACATTAAATCTCCATCATCCATGGGACTCATAATAATACCCAAGTTAGCCAGGGCATATGTCTTGCCCCATTATGACACGGCTTTAGTCTTTCAGTTGCCTGAGAGGATCCTCTTCTCCCTCTAGAAGGCAGAGACTGGAATAATCAGGAACTCTTATCTCTTGGGACTTCTCCAACTTTCATGGAAAGACTGTTCTCAGGAACTTTAGTGGCTGACCTGTGTTCACAAAAATGCAACAGAATGGCACTTTTAGGTCACCTGGGCAAGTATAGGCTGTTTGTCAAAATGCTTCTGCTCCTCAAGGAGTGGAGCAGGAAGGAGAAAAATTCCCTCGTTTCTCTTCTGTACTTTGTTTTTAAAAGACCATAGTTGTGGTAGTGGGAGAGTAGGAGAGACAGAGATAGAGGAAGAGACAAAGTAAGAGTAAGTCTCAGCTTGCCTATAAGAGTCTGTCCTCTCTGACTCTCAGTCCCCAATCATCCTGGAGACAGACTCAGTCACTGGTAACCAATAAAGTGACTCAGGGTATGCCTGATCAACCCCTGGCACAAGGAAGTTTATGGGGAAACAGGGACAAGACTCACACAAACTGTGGAAGGGCAAGACCCACCCTGATGAAATATGCCCAAGTGAAGTCTTCCACTGAGGCTGGTCTAGCTTCTCCTGTAAGCCTATTCCAGAGATTTATATCTCCTCTCATCTTTCCCTTTCTGTTGATGAGTGGCTTCAGAGCTCTTCCTCCCCAAGCCAAAGCAAGGTGGGTATCAAGCTTCATGGTACAGGGTGTTGAGAGCTGCAGGGGAAGAAAATTCAGATCCTGACTTGAAGGAGTTCACGATCCAAATCCTTAACCCTTCGAAGCTCTCCTCTTAGGAAAGAGCAAGAAAAGTTTGTGATCAGACTTACCCATGTGTCATTTATAACACTCCCTATTGCCTCCCCTCCTACCCCAAGAAAGATTTTTTGTTACCTGAAAATGTGTGGAAGATCCCTCGTCTGTCTCTTTCAAATGTCAATCAGTGGTGGTTTTCCCACTTCTTATTCCAGCAGTTTGCTTAGAAAGAAATAGGTGTCCTGAGCAAGGAAAAAGAAATTAAGTTTTCATTTAATCATTCAAGAAGCATTTATTTAGTGCCTACTCTATGCCAAACTGTGGGGTTAAAAAGACATAAATAGAACTGTCTTTACCCTTAAGGGCCTTACATTCTATTGAGTGAGATAACATGTACATATATAACTATATGAAGAAAAACATTCAAAATTAAGGGAAGGCACTGGTAGCTGAGACCAGGAAAGCCTTGAAGTGGTCAATCAGTCAATTAACTGGCATTTATTAAGAGCCTACTATGTGCTAGATGCTATACTAAATGCTGAAAATATAAAGAAAGGCAAAAAAAAAAATCAGTTCCTGCATTGAAGGAGTCCACAGAACAAATAGAAGGAGGAGCCTGAGCTGAGTCAGGTTTGATTTTAAAATATGGAGGAGGGGCTCATGTTTTAATGTAGTGTCTATGTGAGGTTCTACTCATGTTCCAAGGTGTGGTACAAGGAAGGGCAGTGTACCACAACCTAAAGCACAGCACAAGATGATAGTCAGCCGGGAGTCCAGCAAGCCAGCTCTATTGAAGGGAAATACCCGCAAGAAGAAGGAGCAGTCAGGGTGAATGGACACAGGTGAGGTCCCACTGGAGTTCTCAGGGAAAGGGGGTACCAGTAAAATGCCATGGGTTTTTATAGGTTTCTTATCTGGGTCAAGGAGGACCAGAAATTGAGGGGAGGGAACAGAAGGCTGGACTTAGACCTCAGAGTTTGAGGATTGGTGCTTATTCATGGTGAGGAGGTAAGGAAAAGGTTACAGAAGTCATTACAGGAGAACTTTGCCTTTTCTGTCTCCCACGATATTACAGATCAAAAGCCATCGACTAAAAATGAAGAGCCCAAGTGTCCTGAGGACTTAAACAACAACAGCAAGCCAATTAAATGAGTCCATATACAGTGCATAATGTGGGCAACAAAGTCAGGAAGACCAGTCCTCAGAGACTTTAGCTGTGTGACCTTGGGCAAGTCACTTATCCTTTGTGCCTCAGTTTCCTCAGCTATAAGATGGGCATAATAATAGCACCTACCTCGAAGGGTTGTTTTGTAAAAAGCACTTAACACAATGCTTGGTGTGTGTTGTTGTTTAGTTGTTTCAGTTGTTTCTCACTCTTTGTGACCCCATTTGGGGTTTTCTTGGTGAAGATACTCAAGTAGTTTGCCATTTCCTTCTCCAGCTCATTTTACAGATGAGGAAAATGAGTAGGCACTATATAAATATTTCCCTTCTCTGCCCTTTCCCTCTTGGACTATGTGATGGCCTAGGAAACATAAGGGAAGAAAATTTAATAGCTGTTTTTCTGAGAGTTTTCTGTGTTTTTACCAGACCTTTGATTCATTGGTGAAGAAAACTTCCTCTGCCAATTCAGATGGACACTTTCTCTGTAATGACAATGAGAAGTTAATTGACTTACTAGCATGGGTCAGAGTTGTGACTTGAACTCAGATCTTCCTGTGCAAATGGGTTATTTTGGATGATTATTTTTTACAATGAATAAAATGTTTATGTTAAGATTCCATACAATGGAAAGAACTTTGGACTTGGAGTCAGAGGAACTGGGTACAAATCCCAGCTCTGCTACTTACCACCTATGTGACTTTGGGCAAGTCCCCTTAAACTCATGGGGCCTCAGTTTCCTCACTTATAAATTGAGAAGTCTGGACTAAGTGACCCCTAAGGACCTTTGCAGTTCTAAATGATTATGAACCTATTTTCACATTTTGCTACTCATTCCTTATTGCCTGGAAGTGATTCCTATGTAAGACGAAGTATTTTCTATAAAATATCCTATGACGTACAATGGGGGTGTGTGTGTGTGTGTCTAAGTCAGGGATTCTAAGAAGCATGTACCTATTTCACCTAACAATTTCAGTTTCCTTTTACTTCTCTCCCATTTTATTTTCTCCCATCTTGTTCAAGTTAAAGAATTTGTTCTTTGTTTATAAATACTCATGCCCAAATCAGGAAATAAACTAACATGGGAAAGAGTAGAAAAGTTGATATCAATTTGGGAAAAAAACTTTAAACTGTCAGACAACTATGAAGGTAATAAGAATTAAGCTTTGCTCAGCAACAGCAGAAATTACTGATAGTCAATATAAAATTATATCAACCAGACAAATTCCAATTGGCCAAAATTGTATTTATTGTACTAGGAGGGATGTTCTTTTGTTCCTTCTTTGAAAATTCATTCTTCTCCACTACTAGGTCTGTAACACAAAGAGATTTAAGAAAAGAAAAGGACCTATATGTACAAAAATATTTATAGCAGCTCTTTTTGTGGTGGCAAAGAACTGGAAATTGGGGAGATGCCCATCAGTTGGACAATGGCTGAACAAGTTGTGGTATATGATTGTGACGGAATATTATTGTGCTATAAGAAATGATGAACAGTATAGTTACAGAAAAACCTGGAAAGACTTACATGAACTGATAACAAAGGAAGTGAGCAGAACTAAGAGAACATTGTACAAAGTAACAGCAATATTCTATGATGATCAGCTGTGTAAATGACAACTACTCTGATTGATACAATGATCCAAGATATGTTTGTATGATGTATGATGAAAAAAGCTACCCACCTCGAGAGAAACAATCAATGGAGTCTGAATGCAGATCGAAGCAAAGTTTTTTCACTTTCTTTTTTTTTTTTTTTTTGGCAGCGTGGCTAATATGGAAATATGTTTTGCATAATTCCATATGTATAATTGATATCACATTTCTTGTCTTCTTGATGGATGAGGGAAGGGTGAGAGGAAGGGAGATAATTTGGAATTCAAAACTTTTTAAAATGAGTGTTAAAAATAAGTAATAAGTTAAAAAAGAAAGAAAAGTAAATGCATTCTTCCAATATCTGCTTAATGTTGAGGAGGACACAAAGTCCAAGAAATGTCACAGCTTTGTTCTTTTTACTAATAATGTTGACAGTTTCTTTTCTTCTGGAGTTTTCACCAGCTTCTCATAAACTGGCAAAAAATGAAGAAAGAACAAATTCCTTAAAGTTCAGCAGCTTTCAGCTCCATTTGATCGGGATTTTATGGGAGGATGGGAAGAGTAGGAAGTTTGGGAAGGGATTTTTTTTTTAATCTGGAAAGAAAGGGGAATATTTAATAAGCATTTGTAAGCACCCAGTCTTTTAAGGGAATTTCCAGCTCAAGACAAATATGTAACCCTATCAAAAATAACTTCTCTAAACAGAGAACATAAAAAGTGCTGCCTCAAGGATCAGAAGACCTGAGTTCAAATTCTACTTCTGATGCTTACTACTTGTGTGACCTTGAGTAAGTCACTGAACTTCCTGTTGGGGCAGCCAGATGGCACAATGGCTACATACCAGTTCTGGAGTAAGGAAGACCTGAATTCAAATCCAGCCTCACATACTTACTAGCTGTGTGTCCCCGAGCAAGTCACTTAACTCTGTTTGCCTCAGTTTCCTCATCTGTAAAATGAGCTGGAGAAAGAAATGGCAAACCACTCTAGTGTCTTTGCCAAGAAAACCCAAAGTGGGGTCACAAAGAGTCAGACACAACTGAACAACAACAAACCTCAATTTCCTCCTTTTGTAAAATGACAGGACTGGACTAGATATAACTTTCAGCTCTATTTCCTGTAATCCACAATGGATCTATAATTTCATTGATATGGCCTTTCCCTCCAATGTGGTGCATTTGATCCATCTATGCCTTCTCATCCTGTGCAACCCTCCTCCAAGTCCTCAATTGTGCTGGGGACTATCCTTTGGATTTCTTGACATTGCATGGATACCATTGAAGCATGCAGACTATTCATTGGCTATCTCTCTCTTTTACTACATGACTGGCCCACTTGCTAGAATAGTTTGAAATTATTTCTCCTAGTTCTCAGTTGGATATCCCTTACCTGATGACAAGAACATCTAGCCTGTCATCAGGGCTGCAGTTGTGACAAAAATTAAGGACATTTAAAAAATCAAATTCTATTTATAAATTTATAAGTAGGATCATGGCTTCCAAGTGGGAAGGGGGCCTAGAGGCAGGGGTGGTCTGATAAGTGTGTAACAACTGGCTCTTTGGGGGGTGGGAATGTACATTGGACACATCTTTAAGTGTAAGCTTCGTTATTACCATTTTCTCAATCACTTTCTTAAATTGAGACACCCAACAAAACAATAAACCAAGCCTTGATTTGCAGCATTGATTCTCCTGAGCTGATTTGAGCTGACTCCAGCTCACCCCTGGAATCGCTGATTGTATAGGTAAGAAGACTGGGACCCATTGAGATTGTAAATAACTGTCCAAGTCATTCCAAAGAATTCATGATAAAAGATTCTAGGATTTGATCTGTCATGGGACAGGTGTTTGGGGAGATGATCTCTTTTCATCTCCCTCTTTAATTATCAGCATTCTCTTCTAGGACTGATCTATCTCTTATCAGTGGCTATTAGGTCAAGCAATTAAACTGTAATTCTACTGTTTGTCCTGGTAGTCTTTCTTTAGTTTACATTTAGTCAGTAGAAATGCAAGTCTATGGGCAGCTAGGTGGTGCAGTGGATAGAGCACTGGCCCTGGAGTCAGGAGGACGTGAGTTCAAATCCGGCCTCAGACACATAACACTTACTAGCTGTGCAAGTCATTTAACCCCATTGCCTGGCAAAAAACAAAACAAAAACAAACAAACAAGAAACAACAATAGAAAACAAAACAAAAAATGCAAGTTTAGCATTCAGTCATTCATCAAACCTACTGAGTACCTTCTGTATATCCAAACCAACAGGCTTCTTCCCATACTTCTAGTTTTGTTTAAAAGGGACCTACTTTATCCGTAAAATGAGAAAGTTGGTCTGGATAATCTTTCAGGGTCCTTCCAGCTTCAACATTCTATGGCCTCTGCTCCAATATTCTGCATTCTCAGTTCCTCTGCAGCCTGAACATTGTATGATCTATAGGCCCCTTGTATCTCAATATTATTGTTGTTCATCCTTCGTTTTCAATGGCTGTCATCTTGACTTGCCATGAATTGAGTTTACGTGAGGCAGAGTTGCACAAAGTCATCAGCCTCTCTCTTCCAGAGTCATCGAAGTCCACTGGCAAGACAAAAGTCAAGATGACTGGCGATAGCCTGGGATGCAGTGTTAAAAAGGGATACAAAAGAAAAAAAAAGATACAGTCTTTGGCTTCATGAAGTTTTTTGATCTAGATGGGGAGACAATATATACATGCACACACTAATCTGCTAGAAAGGGTAAGCAAAGATAAGAGATGAGGACAAACCATACACAAGTGTTGAGCAAAAGCAAAGGAAGGAGCTTCGTTTAGCACCTTAAAAGGAGATAAGTCTTCAATTATGCTTAAGAAAGTAATGCAATTCGTGTTCAGTTGCCATCATTTCCTTATTAGCATTCCCTGAGCACTTACAAGTCAGTCAGTCAAGTATTTCATTGAGTGCCCAGCAGAGTACTTGGATGCTTGAGATACACATGAGAACGGACAGTCCCTGCTTTTAAGGTGTCCACTAAGGGCATGTCAGGCAGAAAAACTAATTGACAAGAGTATAATTATAGTGTGGGCTGATTAGGTCAGTGAGTTAAAACATGGTACTATGGAACATCAGCTTTGTGGGCTTAAACCCCATAGAAACCTGTTAGCTTCCCATGGAGAAAGATTCTTTCAATAATCACAGGCTTTACCTTTTGAGCCCTGGTTAGCTGCCTCGTGAGTGGGTGCTGTAAGTCTCTGGAGGTACTAGATAAAAGCATGGATGGTGCAATTCAAACCCATTAACTCTATCAAAAAAGACTATCTAGCATGCCTATCCTATTGATAGTAGAATCACAGATGCAGAGAATATTAGAGCTGGAAAAGACCATGGAGATATCATGGTTCTCCCCCCCCCCTTATTTTATAGCAGAGGAAAGTTCATGCACCAAAGTTTGTATCTCTCACAGCACCCAACAAGTTTATCTGTACACAGTAGGCACTTAATAAATGCTAGTTGATTTGAATAAACAAAGATAGTTAATTACCATTGGAGTGATTGTCTTTCCCACCCGCGTGTTCTTTCTTCCTGTTGTGACTAAATTATAAGCCCAATGGGCAGGACTATGTTGAACCCTTGGTTCTCTATGGAAATATCCTGTTGTTGACATACCATGAAGCCCATAGTAATTAAAACTAACATGGACTTTAGATGTTGTCTGGTCTAATCCTTTCATTTTACAGATAAGGAAACTGAGTCTCAAAGTAAGGAAATGATTTGCCCAAGGTAACATAGGCAGTAAATAGTAGAATGGGGATTCAAATCCAGTTATTCTGATTCCAAATTCAGAGCTCTTTTCACCACACTTTTGATGCTCAAATAATGATGTTGTTCAGTCATTTCAGTTGTGTCCAACTCTTTGTAACTCCATTTGGCATTTTCTTGTCAAAGACACTAAAGTGGTTTGTCATTTCCTTCTCCAGCTCATTTTACAGATGAAGGAACTGAGGCAAACAGGGTTAAGTGACTTGCCCAGGGTCACATAGCTAGTAAGTGTCTGAGGCCAAATTTGAACTCAGTTCAGGTCCTGTACTGTATACACTGTGCCACCTTGCTGCCCCAAATAATGATGGAAAGGCATAATATGTGTAATGAGACACTGGGACTTCACTGGCCAACCTCTTGTGATGCCCCATAATTATAAAGAATTGATATTACTTTGGGATGTTCTTAGAGAGTTTCTTGACTCATTTAAAAATGTTTCTTTCCTTTGTATAATCAGTCATTCAATAAGCATTTATTAAGCACCTACTATATATCAGGCACTGTGCTAAGAGCAGGGGATACAAAGAAACTGCTTCATGCCACCAAGTAAATGCTTGTTTGAGATTGTTTAAGGTTATTCCATTTGTAACAAGGCTTTGAAGTATTGGAGCTTTTGAGTATAAACCAGCACAGTAGAGTGGACCATATATTGGCTCTTGAATCCATGGCCCTGGGTTCAAATCCCCACTCTAATGATGACTACCAGCATGACCTTGGGCAAATCACCTCATCTCCTTGGGCCTCTGTTAAGCAAGGGGTTGGAAAGCCTCTGTCTTTCCTTTCATCCTAGATCTATAATTCTATGAATAGTCCACTGGGACCCATTCTTTTCTCTGAAGTATAAAACTCAACCAATTTTAGTTTCCCTTATGATTCTACAATATTTGAACACATACACAGAGAGAAAGAACTGCAAGAGAGGAGTAACCATTGTGAGAGATGGAGTCCTACTACTTGGCCTCTTTTCTTGGGGGAAAAAAAAAGTACAATCCTCTGGGTTTAAACATTTCAGATGGTGTCATTAATTCCAGATTTGGAATTAGCTAAATAAAACCTGTTTCACAAAGAGTTAAGATAGCTGTAAGCCTCTTATGGTGCTCAGCATGGGTAAAATGTTTTCCTTTGTGTGAAATAATCTTGGCCCATTATCTTGATGTATTTATCTGACCCTTTTTTCTTCTGCAGTAAGTAGGCTTTGGAACCAGAGTGGAGGAAAAAGTTATGTTAAGGACAGAGGGGCCTCATGACTCAGGAAGAGGGAAATGGGAATGCAGTATAGTGAGAGGCTCGTGGGCTTAGAATAAGTCTGCCCACAATAGCTAAGGCCTATTTTGTAGAGCCTGACTAGAGTCTAAAATAAACGTTAATTTGGTGCCTTGGCTGGCTAGTAACCAAATTAACAGCTTGAACAAAGGGAGCTGTTGATTCCTCCTTTATTCTGGAGTCTAAGGCCAGAGGTCCAGAGGTAAAGAGCATGATGGTTGAGATTGAAAATTATAAAGGTTTCATTTGAATGCCTTTAAAAAAAGATTAAATGCTTAAATTTTAAAACTAATATCTTTTGGTTTTTACAGCAATTTTGAAATTTCATATCTTTCTGATAAACTATTTCAATGGTACTTACTCAAGCCATTTTTCCTCTCTGGATCTCAGTTTCCCTATCTGTCAAAAGAGGGCTGGACCACATGATTTATAAGGTCCCTTCTACCTCTAATATTCTGTCATTCTTTGAGTATGTTGCCAGCCTTCCCTTCCACGGTCTCACATCATCTAATCTATGGTATTTGTGCCCGAATACATTGGCCTTCTCCCCTCCCCCCTCCCCTGCCCCCTTTCATGCTCCCTGATCTCTCTACAGCATTAGATAATATCACATGACACCTCTGGCTGCACAGTCCTCTTGGCTTCTTCCATGACAGTTCTCCTTGTCTGCCTTCTCTTCATTAGCTCCTGTTCCTCTCTCCTAAATGTAGGTGTTCCCTCAAGCTCTTTGTTCAACCCCTTTCTTTCTACACTTTCCCTTGACAATCTCATTAAGTTGGCTTACTTGAGCTGTCATATTTATGCAGTCAACTCCCAAATCTCTATTTCCAAGCTGACATCTCTTCTGTATTTATATCTACCAATCTGAATATCCCTTTAATACTTCTATTAAAACTTATCCAAAACAAAATTCATCATCCTTTTCTCAAAACTTATTCATCATCCTGACATCCCCTTTTCAGGCAAAGGCACCACTATCTTTCTAGTTACACAGACTCAAAAGAATTAGTTTCATCTTTAACTCCCTCTTGTCCCTGGTGTTTTGGGTTGTATCCTCTTTTCTCCATTCATATAGCCACCATCTTAGTTGGGGCTCTCTTTACCTCTTGCCTAAATTATTGTTAATAGCTGCACTGTAATTGGTCTCCCTGCCTCAAGTCTCTCCCCATTACACTGTATCCTCCACACAACTGTCAAAGTGACTTTCTTAAGGCTGTATCACACACATCCCCTACTCTATAAATTCAAGAAGTTTCCCGTTACCTCTAGAAAAGGGATTCTTAACCTGGGGTTCATTGACACCCAAATACTTTGTGGATAGATTTCAGTGGTACATGAACCTGGATGGGAAAAATATTATTTTTATTTCATTATGATTAGCTTCCTTTTTAAAGTTATGCATTTAAAAATATTATATTTAAGGAGTCCATAGGCTTCAGCAGAGTACCAGTGGTCCGTAATATACAAAAGGTTAAGGATCCCAGCTCTTGGTTCAATATAAAGCCTTCTATTTGGCACTTTAAACTCTTCACAATTTGGCCCTTTGTTATCTTTCCAGTTTTCTTATGTATTAGTCCCCTCCATTCATCCTATGGTTCAGCCGTTCTGGTCTATTTGCTGTTCCTTACACATGCTGCTTCATCTTCTGTCTTTGGGCCTTTGTACTGGCTGTTCCCATGAGCACAATGCTCTGCCTCTCACTTCTGCCTTTTAGAAGCTGTGGCTTCCCTCAAGCTAACTCAAACACCACCTTTTACAGGTAGTTTCCCTGGTTTCCTCAGCTGCTAGTGCCTTCCCCAATGTTACCTTCTTTCTATTCTGAATGTACCTGCTAGCCTATTTATTTACCTGTTGTCTCTCCCATTAGAATATAAGCTCTTTGAGGGCAAGGATTGTGTTCTATTGAAATCAAGGGGCCCCACACATACTAAGTGCTCAAAGAATGTTGGGTGAATTTTGGTAAATCAAATTTATCTTCTGGTGCTGTTGAGAGGATGAATGAATTAATAGCTAAGTGCTTGGAGATCCTTGGGCAAAAGCTATTATATAAAAACTAGATATAATGAATCTGACATTAGTGATTTTTCCAATTAGTATCCCCTATGACTAGTGAGCTGATTTAATACCATTCAGGGGATATGGGCAGAATAAGTTCTTTCCTCATTTTCTTTCAGATCATATTTCTGACTTTCTTTTGTTGAGTGTATGGTTTTTCTAGCCCAGGTAAGTTCAGTGAGTGAGAAAGCTCTACCAATGAATCGAAGGCTATGGGTTTGGTTCCCATGGGAACTTGTTAGCTTCTCAGGACAGACTGAACCTTAAGCTCTGCCTAGCCACCTTATCAATAAGTACAGTCAGTCACCAGGGAAGCCAGAAAAAGTACATCATGTGCTTGTTATGTCTAACTTAGCCAGTAGACAAAGATGGATGATTTTTTTCACCCATAACTCGGTATTTACTACTTTTTCTTCAATGAATAGGTGATCGAAAGTTTTCATGTGCTTTTTTTTTTTTTTTTAGTCTACAGATGCTACTCAGGAAATACGTAGAAAATCTTTCTTTACTATGGTGGCACAATGTATAGTATGCAGGGCTTAGAGTCAGGAAGACCTGAGTTCCAATCCTGCCACAGACAATTACTAATGGTGTGACCCTGATCCCTCTTAATTTTCATGCCATCCCTCTGTTATCTTCAGTATATCCTATATATAACTTGTTTGTACAAAGTGATTTGCGTGTTGCCTCTCCTGTTAGACTATGAGCTCCTTGAGAGCAGGGACTGTTTTTTGCCTTTCTTTGTATCCTCAGGGCTTAGCACAGTGCCTGGCACACAGCAGGTACTTAATAAATGTTTATTGACTTACTCTCAGCCTCAGTCTCCTCATCTGTAAATAAGTGTAACAGTACTACCTACCTTAAAGGCTCAATGTGAAGATCAAATGATTCAATAGATGTAAAGCATTTGCACACTTTAAAGCACTACATAAATGCTAGTTATTATTATTGTTATTATTATTATTATTATTATGATTAGTAGTAGTAGTAGTAGTATCATCTAGTCCAACCCCTTAGTTTTATAGAGGAGGAAATGGAAGCTTAATGGTCCAAAATGAATTGCCCGAGTAAGAGTAAATAGCACATTTGGAATTTGAAACTGGGTCATCTGACATAGTAAGTCTGTGTGGCCTATAGTGGATAGAAAGCCAACCTTGGTACCAGGAAGACATGGGTTCAAATCCTGCCTCTGACACAAATAGTCCATGTGACCCTGGGGCAAAATCGCTTAACCTCTTATGCTCTTGACAACTCTCTAATTGAATTAATTCTAATTGAAGAGAAGGCGCTGACCTGCACTGATAAAGAGAGTCGCCTCATCTGGAAGTTGTGGCTTGTTATTTCCTTCTCCAGCTCATTTTACAGATGAGGAAACTGAGGCAAACAAGGTTAAGTGACTTGCCCAGGGTCACACAGCTAATAAGTGACTCCGGTCACATTTGAACTCAGGAAGATGAGTCTTCCTGACTCTGAGTCTGGTGCTCCATGCACTGTGGTGCCACCTAGCTGCCCCACCTCTATATACCCTATCTATATATTATAGAGCCTTTGTGCTTTTCCTATAATAGAAGGCTTCAGTTTTCTTGACCCAAATCCTTCATCTGCCTTTGACCCAGTTCTCACCACTCTCATGTATTGTGTAGCACAACGTGATACACAGCATTGTGATATGTAGCCTTCTACCTCTGAGATGGCTTTGTTTTGAGGTGAACATGTAGAATTTGTGAAGTGTTACTAGATCTGGGGAGCTGGTTATCAGAGTTCCATATACTGTATTTCCAGAAACTGACTGTCGGTGCCAATCCCTGGGAGGTATTTTTGAAGAATAGCATTTGTCAATCTCCAGAGACAGAACTGATGGAGTCTGAATGCAGATCGAAGATGCTTTTTCTTTATTTTTCTTGGATTTTTTTTTTGTTTGTGCTTTCTTTCACAAAATGACTTACGTGGAAATGTGCTTTGTGTAACTACACATGTATGACCTATGTCAAATTGCTTGCCTTCTCAATAAGGGGGGAGGGAAGGAGAGGGGAGAGGGAAAATTTGGAACTCAAAACTTGAAAAGAAGGTTAAAATTGTTTTACATGTAATTGAGAAAAAACAAAATATTAAAATTTTTAAAAAAGGGATGCCATTAATGTAAAAAGCCTGATGATTTCACTCCTGAAAATTTTTCTAGATTCATAGTGAGAGGGAGGTGGGGTGGAGGGGAGGAGAGAGACAGAGAGAGACAAAGACAGAGACAGAGAATGCCACAAACTAAACTGTTATTGTTTTAGTCATGTAGCTAAGAAGATAGACTTATTGTCTGGAAAACTTGGGTTTGAATCTTAGTAGCTGTGTAACTCTGGGCAAGCCACTTAACCTCTCTAGGTTTCAGTTTCCTCATCTGTAAAAGAAAGGGATTAGATTCAAAGACGTCTAAGGTTCCTTACATCTTCAAATCTGTGAATGTTTTCTAAACTTCTACTAAACAATAAACTCAAAGGGATTATGAGTATTATGACCATGTCTTTTCTAAACTTTGTTTCTTCCCCATTGCTTTGCAAAATGTTCTATACATATTACGCAATTATAATGTTTGTCAAATTGAGAAAATAGAGGCCATGAGTCATGAGCTTTTTGTCCTCATCTCAAAATCCACTACTCATCCCCCTTCTGGTCTGAGGAAGAGGTGGCCCTTCTTGCTAAGGCCAACCGTTCCACCTGAGCTCCTAACCCCTCCAGGAGAAGGCTCTCTCTCTCTCTCTCTCTCTCTCTCTCTCTCTCTCTCTCTCTCTCTCTCCCCCCCTCTTTTCTCTCCTCTCCCCCATCTCATCAAGTTTCTCTAATTCCCCCCCGCAAATGTTCAGGTTTGCATAAGCCTTAAAAAAACTTTCACAAAAATAAAGTCAGATCTAAATAATTGGAAAAACATCAGTTGCTCATGGGTAGGCCAAGCTAATATAATAAAAATGACAGTTCTACCTAAGCTAATTTACTTATTCAGTGCCATACCAATCAAACTACCAAAAATTATTTTATGGAGTTAGAAAAAATAATAACAAGATTCATTTGGAAGAACAAAAGGTCCAGAATATCAATGGAGCTAATGAAAAGAAATACAGGGGAAGGTGGCCTAGCCATTCCAGATCTTAAATTGTATTATAAAGCAGCAATCATCAAAACTGCTTGGTACTGGCTAAGAAATAGAGTGGGGATCAATGGAATAGGTTAAATGTGCAAGACACAGTAGTCAATGATTATAATAATCTATTATTTGATAAACCCAAAGACCCCAGCTTCTGGGATAAGAACCCACTTTGAAAAAAACTGCTGGGAAAACTGGAAAAGAGTATGGCAGACACTAGGCATAGACCAAAATCTCACACCATATACCAAAATAAAGTCAAAATGGATTCATGATTTAGATATAAAGACTAATACTATAAGCAAACTGGGAGAGCAAGGAATAGTTTACCTATCAGATCTATGGAGAACAGAAGAATTCATGACCAAACGTGAGATAGAGAACATTACAAAAAGCAAAATGGATGACTTTGATTACATTAAATTGAAAAGTTTTTGCACAAACAAAGCCAATGCAACTAAGATTAGAAGGAAGGTAGAAAATTGGGAAAGATTTTTTACAACCAAGGGGTGAAGCCAAGATGGCAGAGGGAAAGCAGTGACTTGCAAGAGCTCTCCCCCAAACCCCTCCAAATACCTATAAAAAATGGCTCTAAGCAAATTCTAAAGCAGCAGAACCCACAAAAAAACAGATTTTCAGCCCAAGACAACCTGGATGGCTGATCAGAAAGGTATATTGCGTCGGGCTAGGAGAGGAGTGCAGTTCGGCATGGATGCGCAGGCCAAAGCGATCCTGGAGCAGGCCTCAGAGGACTGAATCGCGGGCAGCTGTGGCAGTTTCCAGACTTCACAACCCCTGAATGCCAAAGACAACTTAGAAGGTCAGTGGGAAAAGTCTGTGACTGTGGTGAGAGAAGAAGCTACGTCTTAGCCGCAAGTCCCGAGTGCGGGCCACGGCTGTTTCCTGAGCTACTGGCCCACAGACTGAGGGGGAATCAAGTGGCTGATCAGAGGGGGATTGAAAGGATCTCTTTGACAGGGCTGAGGCAGGAATCTCTTGCTTTGCCCGTGCTTGGATCTGGGTCACAGTTCTGAGGGGCGGTCCTGGGGCGAGGAGGAGTGCTGGTGTGGTGGAGCTTGTTGTGGTGATGGAGAGGAAACACCTCGCCCCTTATCATACCACCTTGGAAGAACTGACACTTTTCAGATCCCTGGAAGTATCTCTGAAAACAGCTGTACAAACCCCTGAAGCTTGGGACAGTACATTCTCCACACTGGAAACAGACTCTTACCTTAACAAAGAATTTAAAACTCAAGTAATTGGTTGGGATCATGAGCAAGCAGTGCAAAAAGAGTCAGACTATATTATCTTACTTTGGTGACAAAGAAGATCAAAACCTACAACCAGAAGAAGAAAACAAAGTCAAAGCTCCTACATCCAAAACTTCCAAGAAAAATATGAATCAGTCCTAGGCCTTGGAAGAGCTCAAAAGGGATTTTGAGAAGCAAGTAAGAGAAGTAGAGGAAAAACTGGGAAGAGAAATGAGAGTGATGCAAGAAAATCATGAAAAGCAAGTTAACAGCTTGCTAAAGAAGACCCAAAAAGATACTGAAGAAAATAACACCTTAAAAAATAGCCTAACCCAAATGGCTAAAGAGGTCCAAAAAGCCAATGAGGAGAAGCATGCCCTAAAAAGCAAAATTGAACAAATGGAAAAGGAAGTCCAAAAGATTACTGAAGAAAATACTTCCTTAAAAATTAGAATAGAGCAATTGGAAGCTAGTGACTTTATGAGAAATCAAGACACTGTAAAACAAATCCAAAAGACAATGTGAAATATCTCATTGGAAAAACAACTGACCTGGAAAATAGATCCAGGAGAGAAAATTTAAGAAAAATTATTGGACTATCTGAAAGCCATGATCAAAAAAAGAGCCTAGACATCATCTTTCAAGAAATTATCCAGGAAAATTGCCCTGATATTTTAGAACCAGAGGGCAAAATAGAAATTGAAAGAACCCATTGATCTCCTCCTGAAAGAGATCCCCAAAGGAAAACTCCTAGGAATATTGTAGCCAAATTCCAGAGCTCCCAGGTCAAGGACAAAATATTACAAGCAGCCAGAAAGAAACAATTCAAGTATTGTGGAAACACAATCAGGATAACACAAGATTTAGCTGCTTCTACATTAGGGGACCACAGGGCATGGAATATAATATTCTGGAGGGCCAAGAAGATAGGATGACAACCAAGAATCACCTACCCAGCAAAACTGAGTATAATCCTTCAGGGGAAAAAATGGTCATTCAGTGAAATAGAGGACTTTGAAGCATTCTTGATGAAAAGACCAGAGCTGAATAGAAAATTTGACTTTCCAATACAAGACTCAAGTGGAACATGAAGAGGTAAACAGGAAAGGGAAATCATAAGAGATTTATTAAGGTTGAACTGTTTACATTCCTGCATGGAAAGATGATATTTGTAATTCATGAGACCTTTGTCAGTATTAGGGTAGTTGGAGGGAAAAAATTATGAATGTAATGGAATACTATATGTATATATATATATATGTATGTATGTATAGATAGATACATAGATAGATAGATAGATAGATAGATAGATAGATAGATAGATAGATAGATAGAGGGCACAGGGTGAGTTGAAGATGAAGGGGTCATATCTGGAGAATAAAATTAAGGGATGTGAGAGGATTATATTAGGAGAAGGAGAAAGGGAAAGGTAGAACAGGGTAAATTATTTCACAAAAAAAAACAGAAAAGAAAAGGCTCTTACAGTAGAGGGGAAATGGGGGAAGGTGAGAGGGAATGAGTGAATCTTATTCTCATAGAATTTGACTGAAGGAAGGAATAACATACACACTCAATTGGGTATGGAAATCTGTCTTACCCTACAGGAAAAAAGGAGGGGAAGGGGACAAGAGAGTAGGGGGATGATAGAGAGGAGTGCAGATTGGGAAACGGGGTAATCAGAAGCAAATACTTCTGAGGACAGACAGGATCAAAAGAAATAATAGAATAAATGGGGGGGGGGCGGGATAGGATTAAGGGAAATAGAGTTAGTTTTAGTTTTTCACTACATGTCTACTATGGAAGTGTTTTGCATAACTGTACATGTATAGCCTAAAAAAAAAAAGAATTTTTACAACCAGTCTCTCTTGATAAGGGCCTCATTTCTAAAAATATATAGAAAGTTAAGTCAAATCTATAAGAATACAAGTTATTCCCCAATTGATAAATGATCAAAGGATATGAACAGGCAGTTCTCAGATGAAGAAATTAAAGCCATCTATAGTCATATGAAAAAATGCTCTAAATCACTATTGATTAGAGAAATGCAAATCAAAAAAACTCTGAGGTACCACATCACACCTATCAGATTGGCCAACATGACAAAATAGGAAAATGATAAATGTTGGAGAAGATGTGGGGAAATTGGAACACTAATGTTATAGCCCAAAGGGCTATAAAAATGTGCATACCCTTTGACCCAGCAATAGCACTTCTAGGTCTGTATTCCAAAGAGATCACACAAATGGGAAAAGGACCTACATGTACAAAAATATTCATAGCAGCTCTTTTTGTGGCGGCAAAGAATTGGAAATTGAGAGGACGCCCATCAATTGAGGAATGGCTGAGCAAGTTGTGGTATATGAATGTGATGGAATACTATTGTGCTGTAAGAAATGATGAAGAGACTGACTTCAGAAAAACCTGGAAAGACTTGTATGGTCTGATGCTGAGTGAGCAGAACCAATAGATAATAACAGCCACGTTGTGCAATGACTAATACTGATAAACTTAACCCTTCCCAGCAATACATGGATCTAAGACATCTCCAAAGGCCTCATGATGGAAAATGTTATCTACATCCAAAGAAAGAACTATGGAGTTTGAATGCAGATCGAAGCATACTATTTGCTATTTTTTTTCTCTTCTGTTGAGTTTTGTTTCCTCTTTCTGGTGGTTCCTCCTGTTGGTTCTAATTCTTACTTACAACATCATTAATGTTAAAATATGTTTAATAGGAATGTATATGTATAGCCTATATCAGATTTTGCAACATCTTGGGGAGGGTGGTGGGGAGGAAGGAGGAGAAAGATTTTAAACTCAAAAGTATATGGAAGTGATTGTTGATAAATCAAAATAAATTTTAAAAAATCTTTAAAAAAACTTTCACTTTGACTCTGCCATCCTCTCAAGTTATCATCTTGTGTCTATTTTCAATTTTGATGCCAAACCCCTAGAATTATTTTCATTTTCTGCCTCTATTTCTTCCCTATTGACTAACCATTCTCTGAACTTCTTACATTCTGAAGCTCTGTACAAGCTACCTTCCATCACTGTTTTCTCCAAGATTATCAACAATCAATTTGATCAATTTGACAGCTTTTTCTCAGTCCTCATGGAGTCAGTCAAGAAGCATTTAGTAAACATTTATTATATGCCAGGCACCGTACTAAGTGCTGGGTCTACAGAGAAGGATAAAAAAAATAGTCCCTGTTCTCAATGAAAGTACATTATAATGGGTGAGACAACATGCTAATAACTAGGTACATACATGCTATACACAAAGTAGATGGAAGGTAATCTGAGAGGGGAAGGCAGTAGAAGCTGGGAGGACTAGGAAAGGCTTCTGGCAGAAGGAGAGATTTGAGCTGAGTGCTGAAGGAATCTAAGGAAGCTAAAGGGTAGAGGTGAGCCAGCATTCCGGGCCCAGTGGACAACCAGTGAAAAGGCAGGAGATGGAGTGTTGTTTTGGAAGAACTTCAAGTTGGCCAAAGTGGCTTCATCCTAGAATGTGTGGAGGAGAGTAAAGTGTGAGAAAGTTGGAAAGATGGTGGGGGGGGAGTGTTGGGTAGAGGCCATTATAGAGAGCTTTAAATGCCAAATTCAAGACTTTCTATTTGACCTTAGAGGTAATAGGGAGTCACTGAAGCTCAACAAGCCAGGGAATGACATGGTCAGACCTACAATTTAGAAAAAATAAACATCTTGGCAGCTGAGTGGAGGATGGATTACAATAAGGAGAGACTTGAGACAAGGAGACCAGTTGGAAGGCCATTGTAGCAATATAAATGAGAGGGGGCAGTTAGGTGATGCAGTGGATAGAGCACCAGCCCTGGAGTCAGGAGGACCTGAGTTCAAATCTGGCCTTAGACACATAACACTTACTAGCTGTGTGACTCTTGGCAAGCCACTTAACCCCAATTGCCTAACCCAAAAAAAAAAATACAAATGAGAGGTGATAAGGGCCTTGAACTATACTCGTGGTTGTATGAGTAGAGAAGAGGATATATACTAGAGATGTTGTAAAGGTAGAAACAAGATTTGGCAATAGATTTGGATTTGAGAGGTGATGGATGGTCAGCAGCCTAAAATAACATTAGGGTTGTGAGGTTGGGTGCCTGGGAAGATTGTAGTAGAATAGGAAAGTTTAGAAGGATAGATAGTTGGAAGGGAAAGATAGTAAGTTCTATTTTAAATATGTTGATTTTGAGATGTTTGATTAGCTTGGAAGAGTGAGTATGGCTGGATGTATAGATTTGGGAGTCATTTGCTTAGAGATGATAATTAAACCCATGGAGCTGATGAAATCACCAAGTAAGGTGGCATAGTGTGCTGGAGATAGCTACAATCTGCTCTATACATGATGAAATTTTCAGTGTGAGCATTTAGGTAAATGCTACAAACCAGGGCTTGATTTATTGTTTTGTTGATTGTCTAGACTTAAGGAAATAATAAAGAAAATGTTAATACTGCAGGTTAAACTTAAAAATATCTCGTGGGTACATTTTTTAAGAGCTGGCTATTAAACCTTTACCATCACAACCCACTGGGCACACCCACAGTTAGTGGGCATTGATAGGAATGAAAAACCAGCAATGGAGGCTGAGAAAGAGCACTTGGATATATAAGAACAGCATCCTAAAAATCCACAGAGGAAAGGATATTCAGGAAGAGGGAGTGAATTGCAATATTAAATGCCACAGAGAAGTTAAGTCAAGGATCAACGTTGAGAAAAGGCTGTCAGATTGGGCAATTAAGCAATTGCTTTGGAGAATGTAGTATGTTGAATGATGAGGTTGGGAGCCAAATTGAAGAGGGTTTTTTTTTTAAGTGAGAAGAAAGGAAGGGGAGGCAGCAAGAAAGAAGTTTTTCATGAAGTTTGGACGAGTCAGGGTGGCTAGTGGCACAATGGATAGAGCAGGGGCTCTGGAGTCAGGAGGATCTGAGTTTAACTCTAATCTCAGACACTTACTAGCTGTGTGACCCTGGGCAAGTCACTTAACCCCCATTGCCTCCAAAAGCAAAAAAACAAACAACAAAAAGAGTTTGGCCAGGAAAGGAAGAAGAGATATAAGGTGCTAACTAGAGGAGATGGTTAGATCAAGTGTAAGTGTTTTAAGAATGGAGGACGTATAAGCGTGAGCATGTTTGTAGGCTAAGGAAGGAGCCAATAGACAGGTAGAAATTGAAGAAAAGGGAGAGTGAAGATGATCGTACGATTTGCTACAGAAGTCAGAAAGGGAGGAGATAAACAGCATACAGAAATGATGTTCATCTTGGCAAGAAAGGCCACCTCTTCATATGAGACCAGAATGAAGGAGGAGATAGTAAAGAGAGTTATTTGAATGATATAAGCTGAGTAGCAAAGGGAGAAAGGGGTGCTTTCTTTCCATGGTGTCAATTTTTTTTCCCCCAAAGAAGTAGAAGTCAAAGAGGAGGAAGGAGAGCATTCTGGGCATGGGGAATGATCAGTGCTGAGGTAGATACGGGAGATAGAGACTCATGCATGACAAACAGCAGGCAAGATTGTTTTGGCTGGAACACGGGGTGCAGGAAAGGGAATAATGTATAACAAAGGTGGAAAGGTATGCTGTGAAGGTCTCTAAATGCTAAATAGAGGAGTTTGTCCTTGATCCCAGAGCGAATAGGGAGCCATTGTAGTTCATGGTAGAGGGGAGTGCCATGGTCAGATCTGCATTTTAGGAAAATCATTTTAGTAACTAAGCGGAAGATCAGTTGGAGTAGGAGAGATTCAAGGAAGATAGGTGAATTTGGACTAATTAAGGCAGAGATCATATTATTTTTTTCTTTATATTCTCTAACAACTAGTTTTGTGTCCTATGCAAAGTAGTTCTTAATAATGGTTGTTGAATTGTATTAAAGATGATATCTCCTACAGTATATGGATTTGATTTAGCAAATTCTTATATTTTTGTTCTGTTATGTTGGTGAATATTTCCCAACCAGTGTATACATACTATGAACAGCAAAGACTTAATTGGTGCATTACAATGAGTTAGGCTTTTCCTCATAGCTTCAGCAGTGGCTGCACATGAGAAAAAAAAACAACAAAAAACAATTTTTGTCAGTTGGCTTGAGATAGAGGCTTCTTCCTCCACTAAAAGGCATGGATGTGGCAAATTTATTGTTGTTGAGTCATTTCAGTCACGTTCAACTCTTCATGACCCCATTTGGGGTTTTCTTGTCAAAGATACTGGAGTGGTTTGCCATTTCCTTCTCCAGCTCATTCGACAGATGAGGAAACTGAGGTAAACAGTGTTAAGTGACTTGCCCACATTCACATAGCTATTAAGTGTCTGGGGCTGGATTTGAACTCAGGAAGATGAATCTTTCTGATTCCAGGTCTGGCACTCTATCCACTGCACCATCTAGCTACTCAAATTTAGAATTTGGAATTGTGGCAAATTTAGAACCATATATTTATGCTACTTACTGGGGGGAAAAAAAGGATGAGTTCCATTGGATTAAACCTTTCAATGCTGAATGCAAGTCCTCAGATTTTTATTTAAAAGTGCAGTAGTTCAGTTCGGTTGTTTTCCAGTCACATCCAACTCTGTGCAACCCCATTTGGGGTTTTCTTGGCACAGATACTGAAATGGTTTGCCATTTCCTTCTCTGGCTCGTTTTAAAGATGAGGAAACTGAGTCAAACTGGATTAAGTGACATGTCCAAGGTCACACAGCCAGTAAGTATCTGAGGCTAGATTTGAAGTCAGGATGATGAATCTTTCTGATTCCAGGCCTGGCACTCTGTCCACTGTGCCACCTCACTGCCCCTCCCCCCCAAAAGTATAGTAATGGGTTATTTTTTAGAATAAAAGGGAGTAAGTAATCACTTCAAGTTTTTCACCCTTCCTGGGCTTTGGAGTCATTAGGCGCTGGTTTTTAGAAGTCAAAAGAGGCCAAGGAAAATGTCTCTCTCTCTTTTTTTTAAGGCAATTGGGGTTAAGTGACTTGCCCAGGGTCACACAGCTAGTAAGTGTCAAGTGTTCGGTCTGAGGCCAGATTTGAACTGAGGTCCTCCTGACTTCAGGGCCAGTGCTCTATCCATGAAAAATGTCTCTTAAAGTTGAATTACTAGCCCTATACTCAAGAACCGTGGTGAGGGTATCAAACAATAGGAATCAGCAAAGCAAACCTGGGAAACTTGATATGTTCAAGGAAAGTGGCTTGAAATGATTTAATCATAAAAGCCTTCTTATCCATTACTGTTCCCCATTAGTAATCTTCCCATTTCATTTAAATAACATGTTAATTCTTCTGGTAACCCTAGCACAGCATCAAATATTCCCTTTCCCCCACTTGCTTTGACCATGATTTCTCTTGTTAATGTGAAACATTATCTGGTTGAGTTGAAGGAGGAAGTCTCTACTAAGATGAATGTAATAAAATGGAGATCAAATGGGGAATACATATTTTTAGGAAGTGAGTCTCAAGAGGGCCTTTGAAGGATATAGAAATCAAAAGAGAGGCATCTAGGTGGCCCAGTGGATAGAGCACTGGTCCTGGAGTCAGGAGCACCTGAGTTCAAATCTGGCCTCAGACACCAGCTCTGTGACCCTGAGCAAGTCACCCATTGCCTCAAAAGGAAAGTAATGGAGGGTTTTCAGAAGCATAGTAAGATGCAAAGGATAGGTGGAGAGGGGTAGGAAAGATAACTTTGGCAGTTATAATCTAATTTTATTTAGAGTCTTGAAAAGAATCAAGGAAGGAGGAAGAACCTGGAGAACAAGATCAATTACAATCCATGCTGACCGCTCCTGACTGAAGTCCTGTAACAGTTATTGATGATATCACTCATTAAAGTTTTGTGGTCTCATGAGCTGAAAGGGACCTTAGAGGTCATCTAGTTCAGCCCCTTCATTTTACACAGTGGGAAACTGAGGCCAAGAGAGGGGAAATGTCTTTTGTTAGAGGCTGATGTGGATTTTGAATCTGGATCATCTGGATTCAAACATTCACTGAACCACACTGTCTCACTCCTTTGAACCCTAGTTTAGGTACCATCTCTTCTACAAAGCCTCATCCGCACTCCCACCCCCACCTCCTGCCCATTTGTTCCCTCTTCAGAATTCCCTATATTGTATTTCTCTATCTACATGTTATATCCCCCAATAGAAAGTAAGCTCCTTGAGAGCAGGGACTATTTCCTTCTTGCTTTTGTCTCTCCCCACCCCACCCCCAGCATAGTGCCTTGTCCTTATTAATTGTTTAATAAACATTTGTTGAATTGAACTCTCTCAGCTTACAGATAAAAAAACATGAGGCCAGGAGACATTAAGTGATTTGTCCAATTTTACATAGCAGTAACAGAGTCAGGATTTAAATTCAGGTCCTCTGACTCCGAATCTCCTCTTCTTTCCACTACACCACTCTTGCCTCTTTTATTTGGTACTTAGCATGTGCTACATTGAATTGTTACTTATATTTTTCTTTTTATTCCCAGTCTCTCTGACTTGATTATGACCTTCTTAGTATGGGAATTGGTCTTATACTTTTTTGTAGACTAAATATCCAGCTTATAGTGGATACCTAAATTCAACTTGATTCAGTTCAAATATTTATTAAATATCTATTGTGTACAAAACTCTATGCTAAGTGATAAAAAGTTTAGATAAACCATGGTCCTGGTCTAGCAAGATATTACACATAGACATAAATATGACACAAAATAATACAAGAGAAAAGTATTAAAAAGTAAAAACCAAAATGTTATAAATATCAGTGTTTGATGGTTATTATAAAATCCTGCAATTGGAAGGGATTTTGGAGGTCACCTAATCTAGTTTCTACCTGAAGCACGAATCCTTTAGATTTTAGTCCCATTAAGTGATGATCCAACCCCTACTTAAAGACTTCAGGGATGGAGAACTCACCACCTGATTATGATAATAGTAAAAAGATGACCTGCCCAGGGTCTAGGTGAGAGATTTTCCAACCAGAGATAAATAGAAGAAATAATTTTTAAAATTTTAATCTTTTTAATTAGTATCTTATTTCCCCCCAATTACACGTAAAAACAATTTTCAACATTTTTTTAAAATGGAGTTCCAGGGCAGTGAGGTGGCACAATGGATAGAGCACTGGCCCTGGAGTCAGGAGGACCTGAGTTCAAATTTGGCCTCAGACACATAACACTGACTAGCTGTGTGACTCTGGGCAAGTCACTTAACCCCAATTGCCTTATCAAAAAATAAAATAAAATAAAATTTAGTTCTGAATTTTCTTCCTCCCTCCTCACCCCCCTTTTAGAAGGCAAGCAACTTGATATAGATTATACATGTGTAGTCATGCAAAACATATTTCCATATTAGCCATGTTGTAAAAGAAAACATAGACCAAAAAAATAACCCAAGAAAAATAAAGTGAAAAAAGTATGCTTCCATCTGTATTCAGACTCCATCAGTTCTTTCTCTGGGGATGGACAGCATTTTTTATCATAAGTCTAGAAGAGCTAATGTTGGATTGAAAAAGATAAAAGGGGGGGAGAAAGGCAGAGTCAAAGATGAGACACCAAAGGAGAATCAAGATGGAAGAGAACCAAGAAAGTACAGAATCATTAATGTGGCAAGTACCATGCCTCTTCCTTCTCTCTTTTCTCTTTGGGATGGATTGCTTGTCCCAGACTGCATCTATACTGGCAGGCGCAAGTTTCCCAAAGAGATGGCAGCTGCTACAACTAACTCTATCAGGGTTCTAAGAAGAGGCTACTCTTATACTACTAATCTCATAGCTCCAGAGCCCTCACCAATGCACTTCCTATTTACTCAATCAGCCAGACTCCATTAATTCTTTTTTTGGGGGGGGAGGGGGGTGAGGCAATTGGAGTTAAGTGACTTGCCCAGAGTCACACAGCTAGTGAGTGTTATGTGTCTGAGGCCGGATTTGAACTCATGTCCTTCTGACTCCAGGGCCAGTGCTCTATCCACTGCGCCACCTAGCTGCCCCTAGACTCCATTAATTCTTAATCAAAACATGTACTAAACAGAAGACAAGGCAAGAATAATTATAATATAATGTTCCACCCATAAATCTGGGGTGCACTCTCTCACTAATGACATATTATTGTCTGTGAGGGATATTGAGCACAAACTTAAAGTACCATTGCAGTGAAGCACACGTGTAAGAAAGATATATGCATAAGATAGTTGACAATTTTGAAATTTTAGGCATTGATTCCCTTTCTTTTCCTCAGGAACGATCTGCACAAAAGTTCATCAATATGTGCAGCATCATTGTTGGATGGGGGCTCTACCGCTATGCTGGACTGCTCTACCACTAATCCAGGCCCTTCCACTGCTGAGCCAGGCCAGTTCACTGATTGCTCTTTTGCCATGTTGGGCTGAAATAGTAGTGCTGGACTTTTTCAGAAAGGACAGAGATCCTGAGCATGGGATTTACTGAACTTTTCCAGTTCTGCTCCCTTGACTGGGCTCTGAGGGATTCCTATCTCCCAGGAAGCAGGTGGCAATGCAGAGAGAGAGAGGTAAAAGTTCCCTCTCACAAGTCAGCACTTCACGAAGCAATAGGTGGCAGCTTCTGCTAGTTAGCTCTTCAAGGCAGCACAAATGCTAAGTCTATTTTCTTTTTATTTATTTTGCTTTTCAATTAATAAGCATTCATTTTTAGAAAGAAAAACCAAATCTATATAACTAATATGCACAGTCAAGCAAAACAAATTCCCACATTAGCCAAGTAAAAACCTATGTCTAATTCTGTATTTTGAGTCTATCACCTCTCTGTGGGTAGCAGGCTTCATCACTGCTCTTCTGGAATCATGGGTGTCACTGAGTTGATCAAAGTTCTTAAATCTTTCAGAATGGTTTTTCTTTACAATGTTGATGTTATTGTCTTTCCTGGTTCTGTTCACTTCACTGTGCATCAGTTCATAAAGTTATCCCAGATCTCTCTGAAACGATGTCTTTTACAATTTTTATAGCACAATTGTGTTTAATTACATTTATATGTGATAATTTATTCAGTGATTCCCCATTTCATGTGTACCTCCTTAGTTTCCAGCTCTTTGCTGCTACAAAAAGGGCTGCCACAAACATTTTTATACACATGAGTTATTTTTACACATATGAGTTACTTTCTTTGATCTCTTTGAGGGTATAATTCTTGTAGTGGTATCATTAGGTCAAGGAAGATGCAAAGTAAAGACTTTCTTTTGCCAGTCAGCTCTTCTAGACAGTAGATGGTAGTGCCTTCCTTCCATCACTGCTGAGGTATGTTTTTAGACCAAGCTTCCTAGTCCAAAGCAGATTTCCTTTAGTGAGAGACCTTACTTCTAGCTAGCTAATGCTGTTTAACCAAATACTCATTTCTGCTGGCTAAGCAATAACTAGGCAATATATATTTGTCCAATAATCTCAAAACAGTTCAGGGTTCCCCAGCTTTTAACTCCAAAGTTCTCCTGTTGGGTCATATGAGATTTAGATGCTAGAAAACAGAACACTATATTCATATTATCACACTGGATGAGTCCCTTTTTCTTCAGGTTGTTTTATTAGGCTCTCTGATATTCAGATCTCATATTTGTCTGTTTTTGCCCCCATTCATTTAGCAAAATTGTTCAAATTTGAAAGAGACACCCCACCCTTAACATTAGATTCATACCTTTTTAGTAATGTGGCTTCATAATGGGTCAAAAATAAAGAAGGTTGCTTTCATTTTACTCTCTTTGTGTATGATAAAAGTAGCATTGTATAGTAGAGAAAGTCATAGTTTTGGAGCCAGGAAGACTTGGGTTCAAATTTTCCCTCTGATACATGCTCTTTGCTAGGCCCTTTTCTCTTTTTTTCTCCATATTTTCTTTCTTAGTAACCTTATCAGTTCTCATTTGTTCAGTTACCATCAATATGAAGATGACTTCCAGATCAATCAATCAATCATCAAGCATTTATTAAGCACTTACCATCTGCCAGGTACTGACTGGGCTAAGCAGTGGGGATACAGAGACTAAAGTGCACTGAAGAAACTTACATTCTGATGGGAAAGACAATGTTTATATATACAGATATGTGCAAATTTTATACAAAATGAATACAAGGTAGCTTGAGAAAATGCAGAAGAAGCTGGAGGGAGGTGGGCAAGAATGACATGATGAGGTTCAGGAATCAGGTCATCCAGAAAGAATTCAAGACACAGATATTCTCCTAATCAAGAGGGCTTTATTGATACCAAAGTGGTGGACTAGTCCACCATGGAGAAGCATGGAGAAGGACAGGGACTTGGTTTTATATTTCGACATTTGGGCATTCATCCAGGAATGAGGTATGCTCCTGTGTGGGCAGTTAACTACAGTGAAAGGGAAACAGATGTGTTGGTTACCTTTAACCACAGGGAAGGGGAGGCAGGAAAAGAGAAGCAGGTGTGTCTCGTTAACAGGTAGTGCCCCCTGTTACTGGGCAGATTTAGAGTTGGGCAAGGCTCTCATTGTTGCTGGGCAGAAGTCAGCCTCATCATTCTGAATCATGAAAGAAACCGAGGATTCTAAGAGGTAGAGGTGAGGAGGGAGTACGTTCCAGGCATGGGGTATAGCTAATGCAAAGGCATGGAGTTGGGAGATGGAATATTGTCATAAGTGCTTAATAAATGCTTGATGATTGATTGATCTGGAAGTCATCTTCATATTGATGATAATTGAACAAATGAGAACTGATAAGTTTACTAAGAAAGAAAATATGGAGAAAAAAAGAGAAAAGGGCCTAGGAAAGAGCCTGTATCAGAGGGAAAATTTGAACCCAAGTCTTCCTGGCTCCAAAACTATGACTTTCTCTACTATACAATGCTACTTTTATCATACACAAAGAGAGTAAAATGAAAGCAACCTTCTTTATTTTTGGCCCATTATGAAGCCACATTACTAAAAAGGTATGAATCTAATGTTAAGGGTGGGGTGTCTTTTTCAAATTTGAACAATTTTGCTAAATGAATGGAGCAAAAACAAAGACAAATATTGGAAGAGCATTGGTAACTTCAGAGAGAACAATTTTATTTGAATGCTGAAGTCTGAAGCCAGATGGCAGGGGGTTAAGAAGAGAGGGAGAGGAGATAAAGTACAGGCACCAAGTGTTGATACTTTTCAAGGCACTGATCTATATATTTAACCCTGATCTCTCTCCTTAGTTTCAGACTCCCATCACCAAATACTTGTTGGACATTTTGAACTGGGTTTCCAATAGACAAATCAAACTCTAGAATAGAAATCATCTTTCCTCCCAGACCTAATCCTCTTCCTAACTTCTTTTTTGTCAAAGACACTATCTTTCTTACAATAACAGTAATGTAGGTTTGTAATTTTGGAGATGACTTAAACTCCTCCCCTTTCCTCCCCTGTGTATTAAATTAATTGCCAAATCTTGTCAATTTTACCTTAATGGCATCTTGCTTGTCTATCACTTTCTCTCAGTTCACATGGCCAAGCCCTCTTGTTCAGACCCTCAACTCCCCTCACTTGGACTATTTTAATAGCTTCCTACTTGGTCTCCGTGTTTCGAGTCTCTCTCTGGTTCAATCCATCCACCACTCAGCTACTAGTGTCATAATCCTTGGATACAGGTCTAACCTATAACATATCACACCCCTGCTCAATAAATTTTAGTGGCTCCATATTATCTCTGGGTTTTCTTTGATTAGTGCTATATGTGGTCATTGTGGAACTGGCATGTGGTAGGAAGGGAGTCAAACCTTAGATATAGAATTGGGCGTCCTCTTTTTCCCTGAATATTGAAACAGCAATCAGAAGTTAGATTGTCCTTGATCACATTCCTTAACCCAACAATATTTAAGAGAGCAGATATAATTCATGCCTGGTACCCCCTCTCTCTGAGCATTGCAGATGGGTGGCCTTTGGTCCCAACCTCTTGCTTCTCCTGACAAGAATTTAAGTCTCCCTTGGAGAAGAGTGGGGGGAGAAGGAGCTAAAGATGTCTATTTTGCTTCCCTTCCAGCCAAACAATGACACCCCCATGTTTCCCTTGCTACACAGTAATGGGGATAATAAGTGGCAATCCTATGAGCGCTGGATTGGGGCACTTGCCATGGACTTGAGCCTCTATGTATTCTTATCACTTCCTGTGTTCCATGTTCTGTGGTTGGGACACTTTTCTTTCTTTTGTTTTAGGCAATTGAGGTTAAGTGACTTGCCCAGGGTCATACAGCTAGTAAGTGTTAAGTGTTTGGTCTGAGGCCAGATTTGAACTCAGGTCCTCCTGACTTCAGGGCCGGTGCTCTATCCACTGTGCCACCTTGCTGCCCCAGGGACACTTTTCTTGAAGCCAGGCTTGTGACCTGGCCACTTCCTTAGAAAATGTGCTTTGGCTCAACACTGGAGGAATTGTACTTTGAGGTGATACAGAGACCCCTTGTTGGCCCTCTAGGTCCCCAGAATGGGAAGGGGGTACTGTGCTAAAGAAAATTGGCCCCTGAGCCAGGAAGAGGCACTCACTCACTCACTACTGAGTCTTTGAAAGAAGTTACTCTGCCCTCTTAGGCTCCCTCTCTTCCCATCTATTGATGGGAAGTCCTGTCAGGACTCTGAAATCTCTCTTAAACTTCTGGGGAGTTAGGCACAGAAGCTATCTTTCCCTTACCCCTACTTTGGCAACTATGGCTGCTGCTTGCATAAGGCAGAGAGAATGTATGCTTATCTAGGTGAACCAGAGACTGGAGTTCAAATCCTGAACTGACCGTTTTTTTTGTCCCTTCTCTGAGCACAGGTGACTAAACAGCCATCCTGAGATGGAGGTTCCTAGCCGTGATGGCTACTTTACAAATTCAAAGGATTAGGTACTTCTGGGTCTGGGTAATTGTTGCCCAGTGGAAGTGATCTCTGAAACAAGTTCTCAGAGAAGTAATGACCACTTCTAGGAGGTTGCTATAGGTAAAAGGACTGAGAAAGGACAAGTTGTGCCTTGGCTTACCAGTAAATGTGGAGCTTGAGTGACTTGCTTGGAGAGGGCAGATCCCAGATGCAAGTGAAATGACTGTTCAGCAGTACCATGTAGAGTTTCCAGTATTAGTATCAACCTCCTGGTTGGAAAACTGTATTATAATCTTCCTCCTGCAAGACTATAATATGTGATGGGTTACTGTATCATGTTTTAAGCATCTTTTGTGTTGGTTTAAAGCATTTCTTTTGTGGTGAAGGAAATAAATAGCTATCTTATACCTGATCTAATTTGTACATAGAGTACTTTTCTAGAAGAGACTCTATTAACCACTTTTTGGGGAGTCCTTCAACATGAACTATTCCTAAACTTTTTAAAGATTTTTTTTTTTGGGCTAGGCAATGGGGTTAAGTGATTTGCCCAGGGTCACACAGCAAGTAAGTGTTATGTGTCTGAGGCCGGATTTGAACTCAGGTCCTCCTTAATCCAGGGCCGTTGCTCTATCCACCACGCCACCTAGTTGCCCCTAAAGATATTTTCTACAGAGTTGTTGTTTGTCCTTCATTTTCAAAGAGGATCAATGACATCACAAGGTGATGTCTTGACTCAGAGTAAATTGGATTTAAGTGAAGCAGAATTGCACAAAGTCATCATCCTCACTCTCTCTTCTAGAATCATTGGAGTGCAGAGTTGTACTGTGGGGGTAATGAGCTAGAAAAGTTGGAGAAAAAAATATGATTTCTACTTTTTATAGGTCAGGCTCCCCTAGGATTGAACCGGGTCTGCATTAGGTCAGAGTTGGTGCCACTTGGTGGGAGGAGAGTACTTTCCTTCCCCTGGCTGTGTGTCTTATAATACCTCTGTGAGTACATGTTGTCTCCTCCTATAGAATAAAAGCTTCTTTTGTTTCTGCATCTGTAGCACAGAACAGACAATTAATAAATGCCTGTTGATTGACACTTTCTGTGTGATCACTTAACCTCTTTGAGGCACAGAAAAAAAAATTTATAGTCCTTTACTAAGTTATACATGGGTTTCAGTATGCTACAGAGGAGGATATTTCCTCCTAAAATCAGAGATCCTTGACTTACTGATATGTATGACAGTTTAAAAGGCAATTTAAACAATTATAATCTAAATTTATTTAAGAGAAGAGATGGAAGGTGGGAGAACATAGCAATAAAAAGTAGCCTAAGAAGAGGAAGTTTATAAGATGTGTGGGCTGGTAGGCATTTTTACTTAAAAAAAAAACAGACACCAAGGGAAACATTTAAGTATGAAAAAATCAACAGATATATGGATATATTTACTTACTGTAATGCCAGTTTAGTCACAGGGTTCAATGGCTTCTTTGTCCATGAGTGCCAAGCAAAGGACTGATTTGTATCTACTTATACTTACAGATTGCTTCAAGGTCTACAAAACACTTCCTTATACCAACCTGGGAGGTAGGTTGTATAATATTATTACCATTATACAGCTAGATGGCACAATGGATAGAGCACCAGACCTGAAGTCAGGAAGATCTGAGTTGAAATCTGACCTCAGACACCTACTAGCTGTGTGATCCTGGGCAAGTCACTTAACTCTGTTTGCCTCAGTTTTCTTATCTGTTAAAAAAAAAATGACCTGGAGAAGGAAATGACAAACCACTCCAGTATCTTTGTCAAGAAAACCCCAAATGGTCCGGGAGCCAAGATGGCAGAGTAAGAAGTGTGTCTCTCTTACTTTCCCTTATTAACCCCTGAAAGCCCAGAAAATATCACCCCAGGAAAAACCCTGGAACAGCTGAACCAGATGAAAGATGGGGTGCAGCAGTCCAGTAACCCAGGTAGCTTGAGAGATTAACTGGAAAGGCCCAGCATGCCGTGGGGGAAGGGGAGCAGTACAGAAAGGGAGGCATCCTAGCAAGCTAGCCAAAAGCCCCACCTCAGCATACCAGGAGGAGATCCTGAAGCCCAGGTGGTGGAGTAGTCAAACACCAACATCTGGACCCCGAGTGCCTCATTGAGGGTGGGGGAACTGGTAGAAACCAGTTCAGAAAAGCACCAGGTGCCTTGGCATTCTACAGCAACCAGCTCTCCCAGTGCCTCAGGAAAACTAAGGGAAGCAGTGCTCCAAGGGGCCCTAGGTGGATAAACACCCTATAACATCCATCTGAAAAGAGCTGAAGAAAGCAAAAGAAAGAAAAGGCCTGGGTGAGCAGGAAATCTCCAGGAACCACACTACCCAATCCTACCCCTAGAGTTCCAGTATTGTTGTTTCCAGCCCAACACCAGGTAAGCTGCCAGAATCCTACAGCCTCCAACTGCCAACATTGGAGGCCCCACTACACAAAGCCATCGACCAGGCCCTAGGCTCCCAATACAAGAAGCTTGGGTCAGTGTCCTCTGCTCCCTAGCAGGAGAGCCCAATCTCTTTAAAGGCCAGGAAATAAGCAAACACCATAAGCAAAAAGAAACGTACAATAGATTCTCATTATGGGAAGAGTGAAGATCAAGGCAGAAATTCTGAAGAGGACAACATTATCAACAAACCCACATCTGGAACCTCAAAAGAGAATAGGAACTGGTCTGAAACCCAAAAAGCCTTCTTAGAAGAGCTCAAGAAGGATTTTAAAAGTCAAATGAGAGAGGTAGAATTAAAAATGGGAAAAGGAATGAGAGGTATGCAAGAGAGAGTCAATAGCTTGGAAAAGGAAGGACAAAAATTAACTGTAGAAAACAAGTCCTTAAAAAATACAATTGGCCAACTGGATAAAAAGTACACTGAAGAAAACAAGTCCTTAAAAAAATATAATTGGCCAGATGGGGAAAGAGGTACAAAATCTAATAGAAAAAAACAATTTGTTAAAAATTAGATTTGAGCAAATGGAAGCTAATATCTATGAGAGAGCAAGAATCAGTCAAACAAAAACAAAAGAATGAAAAAATAGATGAAAATGTAAAATATCTTATTAGTAAAACAATTGACCCAGAAAACTGATCCAGGAGAGACAATTTAAAAATGATTGGTCTACCTGAAAATCATGATGGAAAAAAAAGAGCCTGGACTGTATCTTTCAGGAAATCATAAAGGAAAACTGCCCTGAGGTCCTACAACCAGAGGGTAAAATAGCCATAGAAAGAATCCACCAATCACCTCCTGAAAGAGATCCTAAATTGAAAACGCCAAGGAATATAGTAGCCAAATTCCAAAATTACCAGGTCAAAGAGAAAATACTGCAAGCAGCCAGAAAGAAACAATTTAAATATCATGGAACCACAGTCAGGGTTACACAGGACCTTGCAGCTTCTTCATTAAAAGACTGTAGGGCATGAAATATGATATTCCATAAGGCAAAGGAGCTTGGATTACAACCAAGGATCAACTACCCAGGGAAAATGAGCATGATCTTTCAGGGGAGGAGATGGATATTCAATGAAATAGGGGACTTCCATACCTTCCTGATAAAAAGATCAGAGCTCAACAGAAAATTTGATCTCCAAATACAAGACTCAAGAGAGACATAAAAAGGTAAATGGGACAGAAAGTAACAACATGTTATTAATAAGGACGAACTCTTTACATCCCTGCAAGGGAAGATGACACTTGTAACTCTTGAGAACTGTATTGTTATTACACCATGTTAAAGGAGTATATATAAAGTGGGTGGGTATAAATTGACTTTGATGTAATGTTGAAAAAAATCTAATCAAGTAGGTTAAATGGATCCAAGTAAGTGAATTAATCTAATTTAACTAAGAAAATGTACTGAGAGAAAAGAAAAGAAGGAGTTAGACAAGGGTAACTTACATCACAGGAAAAGGCACAAAAACCTATTACAGCAGAGGGAAAGAAGGGAGGGAGATGAGCATTGTTTGAACCTTACTCTCATCAGATTTGGCTTAAGAAGGGAATAACATAATCAGCTAGGTATAGAAATCTAACATGTCCTATAGGCAGTAGGAGGGAAAGGGGGAAAGAAAAGGGAGGGGGCTAATAGAAGGGAGGTGGGACTGAGGAAGGTGGTGGTCAAAAGCAAAACATTAGTGAGGAGGGAAAAGGAGAAAGAAGAAAGAAAAGCATAAAGGGGGGGGAAGGACAGAGAGAAATACACAGAGTTATCATAATTATGCATGTGATATATGAATGTACCAGAATACTATGGTGCTATAAGAAATGATGAACAGGAAGACTTCAGATAAACCTGGAAAGATTTGTATGGTTTGATGCTGAATGAAGTGAGCAGAACCAGGAGAACATTGTACACAGTAACAGGCACATTAAATGATGACTGACTTTGATAGACTTAACCCCTCTCAGCAATACAAAGATCTAAGACATCTCCAAAAGCCTCATGATGGAAAAATGTTTGCAGTTTCCAAAGAAAGAACTATGGAGTTTGAATGTGGATCAAAGCATACTATTGGCTATTTTTTTTTCTTCTGTTGTGTTTTGTTTCCTCTTTCTGGTGGTTCCTCCTATTAATTCTAATTCTTACAACATCACTAATGTGAAAATATGTTTAATAAGAATGTATATGTATAGCCTATATTAGATTATATTGGGGAGGGAAGTAGGGAGGGAGGGAGAGAAAAATTTAAAACTCAAAAGCTTATGGAAGTGATTGTTGATAAATCAAAATAAATTAATAAAAAAAGAATAAAGAAATAGCCAATACAAATACATAAAGTAAAAAAAAAAACCCTAAATGGAATCACAAAGACTCAGACATAACTGGAACATGACTGAACAACAACACAGGTGAAAAAGCTGAGGCTTGGAGAGATTGTGACTTGCTAGGTTTGAACCTAGGACTAGCTGACATCTTGTCCAGCATTTTCTCCACTATTTCATGCTTCCTTCCAGTCTGTGCCCAAATGTTGTCACTGTCAAGTCTGAGGCCTGAGCAGGAGAGGAGGACAAAAAGAAGAAAAATGAAGGGAAGAGAGGATAGAAAGAATGAAAAAGAGAAAGAGAGAAAAGGGGGGGTGTTTGGTGGAGAGTATGGAAGTACCATTACCTTTATCTAACCCAAATGGTGCTCAATAGCTGCCAAGGAAGTGAAGACCAGCTCCAATAAAAACAAATTGTGGTTCATGAGTGTAGTGAAATTTGACTGTGCTTTAAGAAATGATGAATATGAAGAAAACAGAGAAACATGCAAAGACTCATATGAACTGACACAAAGTGAAGGAAACAGAACCAGGAGAACAATATAAACAATGGTTGCAACAATTTAAGTGGAGAAAAAAACCCCTACAAAGCTGAAGACTTTGTAATTATAATGATCATGTTTGGCCCAAAGAACAGATGAGAGAAAATGCACTGTTGTGTTATGTGTTTCTTTTTTTCTTCTTTGGGGAAGCTGGGAAGTCTAAGCATAGAAAATTACAAATACTATTGTACTTGGTAGACTTGTTGATTAGTTTCACTGAACTGCTTTTTCTTACTCCTTCCCTCCCTATTTCTCTTAGTTTTTCCTTCCTTCCTTCTTTCCTCTTCCCTCCTTCCTGCCTCCCTACCTCTCTTCCTTCTTCTTTCCTTCCTTCCTTCTTTTCTTCCTCCCTCCCTCCCTTCCTTCTTTTCTGCTTTCTTCCTCCCTCCATTCCTCCCTTATCCCTTCCTCTCTTCCTCTTTTCCTTTTTTCTTCCTTCCTTCTTCCCTTCCTTCCTCTTTTTCTCTCTTTCCCTCCCTCCCTCTCTTCCTTCCTCCCTCTCTTTTTCTCTCCTTCTCTCCCTCTCTTCTTTCCTTCCTTTCTCTTTTGTTCCTTCCCTTTTGTTCTTTGTTATAGGGAATGGCTTTCTGGGGAGAAGAAGGGAGGAAGAATATATTTAGAGCTAGTTGACATAAAAACAAAAGCTGTTGATACTTTTTTTTAACAACAACAACAACAACAAAAAGCAATAAGGAGACTGAGGAAGGCCTATAGTCACTGCTTAATAGCCATCTATAACTACGTTCCACACATATTTCCCAACATTGCTGTAGTTTCCTATCAGAATGGTTATAAAATACAAAGCCTCTTCTTTTATCTAATTAAAAGTGAACTAAAAAGGAACTTTGGCAGCATTTCTCTCTGTGCATTAATAGGATTATGAAATAATAGCTGTCAGTGGTTATCCTTGCACATGTACCCCCTTCTCAAAACCTTGCTTTAAGTGTTTGCTCCTTTCCACTGTGTCCCTTCTCAGAAAGCTTAGAATAACTTTCCACTTACCGTCCACTTCTTTCTTCTCATTTCCCCAAAGTGACAGTTAAAAGTGGATTGCATTCATTTCTATTACTTACTTGGGTTGTGATGGGGGAAATCTTTCTCCCTTACTCTCTATCATCAAATTGTGATTGAATAGATGACTGGTGAACAATGGAGGTTGGAAAGTGGGATTGGGGAGAACAGAAAGAGCCCTGCTGGTCTGAGTTCTTTGAGAGCAAGGATTTTTATCATTTTTCATTTTTGAACCCCCAATGCTTAGCATTATGCACCATGTTTAGGAGCTGTTTGTGGTACTGAATAGGGTTAAGTGATTTCAGCTCAGTTATTTTCTCTATCTGGCAGCTAGGTGGTGCAGTGGTTAGAGTGACAGGCTTGGAGTCAGGAAGATTCATTTTCCTAGTTCAAATCCAGCATCAGATACTAGCTGTGTAACCCTGGGTAAGTTATTTAACCCTGTTTGCCTCTATTTCCTCATCTGTAAAATGAGTTGGAGAAGGAGATGGCAAAGCATTCCAATATCTTTGCCAAGAAAACCCCAAATGGGGTCATGAAGAGTTGGACATGATTGAAAAAATGAATATTCTCTATACCTGTGTGACCCAGAGCAAGTAAATAATTGTTGAGTTCACAGAATTACTGAACCTCAGAGGCTGTCTAATCTAACCTGTGGGCAGACAAGACTCCTTTCAGCAACATCCCTGACAAATAGTCATGCAGCCCTCTGCTTGAAGAGCTCCAATTATGGGGAACCTGCCACCTCTCAAGTCAGTTCATTCCACTTTTGGACAGTTCTAATAATTAGAAATATGGCTCTATGCAACTGCCACCCCAATTGCTCCAAGTTCTGCCCTCTAGAGGCAAGAGAGAATGCTCTTCTCCATGGCAACCTTTCAAATCTTTGGAGACTACCCTACCCCATCAGGGTAAAGAAATTAGGGCTGCTTTTTCACCATTACAAAATTTGTGTTTATTCATAATTCATCTATAGTTATTAGCAATGATATGTGTGTTGTTCAATTGTTTCAGTTGTATCCAACTCTCTCCATGAACTCATTTGGGATTTTCTTAGCAAAGATACTAGAGTGATTTGCCATTTCCTTTTCCAATTCATTCTACAAATAAGAAAACTGAGGCAAACAGGGTTAGGTGACTTGCCCAGGGTCACACAGCTAGTAGTCTGAGGCCAAATTTGAACTCAGGAAGATGAGTCTTCCTGATTCTAGGCCCAGCACTCTATTCATTGCACCACCTAGCTGCTGGATGACAGCTTTATGGAATTCAATAACCCTACAAGCAGGAGCATATTGGACCAGGAGCTTGAAGACATGGGTTCCACATCATAGCTTTGCAAGACATTTCATCCTTCTGGCCTCAGTTTCCTCCTAAGATTATAGATCTAGAGCAATAAGGCACCACAAAGTCCATTAAGTCCTAGCTCCTTTTTCACAGAAAACTGAGGCTAAGATACGTTAAGTGACTTGCCTAGAATCACACCAATAGTAAGTGTATAGACAAGATTTGAACTTGGGTCTCCCTGATTCCAAGCTCAGAGCTCTAGCCACTGTGCTACCTTGCTGTCTCCTCTGTACCATGTTTAGTAAACATTTACTAGGCATCTACTGTGGTGATGTGGATTCCAATAGAGAAATGAAATAGTCCCTGACCTTGAAGAGATTACATTCTAATGGGTGGATAAGGCATGTACACAGATGAGGAAATATAAAGCATGTATATATGTGTGTGTATGTACATACATGGGGCAGTTAGGTGGCATGGTGAATAGAGTGCCCTGGAGTTAGGAAGACTTGAGTTAAATTAAAATTCAGCCTCAAGACACTCACCAGCTGTGTGACCCTAGGCAAGTCACTTAACCTTGTTTGCCTCAGTTTCCTCATCTGTAAAGTGAGCTGGAGAAGGAAATGGCAAACCACTCCAGTATCTTTGCCAAGAAAACCCCAAATGGGGTTACAAAGAGTCAGACATGACTGAAACAACTGAACAACAACATATATACATATGTTATATATTTCATATATATACATAGAGATAGAGACAGAGAGAGAAGAGAAAGAGAGAAGTAATATAGAGTAATTTCAACAGAGAGAAAGCACAAACAAATGGGTAGGGAAGTATCAGGAAAGGTTTTATGTAAAAGGTAGCACTTAAGCTATATTCTAGAGGAAGCTTGGGATTCTAAGAGGCCAAGGCGAGAAGATGAAGAAGGATACCTTGCAGAAATGAAGGAACCTTAGGAGGGAGAAACAGGATAGAATGTCCTTTATGGATAATAACCAGTTTAACTAAAGAAGAGAATGTACTTTATGGATAATAACCAGTTTAAATAAAGAAGAGAATGCACAAAGGGGAGGAATATAAAATAATCAATTAAGCAATAGGCATTTCTCAAGTGCTTACTATATCCCAGGCACTGTGCTAAGTGCTGGGAATATGAAGAAAAGCAAAAATAGTCCTTGTTCTCAAGGAACTTACATTCTAATAGGGGAGGTAACATGTAACAAATAGCTACATGCAATAGCTGCATAAGTCAGCTAGGTAATACAGTATATAGAGGCTTGGAATCAGGAAGATTCATCTTCCTGAGTTCAAATCTAGACTCAGAAACGTATTAGCTGTGTGACTCTGGGCAAGTCACTTAACTCTGTTTGCCTCAGTTTCCTCATCTGTAAAATGAGCTGGAGAAGGAAATGGCAAACTATTCCAGTATCTTTGACAAGAAAATCCCAAATGGGGTCATGAAGAGTCTGCCATGACTGAAAATGACTGAAGGACAACAACGTAGGTATATACATTGTTACATAAATAGGTATGTACAATAGGTACATATAAAGTACATAAAATTGGTGCATATTTACATCACATAAATAATAGGCATATACAATAGGTACAATATATAAATAAGTACATACATATATATGTGTGTATATACATACATCCTATATGCTTACAAGATACAAATAAGAATGGAAAGTTATGTGAGGGTCATACTAGCTTTAAATGATTTATTTTATCCCAATGGCAAGAGGGAGTGACTGATATATGAGTAAAAGAAGGCGTTATACTAGGTGGTCTCTGAAGTTCCCTCCAGTTCTAGTAGATTTTAAACAAGGTGAACTGAATTGTGGTGTAGAAAGGACATGGGTTCTGAAGACAGATTCTCTTTCCAACATTTGTTACCAATGAGGCCTATGTGATCTTTGTCAAGTTACTTCATCCCTAGGCCTCCATTTCCTCTTAAAATGAAGGGGTGGGCTAGATACCCTTTAAGGGATCTTCTAGCTCAAAATCCATGATCCTAAAATTTGAACATATTTCTGAACAGTTGAGTGGGCTGCTTACTACTTTACAAGGCCACAAGAGGGCTCCCTACCCTCTCTTTTGGCTTTTGTCTAGATCGGATGTTAAACTTTTCCTTTCCCTTTTTGTCCCACTCCCAAGGTGCTGATGATGGTGGTAAAGCTTCATTGCAGAGAAAGATTTGAAATGGTAGATGCCTGTTTAAACTTTCAGTCTAGGGAGGTTCTTTTGCTCAAATAACTCCTTTAACAAAAGGATTAGAGGGAGACTGAAAGGATGAGTTAACTAACTTGCTGATTTCTTATGCAAGGGGAACCATTTGATTAACAGAAGAGAAAATGCTGCCTTTCTAAACCTAGAGAATAGCCCAATTCCTGGCTCTGTATGTCATGTATCATTGTAAGGTGAGAAAATCTTGGGTTAATCAACCATTCACTCAAATAACTATTTTGTATAGATCAAGGCTTTAAAACTTGGAGGCACATTACTTCTCCTATTTCTTCTATCTTAGCAGACCAAGTAAGTGTGGCCTAGCTATAATGCAAGTAGTTTGAGTATAAATTCATTTTTTTAATTAAATATTTTTAATTAACAAAAAGCTATTTTCTTTCCTTTCCCCTTCTCCATGTATGGGTGTGTGTGTGTGTGTGTGTGTGTGTGAATGTGTGTGTGTGTAAGAGAGAGAGAGAGAGAAAGAACTTTGTAAGCAATATGCATAGTCAACCAAAATAAATTTCCACTTTGGCCAAGGCCAAAAAGTTACATCTGAATCTGTATCCTGAGTCTACTACTTTTCTGTTGGGAAGTGGGTCACATGTATCATCACCTGTCCTCTGGAACTGTGGCTGATCATTGAATTGATCAGAATTCTTAAGCCTTTGAAAATTGTTGAATTGATTTTCCCCAAATGGAACATCATTACTCCAGCTCCAGTACTTGAGAACATTGGGCAAACATATCTGCTCCCTTCCTTTCCCCCTACCTGAATTCTGAATTTGTTAACATCTTGCAACTGTTTCTGGTAGGATGCCTACAAGATCAGCGGGTAGTATTTGGAGGGTTAGTGATCAGGTAGAATTTGAAGAGCATGGAGCCAGTTTTTAAATGCCTAGTTTAAATAGCATTCTCATGGCACTGGAAAGGAGCCCAGCCCTCTGTGCAGCCCACAATACATAGTCCCTTTGCTATCAGGCAAGAGACTCCTGCTCTAGAAATTACCAGAGCAGTTGTGCTCTGACCTATCAGTCAGTGAAGCTGGTAAGCTCAAAGCAAGAGGGCTGGTCAGCTCAGCTGTGCTGACAGTTAACGATGCTGTCCTGTGACCAAAGGAGATGAATCTAGTTCAGTTTTTTTTTCTTTTAAGAGGGAAGAATCCAGCAGAGGGAGGGAGGGAAGCAGAAAATACCACAGAGGAGGCAGTGGCAGGCTATGGGGTTATTTAACACTGCCGCAGGAATAACTAGGGCAGCCTAGAGATTAGTCTGAGTCTTAGAGGATAATTTCTTTTTTCGTGGGATTTTTTTCTATCCTGTGGTCTTTTCATGCAACTTTATGGTCTATTTATTGCCCAGACTGGTTGGTCAGCCTTCCATAACCATCTCTGAACAATTTGCTGATAAACTTGAGTGCACAAAAAGTTAGATCACAGAAAAGGTTATTGAATAGAGATACTCTTAGCTGCTGATGAATGAGGATGCTAATATTTGTGGTACGTATGTCAGAATGCTGCCGTTAAGAAAGAGACACAATTAACCAGCTGATTTCATATTGCCAATTCCTGGTCATCAGTGTCTACATTTCATAGCTAGAGATTGCCCTTCATTTCAGAAAAGACTATAGGCTACTTGGTTGTAGTGAAATTTTGTTATAATGAGTATATTGTACATGTGTTCTCTGAAGTGAAATAAAGGATCTGAACCCAGCGGAACAAGAGGAAAGAAGTGTCATCCACATCCCTTCCCACCCCTTTCCTCCTTGTTTCCTGGCTCCTTTCCTGTGACATACTGTTGATTGGCAAGGTAATATAGAAATTTAGGTAGTTTTTTCTGGAGGATGTGATGGAGCTGTTTAAGAAGTTGAGGGGGAAATTACGGTTTGATGATAGAATGTTAATGGTGTTAAGCACAAAGCACAGTCCAATTTACTCCTGATTTTTTACTTCTAGTGCAAAAAGTCCAGAGTCAAGTGCTTTTTATTACTTGGGTAAATAGAAAAAGTATTTTCATAAAGGATGATTCATTGTAAGCAGATAAACGAAGCCCATAGATTTTAGGTGTAGATTGGATTTCTGTATTTGTCTCATCTCTCCAGGAATCTATATAACTTTCTGGTCTTATAATATCATCCTGGGGCAGCTAAGTGATGCAACGGATAGAGCACTGGCCCTGGAGTCAGGAGGATCTGAGTTCAAATTCGACCTCAGACACATGATACTCACTTAGCTGTGTGACCCTGAGCAAGTCACTTAACCCCAATTGCCTCACCAAAAAGAATAAATAAATTCAAGAAAAAAATATTGTCTGATAATATTATCGTGAATACCTCCCACCCCCCCAAGTAAAAAGCACTTGGAGTTTCTATAATAATAATATCTAGCATTTATATAGCATTTTAAGGTTTTCAAAGTGCTTTACATATATTACCTTATTTTATCATCATAACAACCCTGGGAAATATATGTTATAATTATCCTCATTTTACAGATGAGGAAACTGAGAATGAGAGAAGCTAAATGATTTAACCATGCAGACACAGCTAAGTAAGTATCTGAGGCTACATTTGAACTCAAGTCTCACTAATTCCAGATCTAACGCTTTATCCATTTTACCCCTAGCTGCTTGTCAAGAGAGAGGATTCCTATCTTCTCACCTGCTTTGTTATTGTTAAGTTGTTTTTCAGTCCTGTCCCACTTGCCATGTCCATTCAAGATTTTCTTGGCAGAGATACTCGAGAGGTTTGCCATTTCCTTCTCCAGCTCATGTTACAGATGAGGAAAGTGAGGCACACCAAGTTAAGTGACTTGCCCAGGGTCACACAGTGTCTGAGGCCAGATTTGAAATCAGGAAGATTCATCTTCCTGACTTGACACCTAGAATTCTAGGTAGTGGTACGCCACCTAGCGACCACCTTCTCTCCCTGCACAGTCCAAGTAATTTGTAGCACCAGCAAAGGAGTTTTGCTCCTTATACGTATAGACAAAATTATGTGTTTTATTTCCATCTACCTCTCACAAATGAACCTTACCTAGTAACAAAGAAAAAGAGTGAAAAGAAACATACAAACATACCGAAACCTTTTCTGGCAGTGTATGTAATGCTCTGCCTTAGTAGTTCCCTATCCCTTTGACCTGTGGGAGGAGGTATTTTCAATTTCTTTCAAATTCTTTTCTCTAGGGAAGTTCAAAGGTATTTCTGTTGCTCAGAGTTCAACTTCCTTTTAGTGACTTAAAAAAAACCCACTTCATTGTTGAAGTCATAGAGTATATTGTTCTCCTCTGGCTTTGGCCCTTGCTGCTTCCCATATTTCAACTCCCAATTGTCCTAAGACTGGCCTGTGGGTGCAAGAAGCTTGGTTCAAGAATTCTTCTACTTATTCAGGAATTTCTCTGTCATTCTGCTGCTGCTGCTTCCTCAAGGTCAAGCTAGAGCTTCTGCCTTGGCTGTAAGTTCTTCATTGCTTTTTTACTACTTCCAACTTCTGCTCTCTCTGGGGCAATATAATTTCCTGGAGGAGCAGGCCCCTCCAGGGAACTAAGGACAAATTTCTGTGAATAGCTTTTCTCTTCCCACCGTGCTCTAACCTTTAATTTTCTCTAGGTATAGTGCAGATGTATGAACTAGTCTAAAATTGACTACGGATTTTAGACCAGTCATTGTAAATGTGAAATGTGGTCTATCTTGGCCACCACTCCTCTCTTTGTGCGGTCATTGCCAATTCAAATGTAAGCTCTCTGAGGACAGGCACTATCTGGCTTGCTTGCATTTGTATCCCAAACCTCCAGTTAAGGGAGATGAGTTTGTTCTTCAGTCGTGTCAGACACTTCATGACCCCATTTAGGGTTTTCTTGGCAAAGATACTGGAGTGGTTTGCATTTCCTTCTCTGCCTCATTTGACAGATGAGGAAACTGAGGCAAACAGGGTTAAGTGACCTGTCCAGGGTCAAACAGCTAGTGTCTGAGGTCAGATTTGAACCCAGGAAGATGAGTTTTCCTGACTCCATGCCCAGCACTCTACCACACCACCTAGCTGCCCCATCAGGAGAAGTTTAGCACATACTTATAAATGTTTAATCATTCATTTATTCAGTACTAATACCATGTTATGTTATTTTAAAGGCATCATCAAAAGTTCCTCTTATCAGGGGACTCACACATCTTTTGAGAGATTCAACAAGGCCTTTTTACAAGGCTCTTCTTGGCCACATTCTGTACCTACAGATCTTTCTTTGGTTTAGGAAAAGCATTGTATATAGATTGGAATTTACCTTCTGTTCTCTTTACCTTCCCTCCCCCTGGTTTCCTTCCAGTTTTTAATTCTGACAAGGAAGTTCCATTATAATACAGCTTCCCTTTCTGAACTTTAAGGCTGCCCACAAGGGCTAGGAGATCCTTGGTGGTTGCAGGTATAGCAGAAAGAACTTTGGTTTTATAGCTAGGACACACGAATTAGAAGTCTGGCTCTGGCACTTATTATCAGTCCAATTTACCACCTCTTCAAGCCTCAGTTTCCGTATCTATAAAATAATGCTAATAATAATAGCTAACATTTACATAGTACTTACTACCCGTCAGGCACTGTGCTAAGTGCTTTATATTTATTATTTCACCTGATACTCACATCAACCTAGGGAGGCAGGTGAAGATAATAATATTTGTCTAATAACAATGCTATTAAAGCACTATATAAGCATGAGCTGATGTAATTCTTTGCCAAGCAGATAGAAAGTAGAGTGAAGCCATGAGATATCTTCAAAATGAAGGTCTGATGAATTAATACCCAAAAATTTATACCCTAGAGAAACTCCCTCCCAGCAATAGGTATTTGATTTAATAAATAAGCCCTAAGGAGTTGTCTGAGAGACAGAGAAGTTAAATGACTTAACCAAGCACATAAAAATACTTGATTGATCATCAAACAGTAAAGTGGTGATCTCATTCAATTACAGTCTAGGAGGGAAGGGATAGATCACTGAGAGTTTCCTGGTTGGGAAGAAAACTCAATCAACAAGCATTTATTAGGGGGACACTAAGAAAGAACTGAAAGCCTACCTGCCCTGTGGAGTTTATATTCTAATGGAGGAGACAACAATGTACTTATGTTAAGTATATACAGAATGTTATTCATCTTCATTTTCAAAGAGGACCAATTACATCATGGGTGGTGCCTTGACTTGCACCTAAACTGGATTTAAGTGAGGCAGACTTACACAAGGTCCTCAGCCTTACTCTCTCTTCCAAAGTCATCGAAGTCCAGTGGTAGGACAAAAGTCAAGATGACTGGCCATGGCTTAGGATGCAGTGGATGACCATGGTGTCTTGATGTCCAACCAAGCTCTAACCATTGACCATTCAAACAAATTGTTTTCTTCTTCCTCTTCTGTGTGTGTTTGGGGGGAAGTCTTCACACGTTTGGGGTAGATATCCCCCTAACTGACCAATAGGTTTGAGGCCTGTTGCTTACCCTCAACTTGGTTTAGCTCATTTGCTGAGATAATATTATGGGAATGTGGCCCACCTCAAGTGCTACAGTTTCCTGGTGCCATGGGTGAGATTTGTGTGCTAGGTGGACACCAAAAGGGGATGAACAGCCCTGAAACCTAAACCAGAGGCGTTAGTCCTCCCTGAACACCTCACCAATCCCATATACAGAACAAACATTTTAAAAAATACGTAGTATTTTGGGAGAGGGAGGGCACTAGTAACTGAAGGGAGCTAGATAGGCTTCTGATAGAATCGGAGTTTTTAACTTTTTTTTGTGGGCCATGAATCCCTGGTGAAGCCTATGGAAACCTTCTCAGGACAATGTTTTTAAATGCATAAAATATATAAGGATTACAAGGAAAACCAATTATATTGAAATATAGTTATAAAAATATTTTTCAAAACAAATTCATTGGGCCCAAACTGAGTACCCCTAATAGAAGGTGATACTTGAGATGAGTTTTGAAGGGAGCTAGGGATTTATTTCCAAGAGGAAGAGGTGAAGAAAGAGGTAGAATCTAGAGCTTAAAGACCAGTTTTATGGAAGAGGAAACATAGGCCTAGAAAGGGGAACTGATTTCCCCAATATCACACAGATAGCAGAGAAAGAATTCAAACACAAGTCTTTTGATTCCAGATGCACTAGCAATAGCTTGTCTTAGGTTACTTTGTGAATTAAACAATAGGGATTAAGGCTTTCCAATTTTTCTTCTACATACCTTAACATAGTCATCAAACATTAAATATTTCTCAATCCAGTCACTGGCTAAGCACTGGGGATATAAATATGAAAAAAGAAAGATGGTCCCTGCCCTTAGTGGGCTTTACATTCTAATGGGGGAAGACAGTACACAGAAGAAAGCTGAAAAGGTTGGGGTAGGGTGGGAGTTTGGGGGTGCAGTAACTGACTAGGAGGTTTGGGGAAGTCAGAGATGTCCCAGAGTAGTGCATCCAGGTGCAAAAACAAAATGTTCTGAAGTGAGCTCTCTCCTTAAATGGAGTTTTGACATTTGGTTATAGTAAGTGTTTTATGTCTAATCCTAAATTTTCTTGCTTTACATCTTGTTCCATTATTCTAGAAACTTCTCTACCTCAACATAGTAGGCTTTTCTCCTTTTAATATAGTCTTTGAGTCTTTGCTTCTTCCTTATTGCAACCTCCATTGTACTTGGCACCCAGTAGGTGCCTAATAGCTGAAGCCTGTCAGGGTGGGTCCCAAGTAAATGATAATATACCCAGTAAATCAGTTCATTCTTAGGCCTTGGACCAAGTTGGGAAAAGGTCTTCTTCAAACTGGAATAGACAAGATGAATGTTTATAAAGAGCTTTAATTAAATTAGCTCAGTCGACCCTCACAACAGCTTTGAGATAAGTGCTATTACCCTCATTTTACAGTGGAAATAAGCCTGGAATAACATAACTAGGAACAATCTGAGTTGGGATTTGAACCTAGGTATTCTTTTCCCCCCTACTTAATAGCATTTTATTTTTTTCCAATTATATGTAAAGATAATTTTCAACATTTACTTTTATAAGATTTTGAGTTCCAAATTTTTCTCCCTCCTTTCCCTTTCCCCTTCCTAAGACAGCAAGAGATCTGTATAGGTTATACATGTACAATCATGTTAAACATATTTCCATATTCATCATGTTGTGAAAGAAGAATCAGAACAAAAAGGGAAAACCATTAGAAAGACAAAACAAAAAAAAAAGAGAAAATAGTATACTTCAATCTGCATTCAGATTCCATAGTTCTTTCTCTGGACATAGCATTTTCTATCATGAGTCTTTTGGAATTGTCTTAGATCATTGCATTGCAGAAAAGAGCTAAGTCTATCAAAATTGGTCATGGCACAATGTTACTGTTACCGTGTACAATGTTCTCCTGGTTTTGTTCACTTCAGTTATCGTCAATTCATGTAAGTCCTTCCAGGTTTCTCTGAAATCTGTCTGCTCACCATTTCTTATGGAATAATAGTATTCATTACATTCATATACCACAACTTGTTCAGCCCTTCCCCAATTGATGGATATTTCCTCAATTTCCAATTCTTTGCCACCACAAAAAATACTGCTATAAATATTTTTGTACATGTAGGTTCTTTTCCCTTTTTTATTGGAATCCAGGTATTCTTGATTCCAAGTGCAGTCCTCTATCCATCATGCCATGCTGCCTCTGTATAAATTTGTAATGCATCATTGTTTGTAAAAAGTCTATGAACCATTTGAACTTTGTTGCTTACTTCCTATGTCACCTTGGGCAAGTCGCTTCCCTTCCCCTGGACTCCAGTTTCATCCTTTGTAAAATAGATTTGAACTAGATGGTCTCTAAGGTGCTTCTAGCTCTAAATCCTCTGATCCTCTTTTTCTGCTGCTGTTTTCTCCTGGCCCCTTAGGGTTACCTTCCAAGGATACACCAAGACAGACCAGCAGAGGCCCTCAGATTTCACTTTGAAAACTGGGGCTCATTCTCTTAGCTTTTAACCTTTTACTTAAACAGAAACAGTAGTAACCAATATTGTTACATAACTGGCCAGTATCATAAAGTGTTAAACTAATATGTATCAGATGCTAATTGGCTACATGCCACTTCACTTTAAAAGTATTCCTGAAACCTTGTAAGAAGTGGGGATAATGGCCCATTATATCTGCCTAGACCAGTGCTCATTATCACCCTTTTCTGGATTAGGAGTCTTTCTTGCCTGCAGCCATCACTGCTAAATCAGATTTGGCTATTTGGCTCTTAGGACGCATCTGGGAATTTCGTTCATTTTTAGACTTTCTCCATCTGAAAAATGTTACCAGGTAGGTAATGATTTCTACTTGTGTAGATGCTGGTTGAAGGTGCAGATGGATGAATGGCAAACATTTAATTCAATACACTTATTAAATACCTACTATGTGCAAGACACTGGGATAGGTGCTGAGGGTACAAAGATTAAAAAAAAAATTAGTTCCTTTCCTCAAAGAATTTACAATCTCCTGGAAGGGGAAAGAAGGAAGGAATGTGTTATATAAGTTAGAATGATCAAATCTCCTATATATACTGATGAATTTTCCTCTAACAAAAATGATGGGACCTATTTCATTGTTAGTAAGAGAATATGACCTTTGGATTTTTCCAGTATTAGGGCTGGATTCTGTACAAATCTGTCTATACTCTTCTCTGGACTCCTGACCAACTACACATTTGTGAGAAAGTAGAACTGAATTTTTATGACATCATTTGTGCACATTGGGACTAAGGAAGTAGAAGTATATAGTACAGTGGAAAGAGCATATCAGTCAGTGAAGCTGATGAGCTCAAAGCACCTAAGTTTGAATCCTGGCTTTGCTACTTCTGTGACTTTAAGTAAGTAATTTTATCTTACCTCTCTCTGGGCCCAGTTTTCTCCTCTGTGAAATGAGGAGGTTGGATTTGGTGGTCTCTGCTGACTCTAAATCCTATGATACTCTTTGAGTTAGGGGATACAGTTTGCAAAATAAGCCATATAGGGATCTAACCCCAAAGGATATCATAGACAACAGAGCTAAGTAACCATATATATAACCCATATGTGTGTCTAGTGCTACAGCTAAATTCAGCTATGTACTCTGAAGTACCTAATACAGTGTTAGATTCATAGACTGAATGCAATAGGATCTTAGTTATCATTTAGTTCAACTCTTCCATTTTAGAGATGAGAAAACTGAGGCCTAAAGAAATTAATTGATGTGCATGAGGTCACACAAATTAGGGCCACATGTTAGTGGCAGAAGCAGACTTAACTATGAATCTCAGTCCCGTGTTTGTTTTTTTAACCACTTAATCTCTGTGTCTTTTTAAAAACAAAAATTGCAAGGGCTTTGCCAATAAGTTTTGCTATCCAAAGCCTCCAGGTCCTCTGTGAATTTGTGGAATCTGAAAGAAATCCCAAAGCTCTCTTTCTTACTCAACCCTCTTCTAGCTTACCTATTCCATGGAATCCATGGATTAACCCACTACAATGCAGCCCAGAACAGCTGGTTTGCTCAGTCACAGGTCTTGTGACATTTCTTGGCTACAGGGGGTTCAAACAGGCTTATTATTTCTTTACTTTCTTTTTTTAAAAATTAAAATTTTTTTTATTAATTTATTTTGATTGATCAACAATCACTTTCATAAACTTTTGAGTTTAAAATTTTTCTTCCCCACCCTCCCCTCCAAGACAGCTTGAAATCTGATATATGCTCTACACATACATTGCTATTAAACATATTTTCACATTAGTGATATTGTAAGGAAGAATTAGGACCAATAGGAGGAACCATCAGAAAGAGGAAACAAAACAAAACAGAAGAAAAAGAAATAGCAAATAGTATGCTTCCATCTGCATTCAAACTCCATAGTTCTTTCTTTGGATGTGGGTAGCATTTTCCATCATGAGACCTTTGGAGAAGTCTTAGATCCTTGTATTGCCGAGAAGGGCTAAGTCTATTTACGTCAGTCACTGCACAACACGACTGTTATTGTGTACAACGTTCTCCTGGTTCTGCCCACTTCGCTCAACATCAGTCCATGCAAGTCTTTCCAGGTTTTTCTGAAGTCTGCCTGTTCATCATTTCTTATAGCACAACAGTATTCCATTACATTCATATACCACAACTTGTTCAGCCATTCCCCAGTTGATGGGCATCCCCTCAATTTCCAATTCTTTGCCACCACAAAAAGAGCTGCTATATTTTTGTATATGTGGGTCCTTTGCCCATTTCTATGACCTCTTTGGGATACAGCCCTAGAAGTGCTATTGCTGGGTCAAAGGGTATGCACATAATGGTTCGATCTATTTCTTTACTTTCTCCTCCTTCCTAGGAAGGTAGATGAGAGACAGTGAACATCCACCTCCCAAAGCACAGACTTCATTAGCAGGACTGTTTTTGTATCATGAGGAGCTGCAATGCTTAAGACTTTTCTGTTATCCTGCTTTCATCTCCTTCATGACCCTCATCCTTCCTTCAACCAATCCAATCAGTGTGGAGAAAGTAGAGTCTGAGATTGGGGAAAGCTTCTTTTTCCCAGAGAAAGTAAACTTACAGGTCAGAGAAAGAGCTATGGACCAAGGCAGGAGGAACTAAGACCTCAGCGAGGACAGCCAATCCATCCCCCCCAGCGTCTTACAAGGAGAGTGTCTGGAGTCCCTGATATGTGTTGCACCTTCTCACAGCCTCCTCTTTCTAAAGTCTCTCTGTCTCTTCACCGCTCCCACCTATAAATTGCAGAGGAAGCAATAGGGATGCCTCTCAGCAAAGCTGGGAGACTATGGCTACATCTATTGCTTCAGAAGAGCAGAATTCTGGGCCCTAGGTCTGGGATATTTCTTCATAGTGCTTTCCTTGGGACCATGGTTCTGAGAAAATTTTACTTGGGCCCTGGGCACCAACTGGGTTATTTTAGGAGTATAGGAGGATCTGGGTAGGAATTAAGACTCAAGGGTGAGGGCCTTCCAGCTCGGGAGGATATGAGTACACAAGGCTGGATCCATAAAACTATATAAAAAGTCCAGCATTTCCTAATGGATACACATCACATACCCCTTCCTTCCCCCACTTCCCACCACATGCCCTCGAAAGTGCAGCTCGCCAGTGGCTAAATGAACTAGCACAGACTCGGGGTGTAGAGGCTGTGGATGACTATTTCTCCTCTTCTATAAAGTCTTGCTCTCTAAGCAAAACTCATACGCTGGCCAAGAAGGCCAGGGTATATACCCCAAATCTAAATAAACAATCTCCTATATGACGCTGAAGGCACACCCCAGCCTGATCACCTCTTTCCTCTGACACCTACCACCACCCTTCCCCTGGCTTTGACTCAAAGAGGCTGAGCCTCCCTGGCCACGCAGCGCTCAGCCGGGACCCAGGGCCCAGGCTGTGTGGTCCTTAACTCAGTCCACTCCCCGCAACCCTACTGGCACAAGCTGTGGGGGCAGGGAAGAAGGGGGGGCGGAGCTCCATCTACAGCTGATTGGCTCCCAGTGGAAGGGCTGCGGCCACCCACAGCCAACCGGGTGCGTGTTGCTATGTGCCGAGCAGAGGGGATAGGCGCGGGGGCGCGTCCGTCACCTGGCAGCCCCCCGGCTGGGTCCGGGAGGGATGCGGAGCGGCGGCGGCAGTGGAGGCGGCTGTGGCTTTAAGAGGGGAGCGCGAGCGGAGCCCGGGATCCGAGCCGGGCCGCCTCCTCCTCCAACCGCGCAGCGGAGCAGAGCAGAACAGAGCTGAGCTGAGCTGAGCTGAGCAGAGCAGAGCTGAGCTGAGCTGAGCTGAGCAGAGCAGAGCTGAGCTGAGCTGAGCTGAGCTGAGCTGAGCCTTGGCCGGAGCCGGATTGCCTGGTCAAAGCGGGGTGAGTGCTGGGACTGGGGCTCCCGGAGGGAGGCCCGGGCATCGGGGGCGGCGGCGTGAGCTGGAACGGGGGGGGAGTAGGGGTGGGCATGGCTCCGGACCTGGGCAGGGGCGCAGGCGTGGGTTTGGGCGTGGGGAGCGCTCTAGCCGCCGCCGTCCCCGGTGCTCCCCGTCTCCGGACTTGCCCGGCTTGGGGCGCCAGGCACGGGGGTCGAGGCCGTCAGTGCCTCAACTTGCTGTGCTGGCTCCCGCGCCTCCGGGTTCAGGAGCTGGGCGCGGGGCGCTGAGCTCCGGGGCTTGGGGGTAACCGGTCGCCCAGAGCGCCACGTGACCGGTTTGTTTACAAACACAGCCGGCGGGCCCGGAGAGCTGCTGCAGCGGGCGCCGGCTCTGGGGGGGGGGGGGGTCTGGGGTCCTAGGTCTGGGGTCCGGGGATGTCCCCGGCGGCTGCGGCTCTTGGACGCGGTCAGTCTTTTGCGTCTCCCGGCCCGCTTCCTCCGGAGCCTAGAAGCTGGGCAAGATCCCCAAAGCGCGGCTCCGGGAGCAGTAGCCCAGAAGTGGCCCAGGGAGCTTGGTGACCAGAAGAGCAAGCTCTTGGACTGCCTTGGCAAGAGCAATCAGGACCCTACCTTCACTCCTGTTTGGAGCCCCGTCCCAGGTCTGATTTGCTGAGATGAGATCATCCCCCGGACCCAGTGACTGGGCTCGGAAGTAGTCGGGGGGAAAGGGGATAGGTGGGGAAGGTCTGGGCCCCCTGCTGCGCGGTCTCCGTACTTTGGATGACTCCTGTCCTGGGCAGCTTCTGGGTCATCATAGTGGCCGCACGCTCCTAGGGGGCGCTGGCATGTGGTGCTGCCTCTTCCCGTGGTCTAGAGGAGCTCCCAGGATGCAGGGACCCGTCCGCCTCCCTTGGGACAGTGCTCACCAGCCTCCTCCTTCCTGGGCTACTAGTGGGAAAGTTAAGCCGCTGTTGTCTCCCAGCCACAAAGGTGGATGGGGAAAAGAAGAGGGATGCCTTGTCCCCTTTCCTCACCCTGCCCTAATACAGCTGGAGACCCCCTGCTCCTCACCAGTGGGCAACCACCACCATCTCCCCTCCCAGCAAGGATAGCAACCCTACCCCAGGGAACCTTCCAAGGTAAAGTGTGTGTGTGTGGGAGGGGCATTTCCTTGACTTTGTTTGGATCCCAGATCTCCCCTCCTTTGGACTTTACCGTCTTGTTTATCCCGTTTCCCTTTCTGTTTGTTTTTCTCCCAACTAGCCTGTTATCACTGTTTACTTCCTGATCACTGCATTTGCATTCTGGTATTTGAGGGACAAATGCCCCTCAATGATAAAGATGATAAAGGGGCATAGCTATGACTTTAAAATCGAGGTGTTTCTCTCTTGGTTATTTAAACTGTATTCCACAGCCAGCTTTACACTCTCAGAAAGAGTATGGCTGCCAGGATCTTTTGGTTGTCAGAGGAAAGATTCTTCTATGCACCAATTTCTTTTAGATTTTATACCTTACTTCTTTCTTTACCTATCTAGATGATCTATGTGCCTTGGTTCCCCACAGGGTCCTCTCTAACTTACTTTCTGAAAAGTTAGGGGAAAGTAGGGGAGCAGCTGTCTTTTCAGCTACATTGGATCACAAGTCAGGCTGAGGGTGAGGGCTGACTGGCTGGATATCTGGCCCAGAGAAGGTCTGGTGAAGAATCAGCTATTTGCTTCCCTTCATCTCATAAACACATTAGAGCTGGGTAGGACCTTAAAGGTCATCCAATTCCATCCCATCATGTTGATTGTGGAGGAAAGCGAGTCTCTGAAAAGGACAATGAATTGCCTAACATAAGATATCTAGGCAGAAACCCCCCCAGGCCAAGTTCTTTGTGTTTCTTGTTTATGGGAGTGGGGACTCTTTGTATTTATCTTATCTTTCATTGAGATATTGCTTCTGAGACCCTCTTTAGAACTAGGCTCAACTCCTTTCCCCTCCCTTCTCTATATCCTTACAAGTGGGCTGAATCTTTCTTCTCTGACGTTTTTCTTTCCATTTTCTTCTCTTTGTGACCATGATGTGGGTGGGCAGCCTTAGAGCCTGACAGCCCTGGAGTTTGAATTTCTGTCCCTGACTGGTCCAGCCTGAGGAGCAATTGTGTAAGCTTTCCCTGGGTACTATCGTCTGGCCCAAAGGGACTGAGTGTCTCCTGGTTAGAAAGAGTATGTGGTATAAGATTATAAAGCAGCTTATTCCCTGCCTCACCTTGACTTCTGCTTGTCAGTTTAGCAGGGGTTCTTACCCTCAAGTCTGAGTACTTGTTTTTTAATATGTTGATAAGTGTATTTCAATATCATTTGATTCCTATGTAATCCTATGTGTTTATTTTATGCATTTAAAAACATTTATTCTGAGAATAAGCAGGCTTCATCAGGTTGCTAAAAGGGGTCAATGACACAAAAATTAGGAACCATTGCTTTAGGGTATGGGAGATGTGCTTTGAGGTTTGCAAATCATTTAACAGACATTATTTCATTTAATCTTCACTACCTAAAAGACAGGTGCGATGTTTATCCCCATTTTACAGATAGGGAAACTCAAGTTCAGAAAGGTTGAGTGACTTGCCCAGGGTCACAGAGCTAATAGGCAAGTACTGTGGAAGTATTCCTGAGATTAATATGTCTGCTTAATCTCAGGGGCATTTCCACAGTATCTGAGACAAGATTTGAACTCAATTCTTCTGGATCATTGTCCAGTGCTGTCCACTATACTATACTTTTATTTAGAAGCCAGACTCCAGAAGGCCTGACCTGAATGCAGGACCAAACCTAGAACTTGTAGGCAGTTGGGGGCAAATACCCCCAATATCAGGGAGAGGCAACCTGTGAGGAGCTCTCTCTTTGAATGACAGTCAGACTGTCATATAAGAAAGATTAGCTCACCATGCTCTTATACTAGGACAGGGGTTCTTAATCAGGGTCCATGAATAGATTTCAAGGGAGTCACCGAACTTGGATGGAGAAAATTTTTCTATTTTTACTAACCTCTAATTAAAATTTGGCATTTTCTTCAGTTATAAATGTAAGCAACAACATTCTTGAGAAGGGATCCATGTAACCATGACAAAAGGAGTCCTTTACATACAAAAGAAGGCTAAAAACCCCTGTACTAGAGTGTTAAAATGATGAAAAAAATGAAAGGTCCTAGAAATGTGAGGCTCACACAGGGAGGGGAGAACTCCACTGTCAACTTGGCTAGCAAGCCAAGCATCAGACTGGTGGTGGCCTAGGTCATGGTCAATCTGGGTGCAAAGCATTGACTTTTCCTTTTGCCTCCTGGGCTCAGGTGGTTGTGAAGGATGTACGACCCGTCCCCCCACCCCTCCCCTGCTTCTGAGCTGCAAGCGAGTTCTGAATTATAACATAGCATTTGTGTGGTGGCTAGGGCTGGGATGGGGATGAGGAGTAGAGAGAGAATGGAGTGCTGCTGGCTGTGGTTATTGTTGTATGAGGCTATTGTTATGTTTCATATGTCCTAATGACATTTAGGGGGTTGTACAGGCGGGTGCTTGGGGCCATTAACAATTCCTGGCAGCCAGAAGTAGAAAATGTTGATTATGCTTATTTCAAAATCTCCCCTCGCCAAGGCTGTATAGCCCGGGGGGAAGGGCAGACTCATAATAACTTTTTGTTGGGGAGGGAGGATTGCACTGGGGGTGGGTGGGAGGGTGACCTTTGTATCTCTACAAGCCTATATTAAAAGGCAGAGCAGAGGTCCTCGTTTTTCCCTTTGTGCCCCAGCCTCAGCTCTTGGACAGCTTGGTGTACCTGAGTGTGTTAGATTTCTTAACCTGCTGTAATCCCTTGTCTCTAAGCTCTGTAACCCCTGGGGCTCAGTGTAAACCCCCACACACTTGATTTATCCATATATCTGATTTTCCCATTGGTTACTGTGGTCCAGACACTTTTGTGTATGGAGTAGTCTCTGAATTAGATTGTGAACTCTTTGAAGGCAAGGATTGTCTCCTGTTTTTCTTTGTGTCACTTGGTGATTACCAGAGAGCCTTAATTTGACTTAAATTAATCAATGCTACAATTCCCTTTTAGAAAGGGCCTAAATGACAAAACTAGAATTCAAGTGAAATGTGCTTTATATGGGAACATTAAGTACAGTAGCATTTTCCCCCTTTTTCTGAGAAATTAGCTTCGGGAAATTTTGGATTAGCTTTGGAAACTCATAGAAATGTCTTTCACCTATTTGGCCAAGAATCTCAAGTATTTAGAGTTGAGTTTGTTGTTTGTATCATGGAGAAAAGACTTAAGGATAAAGGCAAGAGTGACAATGTTCAAATTGCCTAGGCTAGTATAACAGCTGGTTGGGTAGCCGGCTAACAGTAGAGCTCCTTCTAGTGTGTAAGCTTCACATTTTCAGTGCCTTTCATAACCTTCTTCATCATTCCAACCCCTTCCTAGTTGGGATTTGTTAGTCTGATGGTGTCAGATTCAGCCTGGCCATATCTTTATAAGACCTGTCACCAAAGTCACTAGGTGCAGTGGCAGAGATCTGTTTCTTTAAGGTGAAATGGCACAAAAGGCAAAGATGATTCTTCTTGGACTTCAGGTCGCTTGCATTTAGACTAATAGCTGGTAGTGGATGATCCATGTGCTCATGGTGATGGTCCTTGAAGATGTGCTATTGAATCCTAGTTCAGTGAGTAGTTTTTGTTGTTCAATTGTTTTTGGTCAAGTTTGACTCTTGGTAGCCCTATTTAGGGCTTTCTCAGCAAAGATATTGGAGTAGTTTGCCATTTCCTTCTCTGGCTCATTTTTCAGATAAAGAAACTGAGGCAAACAGGATTTTAATTGACTTGCCCAAGGTCACACAGCTTAGTTAAGTTTCTGAAGCCTGATTTGAATTTGGGAAGATGAATCTTCCTGATTCTAAGCCCAGTACTCTATCCACTGTGCTACCTAAGAAAAGTCAATGATGAGAACCTGGGTCAGGCAGGACCTGCTGTAGCCAGTTATTCTCAGCAGGAGTAGTTGACCAAAAGCCAGAAGAGAGCAAAAACCTGGATTCTGGGTGGAAGAGATTTTCCCTTGCCTGCTTTTTAAAGGGCAGGAATTATTATGAATCATCATTAGATTATAAACCGCTTGAGGGTAAGGACTGTCTATTGCTTTTCCTCATATCTCCAATGCTTACCATAGCTGCACCATGGCAATGAGGTGGGACAGTAGCTGACTGAGAAGCTTTTCCTGCTTTTCTTCCCTTCTATTTCTGAACCCAAAGCTTTTTTCCCCTGAAACTTTCCAAGCTTAAAAAAGGTTTGCAAATACATATATTTTACATATATTATCTCATTTGAGACTTAGAACCAACCTTGGAGATGGAGTGTTGTTATAAGCGCTGAGGCTGAGAGCTTAAGGGATTTGGCCTAGCCTCCCACCCTCCTAATTTTTGAGGTAGGATTACTCCACCACACTGCTGTGCCCTCTCAAGAGAGGCTGTATTTTCTAGGTCTTGTTCTGACAAACATTAGGGTAACCACAAGTAATTATACTTCAGGGGTAGAGGTTGAGGTGCAAAGAGATTCCTAATTTTAGGGTGAGGAGGTAGCCTTATCAGTAGAAAAATACCCCCCTTAAATTAGAAGAGATAAATGAAGACTCAGTCATGCCACTTAGAGCTGAAAGGGACCTTGGAGGTCAACTTTCAACCCCTTCATTTTTAGATTGACTTCCAGTTCTAGTATTTTCTGACTCTTTAATTTAGTGATTTGCCCAAGGTCAACACAGCTTGTTAGTGGCAATCTGGGACTAAAACCCAGGTCATCTGGCTTTCCAGCCCAGGGCTTTTAACTACATCACAGCCTGAAAAGATGCCAGCTCCTGACCTAATTAAGTCTTGGTCATCCAATACAGTTTCCTGTAACCAATGAAAAGCTGAAGCAGAGGGATGGGTCTCACTCTTCTGTGATGCAGAGAGAAGAGGGTTCCATAAAGGGGCACCACCCAAATTCTGCAGCCAGATCATCCAGTTGGATCAGAAACACCTTGGGTCCACCCTGTGTGTCCTAAGCATTGGGAAGATTGAGAAAGACATCAGAGCCATTTGGTTTCCCAGACCCTGGTCTGAGATGGCTATATGGCTAGAGGGCCAGGATGTAGTTCCTTCCTAGATGCTAAAGCTTCCCTAATACTTCCTTAAGTCTCTCTTCTTTTTGGGTGGTAAAGGGAGGTTAGAAGCCCATATGATAGATGATGTATGGCACTGAGGCTGAATAGATTGGAGTTCTGAAATGAACATCATCATGGACTGAGTCACATTGTATTTCCTGATAGAATGACATCATGTATGTCCTGATAGACTGTACTTGTTATATCCTGACTTGATTAATATTCTTCAAGAATTCCAGGTAGGAGGGTTGAGATAAAGGTTCTCTGTTAGATGTATGAATAGGGATGTGGATAATTCTTTTGGAATCTTGGGCTAATGATATGCATATTTTAATTCGGGTGGGGAACCACTCACTTGTAGGCTGATCTGGCACTTGGCTTTTGTATAACCCTAGGTATTCTGTCCACTGCTGCTGCTACTTCTGAGCCAGTGAAGAGCTATAAAGAATAGTTAAATTAGCATTGATAACTTAGTAATGCCCACTGGCAAGGCAAACTAATTGTTTACCTTATTAATACTTATCCTGAAACTTTCTAAGCTTTCTACCTTTCTTTTTTCCTTTCTTTCTCTACTTTGGGCTCTTTCTTTGCCTCTATGTGTATGTATATGTGTATTGTGAGCTTTGGTGTTGTGAGCACATATGTGTATGTGTTCATAGAATTTCAGGGTTGACAGGGGCCTTGATTTCCCTCTACCTGTGTCTCTTCCTCTTTGAACATAATTGTGTCTCCTCATCCCTCCCTTTGTCTTTGTCTTTCTCTGTCTTTCCCTTTCCTCTGTTTCATCCTCTCCACCCATACAAACTGTTCATAATCCAGAACTAAAAACCTCTCTATTAGTAATTTGTTGTATTAATTCAGTTTTTTATATCAGTACCAAAGTAGGTGAATCATACTTTTTGCAAAGTTTCACAAAAACTCAGCATTTTTTTTTTATCATATGGCTCTTGATTAATTTCCCTCCTCTGCCCCACCCTCAGTGTGTATTAACGGAAAAAAAAAAAGATCCCTCCTCCTAAATAGAGACTTCAGTGAGGTTTTCTAGAAACAGGAAGGTGTTGTGAGGGAAAATGCCATTTCATTGCATCCAAACTTTGAATGGCCTTCCTCTTTGCCAGTTTAAAATGAAAACTTTCCCCTCTCTTGCTATGATGATGTTTTAAGAGAGCATACACCCCTTTGTTTTGCAGTTAGGATATAGTTTACTACTATTCATAGTGCTTGAAGTTGGGAAGGAGGGAGCCTCCTGGGAGCAAGGATGGATATCAATACATGCTTAACTAAAACCCCAGCTCCTGCTGATGGTGTGATCTGGGATCTTTTGGTCTGGTTGCTAAATCTCAAGCCATGATGTGATCCCAAAGCTGAAGTGACTTCATGAAAATGTGTTAGTCAGGGCCCTTATGATCCTCAGATGCCACAGCAAGAAAGCCCTGCCCATTTGCTTTTATTTAGGTTTTATGGATTCCTTTTGTTTTTGACTTCTCAATATACCACTCCTACCTTCCTCTGCCTCTAAACCAAACCTTTCCTTGGAAGAAAGACATGAAAATTAAACAGTGCAGCCAAATCACCCACTGAGCCTGACATCCTATGGAACAGTCCCCACCTGTAGCCCCCCACCCCTTAATGAATGGAGAAAGGTGCATTTCTCTGGAGCCAAGTTTGGTCATCTAATCACATAACATCCAGTTTAAGATGTCCTTTTCATTTGTATTATTGTGGTCATTGTATATATTTTTGCTTATTTCATTATATTTCAATTCATATATGTCTTACTGTGTTTCTCAGAATTCCTTATATTAGACTGCCCAACTTGTATGAAGAGTTGGCCCACAAGAGGCTGGGAAGACCTGGGTTCCAATCCTGACACTTACTAGCTGTGTGACTATGAATAAGTCAGTTCACCTCTGAGCCTGTTTCCTCCTAAAATGGTTATAATAATAACTGTAGTACCTTCATCACAAGGTTGATATAAGGCTGCAATGAGATAATACTATATAGGCAGAGCACTTTGTACACCATAAATAATAAAAACAACAACACTTGCCCTTTGATCCTTACCCTCCAACCCCATTCTGTCTACGATGTACTAGCTCTGGAAGAGAAGAGGTTTTCACCTGCTCATTGTTCACATGCAAAGGAGAAAGCCAGAAATTTGTTGCATATTTGGGCTTTTTTCCCCCCTTCTGTAAACAGTTTCTTAATAGTTTTTTGAGATGAAATCTATCCATCTTTGGAATTAGGCACAACTGGAAAATCATAGCATTAGGGGAATTTTGGGCTGAAAGGGATCTTAAATGTCATATAATGCAGTTCCCTCATTTTACATATGAGGAAACTGAGAACCAGAGTCACACAGATAAGAAGTAGTAGGTCCATAATTTGAATGCAGGTTCTCTTCCTCCCAAATCCTATTCTCTTTCTCCCTTATACCAGATTGGCTACAAAGGCATCCTTTTTTGAAAGAGTCTTTGTGTCTCTTTGTCTAGTTCTTACATTTACTCATTAAATTTAATCTCCAGATTCTGTGTATGAAAAGGCAGGGATCCCAGCCACAGATGGAAAGGTCTGGAGTTTTGAAAACTTAATTTGAAATTGGAAGGTTAAAGTGGGACAGAGTGAGGCAGTTGAGGACTGAATTGTATTGGCAGGTTGTGAGATTGGTGATATGGCTGCCTTTGGCCTTGAGATCTTTCTTCTTCTTTTCTGGGCTTATGGGAGCTTCAACTGTAGCTTCTTGGGACGGGTGATAGGGCCTGTTTTGTCAATAAGTGCCGAAGGAAGACAAGTCTGCACAATGAATTTACCGTCCTGCTTTTCTCCACAGAGGTAACATGGGAGTTCAAGTGAATGAAGGCTGTATTCTCCTACGCTTTCTCTGAAATCAGCTACTCTTCTGTTCTAGGTTTTTAGGCAAGAAGCTATTTTTTTTTTTGCTTTATTTTTTTAAATTTATTTTGATTTATCAACAATCACTTCCATAAGCTTTTGAGTTTTAAATTTTTCTCCCCCTCCCTCCCCATCTCCCTCCCCAAGACGGCCAAACAATCTGATATAGGCTCTACATATGCATCCCTATTAAACATCGAGAAGCTATTTCTAAGGCTGACCTAGTAGGTGTCTGCTACACCATGTATCTTGATTGGTAGTCCACCTGTGCTTAAGCACCAAAAAGAAATGAGGCTCATGAGCTCAATAGCCCAAAGAAACATCCAGGAAAACAAGCTATATTTCTTACTCTACTCTTGGTGTCTCTTCGGGATGGTCTGTTTTTCTTTTTAGGTCAAGGGTGGGTCTGATCACAATGGGATGGATTGGATAGTCTCAGGCAACCTCAAAAATCTATTGTTACCCCCAAATCATGGACATCTTTTGGGGAGAAAGTTGTTAGAATGGCATTTCAGAAGTGGCTGGAAGGTCTGTACATTTTATGGATGAGACTCAGAAGTGCTTGGGGTCACATAACAAGTTGGTGGTAGAGCTAATTGCCACTTAAAAATAATAACTTGTATTCCTGTTGTCTTTTAAGAGTTTGTAAAGTGCTGTGAGCTGGGTAGTACCTAGCACAGCCAAGTTCAGAAAGGACTGGGCTTGAAAAACACAGGGAACTGGGGGGAAGCATTAAGCACAATAATTTACCTTTTGATACTGGACCCCTCAAACAAGGTTGAGTTAAGGAATGAAGCATCCATTATCAATCAGTGTGTCAGCACTATGCTAACTGCTGGGGATACAAAAAGGCAAAAGAAAGTCCTTTCCCTCAAGGAGCTTACAATCTAATTATTGGAACTAATACCTAATAATTATTTAAATTCTAAGTAGTAGCTTACACCACTGCGTGCAAGGCATCTGTTACAGTAGCAAATTAAGACAGATGAGTACCTAGGCTCAATTAAACTAGCTTGCTTGCTGTTAAACACATTACATCTCCTTCTCTGTGTCTCTGCACAACCTGCCTTCATGCCTGAAATGCCCTCACTTGTCACCTCAGTCTTTTTTTCTCCTTCAGTCTAGTTTTCTTCGAAGCTTATCTCAAATGCCACCTGTGAGGTAGAGGTAGTATGGGTATAGTGGATAAACAATGGGACTTAGAGACAGGAAGACCTGGGACCTCCGACTCATGAACAGTGTGAGTGGTTAACCCTTCATCTCTACAATGAGAGGTTTGGACAAGATGGTCTCTAAGGGTCCCTTCTACCTCTAAATACTATTTAATTCTCATATGAGGCTTTATGTGATTTCCACAGCTACTAGTATCTTTTACCTTATCTCTATTTTATATACTGTGTAAATGTTATCTTCTCTTCTACTACTCCCCCCCAATGTAAACTCCTTGAGATTAGAGACTGTTACACTATTTCCAGTGCTTAGCACATAGTAGGTATTTAATAAATGCATGTTGATTGAGTTCACATGTACAAGAGAAATCTGAGGGACCTGAAGTTTTCTTCAGTGGCCCAACCAGTTCCCACCCAGCCTTACCAGAGAATCACATCTTATAAGAAGCTCAGGAAGATGTGCTAGGCATCTTAAGAAGCAATAGAATGTGTGTGGCCTAGAAGACAAGATGTGGCCAAGTTGCTTGATGGGCACTATGGCTCTAATGAGAAATTTCCATAAGTAATGGCAGATCAGAGGACATGATTGTCCCCTTATAGCTCTGAGTCTTAATATTAAATCTACCAGTACAGGGGATTCAGGCTCAGTTGGCCGTACGAGGCAGAGTCTGCTGGCAGGAAACAGAGTTTGCCATTTAACCTAAATGCTAAACCAAGCCAAAAATGGGCCGTTGTAAAATATCAACCAGTCAATTAAGGATTTATTAAGCACCTACTACTATGAGGCAATGGGAATAAAAATTCAAAGAATGAAATGGCTGGGTAGAACCTATTTATTTACGTCAAGAGATTAAAAAGACTAGCCCAGGAGTGCTATTCACTTTCAGGGTCCTAACAACCCATCTTTAGAAAACTAGTTTTCTATATGTACCTGTTTTAATGTAGGAGTGAAAACCATCAGTGGAAAAATCTAAGATAGTCTTTTCACCTAATGATAAGACAACCAACCAGTGACCTCTAACCACCACAGAACTGCAGCTTCCAGTTAATTAGATGCAAACAGTTAGGATGCTACAGGAGAATTGCCTCTTCTCCATGCCGATGTTGTGACAGCTGCAAGTCCCACGTGCGTTCCCCCTTCCCAGCCCCCCAGCAAAGCTGTGAATGAACGAATAGCCATGTGGTGAATACATTTACTTTGCTAACAGATGTTTCAAAGACCTAAACCAGCATCCACAAGCAAAACTCCCTTTGCTGGACGACTAGTCCTAGAACCTGCCCCTGGCCCATGCCACATACCAGGCTGGTACATTTCATGACCTCTGAATTCAAGATCTCTCCAAACTGGAACCTGTTAGCTGGAGTGCCTGCTTTGGGTGTGGACTTGGATTTCACAGTCCTTAGTCCTCATCAGCTTCTCAATGTATTTGTGAAATCAATGCGGTCCTTTGTATCAGAGGTAGAGGAGAGGTCCATTTGATTTATGAAGGAGAACGTTTCTTCAATTATGATTTCTTCGTGGTTCAGATTAAAAAAAAACTGGGTTAGTTTTCAGCACCATCTGGGCCTGATACTAAATGAGGTATAATTTTTAAATCAAAAGATGAGAACTTATGCAACACTCCATAATAAGTATTGTCCTCTTCAAAGCATGCAGTTTGAACAAAGCATTTGGTTTCAAAGAATACTTGGGATTTTGTAAACCTTAGGCTGGAGGTGGTATTACCAAGGACCTTTTTTGGTTCTCTTGAACTTCCAAAATTGTGTTTGGGGCCTGCAACATATTCTTTAGACAATCCTCAGTGGTGGCATATCTTTGTTCTTCAAGGGTATATTTGATTTTTGGAAGGCCTCATGGTCAGTCAGAGCCAAGCTTGGCACATCATATAGGTGATCAAGCTTGCAATAATATCGTTTCGTATATACCTACAATGCCAGGAGGCTAACTTTCTCATGTAGTCTGGGCTCTGGTAGTTCCGCTAAAGGCATCCCAAGGATGTTCGAACAATCTTGGGACTGATGGAATAAGTATTTAGCCTTCCTAGGTGACTACTGGGGAAAAGCAGCTTTTATTCATGTCTTTTAAGTTTGGGTCTGTCTATCTTAAATATAACTCTAAAAATAACTTTAAAAAATGATCGTTTCCCTTGTATGTAATTAAAGGAGACTTGGAGATTTGCTTTTTCAGGGTGACAGTATGATATATGTGTTTTGGAACCATAAGTTCTTTAGGATGAGATTATTAGAACCATGGGACCATAGATTTAGAGATGGAAAGAACCTTGGAGACCATTTAATCCAAACCCCCTTTGGCTGCTTTCTTTGGAAGAAAGCCACTTAACTTTGCTGTTTCTTGTCTGGAGAAATAACAATAGCTTGCCTTCATATATCACTTTAAGGTTTGCAAAGTGCTTTGCAGAAGTTATCTTTTTATTTGGTCATAGCAGAAAAGAAAGGTGCTAGAAATGAGGCTAGATTTTGTTTCAAAGGTATAGGGAAGAAGGGATAGGCACAGTTGTCTAACTTGCTGAGAGAACTACTTAAAGAGGAAGGTTGTAGCTCATGTTTTAGAGACAGCATCTCCAAAGTGATGGGTTGGGGAGGGATTCTGTATAGCAAAGCTCAGTGTCAGATTTCTACTCCTAAACTCCTTCCCCCTAACCCTAACCCCTTCTCTACCAGTGAAGCATTTAAGGAAGTCTCAAAGGGAAATTGTCACAAAGGTCAACATGCTTACCTGGGGAGTCCTGCTGTCCTGTGAGATGGATGGGCCCACCCTGGTGTCTTCTGCACCCCTTAAGTGCTGATTACTCCTCTTTCTTTCTCATTGTCTCCATGTAGTTAAAATCAGCCTGTTCTTGGCTGGAGGCCAAGGTTTGCTTGGGAACATTCACACAGTTCCAACCTGGTGGCTCATGTGAAGAACGATGGGCTTAGTTTTGGGCCTGGTAGCATGAGGCAGGGAAGGCTTAGCCCACAAAGCCCTGGCCTGCCAAAGTGAAATGGTACTTTTGGGTTGAGATTATTGGGATTTTCCTGTTTTGGTTATGGCTCATTCAGGAAAAGGCATCTGTCTGGGTGAAGGAGTTTTGGCCACATATGCTGGCAAGGTCTGGAGTGTGCTGCTGGTGGACTTTACCCTTGATAGGGTGTTGCCAAGTTCCTTGTTTTTAATAATAATATTTCACATCTTTACTTCTCTCTCCTTTGCTGATAGGAGGGAGCCAGCTGCTGGTGGTAGCAAATCTTTCTTTAATTTTCACAGTGATAGATTATTACATCATTTAAAATGGTGTTTAATTTGTACATGTGCCCTGAGGCTTTTAAATATTGAGCTTATTTGATTAGTTGGAAATCAATCTGGGCTTCACCAAAGCCCATGCTCCTCATTTACAGAGGACAAAACAAAAGGCCCAGATGGTTTAAAGCTTATAGTAAGTTAGAAGCAGACTCTGCCCAAGGATCATTTAGAGCCCTTAACCAGGTTCTTCCTTTTTTCCTCCCTTCTGTTCATCAAACTTTTTATTAATTCTTGTTTTCAGCGGAGAATCCAGGACAAAGACTTAGAAGTAGTCTGGTTTCCCCCTCCTCCCCTCCCCCCTTCATCTGGTAGGTAGTAGTTTCCTACTTAAAGCTTGTCTTTTTCATTCAATTCTTCCTTTCATCTTAGCCTTGAAGGCCTTCCCTGAATCCTCTTGTGCTAGTCTCTCCTTTCCCCTTCCTCTCTTCTTTCTCACACACCTTAGACAGTGGCTTTCTTCTCTTTCGAAAAGCTACCTTCTCCTCTCCCCCCATCCCCCCCAAGAAGAGTGTGAACAAGATGGCAACTGGCCAAGTTGAGATTCTCCCTCAGCCTGTTAAAGGAGATTCTCCAGCTTCTCTGTCTGAGGAGGGCTCCCTGGGTGCTGAGGAATTAGTGCCTTTGGCCCTTGGTTGTTTTTTTGTTCAATACTGCAGTAAGGAGATTGTGTGTGTGTGTGTGTGTGTGTGTGTGTGTGTGTGTGTGTGTGTGT
>NW_020954575.1:4566222-4584269 GCF_900497805.2 Vombatus ursinus | reverse complement strand
GTGTGTGTGTGTGTGTGTGTGTGTGTGTGTGTGTGTGTGTGTGTCTAGGGGACATTCAAAGGCAGATCTCCTGAGTATGGGCCCATTTCTTTTTCCATTATATTGTAGTGCCTCTCCAAGATGCAGTGTAAGAGACTTTCCTTGAAATATCCCTTGAAAGGTAGCATAGGTCATATTTTATAGATGGGACCCCAGTAACGTCCTATTCCCATGCATTTTCCTAACATCCTACTCCGATATCAACTCCTTATGACATGTAAGTGAATATGAGTTTTCTAAAGCTATGCAAGCAGAGTACAAACTCACTTAACAAGCTCCTATTGAGTTGGAAGGCCTTTGGGTATAAGAGAGTATGGTTTGGGTAAGAGAGTATGCTGTGCAAGGACCACCCTTGAAAAGAAGCTCAGGTTGGCTATAGGCTGAAGTTTTTTTTTAACCACAGTAACTCTTGAAGACCAAGAGAGGTTGCAATCTGTGTTGGTGGAACTCCCTCTCTAACAAAATTATAAATCTTTGAAGTAACAATAACCTTAAACAAGGTTTACAAAGTCCATCTTTCTGAGGTGGGTGTTATCATAACCCCCATTTTACAAAGGAAAATATCTGAGGCTCAGAAAGGTTTACTGATTTGGTCAGAGTCACCTAGCTAATAAGTTTTTTTTAAAAAAAAATATGTTATGTATTTAACATTCAATTTAAATTGAGTTCTAAAATCTTTCTTTCCCACTGCCTTCTGTGCCCACTGAGAAGGCAAGCAATATGATTATCAATTATACGTGTGAAATCATATGAAATGTTACTTCCATAGCTAATAAGTTTTTAAGATAGGGTTTGAATTGAGGTCTTCTTGATCTAAAGTCCATTGTTCTGAAGTACAGATGGGGAAACTGAGGCTCAGGATCCTGGGCTTGTCTAAGGGTCATGTAATGAGTGTCAGAACCAGGATTTGAATGTGCATCCAGTACCACAAGCTGTTTAACACTGAATGGGAATCTGCTTTCCTAGGTGATAGCAAGAAAGCACAGCCCTGGCCCAGGCACCTAGGCTTCAGCTCTAGGCCAGGCCAGAAGTCTTGGAGGGAGGTGGTGGTAATAAATGTAAGACTTTTTCTCCACCACCCATCCCCCACCCTTCATTGGTTGTAAAAATTTCTACCAGAGTCCCCAAATTTGGGGGGCGGTATGTGTTGGGATGACGTGAACCGGGAAGGATTAAGGCTTGCTTTTCCCCCTCCTCCCCTTCTTGAGGGAGATCGACATTTAGGATAGAGAGAAACCTTCAAATGACCTTTCCAGGTTGGTCCAGAATTATTTCTGTCTTCTTTCCAGTCTTTTTTCTCTTCCTTAGGTGGAGAAGGCTGCTAAAGGAAGTTATTTTAGGTTTGTGAGAGAAAACTAAATCTTAATTTAAAAAAAAAAATCTTGGATATAGTATCTGGCCTAAGTATAGTACCTTGAGACTTGGGGATGAGAAGCCTGAATGCTAAGTGAATGAGCTAGATCACCTTACCCTAGTGCTTTTCCAGCTCTGGTGCTCTTGGAACCCAGACTTTGCTGGCTTCAGGTCTTCCTTCCTCTCCTTTTTCCCTGCAGAGAGAGGTCTATTCACAAACGCAGGCCAAATTTAGCACAAGTTTCAGTTTCCTTGCTCTTCCAATGCTAGGATGGATGGGGTGGGCAGATTGGGGGGGGGCATTTTACAGCTCTGAATTTTAGAAAATTGAGTAGAACTGGCTGTTGTTAAAAGAGTGAGGAAATTGGCTGGCATTGTACAAAGATTCCTTTATTTTGCTCCTTGGTCAGGCTCAGCAAAGAATAATCCATAGGTTCTTTCGGAGGTTTACTTAATGGAAAGAATAGTTTCTCCCCAGCCACCTTCTTGGGAAACAGACGGTCTTTATTTTCATTGTTCCCCTCCTCCCCCTTTCCTGTCTTCTATTTAAGAAAGCCCCACTGGAGAATATGTCTCTACTTTCCCAGTCTTGACTTCTTCTTCTTGGTTTTGAAGTATGTCCTGGGGGACATGGGAGCTGAAGCTGATAGATTGAAGCTGGGCTAGTTAAGTGATACTTTGTACTCTTAATAGAGCCTTTATCTGCAGATTGGAAATTGTTACACTAACTTTTTATTTTTATTTTGGCCCCTCTCCATTATGGAGATGAGGAGAGCTGAAATGTTGAGTTCAAGGTCCTCCAGGGAGTTAGATTCCCAGGAAAGGGAGAGTAGTATTTCTGGCTCCTTTTCTTGCACTATAACTTTGATCCTAGACTTCAATGCACTTGCAGTAGTGTTCCTCTACCTCTCTTTCAGCTGAATTTCTTGCCATCCAAGTCAGGTGGTTTTCTTTTCCCCACAAGTTCAGCATAGCTAGATCTAACATTAACTGTGCAATTTCCCCCTAGAACTAGAGCTCCAGAAGAGAAGATGAGCCTGGAAAGGAAGGGATAAGAGAGACTGTAAGCCTGCTTTTGTTCTGGAAGACAGGGAAGGAAGACTGAAGGAAGCCCACTGAATTGATGACTGAAATATCTAGGGAATGTGCTGAGGCATCCTCTAGCCTCTTATCCAGTCCAGGGGGTGTCATGGCCCAGATGTTGGAGAGTGTGCACAAGGAGGTGGCATTTTGAGTTGGCACAAGGAATTGTGCTTCCTTACTGGAGTGCTAAATGTGCTTTCAGGATTATAGAACAGTGGGAGCTGCCTTTGATGGCTAGGTGGTCCAGTGGATAGAGCACTGGGCCTGGAGTCAGGAAAACCTGAGTTCAAATTTAGCCTCAGACACTTACTAGCTGTGTGACCCTGGGTAAGTCACTTAACGCTGTTTGCCTCAGTTTCCTTATCTGTAAAATGAACTGGAGAAGGAAATAGCAAACCACTCCACTATCTTTGTTAAAACCCCAAATGGGATGATGAAGAGTTGGATAGGGTAGAAATGACTGAACAACAAAAAAACTGCCGTTGAAAAAGACAGACAACTGGTATGAGTAGAAAAACCTCCATGGGCTCATTACTCAACAGACCTGGAACATTCAGTTTAGAAAACTGAAGATTTTTGAAGGGCTTGCAACCAAGGGGATTACACTTTTCCTTCCACTGCTTTCCGTGAAAAACTTTGTGTAGCACCTGCAAGGTATTGCTGGCCCCGCAGGAATGTATTAATGACCCATTTAAAAATTCAGCGTTCATAAATTTATTCATTCATTCAACAAATACAACCTGCAGGTCATTGAAGGCACTGGGAGAGATAGAAAGCTGATATAAAGACATAGGCTTTGCCCTCATGGAGCTTCCAGTCTCCATGTTTGTAAACTACAAACACAGGTGACTTTAATGCTCAGGATTATATGAGAGCATTAGAGAAATATCATGTCATTTGAGGTCTGACATTATAGTTAAGCACCCATTGTAGGGATAAGTAAAATCTCTATGGATGACCTGTTGGCATCAAAGAAGCCTAGGAATTTAAATGATGAAGAGCATTCTAGGTACAAGAAGAAAAACCATCAATTATCAGTGATTAGAAGTAGTGCTGAGGCAGGAGAACAGAGGGCATTGTGGAGGAATCAGAGCAGTCCAATCCATCTGGAAAGTAAAAGAGGGAGGGAGTAGTGATATGAGATAAGGTTGGAAAGTGTAGGTTGGCACCAGATTATGATGGGCCTTGAATTTGGGGCAAAAGAGTTTGAACTTTGTAAGGTAGGCAGTAGGGAGCCACAGAAGACCATTGAGCAGAGGAATGACATGACTAGATCAAGCAAGATTGTTCTGGCAGTAATATGAAAGGCTGCAGTGTAGGGAGCAAGAGTAGATGTGGGAGGGCAGTTAGGTGGTGCAGTAGATAGAGCTCTGGCCTTAGAGTCAGGAGGACCTGAGTTGAAATCTGGCCTCAGACACTTGACACTTACTATCTGTGTGACCCTGGGCAAGTCACTTAACCCCGATTGCCTCAGAAAAAAGGAAAAAAGAGTAGACGTGGCAACTGTTAGAAGGCTATTGCAATATTCTATGCAAGTAGCAATTCGGGGCCAGTGTGTCAGAGGGAATTACTGAGAAGAGGGGAGAAGGAGGTCATAGAAAGGTAGGATCAATAGTAATCTATCTCCCTGAGAGGTGAGGGATAGAGGGGAAAGAAAGTTGATCCCGGGATTATTATAAATATTGTTGAAAAGGTGAATGGTGGGGTCTTAGACAAGTAGTGAGTAAGGAAGAACAGATCAGATGGAAAAAGATGATGCTCTGAATTTGGGACATGTTAGAGTGAGATGCTGATGGGTCATCTGGATAGAAATGTCCAACCAGCAGGTGAATTTGGAAGTCTGGAATACTGAAAGACCAGGATTGCTGACATAAAAATTTGGGAGTCATCTTCATAAAGGACTATTTGTGTTTTGAGGAAGGGCTAAGCCTGCTCTCTAGTTGGATTTGGAGGTTGAGTTTTTCTCTTCTAATGGATTGACCATCCATTAGTGTGTGACTAAGAGAATGACCATCCATTAATGTGCTGATGAAGACAGGGTTTCTTGAAGGTGGAGAGTGTGTTTATAGCATACTTATATTTAGCATACCTAAATCACACCTCTCCATGTTCCTAAAAGGACATAACCACCATACTCATGGTCTAGACCAGGGTTTCTTACATTTTTTTCCACTTATGACCCCTTCAGTGCTTCTTAAACTGTGGGTCACAACCCCATATGGGGTGGCCACCCACAGTTTAAGAAGTGCTGGTTCAGACTTCATTTAGTTTTGCTACTTAGACCTGTGTGACCTTGGGCAGCTCATTCAACTTCTTTTGGACTTCTCAGGCTCCTCATTTGGATATTAGATGGCTTGATGAGATGAGAAGTTTCCCTTCCAGCTCTAAATCTTTGATTCTCTCATCTTCTGTGCTAGATCTTCCAAAGCCCTAAATTCTTTATCTTCTAGAATTGCCCTGCAGGGGAACTTGACTGGACAGAAAAGGAAGGTTAGGAAGCCAAGGACCATAGAACCACAGACAATGTCAGCTGCAATGGGACTTCAGAGCCAATCTAGGCCAACCACCTCATTTTGCAGAGGAAACTGAAGGCCAGGAGGTGAAGTGACTTGGTCACAGTCATACAGATACTAAGCAGCAGAATCATGATTCAAACCCAGGTCCTCTGACTTCAAACACAGTTGCCCTTCCACTTCCCTGGGCTGCCTCTCAAGAACAGCTAGCATTGATTTCTTCAAAGCACTTTTACATGTTATCTCCATTTGCTTCTCACAGTAACTCAGGAAGGAGTTGGTATTGTGATTTCCATTTTATAGATGAGAAAACTGAGGCTGAGAGATATTTAGTGACTTGTCCAGGGTCACCCAGCTAGTAAAATAATATGTGGCCTGGTTTGAACATAGGTCTTCCCTGACTTCAAACCCTGTAGATTCTCCATTGCCACTTAGTTGACATTCTCCAGACAGTTGTTTCTTCCTTTGGGTGGAAGGGGAACCACATGGATTATGCACAATATTGTGTGCATGTCCTAGGCTTCCTTTCTCTCCTTGAATTTCCCAATAGGACAGAAATTCAGCCAGTCCGTGGTGAGAAGGGCCATAAAAGGAGCCTGCCGGGAATATGGCCCTGACAGTTTGTGGAGAATAGTTAATGGTTAGTCTGTAACTATCCTATATGGTTAGTCTATGGATTCCCAGGCTCCTCAATGGATTTGAATGATGGGAGGCAGGGTGCTGGCTGCCATTGAATCTCATCTATTGCTGGTCTCATCTTTTGGGCACATAGCCTCTCAGTGAATATTAGTTGTCATCTAATTGTGGAAACAGTTACAGGTACTGTTCAGTCTGAAATAATTTCTCCCTATCTGGTTTCCTCTGGTAGAATGTAAGCGCGTTGAGGGCAGGAACTATTTCATTTGTCTTTGTCTCCCTGATGTTTGGCATATATGGAATCTAAGAAATGCTCATGGATTGATTTGATTGACATGAATTCAAGGCAACTCATTATTCAAAGGAGGTTTGAAAGTCACTTTCTCTATTTTTTCCTTTTGAATGGGAGGCAAGATCTGTCCCATGGTGGCTCTTTCTTCATGTGAAAATTAATGATCTGGGCAGAAGGAAAATCACTCCCCAATTTATTATCCAGGGAGCTGCCAGGGATGAAGGCTGGTGAATCATCTTTGTGTTTTTGCTACAGACTGCCGACCACTGGAGCATGAGGCTGCTCAAATATGATCCTTTCTCTAGTTGCTTTGAATACCAAAAAGAAATGTTGACTTGGTTTCTGAGATGTGCCCTACAAATGAACTCTGGGATTTGTAAATTGTCTGTAGTCAGGAGACTTCTTCATGGGGTTGGGGAGGGCATTAGGCTTTGAGGATGAGAGCAGGTTTTGAGACATATATTTGTCTCTCACAGTTGCCCATTGCCCACAATGATAATTATGAAAATTGAGAAAGAGGCCCTTCCTGGTGCCATTAATTGGGATCACATCAGTTTGCAGCCATGGGCAAATAAATACCCCATGAGATATTTTCCAGCATGGCTAGCCCAGAGGATTCTTCCTGGACAAGAAAAGGAAAAAGTTCCAAGAAGGACATCTGCTCAGAGGAGCTGAACTCACTCTGGTTTCCAAATGACTAAACTTGTCAGGAAGGGAGCATCCCTAGAATAAGAATAATCCATCTTGAGCTACAGGGTTGAAGCCAGGAGGAAAAGGAATTTGAGGTCTTTGCTTGTATAGTTGGTATTACAGAGCCCTTCCACCAATAGTCACAGCCTTTAGCTGAGCGTCTCCCCATAGGCAAATGGGGTCACATATCTTTTCCTTCCTTTGATTTTTGCTCATGGTGCTCCTGTAATTGGAATATCCTCCCTTTCTCTTCTTCTCTGCTTTTCAAAATCCTGCTCACAGATTTAACGTTGGAAGAGAACTCCTTAAAAACTCAGCACAAATCCTTCCTGTAGCCTTCCTTCATTCATTTTTCAGTCGTGTAAGACTCCATTTGGGATTTTCTTGGCAAAGATACTGGAATGGTTTGCCATTTCCTTTTCCAGCTCATTTTATAGATGAGGAAACTGAGGCATACAGGATTAAGTGACTTGTCCAGGGTCACGCTGCTAGGAAGTGTCTGAGGCCAGATTTGAATTCAGAAAGATGAGTCCTTCTGACTTCAGGTCCAGCACTCTATCCACTCTGCTGTCCCTCCATTATATCTTTCTTTTTGGTGAGGCAATTGGGGTTAAGTGACTTGCCCAGAGTCACACAGCTAATGAGTGTTATGTGTCTGAGGCCAGATTTGAACTCAGGTCCTCCTGACTCCAGGGCCAGTGCTCTATCCACTGTACCACCTAGCTGCCCCTTTGTCCCTCCATTCTAGAAGCAGCCTAGTGTGATGGGTAGGACACTGGGCTTGAAATCAGGAAGATGTGTTTTTAATGCCACCTCAGACATTTGCTGTCTGTGTGGCCCAGAACAAGTCCCTTAACCTTTCTATGCTTCAGTTTCTTCAGATGTAAAATAAAGGGATGTACAGGATGATGGCCTCTAAGGGCCCTTTCAGCTCTAAGTCTATGATCTTTCTCATCTGAAATCTGACAGCATTTGTCTATATTGTTCATTTGGCAATTAGTCATGTGCTATCTTATGATGCCTTTTGTAGTATTCGAGTCTTGTTTTGCTTAATTTTTAATGTATTTGTGTCCTTTTTTCCCCTCCAATTAAGTTGTAAACTCTTGAAGGTCAAGGACCTTGTCATTATATATAATAACAAAAGTAGATAGTATTTATATAGCACTTGTAAGGCTTGCAAAACACCATGCTATCTTCCATCTCATTTGATCTTTTAAACCCCTACAGTAATCAGCAATAGTGTCCTTTCACTAATAAATGATAGACTGATTCAGGTTGTGTTTTCAGGAGTGAAAAATGTTTAAGGGATTTTAGTAAATGTTCACTCAGTGTGAGACTATGGAGTGCTGGAGCAGCCAAAAAAGTTCATTTGATTTTGGGCTGCACCATTTTGCTCTGCCTTGGACAAACATCTGGCATATTGTACTCACTTCTGGGCACTGCATTTTTTTTTTTTTTTGGCTTTTTGGTGAGGTAATCTGGGTTAAGTGACTTGCCCAGGGTCACACAGCTAGTAAGTGTCATGTGTCTGAGGCTGGATTTGAACTCGGGTCCTCCTCACTCCAAGGCCAGAGCTCTGTCCACTGTGCTACCTAGCTGCCCCTGGGCACTGCATTTTCAGAAGGGATGTTGACAAGCCTGAGAGCAGAATGATGGAGGTCCTCTACATTTTTTTGATTACACTCACTCCATTAACAGAAATTTTTGAGCTTGTACCTCTGATATTATTGATATTATATAATTATATATATTATGGAATTTACCAAAATAGAAATTTTAAAAAGTTAAGGTATTTGATACTAGATTTAATAGGGAGCCACTGGAGTTTATTGAGTAGGGGAGTTAACATGATCAGATGGGCACTTTGGCAGCTGTGTTTGGAGAAGGGGAAAGATGAGATTAGGAAGCTGTTGCATTAGTCTAGGTGAGACAATTAGGGTGGTGACTGTGTAAGTGGAGCAGAAGGGATGGCACAACTAAAGAATTGACAAGATTTGGCAACTTGATTTGTGTGGTGAGAAAAAGGGAGGAACCTGGGAGACTGGGGCAGGGGGATGGGTGGGGGTGTATGGGGGGGGTGGTAGTCCCTTGCACAGTCATAGGGAAATTGAGAAGAGAGATGGGTTTTGGGGCAAAGACAATGAAATCTGCAATGATGATCACAGCTGTTAGTCACCCCATGAAACTCACTCTGTCCCACCCTTCCTTCCTCCAAAGGTTGTTTTGCTTGGTGGGAAGGGTGGGGGATTCTAGGTGATCTCCGGGGCAAAAGGTAGGAATTTTCCTAGTGGTACCTGAGCAGTTGCTGCTATGTATGCCAGGGAGCCAGTAGTAAGGTCATAACTTCTCTGAACTGGCCCCTACTAGACTTGGAAGAAGGGAAGTTTGGGAACGTTACACAGGGAAGAAAGGGATCAGAGTTGGGGGGGAGGGGGAAGAGTGTGGTTGTCTTGGAGATGAGCCCTGCCCATAGCTATGGTGTGGAGGGTAGAATGCAAACTCTTTTCCTCCACTATGATTGATTGGTCACTCACACACCTGAGGGGTCAGGCTTTAGCCTCCTCTTTGAAGCATACTGTTGTAGATCCTGTCATATCAGGCCCAGTTGAAAAAACTGGAGATATTTAGTCAGAAGAAAAAACATGTGAGTGTGCTCAATGGGTGTGTGGGTGTGTGGGTGTGATGGTGGTCACGGTAACACAGGAATGTAGGACAGGGATTAGATTTGCTCCACCTGTCCTCAAAGGGTAGAACCAGTAGTGAGACACTTTTCGGTTTGATGCGTCAAAGGTATTCAGAAGCAACGTGGGCTGCCTCAAAAGGTGGTGGGTTCCTCTTCCCTGGAGGTCTTCAAACAAAGGCTAGATGATTACTTTTTGGCAGTTGTAGAGAGAATTCCTATGGGCACGGATTGGTTTAAAGAATACAAACCCAACACAAGTGCCTGGTACCTAGTAGGCACTTAATAAATGCTTGTTTGATTCACTTGATGGCCATTGAGATCTCTTCAGACTCTTCGACTCTGAAATTTTGTGATTCTGTGCTGTGACATTCTGGCTTGCATCCTGGCCTGTGCTGCCTCAGGAGGATGAGGAGATTTAGCAGGATTAAGCTTCCGCCAGAAAGCCTGCTTGCTGCCCAGGAGAAAGGAAGGATTTAATTTGAGGATTGGCTAAATAAAACCAAACTTTGACAACAGGTATACATTCTGTGCGTGGGCAGCAGTAACAGAATGATTTTTATGAGGACATTTCCCTGCTCTCCTTTTTAAGTTTCTTAACTTGTTACCCTTTTATTATAGAATTTCTGGGATGGTTTTAATAAAAATCCTTGTATTTCTATAGCACTTTTAAGGTTTGTAATGTGCTTTCTTCACAATAACCTGATAAAAGAGATGTTGTAGGGTAATATTCCCATTTCATAGATGAGGTAACTGAGGATCCAAAGAGTTATATAACTTGCCTCTCATCACATGGCTAGCAAGGGCATGAAATGTGATATTCTAATCCACGGCTAAGACCAGGGCTGCCATTCCTGGTAATGCCTGAATCTCCTGTCCTCAGTGTGAGGCCCTTCAATGCCTAAGGGATCCTCTGTGTTCTGAAAGTAATTAAATAATAGCTGTGGGAACCTCTTCATTCAGCCATCTCCCCTCTCTAGGGTTTTATTAGGTCTAAAGGAACACTGACATTAAAATGAAAAAAGCTGCCGCAGCTGTCCTATCCTTGCCCCACCTTGTTGGCTTCCCTCCTGGTAATTTTGATTACTGTGGTCTTTGGTTACTTGTGTTCCTTAATAGCGAGCTACAAAAATGTGGAGCTAGGCTAATAAAGGTGGCCAACACAGCCCAAAGTGAGTTCCTGAGCCTTCTATGTAAATTGTAGTAGCAACGGGGAGAGTGTCACTGTCCATCTCAGGGATGAGGAAGTTCCTTTCTTGGAAAGGTGTCATTTTGGTCATCTAAAAGACTTCATTCTGATGCTTTTTATACCCATGATCTTTTCCTAGTCCTGTTTCCTTTAGCCACTGAAGACCAGTGACAGGTCTAGGGATAAGTCTTTTCTTTTCATTGCTCCAATCCTGAACTTTGCACCTCTTTCTAGTCACTATTCCCACCCAACCCCCAATTTGTTGGTCCTGATGGCGGCTAGGGAGACTGGACTGGACGGTAACTAGTAGGGAAGGACAAGAAGGTAACCTGATCAGCTGATGCTTTCAACAAATCTGTAACATAGTTTTATTTTTCACCACATCTGTGATTTTACTGGTATAGAGATCTCTGATACAGAGAGAACCTCTGTCTGTCACAGGGATCCATAATTTCCCTTTGGCAGCTTATGTATGGCCCATACATATGAAGCCTATGGGTACTGGAATGCCCCTTCCTAAATATATAGAGCACAATTCTATGAAGCCTACAGACCCAAGAAAGTTTCAATAATTTTTTTTTAGGGGCAGCTAGGTGGTGCAGTGGATAGAGCACCGACCCTGGAGTCAGGAGGACCTGAGTTCAAATGCGGCCTCACACACTTGACACTTACTAGCTGTGTGACCCTGGGCAAGTCACTTAACCCTATTGCCTAGCCAAATAATAATAATAATTTTTTTAAAATGCATACAATGAAATGCATAGGATTACAAAGGAAACCACTTATATTGAAATATAGTTCTCAAAATATTGAAAAAATTCATATAACCCCTAAAATCTATCCATGGTCTCCTTGGGGGCCTGGAGACCACAGGTTAAAAGCCCCAGATTTATTGATCTATATAGTCTTCGAAGCTTACCTGGGGACACTGAGAAGAAGAGACTTTCCCAGGGCAAGAGGGCCAGTGTGTCAGGGGTGGGTGAACCTAGTCTTAATGGTAATCATCATTTTTATCTTCATCATTATTGCTGTCATTTATATAGTTCTTGAAGGTACATTTACCTTTTTTGTGTACATTGTTTTATTTGAGCCTTCCAGCCACCTTGAATGGATACTGAAGGCATTGTTATCTTCACTTGACTGAAAGAAACTGAGGCTCAAAAGAGATGAATTAATTTGCCAATGGCTACACAGATCGTACCAAGGGGAGAATCACACCCAAGTCTATCTGAATCCAAAACTAGCACACTGTCCATTACACTACACTGCCTCTATTGCATTCACGTATTTGCAAGTTCTCATTTAGTCATATATGTGGTCATTAGCCTTCTTCCCATAAACCATCATTTCCTGGTTCTAGTAGCCAGGACTACCCTTTTCCATTTCGTGTTTCCAATACCCTTCCCAGTCACCTACTGACTTTCAACCTTCCCTCTTGTGATTTGCCCTTGATGTTCATTAAAACTTGTTTTTACATATAGGAATGGGGGCAATATGTTTTGCTCAGATCCCTTAGTGAGGGTCTTATTAAAGCATTCATTGTAACACCAAAACTCTAATTAGATGGGGGAGAGTTGTGTTCTATATATTTAGGAGGGGGAATTCCATTACCCAGAGCTAAGCATATTGGACCAGTATTTGAGGAAGGGTCACCCATACTTAGGGCAGCTAGGTGGCACAGTGGATAGAGCAATGGGCCTGGAGTCAGGAAGACTTATCTTCCTGAATTCAAATCTGCCCTCAGACACTAAATAGCTGTGTGATGCTGGGCAAGTCACATAACTCTGCTTGCCTCAGTTTCCTCATCTGTAAAATCATCTGGAGAAGAAAATGACAAACTCCTCCAATATCTTTGCTAAGAAAACCCCAAATGATTTGGACTTGACTCAACAACAACAGCATCATCCATACCTGGGGCATGCCAAGGGCCGCCAGCTCACTTAGCAGGGTTAAGCCATCTTTACTTCTCCAGTGTGAGTGCAGCAGAAGTTCCTACCCCCAGCTTGGTCAGGGCTAGAATGTAAGGAGTGGTGGTGGGAGAGGCAAGGGGATGAAGAGAGCTGCTTTGCTATAATGTTGACTTTGTAACAATGGATGTTACACACTCACAGGATCGTAAGTGTTTGAGGTGGAAGGTCAACTAGTCCTACCCCACCATTTTATAGATGAAGGAACTGAAGCCCAGAAATTTTGTTACAAATCACACAGGGATTCCACTCGGGTTCTCTGAATCTAAATCTAGGGGGCTCTTTCCTTGGTACCACTCTGTTTCCCATGTTATTTACATTTAATTTTTCTGTTAATCATTAAAGGCCAAAGGGATACAAATCTTTCCAGCCCTTGTTTTCCTCAACTAAGTCTCCCTTACCTTCTTCCCCTACCCATGCTGTATCAGCATAGGCTAGCCCAGCCTAGAAAAATGACTCTTGGGGTTCTTCAGCTCTAGTCCTTAATCGTTGCATCCTGTGGTTGATCACAGTCTTTTCCTTTGGTGTGGCTCAGAAGAAAAGTTTGTTGAGATAGGACCAGAAAGCTGTGTTCCCCGGGGAGAAGGCTTGTAGGGGTTTGAGGTCACTTTTTTTTTTTTTTTGACTAATTCTGCTTGGCTTCCCTGTGTTATTTGGGGAAAGCCCATTGGTAGAATTTGTTCCTGGAAGGGTTGAGAGAGGGGCCTAGAAGATTTCTTTCCAGCTTGGATATAAAAGTCAAACTTCTTTAAGTGTTCTTTCCCACACTGAAGAAACCAGAAGATGGTGGAGGCAAGATCAGTCTGACTGCTTGGTGTTAAATCTCTAAAGTAACCACATCCCTTGGCCTTTCCTTCCTCAGGAGAGAGACTAAGGCAAGATATGATTGGGGGGAGGAGAGTTTTTACCTCTGTTTTGTTGTCCTGTAAAATAAACCACAGACTAGTCAGAGCTAGGTCCTGGGGCTGTAGGTGCTGAGTAAATGCTTGAGGAAAGAGAGATAAGGTAAGGTCTGAGAAATCTAGGTCACAGGACTGGAGCCAAGCCCCAGTGTAACTCTGGTCACCTTGAAATGGACTGAGGGCACTTTGCTCAGCAGGGTCATGAGGGAGAAGTACTAACCCTTTCCTAGATCCCTAAACAACTGATTCTGTGCCCTGGCTGTGTATATCCTGCAGGATCAGCCTCTTGAAGGCCAAAACAACTACAAGACCCTAACTCCATCCTTTCATCGTACATCCTAACCTTCTGGTCTGTGACCGGCACACCCATGACTCACTTGGGGGCCTTCAGAGCTCCTGTCTAAGTCAAGTCAATCGCAAGCATTCGTCAAAACACCTCCTATGGGCCAGGCACTGTATTTAGTGCTTGGGATGAAAAGAAAGGTAAGAACAGTTTCTGCCCTCAGGGAGCTCGAAATCTAATTGGGGTGAGGTGAGGATGCTCAGTGAAACCACTAAGTACAAACAAGATAAAATACACAATACCTCAGGGAAAGCACTAGCATAGCAGGAAAGGGGACTGGGAAAGGCTTCTTGTAGAAGGTGGGATTTCAGCTGGGATTTGAAGGAAGCTAGGAGAGAGAGATAAGGAGGAACTGGTATGGGGGACAACCAGTGAAAATGCACTGGCGGAGTCAGAAAAATGGAGTGTCACTCAATTGGCTATGGAAATCTGTCTTACCCTACAGGAAAATAGAAGGGGAAGGGGATAAGAGAAGGGGGGAAGAAATAGAAGGAAAGGCAGACTAGGGGAAGGAGTATTCAGAATGCATGCCATCTTGGGGTGGGGGGAGGGGCAAGATGGGGTGAAAATTTGGAACTCAAAATCTTGTGGAAGTAAATGTTGAAAACTAAAAACAAATTTAAAAAAAGATTAAAAAAAAAAGAAAAATGGGGTGTCTTGAACCACTAGGAAACCAGTTAGCCAGTTGTCAGTCACTGGATTATAGAGTACTTGAAAAGGGGGGAGATGAGGGGAAGAAAAATGGAAAGGTAGGTAGGAAGGGGCCAGGTTACAAAGGACTTTAGAAGGTGTTGGCATTGGAGACAGACAGCCCCTTTCACAGCTGGCAGAGGGGTTACATGGAATTTTTCCTCTCCGTCTTCTTGTGCTGTGAATGGTTAGCTCTGTTTCTCCCTCACCCCTCCATTATATTTCTAGAAGCAGATGACAGTGCTGATTCCTGTGAAATAGAAGATGGTGAGATCATTCCATGTGATTTCAGAAGGAACTATGGAGGGTGCATGTTGGGGGGCTGGCTAGCTTAGTGGCTGAAGCTGATGATGAAACCATCAGTCTCCAAATCTTAGCGTCCCGGGCAACTTTGCAGCTAGAGGTATACAGAGCTGTTGCCAGTCAGCATTGGTAGAGGGAGTTTCCTCTCAGGGCTCCCTAGACCAATGAAATCACAGGTTCAGGAACACACCCTCCCCACCCTACCCCACCCCTTGCCCCACACACACACCAATGAAATCACAGGTTTAGGGACACACCCTCCCCACCTCATCCCCGCCCCCCCAAATGCTCCCATTTTTATAGTGTTTTCCTTATAACACCCCCTGAGATCAAATCTGACATTTATATAATGCTTTTAAGATTCACAAAACCTTTTATGCATTCTCATTTAATGAGTAGAAATACTTGCTACACTTACGGGTGAGCTGAGACTCAGAGAAAAATGACTAGCCCATGGCTGCACTGTCAATAAATGTCAGAACCAAGGTTATGATGATCTCAAAAACCTGGGCATGTGAGCTCTGCCTGCATAGGAGAGAGGATGTCAGACTGGTTTGTAGTTACGTAAAACAATTTAATAGCACTGGCGATGAGCTTAGGGATGTGTAGAATCAGAAATGATGTCTCCACTTGAAGGAGTGTCAGTGCTGAAAAGAAAATGCAGAAAACCTCATCCTTTAGTTCTGGGGCTTTGTTGGGTATGGGGCCCTTCGTTCTCTGTTCTTTGTCAGAGATGGGGGGTGGGCAGTGTAGATTCTCCCAATGGACCTACGCTCATTGAGTACAATGGTGGGTGGAATCACAGCATTATTTAAATTGTTAGTTCTCTTTTTTTGTTGAACAAGTGTAGTTGAATTCACATAAGTTAATATCTATATGATGCAACTCCTTTGGATTTCCACTGATTTTGTTACCCTAATTCCAAGCGTGTTCTAAAGAACTAAAAATTGACTTTACTATACCTGGGAAGATGCCAAGAGGGAAGGCTTAGCAGGGAAGTGAGTGACTTCTGCATCTTATGGTATGCACAGGGTCATTAGGTAGTGCAAGGCACTGGGCATTAAGCCTTGGCACTCCAGAGCATGAGTTCTTCACCTTTTTTGTGTCACAGATCACTCTGGCAGTCTGGTGAAATCTCATATTACTGTGGTTGGTTACCTTTATTTTTAATAGGAGGAAATGCTAAACTTCATTAGAGGTTAGTGAAAACTTTTTTCTCCAAAAGTTCACAGACCTTTTGAAATTTATCCAAGGACCCCTTAGGAGTCCATAGTCCCCATATTAAGAACCCCTGTTCTAGAGGAATTGTATGTGTTACTGGGGGAATATCTCTGCAAGTATGCTCTTCCCATCGTGCATGAACTTTCTTCTCTTGGAAGCTAATCTGTAATCCACCAGCTGACCTGTGTAAACTGGTCAACTGTGTGTCTCTAACTGTGTCAGTAACTCCCAAAGACTCATGTTGACATGACCTGGATTTGATAATGAGGAAAACAGTTTGAAGGCCTTGACTTTTGTTGCTTGCACTATTATTGGCTGCTGTGGAGCCCAGCCCAGGCTTATCTCTGAGAATGGACTCAGGCGACAGGGCCTGTCTGACCTGCTGTTGAAATCAGCAGGTAAGCCCCCTCTCTTAACCTCCCTGTCTTCCAGTGAACTTCATCTGAACCGAGTTGGATAATAAAGACCTTGGTTGTCCAGACTCCTTTTACTTCCAGTTCAGATTTCTGATTCAAATTCTGTCCTGAGCCTAGGGATGGGGTGGGGGAAGAGTTTATCCTTCATCTGGTTGTTTACGTATTAACTCCCTTCTGCCCTGAAACCTAGAGAAGCAGAATTTAGAGGTAGCTGAGGTCAGGCGATTGTCTGTTTCTAGTATCTCTTGCCAGGCCAGGGCCCCCTTGGGGGATGGAGTGGGGTAGGGAGAGGGCCTTTGTGTCTTTGGGGTTGACTATACGTGTTCCTCAATCAGAAGAAGAGAGAGGGATTCCAGTCCTATTCCAAACTTTAACTTGAGAGGCAGCCATGGTAGTGTGCCAGGAGTACTTAACCTGGCATCTGTAAACTTGTTTAAGAAAAAAAAAAACAAAACAAAACCAAACCCAACTCTCAAACCAAATTTTAATTATGTATTTTCTTTTATGCATTTGAAAACATTCTGAGAAGGGGTCCATAGACTTTACTTCCAGACTGCCCTCGGGATGTAAGACACACATGAGAAAGGTTAAAAACTGCTGGTAAATCTAACATCTGTGTTCAAGATCCACCTAGATGTATGACCCTGGGAAAGTCACTTAACTTTAGAGCCTCAGTTTTCTTATCAATAATAGAATCTAATTCATAGAAATGTTGGGAGAATCAAATAAACCTGAACTCAAATCTAACCTCAGACACTAGCTGTGTGTTCCTGGACAAGTCACCTCTGTCTGCCTTGGTTTTCTCAATTGTAAAATGGAGATGATAATAGTAATACTTTACACAAGGGTTTTTTTTTGTGGTTCAAATGAGATTTTGTAAAGCACAATGAGATTTTGTAAAGCACTTAGCACTGTGTGCCTGGAACATAGTAGGAGCTTAATAAATGGTTGTTTCCTTCCTCTCTCCCTTCCTTCCTTCCTTCCCTCCCTAGGAAGAGAAGGATTCAGATCCATAGCCAGTCCAATAACCCAGCACTGCAAGGAATGCCACCAACCATTGCTTTCTCACTAGATCTCTTGCCAGTTTCATGCCCGTGTTAAGTTGTCCCAAATGCTTTGTCTCCTATTTCGTTCCTTTAGGCAGTCTTCCCTCAACCAATGTGCCCTTTGGGCTTAGCTTTCCCTGGGAGATTAGAGCAGAGAAGGGGAAAGCAGGGGAGGATGCTGGAGACATTGACCAAATCCTGTTCAATGGTAGGGACCCTAAGGCTCACTTCTGCTCTAGGTATGGCATGCCGGGGCCCTGGGTTGTGGCTGAAGGGAAAGGCTGGCTGACTCTAGCCCTTTATCCAACGTTGGAATTTGACTTGGCTAGGAAACAATTGTGCATATGCTCAGGCTTTACATTTTGGGTGGAAACTGGAGGCTGTAGGTTCATAAGTGTCAGGAGATACAAGGAAGGGCTGTGTTCAGTGTGTGGGCTGGGGGAATGTGGTGTGGCCTCCGGAGCCAGGCCCTGTCTCTGTGGGATCTGCCTGAGCCAGGCTCCAGCTCTAGGAATGTTTTTTAGTGATGTTCATTCCCTGGGCTGGACCCAGCTAGGACATTAGCTGTGCTTTGGAGTAAGTAGCAGAAACAAAATGTTCCCAAATCTGGATCTACAAACTAAGAGTGGCAGTTTTTCACACACACACACACACACACACACACACACACACACACACACACAC
>NW_020954575.1:4516146-4566212 GCF_900497805.2 Vombatus ursinus | reverse complement strand
CACACACACACACACACACACACACACACACACACACACACACACACCACCATGAAAATCCCCCCAGTTACCAGACCTCACCCTTAGGTAATTAGGTAATTGACTGGGAGGACTGGTTTTTATTTACCTGACTGAAATGTGTATATATACATGTAAACCAGCAACATGGCTGTAACCAGGAAGTAAGAGTGGGCAATATACAGTGTGAGATCAATTCTGTTCTTTTTACTATGTGTGGCCCACTCATTCCTAGGCCTGAATTCCTCTCCAAGGACATACCCTGGTCTCTCTCCCAACACTGCCTACTCCAGAGCAGCTTTGGGCATAAAGCAGGTACGGTCTGGACCCCACTTGAGCTGCTTTATTATTGATGTTCCTAAGGACCTTGCTTTCGGACAGTTTCACCTACAAGGTGGTCCCCTAGCATTCCCATCCCTTTCCAACTCCCCAACACACACACACACACACACACACACACACACACACACAGAGGGTTCTAGGCAGAATGAGCAAAAGTTATTTGTTGAGAGTCCAAAGAGCTGACTTTATTAAAACAAAGCACAAAAGTGTAAAGAAATGTAACTATTAAGTGTTTGTCTTGGAATGACCTCCTCTCAGGAGCCCCAGCTGAGGATTCTGATTAAAAATAGATCTGAGTAGCACTTCCTGCTCTACTGATAGCAAATGCTCTGCCTTGGCTCTGACCTCTCCTCTCTGAAATCTGCTCCATGTTTCCATAATGCTAATTGAGTTCTTCTCTAGGCCTAATCAAAGAATCTTTCTGCCGGCTGCAGACAATCCCTGCTGCTGGCCGCCTTCACCCTTCATGGAGCAGGCCGGAAAGTGCCAGGATTCGTGTGGAAAGTCCTTTGGAGGAGGCCAGCTGGCTGGGCCCTGTGTCATGTCAGAACTCTAGCAAGGGGCTCGGCTTTCTAACACCTTCTGCCCCCGTTGCTTCAAGGACGCTTTGCCTCCATAAACCATCAATGAGAGGGGAAGAAAAGTAGCGGACACAGAGGCGAGTGGGACGATGATATTGCATATTATCTGGTGTGAGTAGGACAGATACTTATCATGGCAAGGGAGGCAGAAGATACATACACAGAGGCAGGAGATGATAGTGAAGAAGAACTCGGCTCCCGATCAGAAGGTATATAATACTTTCTCTGTAACTTTGAGCAAGTCATGTCAGCTTTCCATTTCCAGTTCTTCCTGAAAAATAGGTACCTGCCTACCAGGTAGCATTACTATCTTACATTCTACACACAGCTACCAAAATGATTTTCCTCATTTATGAGTCTGACCATGTTATTCCCCTGCTCGACAAACACCCTATTACCTCTAGGATCAAATTTACACAAGATTCCTGGTTGGCATTTAAAATCCTTTGTTATTCACATCTTTTTCCAGCCTTATTAAACATTACCCCACTTCCCACCCCCTTTCACACCCTGGTTCAGTTAAACTAGAGGTTTTACACATCTTTCATTCCATCTCTTATCTCCCATCTTCTATGCCTGGAATGCACTTCCTCCTCACCTCTGCCTCTTAGAATCATCCATAGGCTTCAAAGCTCAACTCAAGTGCTAACTTATAAATGAGGTCTTCAGTGATCTGTGCCTCTCCCCTCTTTTCCCTTTCCCTCCAGCCAGCTGCTGATATCTTCTCAAATTAGTGTGTGTGTGTGAATACATGTTATCTTTCCTTATAAGAGTGTAAGCTCCTTGAGGGTAGAGACTGTTTCCTCTTTTGTCTTTATAGCTCTAGCACCCAAGCACATTGATATACGAGGATTAAATGAGATAGAATTTAGAGCATTTTGTCTTTGAAAAAAACAGAAAGCAGCATATAGAATAGTATGTTACTGTGATTAATCATGTGTTGTCAGGGAGTTTCAGGAGCCATTACTGACTTCCCATTGTGGTGCTCTCATTTTTTTAGGAAGGAGGCTAGGAGGTGAGAAGGCATGAGAAGTCTTTGAAGAGTTATGCTGTGATGTGGAGGTTCCTAATTCACAAACTTGTCCTATAAGCTGTGGCTCACTATCTGACATAGTCAAGAGAGTGCTGGACTTTGACCCAGGACACCGAGGTTCAAGTCTTACCCTTGATATTTACTTTGGACCTTAGTAAATCACTTGCTTAGCTTCAGGCAATTGCTCAGGATTTATCCACTAAATCACCTGAGGGTTGCGATTTGCTTTAGTGAAAGGAGTTATTTCTCTCTTTCCTGGCCATAAACTGACATTAGCCTCCACCATTAATAAGTTTCTGACTATTCCACAAAAGACTGTCTTCTCCAAATTCATCTCATATTTGACGTTTATAACCTGTGATGCCCAGTAGAGGATGATAGACTGTCCTGTCTTACCTTTTGTTTCATTTGTATTAGTCTTGTTTCCCAACTAGAGGTTTTACACATCTACTGGCCCCTTAGGGGTAGTGGTCATGTTTTAGACTTTATTTTATGCCTCACAGCAGCAGCTGGCATCATATCATCCTGGGTACATAACATCACCTGACAGATATTTGCTAAACTGAAGCCTTATTTGTTGGCTTGGGATTCATGCATAAACAAGGCATGCACATGTATGTACCGGAGTCATTCACTTGCCAGAGTTATTTAAGTTTACAAACTTAAGAGTCATCCAACTTCTCACACCATTTATCCAGTGAGTTACCAAGTCTTATTCATTTTTCTTCTGCAATCTGTCCCTTTCTCTCCTCTCATCCAGTCACCATTCTAGTTTACTGTTGTCTGGACAATTACTTCCTAATTGGTTTCCTTACCTCAAATTTCTCCCATCTCCACTCATCCGCCAAAGCATTACTCCCAAAGCACAGATCTGCCCATTTAACTTCCCTGCTCCCTATTCTCTCTAGGATCAAATAATTTCTCTTCCTCCTTATTCAAAGTCCTTCGACACCCAGGATCCAACCCACTTTCCAGCCTTATTTAAACATTAACCCTCATCATGTCCTCTTATAGTTCAGTCATCTATGCTATTCCACACACTTGACACTCCTTACTCTAGTTTTCTTTTGAAGTTCAGGTCAAATTGACACTTTTTATAGGAGACCTTTTCTGATCCCCCAACTGCTAGTTCTTTCCTCCTTGAAATTACCTGATCTACTTTGTGTATTTATGTGCCCACATTTTTCCCCTCCATAACAGCACAAGCTCCTTGAGGGTAGTGACTGTTATGTGTGTGTGTGTGTGTGTGTTTTTTTTGTTTGTTTTGGTTTCTGTATCTCCAGTGCCTTGCTTTGTGGCATATAACAACATTTAATAAATGCTTTTTGGTTGATTGAAAACTAGAATCTTTGATTGGTAACTGGGTCTCCCATGCTCCCATGTCCTGGGGACAGCTAGGTGGTGCTAGACCAGGAGGAGTTCAAATCCAGCCTCATACACTAGCTATGAATCCTGGGCTGTGAGATCTGTCTGCCTCAGTTTCCTCAACTATAAAATGGGGATATCCGTAGCACATACCACCCAGTGTTATTGTGAGGATCAAATGAGAAAATAGCTGTAAAGACCCTGGCACATTGTAGGTACTTAATAAATGCTTGGGAATGCAGAGGTTTTCACCTTTCCTGGGGAAAGAGAGAAACATTAGAAAGCATTGAAGTGATTTAGTTTGCATCTCTTGAGGAATAACAATCTTAAGTTGGGAACAAGCAGATGAGGCAGATTCATATTGATAAGAAAAGACTTTCCATGCAGATATTCATGCAGATAAACGGGAAATTTTAAAACATTAGGGAAGAGTCTCAGAAGTGCCTAAAAGGCTCCATTTAAGGAGTTGAGGTATCTCCTTGCCAGAAGAGATCCATGGTCTGGTCTACTCAAGGGCTTGGATCTGGAGCTGATTGTTTGTACTGGGTCTCTGTTGTCAAAGCTGAAGTTCTCTGGTCCGTGATTTGCTCTGCTTTGGGTAGTGTTCAATATTGGAAGTCTACTCTTAATGCTTATATTTTCTTCTCTTACCAATTTTCCAACTTGGTTTTTGTTCTTTTTTACATTATCTTCAAGTCTCATGCTGACTTTCTGCTTCTCCCTTGAGTCTTACCAAAACCCTGCAAAAGTAGGATATGATACAATTATTGTTTTCCCCTTTTTACGGATATGCTCAGAGGCACATAGTCAATGCCAGAGGTGAGATTGGAACCCAGGACTTCATAATGCCATATTCAGCAACCTAACCCCTGTACCACATTGCTTCTGAGAGTCTGCCAGGTGGTAAGGGAGAAGGAGCTCAAGGTCAATGGTTGGATTTAACTAGTGGCCCCCAGGGAAGCTGACACACTGACAAAGCCCACAAGGATTATGAAACCGGGTTTTTGTTGTTGTTGTTGTTATTCCTTTATAGCATGCAATATCTGGGCCAAACAAAATGGATATTTGTATCAGCCAATCAGTTCTTTCTCTTCCTTGCAGGGAAGCAGATTTGACAAACTGAATTAAGATCAGAAGATTGCTTGGTAAACCTGGAATCTTTAAGAGCTGAATGATCTTAAGATGCGTTTTTGGAAACCTACCTAAGGGTCCTATATAACTAAGAGCGCTCTAGAAAGATTCACCTTCTTAACTCCAAAGGTCTCCTTTTTCTGAGCTCTGTTTAGGGGTCCTTTCCCTGTCCTGTTCTGCAGTTTTCATTTCGATAGACTTTACAATTCCTGTGTTTCCATAAGATTCTTCAGGAAATATCTTATTAATAAAAGAAAAATCAGTACAACCAACTGAATTTACTTAGCAGAAAGTATCAACAATTTTTAGTCACTGTAAGTCAGGGGTTCTTAACGCTAGGGTCTGAAACAGTTTATCATCCCAGTTGAATAGAATTCACACTATGACCACAGCTATGACCTGGAGCCTACCATCTTACCTTGTACAGGAGGCACTGATAGAGAGGAGAGAGCTATCCTCTTAAGCCAGAAAGATTGGGTTCAGGTTTTCATTCTGACATTTGTGCTGTGTGGACTCCTGGGGAAGTCTAAACAATTCTCTCACATCCAACTTGCAGAAAAGGCACCGCCCTGCATCTGTAGAGGGAGTTTCCTTACCCAGGAGTTTCCTATACCAATGAAATCACAGGTCTGCAGGCCATGCCTGTGGTCATAGTATGAATTCTATTCATCTCATTTGCCATAATTTCAGGTATTTAGACCTGAAAGAGACCTTAGAGACCAGTTAGTCTTAAAAAAAAATTACCTCATTAAAAAAAATTCTTTTTTTCAAATGAAGATCCACCTTCTCTCCCACCCCCTACTCTTCACCCCTTCCCCTACTGAGAAAGCAAAAACAAAACAAAACAAAAAAACCAACTTGCTCATTTAAAAAAATTAATATTTTATTTTTCCCTAATTACATGTAAAAAAATTTTTTAACATTTGAGTGTTTGTTTGTTTGTTTGTTTTTTGCAAGACAGTCAGGGTTAAGTGACCTGCCCAGAGTCACACAGTTAATAAATGTCAAGTATCTGAGGCTGGATTTGAATTCAGGTCCTCCTGACTCCAGGAGGTGGTACTGTATCCACTGCACCACCTAACTGCCCCTACATTCTTTTTTTAAAATCTTTGAGTTTCAAACTCTTTCCTTCCCTCCTCCCCCCCCCCATTTAGAAGGCAAGTAACTTGATATAGATTATACATGTACAGTCATTCAAAGCATATTTCCATGTTAGTCATGTTGTGAAAGAAAATATAGACCAAAACAACCCCCAAGAAAAGTAAAGAAAGTAGAGAAAAAGCATGCTTTGATCTGCATTCATACTCCATCAGTTCTTTGTCTGGAGGTGGATAGCATTTTTCATCATAAAATCTGTCAGAATTGTCTTGGATTATTGTATTGCTGAGAATAGCTAAGTCATTCACAGTTGATCATCATAAAATATTGTTGTTACTGTACACAATGGTGTCCTGCTTCTGCTCATTTCACTTTGCATCAGTTTTATAAGTCTTTCCAGGTTTTTCTGACAGCATCCTGCTTGTCGTTTCTTATAGCACCATAATATTCCATCACAAACATATACAACAACTTGTTCAACCATTCCCCAATTGATGGACATCCCCTCAATTGCTAATTCTTTGCCACCACTAAAAGAGCTGCTATAAATATTTTTGTACATATAGGTTCTTTTCCTTTTTGTTTTTTTTTTTAATCTCTTTGGGATATAGATCTAGTCCAACTCACTTGTTTCACAGATTAGAAAACTGAGGCCTAGAAAGGCTAAATGATTTGCCTGATTATCACACAGCTAGTAAATGGGTGCAGCAGAAAGAATATTTGAACGTAGGGCCTTTGGCTCCAAATCCAACACAGGCTTTCTCCAGATTTCTTTGTATACTTCATACTTGTTTTTAATTGCCTTATAGCATTCCATTACATGAATGTGCCATGCTTTATTTAATTGCCTTATAGCATTCCATTACATGAATGTGCCATGCTTTATTTAACAATTTACCTATTGTTGGACATTTAGATTGTTTCCAGGTTTGTTTGTTTTTTGTGATGGTATATCATGATATCATAAAAATTGGTGCATAGATAGCACTTCTTTTCAACAAAGCTTTCAAAAGTACATTCCTAGCAGTGAATTATTTGGTCCAGAGGGATGATTATTTTGCCAGATTTGACTATGTACATTTTAGGCCGCCAGTAGACCAATCAGGGCCTTGATCTGATCAGTAAACAAGGATGGATTTCTTCTGGGGACTTTTCTTGTTTGAAAGTTAGCTCCATTAGCCTGCCCTGCCCCTTAAGAGGTAATGACTTTAGAGCCTTAAGAGTGTCATTTAGAATCATAGGAAATAAAACTGGAAGAGACCTTGGGTACCACCTTGACCTTAGATTCAGTGGTTATTCTAGTTGAAAAAGGACCCTAGAGATTATCGGATCTGACCCCTTCATTTTATAGATGGGGAAACTGGAGTTTTTAGGGGGAAAATGGCTTGTCCAAGTTCAGACTGGTGTCTTGTTCCTGACCTTTTCTCTAGATTTGGAGTTTCACACCTTTTGAGACCACTACCTGGGAAAGGCAAGAACCATTTGTATGCCAGTACCCTCCCTGGTAATCTGTTACTTTTAGAAGATAACTTTTCAGACACTAGCTTTTACATAAGAACTGATTAGCTTGGGGACCTTCAGTGTCAACTGAAGTATAATTCATTAAAATTTAATAAGCATTCTTCCTAGTTGAATCAGCTGATCTTAGATGATCATATCCCCTCCCTCTTCCCCAAGTCCATTATGAGGTTGCTTCAATGAGTTGTTTAAGTTTTATTGACACTTCTGGTTTTTATGTCAGCCATTTATAAATATGATCTTACTTGGGGAGCCTTCCCTTGTAATAAAGAAGAAAAAAAAGTTAAGCAAAACCAGAAGCATCTGACAATATAATCAGTATTCCACTTCCCTAATGCAGCGAGAGTGATGAAATTTTTCATGTTTTCTCAGCTAAGATTGGTCTTTATAATTACAGTTTTGTTTTAAAAGTTAATATAGATTTGGGACAGTTTACAGGTCACTCTCTCCTTTCTTTTTCCATTTGTGTGCCATGATGTGACAACAACTGACTTTAACAGCTATATGGGATTGCCTCTTTGACCTAGTAACTGCATTTTCCAAAGCACTGGCCATCTTTTTCACTGCAATACCAGATCAGGTATTGTCAACTATAGCCAGATAAGAGTTTAACGAAAGAAGTCTAACCCTTCTCAAGAATGACCAACAGTTATATGTGGTTTTTGAGTTTCATTAGGGAGATGTCAGCTTTCAGTGTCTCATTTTCCCTGGGTGATCAGAGAGCCTGGGAAGGATGTTGAAAGTTGGCAACCTGAGTTTTCCCACTGGTTGACTGTTTACATTGGCTTTCTCTCCTCCTAACCCTTTGCCACAGATTTGGAGAGGTTCTCTTTGCTGTAGGTTAGTCAGTGACAGCATCGGCCTGGACCTTAGCTGAGTGAGGTTCCTAGAACTCTCTGGAGAGAGTTTTTTTAATCCCACCTAGCTGGAGAGAGAGAGGAGCAGCCTTTTGAATGTGTTCTGAGGCTTAGCTCTCTGGGGAGATTGTCCAGACCAGTGGTGGGGAACTTGTGACCTTGAGGCAGAGGCCCCCTGGCCTGGACAGTTCTTCCAGAACCCATAAATCATTCCTCCCCCTTTCCCACCTCTTAAAGTTCTATGGATGACCTCTGAGGATAGAGGGGGAATGTGGAGGGACAAGGCTGTGGCTTGGAGAGAAAAGTTTTCACTTTTTTTCTTGGCATAGTAGGGTGTCATATCTGGGACTGAATCTAAATCTTACCTTAGATATTAACTGGGTGTCACTCAGCCTCGAAGAAACTTAGTTTCTGCCTCTGTAAAAAGGGATGATAATACCAATTTTATATGGGCTGCTTTAAAGAATTCTTATATAGCCTCAAGCCAAACACTTGCCGCTTACTAGCTGTGTGACCCTGGGCAAGTCATTTAACCCTAATTACCGAAAAAAAAAAAAAAAAAGAATTCTTATATAAAGATCCTGGACCCAGGCAATTTGAAGTGTTAAAAGAGTAAAGGAGTCCCCTTTTGGGGACTTTAATTATGTTTCCATTATAGATGCTCAAAGACAAAGTACATAAGCACCCATTTGGGAACTAGGTTACACCCGAGGAATCTTTTCTTCTTAGTTGGTTGGCCAGGCTTAGTTAGCCACACCCTCTACATATAAATGTGAGTTGCTTAGTAATTTTTTTTTTTAGTCATTCCTAAATTCTCCAAACCTGGTCTTTGCCACTCCAGCCCCCAAGAAGGATGAGATTTCTGATCTGAGGATAAGTGACTGAGTTCCCAGCAGCCCCCCCCCCCTTTTTTTTTTTAAACAAATAAGCTATGGCAGCTCCTTCCTCAATTTTTGTCTTTTTGGGTTCTTAGAATTTCATGACACGCAAATACTTCACTTAGACATTTCCTCCCCTTCTGCCAGTTCTTTCTCCATTTGTCTTGTCTGCTCAGTGAATGCATAGAGAGACCTATAAGTCACAGAAACATAGGAGCATGTTAGGTGGTTCAGTGGATAAGAGTGCTGGGCCTGGACTAGGGAAGGCTCATCCAATCCAATCTTTTCTCAGAAATGAGGCCCGGAGAAGCTAAGAGAAGTTGCCCAAGGTCACATACCTCATTAAGTGAAAGAACCCAAGTCAGATTCCAAATGCAAGATAGGATATCTCTACCCTTAAAAAACAACCATCACCCACAAGTCTTTCCTTAAAATTGAGACTATCAAAGAAAATCTGAGGTATCAAACAATCAAATATTTGTCATGTGTCTACTTTGTGCCAGGAACCATGGTAGCTACTGCAGATGCAAAGACAAATGGAATGTGGTCGTGGTTGTCTTTATTGCTCCAGATCCATAATCTTAGGAGGAAACTAAGGCCAAAAAGGTGAAGTACCTTGCAAGGGTAGACTGTAGAACCCAACACCAACACTGGGTGGAAGGGTATAGAATGCTGCGCCTGGACTCAGGAAGAGCTGAATTCATAGATACTTCCTTACTTGTGTGACCTTGAACAAGTTGCTTAACTTCTGTCTGCCTCAGTTTCCTCCTCTGTAAAACGAGAATGATAATAGCAGCTTACCTCTTGGGGTTGTCGGGATTAAATATTTGTGTAATTGCTTTGTGTATCTAAAAGTGACATAATAAATGTTATTAAATATTACTACTACTAACTACTTCTTCTGTTACTACCACCACCACCACCTCCCCCCCTTCCCGCTTGAAGGTAGCAATACATGGATTTCTGTCCATTTTTCAACAAAACTGGGCCTGGGGGAATTCCCACTTTTCCCAGAAGACTTGTGTTGTCTGCTGTGCACTAACATTCCCACAGTTAGGAAATGTGCTCATGGCTAGCCCATTATTTCTCTTACTTTAATGTGTTAATTTCCTCTTGATCCTATTTATGTGAAGAAGAAAGAAAACTCTTTTTAGACCTACCCTCCCCCCCCAGCCTTCTTTCCTCTTGCTAAGTAATTCCAGTTTCTTTAAACAGAATTCAGATTCTAATTGTGGATTTTTTCATCATTTTCATTGTTCTGCTCCAGTCACCCTCCCTAGTTTTTCTCCATGTGCTTCCTTAAAGGTGATTTCCAAGCTGGATCCAGCTCAATTGATTTTGCCAGGCAGAAGCATTGGTTTAGACTCCTGTAGCCAGGAATGTAGACTATTTTGACCCCAAATAGGAGATCTCCATACCCCCCCCCCCAAAAAAAGGATTAAATAGAAAAGGATGAATGCTTGTAGACTATGACAACCAGTGCACCCGAGTTCATCCTTGCCATTATCAGCCCCATCTTTGACATCTGTTGGGTTCTGGCCTATCCCTGGTGCAGAATGTTTAGATTTACTTGACCCCCAGGCAGGCAGGTAGGCAGCTTCTTCCACCACTCAGGCTTGTATAGTCAGTAGGTGGTAGCTAAGCCTCCCAAACCACTTCTGTCCCATGTGTCTGGAATTCTTTTACTAGGAGCAAGACCTTTCTTTCATCCCACAGTGAACCGATCTAAGACTTTTCATTGCCCCAATCTACCACTCTTCAGTTTCCCCTGAGAGCATAAGGGGAGGTTTTTTTTTATGGGACAGAATATCTGCTCGGAATCAGTCCTAGGGATAGAGCTGAAAGGGCCTTTAGTGACTAAACAGATGAGGAAACTGGTACCCAAAGTCATGCAGCTAAGAAGTTGAGGAGCCTGGATCTGAATGTGTGTTCTCCAGTTCCAAATTCAGAGTTCTTTCCACCACATTATTTTGCCTCTGGGCCTAGGGCAAGCCTGAAGCAAACCCCAAAAAAGCCAAGTACTGGACTGTTGGTTTCCCTTCCTATGGGTTTTGTAATGGCTTCCTCTACCTCTACTGGGCTAAAGCAATTGCCTTTCTAAAACAAACCAAAACCAATCCCACCCAAGCTCCTCCCCTCTTTAGTTTTCCATAAACCCTTTTTTCCTATCAAAGAATCCATCTCCATGGCCCAAATCTTGTCCTGGCTACCCTCTAGGCAGGGCCTGCTTACCCCTTCCTACACCTAAGAGGACTTGGTTTTCAATATTGAGTTTGCCTGTTTTTGCCGTTACAAAGCCTGTTTTGTACTTCTGCCATGGCTCTTTGGATTTTCTTCCTGTCAAACCTCTCCTGTGCTCTCTGGAAGAGGTTGAATGAGTGCTATGAATTAGAGACCTATTCTTCAAAAATGTAGATAATCCCCAGAAAAAAAGACTATACTGACTTCACATTAGGGTGTATGTAACTGACCTTAGATTTTTTCATGAGATCATAGGATTTAGAGTTGGAAAGGACGTTCAAGAACATCACTCCTTTTACAGATGAACAAACAGGCTCACAGACTTGTAACTTGTCCAGGGTCAAAGAAGCAAGTACCCACAGAGGCAGAATTTGAATTCAGGTACTCAATTCCAAATCTGTGTTCTTTCCATTATATCATAGCTGAACTGGAAGGAAACCAGCTCTAAGGCTCCCATTTTATAGGTGATAAAATTGAGGACAGGAGAGGGTCAAGTGACTTGCCCCAAGACCATAAAGGTGATAAGTAACAAAGAGCTGGGATTCAATCTCAGATCTTCCATCTCCAAATTTCCACTATACCAAGTTTTTCCTAAAAGCGGGTTTTAAGTTGGAGAGAGTATGGTGGGCCTGGGTGCCTAGAGTATAAAGGAAGATTATTATTGCTTTATTAGAATATGAACTCCTCCTTTGAAAGTAAGGGTTGGTTCATTTTTTGTACTATCCATTGAACTTAGTATAAGGTCTGCCTAATAAATCCTTGTTGATTGATTGATGGAGGGAGGCACTACCCCGAGAAGAGCCCATCAAAAAGGAAGAGGTTGGTGAGAATGGAAGGGAACAGAGAAAAAGGTCTATAGAGTGAAATTTATTTCAGGAAAACCAACTTTGCCTGCTTTCCAGTGTTGCTATTCCTAGCTTCAGGAATAGCAAGGACACTCAGGGCAACTTTTTTGAGTTTGGAAGTCTGGGGAAGAGCAATTTTGGGTGTGGACCAGGATCCCTGGGGCCTATTTGGACCTGCCCCAGGGTGACCACGACCACATTCCATTTTTTGTCTTTGCATCTGCAGTACCTACCATGGTTCCTGGCACAAAGTAGACACTTGACAAATATTTGATTATTTGACGTCTCAGATTTTCCGTGATAGCCCTAATTTCAAGGAAAGACTTGTGGTGATGGTTGTTTTTTAAGGGTAGAGACATTCTTTCTTGCATTTGGAATCTGACCTGGGTTCTGTCGCTTAATTATCTATGTGACCATGGGCAACTTCTTACCTTCTCTGGGCCTCATTTCTGTGTAAAATGAAGATTAATTAAATTAAGATTAGCTCTCTCTGAAGTTGCCCTTGGATTTGTTACCCTACCCTGGCCTCCCCCCTCAAAATCTCACACATACCCCCATAATAACCCCACTGTGTACCTCTCAGAAGTATAGAATATTTGATATCAGGGAATATTTATCAGAAGTCATTAAAATTTTTGTTCAGTTGTTTCAGTTGTGTCTGACTCTTTATGGCCTCATTTGGGGTTTTCTTGGCAAAGTTACTGGAGTGGTTTGTCATTTCCTTCTCTGGCTCATTTTATAGATGAAGAAACTGAGGCAAACGGGATCACACAGCTAGTAAGTGTCTGAGGCCAGATTTAAACTCAGGTCTTCCTGACTCCAGGCCCAGTATTCTATCTACTATGTCACTTAGTTGGTAGTCGTTAACTGAACTACTACTAGTAATTAAAATTACTGTGTATTTATTTTATATGCAGCTATATGTGTACATGTCTCCCCTGAGAGAATGTAGGCTCCTTGAGGGCAGAGACTATATTCACTTTTGTCCTTAGCACAGTCCCTGGCACACAGTAGGCCAGGTGCCCTAATTTGGGGTTTAGGAAATATGGTCCCCACAACTAGGATAAAAACTATCCAGGATTCTCTGGCATGGGGAGTGGAAAATGGAGACTCCTTTGGAATAAGCAGGCTCTCTAAGAACGGAACTGAGGTAAAGTGTGGGAACTTGGGAAGAGCATCCAAGATCTTGGAGGCAATATATGCATGTGCTTGCTCCTAGGCCCCTTCTCAACCTGAGCATGGCCTCTTTTTAAAAATGGCTCTGCCCCTGGTAATGAGAGGTCTACCAATCCAGGTTTTCCAAGTGGCCAAAAATAAGTAATAAGTGGCTTGGCTACCAAATAGGTAAGCCATTTCTCCTTTCCATTCTTTTTAAGGACTGGAAGGGCTGGGCCAGGAGCTGTTACTTTAAAGGGCATAACATTTTGAGTTATTAAAATCCTTTTTCCTGAAGGCCTGAGAGCCAGCCTCAACTGGCGTTTTAGGACCTGGAAAAGAGCCACCTTGGGGCCTGGCAGTATTGACAGCAAAAAAATGGGCCTGCAGTCTAGTCTGTCTGAGCTCTCTCCTGGTCTGGAATTCTGTTTGCTTAACTCTCTAATTGCTTCCTTAACTTCCTCTGCTGGCTCTTAACCATCAGCTTGAGGCTGGCCCAAAGAGAAGGCTTTGTGGGGAGCCCCCATAGTGACCTGTCTGAAAGGGAACCCAGCCTGGGTTCTTCCTGACAGTCTTGTTTGCAAGGCCCCCATTCTTCTCTGGGGCTGCTTTTTCCTTCATAAATGTTGACTTAGTGGTAGCCCCCCCAGGGTGAAAGCCAAAGAGTGAGAGAGACCTTGCCTTGCAAAAAATGTTATCTGTCTTCTGATGTCAGGCAGGAGAATGAGAGATTAGCACAAGCACTGCCCTAGTCTCCCTAATTCATCTCCTATGGATATCTGAGGGAGTGTTTCCATATTATATCAGCACAGAGTGCTTTAGCTTATACTTGTAGACTATAAGGGGCCTTTCTTGGAATTCTCCATTCCCTTCCTCCTCCTCCTCCTCCTAACCTGGGGTGACTCAGAAGCCTTCTAAGAATCAGAAAAAACTTTGGAATTTTATTTCATAATATACCTGAGTTGATTTCAACTCTAGGCCCCAGCTGGCTCCTAATCACCCCTATACTCCAGAGGCCCTCAGCACACCCTGGAGCAGATCAGAATACCCAGAAAGTCTCTAGAATGTTTCTTCTCATTCCCCAGTATGCCTGAGGCAACCCAGTTCTGATCCACATCTCTGGTCCTTGGGATCTCAAAGCCACCTCAAGGAGTCTGACCTGGATGCTGGCTAAGACTGTCAGGCTCTAAACCAGCCTGTGTTTGACATCTGGCTCTATCAGCCAATTCTTGGGAGAATGAGGCACCAGGTGTTCAGATGTAACTCTTCCAAACTGACCTGTACCCTGACCACTTTGGATTTTCCTTCTTTATTCTGCCACCAATTAATCTGTCCATGCTCTGATTCAGTTAATTTCAACAAATATGTACTGAGTGCCTACAGTGTGCCGAACATTGGGCAGTAGTGGGCCCCCAGTGGTGTGTACACACTGGTAGATACAGACATGATCCAGACTGGAATGAATGTAGGCCTTTTTAAAGGCAGGAACAGTGGCAGTTCATATTAGTCGGTAAAAACAAGACATTTATATGTATCTCGTGTTACAAAATGGAGCTTAGAAATGGCACTAAGTGGTGTAAAACAAGGATGGCTACCTTTCCTAGTCTCTGCCAGCTGCAATAGTTTAAAAAACAAAAAAGCTTTCTACTTCTCAGCCCTGTAGCATTTTTCCATACATACCCCTCCCTCCATCTCTTCCTACCCCATGAGGGTTGGGTAAAGCTATGTTAGGCTCCCCAGTTGCTTTTTGGCTGCCTTTTCCTCTCTGCCCTCTAGGATCAGTTTTCACATGCTGTGAGCCATGGATCTAAAAGTCTAATAGTGGGTGGTTTTTTTTTTTGTTTCGTTTTGTTTTGTTTTTGGTGAGGAAATCAAGGGTGAGTGACTTGCCCACAGTCACACAGCTAGTAAGTGTCAAGTGTCTGAGGCCGTGGGTCTTTCTTGGACAAGAGGACTCTAGGGCCATGGAACTAAAAGTGTTGAAGAGACCTTATAGACAAACTCCTCCATTTTAATGGGGAGGAGGTCAAAACCCAGAGACTTAACCAAGGTCACGTAGCTGTTTAGGTTCCTAAAGTTATTCTTCCTTGGAAGCCCCACTTAGTTGTGGTCCCACCTCCCAGTATGAACATTCAACAAGTATTTATTAAACTCCTACTATATTCCTGTTGCTCTGGCTGGCCACTGGGGATACAAAGAATGAATAAACCTCCACTCAGGAAGATTACAGACAAGGACGCATAAATATATTTAGTATAAATAGAAAGTAAATAAATGCAAATATTTCAGAGTAGTTAAATACAAGGAAGTTTGGGGGAATCAGGAAAGGGAATCAGGAAAGGCATCATGCAGAAGGCGATGTTTGAGAGGGGAATCAGGTAGAAGTAAGAGGGAGAATACATGCTGGGCATGTGGAAATGGCCATTGCAAAGGCGGAGAGATGGGAGGTGGAGATAGAAGGTTGTGTGTGAAGAGCAGAGAGACGGCCAGTTTGGCTGGATTACAGATGCTATCACACACTGACCAGTTAAGTGAAAGGGCAAGATGACGATACTAAGATGCAGAGACAATGTTTGTTCCTGCCTTCCAGGAGCATTCTATTGAATACTGTGGCACTGGGATGATTCCTTGCATAAGGGCTGTGGTTTGGGCTGCTAAAGATTCATGATAACAATATCCTATATCCAAGGGGGACTTAGCTTACAAAGTAACAGCTTACAAAGGCCCTTCCAACAGCCCAGGTAGGGTAGGCCATGCTGGGTTTTTTTGTTTTGTTTTGTTTTGTTTTAAATAACCCCCTTGTGACAGTTGAAGCTACAAGCTCAGGTGTAATGATTCTTGTCCAAGGCTACCTGGTCAATAATACGTGGCAGAGCTTGGGGACTTATTTCCTTCCTCTCTTTGTTGTTGATTGATTGTTTAAGTCATACCCGACTCTTCATGACCCCATTTGGGGTTTTTCTTGGCAAAGATACTGGAGTGGTGTGCCATTTCCTTCTCCAGCTCATTTGACAGATGAGGAAACTGAGGCCAATGGGATTAAGTGACTTGCCCAGGGTCACACAGCTAGTAAGTATCTGAGGCCAGATTTGAACTCAGGAGGATGAGTCTTCTTGACTCCAACCCCACTTCTTGCCACCTTGATACTAGTCAAGATTTTGATGCTGATTTCTGAAGGGATGTTGACAGGTCCTGGATCTTCTAGGCTTGACATTTGAGGGTGGGGATCAGTTATGGCCAGTGGATTTCCCTATTGGTCTCTTGCTTCATGACTCATTAATTCATTCACCTGGTTTTCTTCATAGTTCAGTTCAAGCTTCCCCTCTTAGACAAGATCTTTCCTGATTTTTTCCCCAGTTTCTACCGCTTTCTTCCCTAAGGCTATCTTGTCTTTATGATTTTAATGATTTTATCTCGTATATGTTTTGTGACTACTTATACCCAAGTACATTCGGTAAATTCTTCCCTGACTGACTGATTATAAGCTCTTTGAGGGCAGGCACTATTTCTTTTTTTCCTTTGTATCCCCAGCGCCTTGCACCATGCCTGGCACCTGGAAGACAGTTAAATAAATGATGGTTGATTGATTGGTGGCTAGGACTTGAAGCCCAGGGGCGTTCTCATTCTCCTCTCACCAGCCTCACCCCACCAACACCCCCAGCAGCACAGGATGATTAGTTCAAGGGATGGTTGTCAGAAACCATTAAAAATGCAGGCAGCAATGCAGAACATTAGCAGTCTCATGTTAGCAAGACATCCCAGTGTAACCGGAGCCAGGGAGACACGAATGAGGCCTGTATTCACAGAGGGAGACACCAGATCACCCCCTACACTCTAGTTCCTGCTTCTCCCATTCCCCCGGCCTCAGGCTCTAAGAAAAAGGCACTCCTGTGTAAGCTTGGAAACAAGACCAGTTTAATGAGCTGTTCATCGATGGAGAGGTCAGGAAAGGGCTTGCGGCTCCACATGTGTTCACCGACAGTGTGGGCCGAGGGGGGAGGAAGCAAGTACGACAAGGTGGTTTGGGTGGTTTGTTCTCTGTTCTGAAACCTTGACCCTTCTTCTGCAGCCCTGGGCCTCAAGCGGGTTCCCTCCTGATGATGTTGGAGAACCAGGAAGTGAAACTGCCCTAGCTGGTTGTCACACCCTCTACGGCTATAGGAAGTGGTGGATCTGCCAGCACAGACGGTCCAACTGGCTTTCCTTCTCCCCCCAAAAAACCAAAAACCAAGGCTTAAGGAAGAGCTGGTATAGACTGTCCCAGCTAGCCTTAGCCACATACACACAGGCAAAAACTCTCTAGTAATGACTATTTTTCTTTTACCTACCATCTCATCAAACAGGAACTTGGAAGCAGCCTACAATGCCGGCTGGCCCAGCTCCTCTCTCCAGACTGCCTCTGGCTCTGTGCTTTGCATTATGCTGCAGACAGAACCTCAGCCTGCTGGAGTCATTTGGGTGGTTGTTATCTAGCTAGGCCCGGGTTTCCCAAACAGGTGGACACATGCCATTTGTATCTAACTATTGATTTGTTTTCTTGCATTTCAGTCGTTCCAAGGAAGTCAAGGACGAGCTTACCTCTTTAATTCAGTGTGAGTGTCTCTTTTGGAAGTGGTATTAAATTGTTCTTTGCATCTTTGGAAGATGGAAAAAGAAACCCTGGAGGATAATTAAACAGTAGGAGCTGCCTCCTGTTCTGATGAGACACTGCCTAGGACATAAATTAAAAAATACAGTCCATGGAGGATTATGTTCCCTGGTTTGCTTCTGATGGTCACCTCAGGGATATTTGTTTTTCTATTTTTGGAGAGGGTGGTGGGAGGGACTAGAGAGACTAGAGAAATAGCTTCCAAATTAAAATGTCATCTCTCCATTTCTTCTCCCTTCTCTCTCTCCCTCTCTTTTTCTGTCACAACACATATATATCCCTTAGAGCTGCAGGCTGGTGAAATATTTTCTGAGACCCTTGCTTCTCCCCTACCCACACATCTCTCCCCCAGAGGTATTTCCCCAGCCTCCTCAGGCTAGAAGTTTTATAACCAAACTCAGCAAATCTCAGGGTTTGTAGAAGTCTAAAATGTCAGGGTGTGAAGGGACCATAGAGTTCTCTCCAGGAATGGAGCCTATGGACCCTCTTCTCAGAATAATGTTTTTAAATAAATTAAGTTCTTATATGTGAATATATATGTGTATACATAATTGGTTTCTTTTGTTTTATATTACATAAGGAAACCAGTTATATTGGAAAAAAGTAGTTCCCCCCTTCCAAGTTTGTGGATCCTTCTATCCACAGACTCCCAGTGGATCTTAGGTTAAGAAACCCTATTCTATTTCAACCCACTCATTTTAAAGTAAGGAAGCTGAGGCCCAGTGGAACAGGCAGAAAAAAAGGAACCCAATCAGGGCTGAGCCAACTTCAAACCACTCAGCAGGACAATTAGACTCAGAGTAGACCAGGTTAATAGAACAGCTCTAACCCCATCCCTATTCCCTCACCCCACCCCAAGTGCAGGGGCATGTACTGCAGTTTCCCTGGAGAAGAAAGTCCTGAGTGACTGAAAAGTCTTGGGAGAAGACCTGGTACATATGGACCTATGTGGGAGGTGTTCACTGACCCTGCATATGTATATGATCACCTTCCATTGGATATAAACTTGGTTCAGTATTGCTGGAAGGGTCATCTCCATGGAGGGGGTCATTTAAAAAAAAAAAAGAATTAAATAACGACAACTGTAAATTGAATGGTTTTATCATTACTTAAAGAAATATTTAATTTCATAGTAAGTTTATTATTTATATTTATTTATAGTTCATTTTAAAAAAAGTAGATTTGATGCTTAAGAATGTTTTTCAAAGATCTTAAAAGTAATTATGGGACTTACAGTGGAAAGAGTGTTGGGTCTGGTGTCAGAAGACCTGGGTTCAAATCCTATCTGTCACCTGCTGCCAATGTGACCTGGGGCCTGTCACCTTATCATTTTGGGCTTCAATTTCTTCATCTTGAAAATCGAGGGTTCTAGACTAGATGGACCTCTAAGGGCCCTTTCAGCTCTAAATCTATGCTCCCATGATGCTAAGACTCTCTGGTCTACAAAGTGTCCTTTTCTGATACCCATTACATTCATAAATTGAGTTGGATTTGAATTTGGGTTTGAAAGAGAAGTGACTAGCAAAGGAAGGCTTTCCTATGTAAAAGAAAAAGGACATAAACAGCAAGCCAGACTTCAGCCAGAAAGCCCATTGTCTCCAGCAGGCACACTGAACCAGAATGGAACAATCTGAAATCACTTTGGCCCAGGACTTTCCTTTTGCCTGTCTTTGGGGCTTTGCTCTTGATCCTGAGTCATTCTTCCCCACCCCCACCCTCCACCGCTTCCCCAGGAGCAGCTGCTTTTAGGGAGTTCTTGCTGTATTCATTTTTGCAGGTAGCTCAGCTCAAGGGACTAAGGATGCAGATGTCCCTGGCACTCATCTCCCTCTTTTCTCTCTCCCCCCACCCCCACCTCTTTGGCACAGAGTTAATGTGGGCTGTGGACCTGCAGAAGAGCGAGTGTTGCTAACGGGGCTACACGCAGTTGCAGACATCTACTGTGAAAACTGCAAAACCACTCTGGGCTGGAAATATGTAAGTATGATGGTGTTTGCCCAATGGGAGTGGGGGCATGGCTTCTGAAATAAACACTAATGATAACTGAGTGCAGACCTCACTAGGATTACAGAATGCTTTAGAAGAAAGACTGATAGTCATATAGTACTTTTAAGATTTTCAGAACATGCATTTGAGCCCCATTTTCTGCTCACAAAGAGCTCTGTGGGCTGGGTGCTGTCCCCATTCTACAGATAAGGTAATTGAAGTTCAGTGAGGTTATATGGCTTTCCCATGGTCATTCAGCTAGTTAATGTCAGTCAGAAGCAACATTCAAATCCAGTTCTCTACTGACTCTTGAGCCCAACAGGTTAAGTGGTGCAAGTGTTGCACGAGATGAGAGAGAGATGACTTGCTCAAGGTCATACAGTAAGCAGAAGACTCAAAATATAATTGGTTTATAAGTATATTTTATTTATATATATATATAGGTGTGTTATATAAATATAAGACTCAAAAAAACTCAGCACTCAAAAATCTGGGTTTTTTGAATTGCAAGGCCGGTGGTTTTCTCCTGTACTCCATGGCTTCTCTGAAGGGGCAGCAGAATCACAGCAAAGAGGGCCCTCTGTGGTTATCTAGTCTGACTCATGTCAACAAATGGGATCCTCACTATAGTGCCACTTAAAAAGAAGCATAGCCCATCAAGCCCCTAAGGAGGAAGAGGTGGTCTTAAGATATTTCATTGCACTTTGAGATTGCCCTAATCATTAGGAGGTTTTTCCTGACAGCAAGTCTAAACTCCAATTCTACCCTCTAGGGTCAAATAGATCAAATTCAATCTCTCTTCCATATGATGATCCTTCAAATACTTCAAATACTCTCATGTTCCATGTTCTCTCCCCACCTCCCTCAAGTCTTTTCTAGGCTAAATGTGCTCACTTCCCTTAATAGACCCTCACAGGACATGGACTCAGGGCCCTTCTCTATCCTTATTCCTCTTCTCTGTCTATTTTCCAGCTTGTTCTTTGTCAAATAAGAGAAAGTAGGACCAGTAGCCTCTCTTCTGTATTTGCCCTTTTCTGGTAGTCTCAGCCAACACTGAGATCAGAAGACTGAGTCTTGAGATCAGACTCTGCCTTCTCCCCACCTTCATATGGAGCCACGTTTGGAGGCCCTGTGGGGTAAATTGCTATTTCCCTGGGGGATACCTTGTCCTTTCCTGGGCTAGGATGAGCGAGCAACAGTGACCTACTATCCCTGGAACTCTGGTTGCCTGGTATCATGAGAATTTTTCTGGCTTGCTTTGTGGTGGTAATCCAACCCCAGATGCAGTTGCCATGGTAACACTATCCATTGGTTGAATTTTTTTCCTTTTCATACTGTGTTTCGTGCATGTGCACACGCATGCACACACGAACTTGCTATATATACACACAGCATATATTCTCTCAGTCAGCCGTCTGACATGCTGGAGTGCTTGAATGTTAGTATGCAAAAAAGAACAACCTCCCCATCTTCCAAAGGACAGTTTATCTTTTAGGAAAGGACAACTAGTGTATCAGTTGCACTCTTCTTTTGTCCTTGCCAGCCCACATAATCTACTTTGGATTCTAAAATGATCATAGAACTAGAGTTGGAAGGGACCTAAAGGCTAGCTAGGTCAACTCCCCGCCTCATTACCCAGATGAAGAAATTGAGGCCCAGGAAAGGCTGTTGTTGTTATTGTTCATTATTCAGTATTGCTGTTCTGCGTCCAACTTTTTGTGACCCCATTTGGGGTTTTCTTGGCAAAGATACTGCCGTGGTTTGCCATTTCCTTCTCCAACTCGTTTTGCAGATGGGGAAACTGAGGCAAGCAGGGTTAAGTAACTTGCCTAGGGTCGCACAGCTAATAAGTGTCTGAGGCCAAATCTGAACTCAGGTCTTCCTGACTCCAGACCCAGCACTCTATCCACTGTGCCACCTAGCTGCCCCAGGAAGTTGGGGCAGGCCCTAAGAATTTTCCTAAAGTCATGCAGGTAGTTCGAGGCAGAGCTGAGATTTGAACCCAGCTTCTCCGACTCCTGAGCCAATGCATTTTCCGTTGTACCACATTATCTCTCCAAGGAGGAACCTCTCTAAGCAGGAAAAGGAGCAATATTCTTCCACGGGTAGGCCTAGCAACAAGAATCTTTGCAGGAGGAGAAGGGGTCCTGGAAACCAGATTTCATTCCCTCCCTCCCCTACATTAACCTTAAAAATGTTTGGAGTATCAGAATTTTGTCTGATTTACTTGGGCCCCCTTATATTTTGAGGTTAGTCTGAGAGTAGGCATCATCAACCTGGTCAAACTGGGTAGCGCTCTTTCTTCCCTAGTATTCCAGTAAAACCTCCTCAAGGACTGAATGTCCCAAGTTCAGGTCCATTTTACAGAGCCACGTCCTTCCAGAGCTAGAAGGGGGAACTCAGAGGTCATCTGGCCTAACCTGATCATCCTGCAGATTTTTATCCTGCTTCTTTCTTCCACCTCCTTTTGTTGATCAGCTTGCTACCCATTGGTTTGAGAAGGACCACTGGATGAAAGGAAGAGGCAGGATTCTAAATCAGTCCATTTTGGCTTGTGCTTCTCAGAAAGGGTTCTCTGAAGAGGAGTTTGGAATTAAAAGCCAGACTAGGCATTTTTGGCATATTTATCCATTTCCTTTGTCCACGATTTCTCCATCCCTCCCATTTCTATGACTCCCTGAGTTGACTCTCATTTTCTCACCATGATGGCTGAGTTTGGAGACTTTCTAGAGGTGTCCAGGTAGCTGTGTGGTGTTGGTTGCTTTGTATGTGTCAGTTTCAGAAGGAGCAGATGATAAATCTTCATGAGTGTTTTTACTCACCATCCCTGCTCTCAAATCCCTACCCTGCAAATACTTGAAGTGGTATCTCGTTCTCCACCCTTTCCTATTCTATTTTTTTTTTAATTTTATTTTTCTTAATAATATTTTATTTTTTCCAGATACATGTAAAAATAATTTTTAACATTCACTTTTATAAGATTTTGAGTTCCAAATGTTTTTCCCTTCTCTTCCCAAGACAGCGTGCAATCTGATACAGGTTATACGTGTACAATCATATTAAACATGTTTCCACACTAGTCATGTTGTGAAAGAAGGATCAAAACAAAAGGGGAAAACCAGGAGAAAGAAAAAACAACCAAAAAAATAGAAAATAATATGCTTTGATCTGCATTCAGACTCCATAGTTCTTTCTCTGGATGTGGATAGCATTTTCCACCATGAGTCTTTTGGAATTTTCACTTAGATCCCTGTATTGCTGAGAAGAGCTAAGTCTATCAAAGTTGGTCATCGCACAATGTTGCTGTTACTGTGTACAAAATGTTCTCCTGGTTCTACTCACTTCACTCAGCATCAGTTCATGTAAGTCTTTCCAGATTTTTCTGAAATCAGCCTGCTCATCATTTCTTATAGAACAATAGTATTCCATTACATTCATATACCACAACTTGTTCAACCATTTCCCAATTGATGGGCATCCCCTCAATTTCCAATTCTTGGCCACCACAAAAAAAAAAGCTGCTATAAATATCCTATTCTGTTTTTGAAAAGCTATTATTCTTTGCCTGATGAACATCATCAAATATGAGCACTGTACATAAAACAATGAACCCCTTAAGTGGTACTTGCATTATTTTTGAAAGAATATAGCAAATCCAGCATGTTAGTTATCATTCCTGAATTCCCCAAACCTAGCTGTTAGTTTCAAAACTGTCTTGCTTATTTCTTGAATCTCCTGGTATTCTATGTGTTTTCATCTTCCCCCATTCTAAAATCTGTCCCACACCCACACCCATGCACAAATATACAAATACCTAAACCCAGAGCTATGGGAGAAAGGGAAATAAGTGTAGAGTTGGTAGTACTTAAGCTCTCTGCCTCTATCTCTGTCAGTGTCTGTGGGATGATTTAACCCTCAAAAGTAGTAGATCAAAGACCCAACAGGATCATAAATTGGAAACTGGAAGGGACTTAAGAGGTCAGTTAGTCCTAATAACCCCTCAGCAGAAAACTGACTTGCCCAAGGTCACACAGTAAGGTGAGACTTTAATTGTTCTGAAATCTAAAGACACCTGAGCTGTAGTCTCATCTAACTGCAAGACAAAGGAAATTTCACACAAGTCACTTGTTAAGTGCCAGTCACTAGTGCTAGGACCTGGAAACCCCCCCCCCCAAAAACAATTAACACTGCCTTGCCCTCAAGGAACTTAAATTCTAATGGTGGAGACAACACACACATCAGTAATTGTATACAAAGTATTTGGGGGAGAGACTTATGTCGAAGGTGGCATTGGAGCTGAGTGCCAACCAGCAACCAGCACTTGGTGCCAGCAAGAACAGGACTTTCCCTTCTTGATTTTGGATATAATTAGGAGGGTATATCCATCGATGTAGCATCTGAGCACAGGTTTTTACTTTATTTTTTTTTTTTTAGTTTTCAACATTCAGTCTTACGAGATTTTGAGTTCTGAATTTTTTTTCTCCCTCCCTTCCCTCCACCCTGGCCCAAGATGGCAAACAATCTGATATAGGCTATACGTGTACAATCATGTTAGACATATTTCCACATTAGTCATGCTATGAAAGAAGAATCAGAACAAAAGGGAAAAACCACAAGAAAAAAGAGAAAATAATATGCTTCAATCTGTATTCAGTCTCCATAGTTCTTTCTCTTGATGTGGATAACATTTTTCATCATGAGTCATTTGGAATAGTCTTAGATCATTGCATTGCTGAGAAAAGCTAAGTCTATTAAAGTTGATCATTGCACAGTGTTGCTGTTACTGTATACAATGTTCTCCTGGTTCTGCTCACTTTGCTCAGCATCAGTTCATGTAAGTCTTTTCAGGTTTTTCTGAAATCTGCCTTGAGCACGTATTTTTAGTCATACTTAGTAACTGTTGGGACTAGTTTTTTCCTTCATTCAACTAGCCAAGAGAGAGAAAGAAAGAAAGAAAGAAACTTGTGATTTCATTGGTAAAGGCAACTTCTTCCTGTTATAGATTGGTACCTGCTCTTACAGTCCTAGAGAGGCATTTAGAGACATTGAGAAGTCAGTTAAGTGACTTGCCCCAGGTTTGCTTAGCCAGTGTATCTCAAGAGAGAGGTCTTAAATCCAGTTCTTCTGGAATCTGAGGATGTTTTCCTATCCATTATGTCAGGCTGCCTCTCCAGTTGTTGTTATGTCCATGACAGTAAAATTGTCCTCTCTCTCCTGTCACTTCTCTTCTTTCCCTACCTCCTACCCCATTGTAGGGCTTTTTAAATGAGACTTATTAGCTAGAATGCTTTAATTTCAGAGGGTAACCCACCAGAAGTATGGAGTTTTCCTCTGAGACACCTGATAACTAATATTGCTTGGCAAAAGTTTCCTCCCACTGCATAGTTTGCTATAGCCTGAGATTTCTGTGGAGAAGAAGCAGAATAACAGGTTATAAATATGTAAGTGAAGTAAAAAAGGAATCCTTTTTGGTCTCCACAATGCTTTGCTTCTCTGCTCGGAGTGTCACAGCACATTTCAGAAAGATTCCAACCTTAGTATGCTGGGAAGATGGTGAGGATGACATGGACAGACTTGTTAGGGAAGAATCCCATGTAAATTTAATAAGCTAGAGGTTCCCCTAAGATAACATAGCATTTTAAAGATGGTCTTTTTTTTGTTTGTTTGTTTAATAATCTTTTTTTTAAAAATACTAATTTGTTTTTAGTTTTCGACATTGACTTCCATAAGATTTTGAGTTCTAGATTTTCCCCCCATCTCTCCCCTCCCCCCACCCCAAGATGGCATGCAATTTGATTAGGCTGTACATATACATTCATAGGGAACCTATTTTCACATTAGTCACATTGTAAAGAAGAATTAGAACCAATGGGAGAAACCATGAGAAAGAAGAAACAAACAAAAAAAGATCAGATAATGTGCATTCAGACTCCATAGTTCTTTTTCTGGATGTGGACAGAATTTTCCATCATGAGTCCTTTGGAGTTGTCTTGGATTCTTGCATTGTTGAGAGGAGATAAGTCTGTCAAAGTTAGTCATTGCACAATAAAGACCTTCTTTTGATAGAAATCATTGATAGAGTGCTGGAGTCAGGAAGACCTGGGTTCAGATCCTCTCTTTGACATTCATTAGCTGTGTGATCATGGACAAGTTACTTAACTTTTCTGAACCTCAGGGAATTCTAAAAATCATATGCAGTGGAAAGAGTTAGAGGACTTGGGTTCAAATCCTGGCTGTGTTGCTTACTAGTTTTATGACATCAGCAAGTCACTCTTCTGATCTCAGTTTCCTCATCTCAAAAATAAAGGTCATTTACTGTATTAGTTTCTTAAGTTCTTCCATCTCTAAATTCATAGGTAAGTGATAGATTGATTGCAGTCTGAAGTTCTTACACAACACAGTCATAGGTCCTTGATATATTAATGTCCTTGTGGTGATACAGTGGGGTCAGGATGACTTGAGTTCAAATCTAGCCTCAGGTACTTACTAGCTCTATGATTCTGAGCAAGTCACTTAACCTCTGTCTGCCTTGTTTTCCTCATCTGTAAGATGGAGGTCATAACAGCACCTGCCTCCTAGGGTTTTTGTGAGGATCAAATGAGATAATTTTGTAAAACTGCTAAGCACAGTGCCTGACACCGAATAGGTGCTACATAAATGCTTATTGCCTTCCTTTTCCTTGTAATAATGAGTATAATGATGATAAAGTTTAGGCACAGTCTTCATTCTGTGGTGAGTTAAAGAAGAATTTGTTGAGTTGTTTCAGTCATGGTCTTACTCTTTGTTGACCCCATTTGGGGTTTTCTTGGCAAAGATATTGGAGTGTTTTGCCATTTCCTTCTCCAGCTCATTTTACAGATGAGGAAACTGAGGCCAACAATGTTAAATGACTTGCCCAGGGTCACATAGCTAGTAAGTGTCTGAGGCTGAATTTGAATTCAGGTCTCCCTGACTCTAGGCCCAGGCCTCTATCCACTGTACCATGCACCCTTACAAGATAAAATGCTAATTAATCGAAGTTATCTCAGTTCCGTTGGTTAACCCAGGAAGAGAACTCCCAAATCCTAATTTCCATCTTGTATTATAGTTCCTAAGATCATAGATTAGGTCTAGAAGGGACCTTTAGTAGTCATTTATTCCAACCTTCTTATTTTTCACAGACTACCTGACAGACAGATATACAACGAGGCAGATGTTTGCTCAAGTGCTACTTCTAAAACACACTCGCTGTAGGACCTTAGACAAGTTAACCTCTCACTGTTTTAAGCAACCCAGAAGATTACCTTCCAGAGGATTTGCCAGTCTATACTGTTGGAGGGAGTTTCCTCACCTGGATGTTCTATATAGCAATGGAATCACAATCCTGGTCCCTCTCCTACCTTATCTTGTTTTTTGTTTTTCCATCAATTTTTATTTCCCAATATCTATCTCCTGCCTCCCTCTTCCACCTAGAAAGTCATCCCTTATAACAGAGAATATAAACGGAGGGAAGGGGGGGGCGGAGCAGTTCGGCCAATCTAACCAACAGATCAGTCAAATCCCACAATGAGTAACCACAATATTCCCCACCTGATGTCCCTGACTTCTGCAAAGAGGGGGCGGTGCATTCTTAGAGTTTTTCTTCAGGGCCAAGCTTGATCATTACAATTACACAGTGCTTGATTTTTTTAAGAAATTGTCATTTTCCATTTATACCATCGTATACGTTGTGTGTATTTTCCTGATGTTGTATCAGTTCATACAAATCTTCTCATACTTCCCAAGTAGTCTTCATTGTTTCTTAGGGGACAGTAATATCCTGTTACATTCATTAATAACAATTTCCATGCCTCAGGTGATGGGTACCTACTTGGTAATGCTGTTGCTTTTTATAGATGAGGAAGTTGAAGTCCACAGAGGTTCAAAGTGGAAGAGCCTGGGTTTGAACCCAGGTCCTCTGACACTAGGTTGAGAGCTCTGTCACCACACTATGCTCTTTCTCTTCCTCCTGCTATATACGCTCCAAAACCAATATGCTTCTTCCACGGACGTGGCCCCTCATCCCCTTTCTCTTTTTCTGTTGACCAGGAACACGCCTTTGAGAGCAGCCAGAAGTATAAAGAAGGCAAATACATCATTGAACTGGCACACATGATCAAGGACAATGGCTGGGATTGAATGGAGGGAGTCCCCCCCACCCAGTGTCTGAATGAATGCCATCCAACTGAACATTATATCCAAGAGGGGAGAGAGTGACTGAAAGCTTGGTTCCATCCGTTTAGAGGCTTTGGCATCAGGAGCATCCTCCTACCCTATCTCCATCTTTATTGGTGACTGGCCTCTAAATTGCTGTCTCTCTGTTTCTTTGCTTTGTATCTGTTTGTGAGTTGACCCTGGCTTCTCTCTCTGTTCTAGTGTTGGCTAAAAACAACGGATGCACCGAGAACTTGGCAGCATTCTACTTTAAGGAGAGTTCCAGGGACCCCCCCAGAGCAGGCAGCCTTAGCTGCCTTGTATCAGGATAGCAATGGCATGGGGGTGTGAGAAGGGAAGGGAGCCCTGAGTGTCCCAGGGCAGGGGTGGGCATGGGAGGGTGGAGGTAGGAACTGCTGCTCCTTAAAAATCCTGGGAACCTAGGAACCTTGAAACTATCAATTCGTCCAGAAGGACAAAAAGGAGATTTAAAAAAAAATACCTCATGACTGAATTCTCTTTGAAGCTTCTGTTCCTGACATCCAACGATGTGCCAGGTCAGCATGAGAGGAGGGCTTAACTCCTGTGGTTCATGCAGTTGCAGGGGCAGGAGTCTGATTGCCCTGGGCTGGTTTGGGGGCACCCTATGTTAGTAACAGTCAGTGACTGTGGGGAGCTTATGATAGGGTCTGTATGATTTGTTCTCAACAAATATAACTATCAAATAACTATCTACCTATCCTATACCCAGTCCTACTTCAAGTTCTCACTTATGCTCCCCTATCAGGGCAAGTAGAGATCTGCCCTTCACCAAGTATTCAAGATCCTGTGCTCCCTGGCAAGTAAAGAGGCCAGCGGCCTTGACCTGCGACCTAGTAAGTCCTTCAGTTACAGGGACAGCAAGTTGAGAGCTCCAATATCAGCAAGAAAACCGTAGGAAAGCCAGCATAGTTAAAACAACTCCAACTGCCTGACCCATTACCTGACTCATGGCTCTTAGCTGAGCACAATGGATGGGAGTTGGAAAGGGGGAATTTTAGGGGATGAGGGGGGAAAGACATCTCTAGGTATCGAGACCTCCTCCCTACTTCCCCAAGAGATGGGTGGGTAGGAAACCTGCTTCCCAGGAACAGGGATGATTCCCATCCAGAGTTTGATTGGTTTTGATTCCAGCCCCATCTTTTAAGCTGTGGAAGATAAAAGCTTTTGGAGATTATGGTTAACGTGTTCGGCAGGCAGATATTTAAAGCCCCAGTGTTATTTTCCCAGAATTTGAATGGGGAAGAAGTATAGTAATTAACCAAAGTGGCCCAGCAGTGGGGACTGATTCAATTTGATGTCAAACTAGTAGTAACAAATTCTAATCTTACCTTTTCTTTCTTGGAGGGTAGAAACGAAGAGGGGACGTACTTCATGGTATTAGTGGGGGTTGGAGGGGGAAACCCAAGCCAGCCAGGCTCAGGAGTGAAAAAGCTCTGTCTCACATTTAATCTTTCACACTGTGATGTCTGTTCTACAGCAATCCAGCCAGTATCTGGTGTGCTATGTGAGTCCCACTCAAACTGAGTTCATTTCATTTCTCAGGCCTACAATACTCTTTATTTTTCTGATGATCCTATGTATCATTCTCAGCATCTCATTTTCCAAGGAGATTGAACCTGAAAAAACTTAAGTGTCGGTTGTCACAAGTAGTTAATTCAGGAGCATAGGGAAACCCGTGCAATGGAGTGGGCTCTGAAGGCAGCAGATCCAGGGAGCCCTCTGGGATGGAGTCTGTGATGGAAAAAGAACGTGGCTATGGGAGGGCTATGAAGGAGGTGCAATCTCTGGGTTACTGTCAGGTAGCAAGAAAAATTCTGAGTCCATGTGGTTTTGGCACAAGGCTGACCTAGGCCTGGAAGGTCCCACAAAACAGGACTTTTCTTCCTGTTGATTGGCTGGTAAAGGACTTTTCCCTTACAAAACCTAGTTTTTGGTTCTGTTTAAAAAATAATAATAATGATAATAACAACAACCAAAAAAACCTAACAATTGGGGGGAAAAACCCACTGCAAAATCATTTGACCAGTCAGTTCTCAAAACACTCTGGAAGATGAGTAAGAAGGGAAACTGAGGCATAGTTAGATTACTCTGTTGCAGCCTCCTGGAGGAATATTCTTTCTGTTTCTCCTAATCCCCTAGATTGCATCAGAAAATAGCTTCAGTTTTCACATTCCCAGGCTAGCTTCCCAGCCCTGAAATAGCTGGATTCCTACTCCCTCCCTACTGAAATGTGGGCCCTGGGCCCTTTCCTTTATAGATTTGGCCTTCTCCTTAAGGAAAGTTTCACCTGGTTTTTAGAACTAAAAATGAAATGGAAATTTGGCAGATTTGACATGGCAGAATGCATGATGAGTTTGCAGAGAAGATCAGACCCTGGCCCCATCCCCGCTTTTTGCCCTGGGAGAGTTTCCAGGGCTTGCTCTGTGAATGGTGCCTCCTCCTGGTGCCGTGAGTAGCCCTTCTGCAGTATCCCAAAGGTGCATGGCACCAGCGATCTAAAGAAAAGGCTCAGCAGCAGAACAACTAGCCCCCTTCATTAGGTTTCTGTACACGTTGACTAAACCACAAGTGCTTCTTACAACTTTAGCTTCATCCACAGCTTGTTTCATGTCTAGCAGTGTTGGAGACCACAAACAAGAGCTCAGACCTTGTCAAACTTGTGGACTCAATTAGGTCTTTCTCTTTTTGTTTTTTTTTTTTCTCTTAAAATTATCTACTCAGAGCATAACCAAAGACCTCACCCCATGGCCACTGGTAGGTTCAGCCAACTGGGAGCTCGTGTGGGCGTGGCTCGGAGGGTGGGAGGAGAGAGGAAGGGAGGGAAGGGGGGGTAGTTCTTTACCTCAGCCAGCAGCTGCCTTCATTTGGGACTGAAAAACCATTAGCAGAATCTCCAGTTTCAGCTCACTATGGCTCCACCTTTGGATTGAGCTGAGACCCTGTGCGTTGGGGCCTATAGGCTCTGTGGGCTGCCCCTGGCACCAGCCTTGAAGCTGGACGCCAGTGGCTTGAGTTGGTTGGAGCAAAGCAGCTGCAGGCCAGCTTGATGAACACAGGTGTCCATCAGGGTACTACATCCATGCTTAGACATGGCAAGGTCAGTCTGTGCTGGTAGGATCAGCGTGCACAAAGGAAGGATCCCCCTTTCAGCAAATTTTCAAAGGGTAATATATATATATAGAAGAAGAAAAAAAACATTCTCTTGTGAAATATACTTTTGTAAATAATATTTAATTTTTTTAAATAATATATTTGGTGCTGTTTTCTCAGAGCCCCTGAGAGCACTTTTATTTTTGTTTTAAAATTTTACTGTTTCCTCTGCATTTTTTGAAGTATGTTTTAAGGGAAACATATATACTTTTTTTTTTCTAAGTCTGTCATTTAGTCTAGGGAAGGCAAGAAAGCTTTGCTTTTGCCTTTTCCTGGTAGAAGTGACATATAGTGAATCATTAGGTTGAACTGAAATGTTTTTCTTGCACCAGTATTGGCTAGAAAAAAAAAATTGAGGTGAAGTGATGTTAGTTGTGGCTTCCTCTCATTGGAAGACTTCCTCTCATTGGAAGGCCTTTAGGTCTATTGTTTTTAACTGTGCATTTTTTAAAGAACATTTTCCAATGGCTCCTGCTTTTCTTTTTACAGGGGACATTATGTAAAAGTTTACACACCTCTTGCAACAAGGCTTTTCTTTTCCTCCTCCCCCACCTTTGTGTTGTTATGGGCTTTTTTTTTTTTTTAATTTTAATTTTGTTTGCACTCTGTCTCTAAGTGGACCAACAGCACAAAGCCATAGAGAATGCATCTTACCATGCCATGTACAGGCAAGGCTGTTTGCAGTGCCGGCTCTCTGGTGCACCCTCCCCATCTTCTCTGTGGCACAACTTGGATGAACTACAAATGAATCCTGTCGTCCTTGTGGAGATCTAAGAGTGAAACCTCTTGTATGTTTTCTCTTTGCTAACGTGAGCGTGTTAATCGAGTATTCTGCGGCTCCCAAGTGTTTTAGAAGAAGCCTCAGCATAAACAGGAACTCGTGTTGGTTGAATAGACATGAAATGTACACATGCCTGTAGGCAAATGAATTTGTGAGGTCAGAATCCCTCAGGGGTCAAGAAGAGGCCTGGGAAATCAAATCCTGGAAAACAATCAACTTAGATGTTTTTTTAAGTCAGTCCAAAAATGAAAAATCACTATGGGGTGGGGGTGGGGGTTGTGGTGGGGAGGGAGGAAGAGATATTTAATTTTCAAATTAAAATGTATAAAATAATCTGTGGCAAGATAAAGATACAAAGAATAAGATGTAAGCTATCCTCAACATTACCAAATTCTTAATGCCCCTTATGATTTTGTATAAAATTTTGGTAAGAAAGTGGGAGCAAATTCCCTTTTTTTTCCATTTTGCGAAGACTATCTTTTCAATACCAGTCTGTCTAATGATGCTTGTGTTTACAAACCGTATTTGTTGGGTTTTTGGGGGTGGTTTTTTGGGGCATATTTTTTCAGGTCACTTTGCTTCAACAACAAAGGCAATTGTTTTTCAATAATTTGTCTTTACCTTTTTTTCCTGTATTTGTACATAGTGATTCAGTATTAGAAGAAAGTGCATTGTTTTCTCTCATTTCCAATCTGTGTTGGTGCTCATTTGAGAAAATAAAGTTTTCAAATATTCTGAGAGTGTTGGCCTTGTCTATTCCGACACTAATCCCCTCATCCTTTTAATAAAGGGCCCAGTTTAATTCATCTTGACATGTGAGGCAAATCAATCTAGATTTAGAAGGCAACTCTCCGGGGATCAAGTTTCCTGCTTTGCAGGGATGAGGGGTGGATTGGGGCAGGGAGAGATCACCCTTGGTATCACCACCATTTTAAATGGAACTGAGGACCATAGAATTGACTTATCCAAGGTCATACATCTAGTAAATGGCTGGCAGGGAGGAGCTGGAGTGGCAAGATAGAGCTCAGATTTCCTGCGAATGTCCCTTCCTTTATACAGTCATACATCCCCCTGTCCAACATTACCAATGGGTTTCCTGAAAATACATCTTTAAGTGAAGCAATGTTAAAGGAGGCAGTTAATACCATGGGATCGGTGCTCAGAGGATTGGAGCTGAAGCTGCCTATGTGTAGGGTGTGATAGAGGGACCAGGGGAGCAGGGCCAAGTAAGCCTAATGCTATTAACAAGGGGCTTCAAGGCACTGCCTGGGCATCTGGGTATAAATGATATTGAGGACATAGACTGGAGTCAAAGTTATATGAGCTATGTATGCCTGTAGGATTCTGTCTCCTGATGGTTGGCCATTTCCCAAGTTCATGGACTCAATATACAAGGGGTCTGTGGCACCTCACCTATCCCCCCACACACCCCCCTGCCAGGTTAAGAACTGCTCTAAAACAATTCCTGACCTCCTTTCCTAAACCGTAAATAGTGGGTATTACTCAAACCAAGACACTGGCATTGGATGTAGAGAATGCACCAAAAATGCATGAGATTTTATTTTTTAGCTGACTCCGCCCCCAAATCATCTTCCCCTTTGTGTTCCATCTCTTGATGGAAACAAGATGGAAAGAATTGTTCCAGGGAGAACGTGATATTTGTATGTTGTGCCCAGGAAGGGAAGGGCCTAGAACCAGAGGGGTCCCAATGAATGTGCTCAGGAGGGGATGGAACTTTGATTAGCTGACTGCTCCCCTCAGTGCCTGAAGCCATCAGCAGCCCCACAAGCTCTCTCCTGCTGGTCCTTTGCCAGCCAGTGCCTTCTGATTGATGTTATCTCCAGAATCGGCAGTTCACATCAAGGCTAAGTCTTGTTGAAACAGACTTGACAGGCTTGCAGTGTGCATATGGGGATGGGGAATAATTTAACCCCTAGAGGACTATGGGTGCCCAGTACATTTTCTATGCCCAGTGTTCTGAGTTCCTTCTAGTGTCTTGGTATTAGTTAGATCCACTATTCAGGGTTTAGGACAGGAGTAAGGAAGGGATTGTTTTAGAGCACAGGTCCTTAATGGGGGGAAGGAGAGTAACAGACCCTTTTGCATGTTGACTTCAGGGAGTCCATGAACTTGGGAAGTTAAATCTTTAACTGAAATTTAGCATTTATTGGGGCAGCTAGGTGGCGTAGTGGATAGAGCATTGGCCCTGGAGTCAGGAGAACCTGAGTTTAAATCCAGCCTCAGACACTCACTAGCTGTGTGACTCTGGGCAAGTCACTTAACCCCAGTTGCCACATAGAAAAAAAAATTGGCATTGACTGCAATTACAAATTGAAAAAAAACAAACAATATTCTGAGAAGTCCACAGCTTTTACCAGACTATTAGAAGGATCCATGACATTAAAAAAAATTGGTTGTAAGCATTTACATCCTTATTTCTCTCTGATGTGTCAGTATCACCTGGATGCCCCACTGAAGACACTAGGCCCTAACAGATGCAGTGTCTAATGTATTTAAGCTTTGAGAAGAAACTGTCTTTCACTCTGCAAAGCATTAAACCAAGGCTTTTTGTTGAACAAAAGCAGGTGACTTGGTCTAAATGAGTATTTTCTAACCAATGGCCCATATTCTGGCACTGGGCCATGGCAAATTTTTGTTGATTTACAAAATCTTTAGTCCCAAAGGGCCTTACTTCTTAAAACCTATGAATTTAAGGACACTGACCCAGCTTCCCTGAGACTATTTTCCCAGGCCCACCTCTCTGAGGGCAGTGGTGCAGTGGATAGAGCTCTGAGCCTGGAGTCAGGAAGACTTGAATTCAAATGTGACCTCAAGACACTTACTAGCTGACTGATCCTGGGCAAGTCACTTAATCCTGTTTGCCTCAGTTTCCTCTTCTCTAATACGAGCTAGAAAAGGAAATGGCAAACCACTCCAAGATTTTTGCCAAAAAAAAACCCCAAATGGGGTCACAAAGAATTAGACAAGACTGAAGAACAAATACCTCTCTGAAACTACAGAGGACGCTATCCAAGGTAAAGATGTTGAATAATTTACTAGTCCACAGTGTAATGGTTTTTAAGAGACTTCAAGATTGTAGATTATGAGCTAGAAGGGGTCTGAGGTCATCCAATCCCTTTTCTCCAGTTGATGAGGAAGCTGAAGCCTGGGGGTTGTAAGGTGACTTGCCCTAGGTCACACTGGTACTGAGGGGCAGAAGGAGGCTTTAAAACTCAGGTTCTCCGACTCCAGAGCCAGTGCCCAGCTAATTTGGACCAGGTAACACTGGTCCAGGTAGAAAGGTGAGTTTCAGAAATAAGATACTGCCTATAGAAAAAAAAACCTGATGTTGTGAAAAGGTCCCTATATATAACTAACCCAAATCTCAGTTCAGAATAAATAAGATTAGGGAAAGATTCTTCTCAGTCACCTTTTGCTGTTTTGTCTTAAATAACCTCCCCTGGACCTAATCTGGTCATTAAAGCTTTCTGTTTCTGGTTCTCAAGCACATCCCTGGAAATGATACATTAGTCTAAATAGCATGAAAAGGCTCATGCTAATATCTTACTGTGGTACGTTGTATTGTGTGGGAAACAGTGATATGACAAGCCACCTGCCTAACCCCCCACACCCCCGAAATGATTTTAAGATGAATTTAGGATGAAGAGGGATAATACCCAGGACAAGGAGCTGATAGTCCCATTGTATTCTGCTCATGTCAGGTCACATCTGTTGAGTTTTGTGTTTGGTCCCTGACACCATATTTTAGACATTGACAAGCTAAAAATCATCCAAAGGAAGGCTACCAGAAGAGTGAAGGCCCTCAAGGTCATACCCTGTGAGGAGTGCCTGAGAGAATTGAGGAGATTTATTTGGATAAATGTCAGAGGAAATGTGAGAGCTGTCTTCAGAGTATTTGGAAGGCCATCAAGCGAAAGTCGGATTAGATTAGTGCTACTTGGTTCCAGAACACAAAACTGGGAGCAATGAGTGAAAGTTGGAAAAGGAGATATAGGCCTGATGGTAGGAAAAAAAAATCCTAACAATTGTAGTGTTCCAAAGGGGGTTTCCTCAGGAGTTAGTGAAAAGACCTTCATCACTGGAGGTCTTCAGGGTCAGGTTGGAAGGGTTGAACTGGATGACCCCTTCCAGCTCTGAGATGCTATAAAAACCAATGTTAATTTAGAGAACTGGTCTTTGTTTAGAAAATTCCTGTAATGTCTGCCAAGCCCTCATTTTGGGCATGAAATGAGTTTTTTTCTGTCCTCCCTACCCTATCCCTCCTATTGTGAACCATGCTTCAGTCAACTCTTCCATATCCTGTTGTAAGTTGGTCATCTGCTTTAGGGATTACGTGTCCTGTGAATTATTTCTGGTTAGTGTTCTGACATTTGTCCCTTGAAGAAGTGCCTGTTATTAGTCCATTCTGGCTTGTCTGTTTCAGATAAAAGCCATGATGACAAATGTGTGCTTGGGCAATACCAACCAATCTCAAATAAGCACTTCTCCCTTCCATCTCTCTCCCAGAGTGGACTTTCGGTCTACGGTGAACTTTAGGAAGATAAGCCATCTTTGCCAAGAGTGATTCTAATCCACCTACTCCTTTTGCTGACCTTGTTAATCCTGGGCTAGCGTCACTCAACTCTTTCCCAGGTTGTCCACCTTAACTGCTTAGCATGGCCAAGGAGTGCTAATTATTAGCCTTAATTAATTGATTAGGAAAGGAAACTACCGCTTAAAAATCATAGACTGTATTGAGCTTGGGGGATAATCTGATATTTTGGATTACCTATGTTCCTCTTCCATCAATGTGAGCATTAAATATATGTAGAATTGTTGAAAAGATGGCTCAGCTGAGAAACAACAACTTGTCTTTGTCTGGTTTAACAGTTTGAGTGAGGAAGGTTTGGGCATGATATAGGCTATATGCCATGACTCTCCCACTTACCTGTGTGACCCAGGGCAAGTCACTTAACGTTGTCTGGGTCTCTCTTTCCTCATTCATCAAATGAAGAGGTTGGAGTAGATGGCCTTGAAGTTCATAAACCTATCCTGGCCTCAGATTACTCATTTGTCAAATGATCAGGTTGGACTAGATAACCCGTGCAACCGTCCAACTAAATCCATGCCCCTAACATCCTTCATAAGCAATTGGTCACAATGCCAGTAACCAATTACTTTTTAAAAAGATTCAGCCATCGGACATTTTTGAGCTCATTGAGACGTGGTTTTTTGGTTTGTTTGTTTGTTTTTTTATTTTAGTGGAATGAGGGATGGATCTGAGTCCAGAAAAGACCCAGGTTTGAATCTTACTTCCAACACTTGCTGGCTATGTGACTGGGGGCTTGTTATTAAGAGCTCACATTTTAAGGTTTCCTCATGACAACCCTGGGAGGTAGATAGTGAATGGTTAGAATACTGGTCCTCACATCAGGAAAACCTGAGTTCAAAGCTAGCTTCTGACACTAGCTGTGTGACCCTAAGCAAGTCACTTAACCTCTGCCTGCCTCATTTTTTTCAGCTATAAAATGGGGATAGTAATAGCACCTTCCTCCCAGATCTGTTGTGAAGATCAAATGAAATAATATTTATAAAACACTTAGTATAGGACCTGGTTCATAGTAGGTACTTAAGAATTTCTCGTTTTTTTTTCTGGCCTTTTACAGTTGAGAAAATGGAGATGTTAACCTGCCTTACATGGTTGTAGTGAGTTTCTGGTGAGATTATGGATGTAAAACACATTGAAAACTTTAAAAACACTAGAAATGTTGGCTAGAATTATTATATACTATCTAGTCAATTTCCTAGGGGAATGAATTCCAGGGGGTAAAAAGTCAGTAGAACTTAGGACACAGGGTAGCTTAAACTATGTTCCCTTGTAAATTATTCTCCCTGACCTTCAGCTCGCTAGACACATCTCCTAAGTTCATCCCTGTGGGTGGCCCCAGCAAGCAGCTGAGAAATGGTGAGTGAATTCTCAAGAGCAAACCTTTTTCACATAGGGCAGTTGCCTTCTCCCAGGAGCAATCAATCACCATACCTGGATTGGGAAGCCAAGGTCTCAAATGGCTGGTGTCCCACGGACAGCTCACCCAGTTCAACAGAGCCTATTTTTTTTTTTTTTTTGAGTCAGGGAAGGAGACATTAATTGATAATTAGCTCACGTTTTTAGAGTGCTTTATGCTTTACAAAGCATTTCCCTTACAACCATATTGTCAGGAAGGAAGTAAAAATATTATTAACCCCATTCTACAGATGAAAAAGCAAAAGCTCAGAGAGGTTAAGGTACTTACCTAGGGTTACCCAGCCAGTAATATCTGAGCTAGCTTCAAACCCATGTCTTCTGACTCTAAAAGCATTGCATCTTCCACTGTTCTTTAGGATCATAGATGTAGAGTTAGAAGGGACCTGAGAGGCCTTTAAAGGTCAACCTCTTCATTTTGCAGATGAGGAAACTAAGGCTGAGAAAGTTGAAGTGACTTGCCCAGGATTACACAGCAAGTAAATGTCTGAGGTGGGATTTGAACCCAGGTCTCCCTAACTCTATCCACCAAAGCCCACTTCCTCTTAAATCTGAGTTTTGTTTTTGGAGATGGGGAGAAGGAGTGCTCATCTTCTTTATCACTTTTATAAATGCGCATCAGAAACAACTCATGACTATTTTGGTCTCTCACATTTAATTCTGCTGAGTGAAATAGATATCTTGAACTTTCAAATATTGGAAAGACTTTCTGTTCTATTAAAAAACTATGGGCCTAAAAGCATCTATCCAGGCATAGCTCTGTATCATCAGAGAAAAATGCCTTCTCTCCTCCTCTAGGGAAGCATTTGCCCTCATACAATTGCCCACAAAGAAGGGCTTTCGTTTTGGTGTCTTTTTGGTTATAATAACAAGGCTGGACCTAAAAGTTCTGTTTTTTACAAAAAAAATTTACTTTGAAATTTGAAGGTGAATTTTTTTTTTAGAATATTCTGATATTCATGGGTTATTTTGTTGTTTGTTTTTTGGCAAGGAGTAAAGAGGGTACTGTGCCCTCCCTGCTGTTGTTAAAAAAACATGCAAGCATTAAGGTGACCTCTCCATTACCTATGGAGTGAAATGCAAACTCCTCAGTCCTCATTCAAGGCTATCCACAAATCTGGTTCCCATTGATCTTTCCAGCCTTATTTCTCACTACATTCTTTAATTCAGTCTATATTCTAGTCAAATTAGAGAGTTGGAAAGCCAAAGCTACTAGCCAATAGCTCTAACAAGGATATCGGTCTCCTAGGCTCATTGGCACAGTGGTGGGAGCCCTGGGCCTGGAGTCAAAAGATCTCAGTTCAAATTCAGCCTCAGACCATTACTAGCTGTATGAGTATTTGTACCCTCTGGTACTGTTTGTATTCCAAGAGAAGTGATATGCATTGGGCTGCACTACAAACTTGAGGTCTTAGGCACAAAAACATTGAAGGATCTAGGCAATAATAACCAAGTTATGAGGTCAACAAGAGTAATATTATTCACCATACCTTGTGCTCTATTCTCTCAGTTGTGACTGTGTTAAAGGTTGTGGGAGTCTAAAACTAGCAAGGTTTTAGAAATTAAAATCTACCACTGATCATTAATTTGAGTCTTATCTAGTTTAAGATATAGTACTCACTATGAAAATAATGTTAATGATTTAACCTAAATTGATGAACCAAGAAATTAAGTGCTAAGGCATTTAAATTACCTTTTAACTCTTTGTTAACTCTTCAGCTTTGTCGAAAGGTTGCCAATCTCCTCATGGTTGTATAGGTTCTTAGAGGTCATCTCATCCAACCCTTTTATTTCACGTGTGAGGAAACTGAAACCCAGAGAGGGGAAATCCAAAGTAAGACAGCTGGTTAATGACAGCTAGGACTAGAATCTAGGTTGTCTAATCTCTCAGTCTGGTCCATTTCTAGCCAAGGAGAGAAGAAAAGAACCTTTATCATGAGAGAAGAGGCAAGGTGAGCAGTTGCCAAGATGGACCTGAATGTCAAGGATCCATTTGAGCTCCATGTTAACTACCTTTCATTCATAGGATTTAGAGCTAAGAAGGCACCTTGAGGTAATGTAGTCCAATTCATTTAACAGAAGAGGAAACTGCAGCCCAGATGGGTAGCAAAGGCAAGATTAATATGTAGGTCTTTTAACCCCAAATTCAATGCTCTTTCCACTAAATCATGCTACCTCTCTTAAGTCTATACCCAGGAAAATGCATGTCCCACAAGCCTGGGTCTGGTGCACAGCCTGAATAGGGTTGATTGACTAGGTGAAATTCTTTCAGGTACATTCACTGGCAGGACTCCCCTGGGGTGTGTGCCTGTACCTCTAAACTGTTTCTGCAGTGTGGGTCATGCAGATTTAGCAGGAGCAACTCAGCCAAGCTCAGGGTTGTTTTATTTATGGTTTTAATAATGGAGTCTTGGGGGGTAGGGAGGGGGAGGAGAGGGAGGGAAGGAATTTCATTACATATTCCCAGAAGCCAAAATGTAGCTTCAGAATGTTTATTAAATTTATGACTGTTTATGGTTTGTCCTAAACTTATTCTTTAAAACTACCTTAATAAATATAGTTTAAATGTCCCTTCGCAAAGGGGACAGAATAATCTGAATTATTGTTTGGAAGCTCTATTTGGTACGTTCTATAGTCAAGCCCAACACATTGTGGGAAATTGAGGCTAGGCAAGGGGGAAGCCTCAAAGCTGGGGTCCCAAAGGTTAGGGAGATGACACAGGAGGATGAGAGGGGTAGGAGGAGGCATCTTTCTGAGCTTCAGTTTCCTCCTTTGTGATAACAATAACAATAACTCCCCTACTAAATCTCTACTCTGCTACATCAAAGCTTAGAGACCCTGCTTTTCTTAGAGGTTTGGCCCATGCTTTGGCAAGTGCTGCCAACCTCAGGAAAGGTTCAAGTTCAGGCCCTGATAATGGCTTCTGTGTGTATCTGTCATTCTGTGTGTATGGTCATGACAGACCAGCCTAGCCAACTGCAAAGAGGCTAATCACTAGATAACTTGTAATTGCGTGGATTTTTTTTTCAACCATAACAACTCATAAAGACTTTCTCCTAAGATGTGAAAAGAGTTGCAGTTAGCATTCGGATGAATAAAAAATGAATTCACTCCAAGGAGTACTCATACCAAAGCAACTACATGTTATGGAAAATTCAATTCAATGAACATTTTAAAAGTGCCTGTGATGTGTTAGGCACTGTGCTGGATATACAAAGACAAAGATGAAAGTTCCTGCCCCCAAGGAATTTACATTCTATTGGGGAAGGAGGGAGGATAAATAGGGAAATATAGAATATGTACAAAAAGAACATAAAGCTATTGGAGGAGCCCTAACTGGGGGCCTCAGGAAAGTCTTTTTGTTTTCTTAGGAGGTTACACTTGAGCTGAGCCTTGAAGGAAACTAGGAATCCCAAGAGGCAAAGTTGAGGAGGGAGGCATTCTAGATATTGGGAGAGCGACCGTGCAATCAAAGAGGCAGACAGTGGAATGTCATGTATAGGGGGAAAGCAAGTAAGCTAGTTTGGTTGGAAGATAGAGTATATGATGCAAGAGTAGTATGAAATCAGTCTGAAAGATAGATTGAGACCAGAATGTGAGGGGTGATAAATGGCAAACAGAGAGATTGTATTTGATCCTAGAAGCAATAGGGATCCAATAAAGTTTATCAAGCAGGGGAATGACATGGCCAGACCTGTGCTTAGGAATAATATTTTGGCAGTTGTGTGAAGGAAGGATTGGAGAAGGAAGAGATTTAATGCAAGGAGAGCAATTAAGAGCAGCAGGACAGGTGAGAGATGATAGGGACCTGAATCAGGGTGTTGGCTGTGTGGGTAGAAAGAAGGGGATAGATATGAAAAATGCTGTGGAGATAAAAGCTTTGACCTGGCAACTGATTGGATTTGGGGGTGGGATTTGGGGGAGGGGGAGGCTTACTCAGATGGTGTGAACCTGGGTGACTAGAAAGATGATGGTTCCCTTTGCAGAAATGGGGACGTTAGGAAGAGAAATGAGTTTAAAGGACCATCAATCAATCAACAAGCATTTATTAAACATCTATGATATGTCTAAATTCTAGAGATTCAAAGATGAAAGTGAATCAGTTCTTAGTGTAAAGAAGTTTACATTCTAATGCATATGTGTGTGTGTGCGTATGTGTGTATTTCCTCCCCTTTCTCTCCTCCCCCTCCATATTCCTCTAGACTCCATTATAATTATTATTATTTTTGGTGAGGGCAATTAGGGTTAAGTGACTTGTCCAGAGTCACACAGCTAGTGAGTGTTGTGTATCTGAGGTCAGATTTGAACTCAGGTCCTCCTGACTCCAGGGCCGGTGCTGTATTCACTGCACCACCTAGCTGCCCCTCAAGGCTCCATTATTAAAACCACAAATAAATATATGTGCATCTCTCAATCTCTCTTTCTCTCTCTCTCTCTCTTTCTCTCTCCCTATATATATGTGTGTGTGTGTGTATTTATGTATATATATATCCATATACAAAATGCATACAAAGCATATTCAAGGTAACCTTGTGTAGGAAGGCATTAGCATCTGGGGAAACCAAGAAAGGCCTCCTGCAGAAGATGCCACCTGAGCTGAGTCTCGGAGGAAAGTCAGGATTTTAAGAGGCAGAGTTGAAGACGGAGAACATTCCACGCGTGGCAGATGGCCAGTGTAAAGGCAAGCGTTGAGACAGGAGATGGAGCACAGTGTGTGAGAAACAGCAAGAAGGTGAGTTCACCTGGTCACCTGATATGTGTGGAGATGAGTAGTGTACGATGAGACAGGAAGGGTAAGATGAAGTCAGCTTGTGAAGAGCTGTAAATGCAAAACAGATCCTGAAGATAATAGGGAACCTCTAGCGTTTATTGAGTGGAGCAAGGCGGGATATGGCAAGACCTGTGCTTTAGGAAAATCACTTGGGCAGCTGAGTAGAGGATGAATTGGAGGGAAGAGAGGCTTGACTTGGGGAAGACATTTAGGAAGCTGTTGTAACAGTCCAGGAGGTGGTAATGAGGGCCTGAACTAAGGTGGTGACTGTGTGAGTGGAGAGAAGAAGATGTAAGCAAAATATGTGGAGATGAAAACGACAAGATTTGGCAACTGGGTGGGTATGTGGAGTGAGGGAGAGTGAAGAACTGAGGATGACTGAACTTGGGTAACCAGAGAGGTGGTGGAGACCTTAATAAAAATAAAAAAGTTTGGGAGAAGAGCGGAAGAAAAGGGAATAAGCATTTATTAAGCACCTACTAATGTGTCAGGCACTGTACTAAACACTTGGCAAATATCTCATTTTATTCTTTTTATTCTTTTTTTTTTTTTTTTTTTTTTGCTTTTTTGGTGAGGCAATCAGGGTTAAGTGACTTGCCCAGGGTCACACAGCTAGTAAGTGTCAAGTGTCTGAGACTGGATTTGAACTCAGGTCCTCTTGATTCCAAGGCCAGAGCTCTATCTATATCTACTGTGCCACCTAGCTGCTCCTTATCTCATTTTATTCTTACAACAACCCTGGAAAGTATGTGTTATTATTATCCTTATTTTACAGTTGAGGAAACTGAGTCAGACAGCAGTTAAGTGACTTGCCCAGGATCATGCAGCTAGTAAGTGTCTGTGGTCAAATTTGAAAAATAGAAAAGTTGTTCCATGGAACAGATTACATATACAAAACCCAGGAGCAGTTGAACATAGTAGCATAGTATTATTCAATAAAATTCTGGGGTAAGGACTCATCATGTGACAATAATTTATGGGAAAACTGGAAAGTAGTCTGGGAGGAATTAGGCTTACACCAATATCTCACACCATCATATCACAAAAAGCTCTAAATTGACATGTGACCCAGATGTAAAAGGTCTTATTATCATGTTAGAGGAGAACAAAAGGATATATCTTTCACAACTCTGAATAGGAACAAGGTTCTTAACCAAATAAGGGATGGAGATGATTATAAAAGATAAAATGGACAATGTTGGTTATACAAAATTGAAAAAGTTTTGCACAAACCAAATTAATGTACTTTGAATTAGAAAAGAAATAGTTAAATGGAAAGAAAAATAAGTGAAACAACTTCTTTTAAATAAATGTCTGCTATCTAAGATATACTGGGAATTGATACAAATATATAAGAATAAGAGTCATTCCCCAATAGGTAAGTGGTCAAGGCATATGAATGAGCAAGCTCTCAAAAGAAATGCAAATTATTGACAACCATATGAAAAAAAATGCTGCAAATCACTAATCATAAGAAAAATGTGAATTAAAGTAACTTCAAGGTTCCTCATACCCATCAGATTGGTAAACTAGACCAAAAAAAATGATAATCATTGGAGGGGCTATGGAAAGAGAGACACGTTAGCATACCATGAATAAGTCAAACCATTTTAGGAAGTGGTTTGGAAATATTCCCCCAAAGACACTAAATTGAGCAAACAACTTTGACCCAGTGATATCACTACTAGTCATATTCACCCAAAGAAACACAGAAGGAAAGGACCCAGATGTACAGAAATATTAGGTAGCATTTTTGTAACACTTTAAGGTTTGCAAAGCACTTTCCAAATATGATCTCATTTGATCCTCACAACAACCCTGTGAGTCAGGCACTAAAAACATTGATAGCCACACATTTTGTTGTTGAAAAGAGTTGAAAATAAAGTCGGTGCCCATTTATTGGGGAATGTCTGATAAACTATGGTATGTCAATGTAATAAAATATTACTGCTGCATAAGAAATGTCGAAAGGGATGCATTCAGACATGGCTTCGACTTTTATGGACTGACACAGATTGAAGTGAGCAGAGCCAAGAAGACAATTTGTGCCATGACTACCATATTGAAAAGGAGAGCAACTTTGATGGACTTTAGAACTTTGATCAATGCCTTGGTCAACCATGCTTTGAGATGGACTGATTAGGAAGCATCCTTCCTACCTGTTGGCAGAGACACTATACAGCTGTCCCTTCCACATCATGGGAGTTAGGAGTGAGGCATGCCTGTGATCTGGAAAATCTATGCAAAATTTTTTGGCCCTCCCTTCATACCAGAGAAGTCTGAATTTTTTTTTCTTTTATGGGGCATTTACAGTACCTTATTGTGAAATTTAGGTTAAGTATTTGGTCATAGGCTATCTGTAGGTCAATGTTAAGTAAAAATATTGTGGCTTCCGCAGAACTCCTTCCAAATTCTCATTTACAGTAATTTCTTATGCTGATCTGTGATATATATATATATATATATATATATTTATATATATATTTTTAGGCAATTGGGGTTAAGTGACTTGCCCAGGGTCACCCAGCTAGTAAGTGTCAAATGTTTGGTCTGAGGCCAGATTTGAACTCAGGTCCTCCTGACTTCTGGGCTGGTACTCTATCCACTGTGCCGCCTAGCTGCCCCCTGATCTGTGATATATTGAAACCATGATGGGGAAAGTCACAGCGTGAAAGGGACATGTGTAGGATGAGACATACTTTTTCAGACATGACCAATGTTTGAATTTGTTTTGCTTGACTATCTAAACGTATTTGTTGCAAGGGGCAGACTTATTTAGGGAAGGAGAAGGTAGAGATTTGAAGGGCAGAGAGTAGTTACAGTGATGCAAAAGAAAAAAAAAGTGTTAATGACACATTAAAAAAAGACATACAGAGGGTGGAAGAAAGTTCAGAAGGACGGCAGTTAGTTGGTGCAGTGGATAGAGCAACAGCCCAGAAGTCAGGAGGACCTGATATCAAATCTGGCTTTAGACCAAACACTTGATACTTACTAGCTGTGTGATCCTGGACAAGTCACTTTACCCCAATTGCCTAAAAACAAAAACAAAAACAAACAACAAAAAAAAGAAAGTTCAGAAGGGGATACAGATGGGTAGAACAGTGTTGGTATCATGTTAAATTTCATATATATTATTAAAAATCCAAACTACTTAATAAAGATTCATAACTTCATATAAAATTTTCTTTGTTTTCCTTTGTATATGGAAATGTTCGTGTTCGTTGATGTTTGTCAGATTCAGAATAAAAACTAAATAGGTAAATAATTGGCAGGAGGAGGGTAACAAGGTCCAGATCTCTCGTCCTGTCATGATGGATCTCAAACTGGGGAGCTGTCACAATTAGCTATTCACAGAGCAACCTACAAGACTAGAAGTATCCAGGAAATTTCCCTTCTCTGGCTAGAATGCTAGATTTCAGGAATATGCTGCCTAGGAACTCAAAATACCCACTTCCTCAACAGCGATTAAGTTCAGGAGCATCATCCATGACCCCCCTTCTTGGGCCAAGTGGACTAGCATGTCAGATTCTGCCATGTGCTTCTGCAGGAAATCTATCAGTGCCTCAACTACTAACATGGACTGGAAAAGTCCACTGGAAAAGGCACATTCCTTGCAGGCCATGATTCTGTGAGAGCAGTCATTTCTCCAGGAACATGAATTGCAAATGACTTTGATATCCAAAGGGGGAAATTTGGGGAACCTGTTTTATACCTCACACTGAGAAATAAACAGGAAAAGCAGCAATTTTGCCAAACAGACCAACCAGAAACATTTGGCACCAGAGAGCGTTCCCCTGGGGCAAGAGGATGACGGAGAGACATCTTGAAGTGGTAGAAAGAACATTGAATTGTGAATCAGGAGTCTAAGGTTCTGGTCCTGGTTCGGTCCCTAACTCATTTTTTGACCTTGGCCAAATCATTTCACCTCTTTTGCATCTGTTTCCTCTTTTTTAACATGAGATCAGACTTGGCTTCCAGGGCCCCCAACTCTGGTTCTAAGTGAGGCTAGAAGGATGGAGATGGAAAAAGAGCATCAACAGATAAGAGTTCTCAGTGCCACCTGGGAAAAACTGCCCTTACCTCAGAGAGCTTCCTAACTGAGCATCTAGCCAAGAAATTACACCCAATAGGCACCAAATTTTTTTGGTTACTTTTGCTATTTTCCTATACTCTATGATAATAATTTTTGTTTAGGTGATTAGTCATGTCTAATTCTTCATGACCCCATTTGGAGTTTTCATAGCAAAGATACTGGAGTGCTTTGCCATTTCCTTCTCCAACTCATTTTACAGATAAGGAAACTGAGGCAAAAAAGGTTAAGTGACTTGCCCAGGGTCACATGGCTAGTAAGTGTCTGAGGCCAGATTTGAACTCGGGTCCTCCTGACTCCAGGGCAGGTTCTCTATCCACTGTGCCATTTATATGATAATATAGATTTCCCCAAACTGTTATTGATTCTATGATTCCAAATTGTGTCTTCTGGGATCATGGCTCTCAATAACCTCTGATTTCAATCAGAGTTGGAAAAGACCTTAGACGATATCTAATCCAGTCGCCTTACTTTACAGATGGGGAAACTGAGACTCAAAGAAATGAAGTGATTACTTTGCCAATTGGCATAGAGCTAACAAATAGTAGAGGACTTGAATCTTGCTCTTCTTGACTCCAAGTCAAGATAAAATGAGATAATATTTGTAAAGTGCTTGGCACATTGCCTGACACATAGCAGGCACTTAATAAATGCTTGTTCCCTCCCTTTCCCATTCCAAGTACAGCACTTTAGCCACTATACCAGAGAGCTACAATGGTTCCTTCAGATTTGAGTGCAGGGGAAAATCCCCTTCTCCCCTTTAATTTTTTCTTTGCTTCCAAATTGGAAGCAACAGTAGCTTACATTCCTAATGTGCTTCCAGGAATGCAAAGCGATTTCTCCAAAAAATCTCTGTGAGAAGGAATACAAAAATTATTATCCCCATTTTATAAGTGAGGAAACTGAGGCCCAGAGATGTAAAGTGACTTGGTGATGGTCACATAACTGGTAAGTATTAGAGCCAGGTCTGGAATCCAGGCCTTCTGAAGCTCAGTCCTGTCACTCTTCCCATTACACCTTGCTGTAAAATGAAGAGGTTGGATTAATTGGGCTCTAAGGCCTAGTGGTCTATGGTTCCATGATTCTCATTCAGCAATATTAACTGATGATGAGAACCATTATTTACTTTCCATGGTGAGTTTCCAATAATTGTTACGTATAAGCTGCTGCTGATCTGATACATGGTTCCTACTTCTAGCTTGGGATCTTTAATCTCCAGGGAATCTTTGTGTTTTTTAACTTGGTCCAATCTCAAGGCCCTATTTCCATTACAACTCAATAAAAACTCCTCAGATCTCCTGCAGGGACTCTGACTGAGCAGTTTCCATGATGAAGAGAGATACCCAGAGTTCAAGTTCCATCTGATTTTAGTTTGGAGATCTATAACAAGAGAATCTACTCATCAGGAAGAATGATGGATAGCTGAGAGGTAAAGCCTAGATGATGGGATGGCTGGCCGCCTTCTGGGGTATAAATTGCTGGGTGCCCACCATCATTTCTGTTCCACTGTTGAGTCAACAAGATCTTTTCTATTAAGGGGACAGGTAAATCATTCCCACAGAGGTTATCACACAATATCAGCTAACTTGAATCTGTTGTGACCAGCTCGCTGTATGTTTTGTCTTGTCTGAGATAGTCATGGGGTCAGCCTGAGGGACAACTGCCTGAAATATCAAGGAAGCCACAGAAATGTTGGCTGGATTGAACTCAGCGTAGAAAACTGCTTCAGCAAATATGTTTTCTGTTTATGATAGCCAAGTAAAATAATGGAAGAAGAGCTGTGTCCAAAGTCAGAGCACCTGGGTTCAGTCCCAGCTATGATTATTGTTGTTGTTGTTGGGCAGCTAGGTGGCGATAGAGCTCCAGGCGCGGAATCAGGAAGACTCGTGTTCATGAGTTCAAATCCGGCCTCAGACACTTACTAGTTATATGACCTTGGGCAATCCATTTAACCCTGTTTGCCTTAGTTTCTTCATCTATAAAATGAGCTAGAGAAGGAAATGGCAAACCCACTTTCTGGGGTCAGAAAGAATTGGGCGTGATTGAAAAACAATTGAATAACATTTGCTATCTACTCCATGTGTAAACTTGGGCAAATCATTTAATCTCTCTGGACCTCAGTTTCCTCATTTCTAAAATGAGTGGGGCGTATCAATTGGGGAATGGTTGTACAAGTTGTGGCATATAAATGTAATGGAATAATATTGTGCTATAAGAAATGATGAGCAAGCGGACTTCAGAAAAACCTGGAAAGACTTGTATGGACTGATGCTGAGTGAAGTGAGCAGAATAAGCAGAACGTCGTACACAGTAACAGCTGCATCGTGCAATGACTAACTTTGATAGCCTTAGTTCTTTTTAGCAATACAAGGATCTAAAACAACTCCAAAAGACTCACGATGGAAAGTGCTGTCCACATCCAGAGAAAGAACTATGAAATCTGAATGAAGATGGAAGCTTACTATTTGTTCTCTTTTTTTGTTGTTGTTTTGTTTCTTCTTTCTTGTGGTTCCTCCCATTGGTTCTAATTAGTCTTTACAACATGACTAATATGAAAATATATTTAATATGAATGTATATGTAGAGCCTATATCAGATTGCATGCTGTCTTGGGGAGGGGGGGAAGGGAGGGAGGTGGAGAAAATTTAAAACTCAAAAGCTTATGAAAGAGAATGTTAAAAACTAAAAATAAATAAACTAATTAAAAATAAAATAAAATGAATGGGACAGATTGTACTAAGTGACCTGAGGTCCTTTACAGGGCTAAATCTATAAGCCTATGACCTGTGAGGTCTCAGCTTTAAATGCATAATTTAAATAATTTAAAATATAATTTAATAGGAGATACTAAGAAAGGCACCTTCCAGACACACATAACTTACTAGTTAGTTGATCATTATTTTCATTCAATCTCTTCTCAATGAACACTTACTTCCAGACAAGTTGGCAAACTTGCAAAAAACCCAAAGGCGATCATTCATCCAGTCACCTGGTCTGGGAAAGGCAAGGAAAGCTATGGATCAGAGAGGTTATTAACCTCTAACCCACTTCAACCCTACCTCAGAAAGCAGTTGCAGTAAACAGGTGGTTGGATATGAGGAAAGCAGTGGGGTGGAGTTGAAGTTAGCTCAGAAGATTTAGTCTTTTACATATGACATCAAGTATTCTGAATTGGGATAATGGAAGGATTTGGGGAAAGAAGTTGAAAAATCACTAACTTTGAGACCATTGGACCTGGGTTCAAATCCCAGGACTGTTCCTTACTGTTGAATGACCATGAACAAGTCACTCCCCTCTGCTCCCCTGGCCTTAGTTTCCTCTTCTGTAAAATGGATGAGTTGG
>NW_020954575.1:4460888-4516136 GCF_900497805.2 Vombatus ursinus | reverse complement strand
ATGCTTATTGAGTAACATGAGATCAATTAAAAAATAACATTTATTAAATATCTACTATATGCCAGATGGGGCAGCTGGGTGGTGCAGTGGATAGAGTGCTGGACCTGAAGGCAGGAGGACTCGTCTTTGTGAGTTCAAATCTGGCCTCAGACGTTTACTAGCTGAGTGACCCTGGGCAAGTTAACTCTGTTTGCCTCAGTTTCCTCATCTGTAAAATGAGCTGGAGAAGGAAATGACAAACTACTCCAGTATCTTTGCCAAGAAAACCCCAAATTGGGTCACAAAGAGTTGGATATGACTGAAAGTGACTGAACAACAACAACAAAATGTGGCAGACATTTTGCTAAGCACCAGGGACATACTTAGAAAAGTGAGACTGCCCCTTCCCTCAAAGAACTTACTTTCTGTTAAGGGGCATATGATCAGTTAATTGAAAAGGAGAAACAGGATCAATTCAGAATAAATACAAAGTGAGGGGGGAGGGGGACAGTTCACAAACCAACTGGGGGCATCCAGAGAGTCCACTTGAAGAGAGTGGCCCTGAGACATCTAGGTGGCTCGGTGGATAGAATGCTGGATTTTGAGTCAGAAAGATCTGAGTTTGAATCCAGCCTCAGACACTTACTAACTGTGCGACCCTGGGCAAGTCACTTAACCTCTCTTACTCAGTTTCCTCAACTGTAAAATGGAGATAATAGCACCTACTTCCCAACATTGCTAAGATCAGTTGAGACAATATTTGTAAAGTGCTTTGCCAACCTTGAAGCTATAAATGCCAGCAAATACAACATCATCATCATCATCATTGTTATTATTAACTGGGGATTCCAAAAAGCAAGTATAAGGAGGGCAAACATTCCAGGCATGGGAAATAGCCTACGGAAAGGCACAAATTAGGAAGATGGCATGTGTCATGTGTGGGGAAGAGCAAGCAGGCAGATTTTAGTTGGATGGTAGAATTCATGAAGAACAGGTGGGAGAAGGCATGAAAGGATAGAGCCAGATTGCAATGGGCTTTTGATGCCAAGTAAAGGAGTATGTGTTTGATGCTAGAGGCGATAGGGAGCCAGGGAAGCTTCTTGAGCAGAAACATGACATAGTCCATTCTGTGCTTTAGGAATATCAATTTGGGAGCTGTCTGGAGACTAGATTGGAGATGAGAGAGACTGGAGTTAAGAGGCCACTGTAACAGATCATGGGAGAGGGTGGAGACAAGCAGACGGATGTGGGAGATATTGAAGAGGTAGCGGAGAGAAGGTCTGGTGACTGATTGGATGTGAAGGATGAGTGAAAGGTAGGGTCCTAGACTTAGAGCTTATCTAAGCTTGAAGGCGTAGAGGCCCCCAAGTCCAGCCTCCTTAATTTATAGATGAGGAAACTGAGGGATGAAAGAAGCTTAAGTGACTTGTTCAGTCTGAGGGAGGATTTGAGCCCAGGTCTTCCTGACTCCGAGTCCAATGCCCTAACCCTTACACCACTCTGCCTGCCTCTGAGGTTGCGAGCCCAGGTGCCTGAAAGGATAGTGCTGCCCTCAGCAGAAATCATGAAGATGCGAGAAGAGGCAAAGTAAGAAGTCCAATGATGCCTTTAGCTCCCAACCATTCAGTTTGACCCCTTCATTTTACACATGAGGTAACCAAAGCACAGAGAGGTTAACTGTGTGTCCAAAGTCACACAGCAAATTGGTAACAGAATTCTGGGCTTCTGCTGCCCGGTACAAAGGTATTTCTACCACTGCAAGATGCTTTGCTGTCCCCCAGAGTGCCAAAGAACACTCCCTCCTATCAAGTATTATTGGCTGGTTCATTTGCCACTTCTTCTGTCTATGTCTCTCTGGTCAGGGCACAAATTTGAGATGCCTCCAGTTATTCAATCCTTTCCCCCACTCCCCAGAACAATCCTGATTAAACTTGGAATGCTCCTAGAGTGATACCAGTTATCAAGGAGGGCAGCAGGGGAACTGGTATTACTGGCACATTCATGCATTTCATCGAAAAAAAAAGTACATTCCTGAAAGGCCTTTTCCTTGGTTAGAATTTCAATGTTGTGCCTTCCTTGTTACAGAACTTCTTGGGACATGAAGATTCTTCCTCACCATTTGAAGAATCATCTTCCCCTGTGACCTTTGAAAGCCCTCCCTCTGCCTTGGCCCATAGGCTTGTAACAGAATTTCTGGCAGCAGTGGCTTGGGCAGACTAATCCAGAACTCTGATGGCACTTAGGATGACCTCTGGCAGAAGCCACATGGCCATGACACAGATTCAGGGCCTACAGGAACCTGGCCTGAGTCAATCTTTCTCTCTCTCTCTCTCTCTCCCTCTCCTTCCCTCCCTCCTTCCTCCCTCCTCCCCTCCCTCTTTCTCTTCCTTCCTTTCTTTTCTTTTTTCTTTTTCTCTATCTCTCTGTTTTTCTCTGCTCATCTGTCTTCTTTCCCTCCTCTCCTCTCTCTCTCTTCCCTTCCTTCCTTTCTTCCCTCCCTTCTTCTCTTTTTCTTTTTTCTATCTTTCTCTCTGCCTATTTGTCTTCTTTCCTCTCTCTTTCTTCTTCTTCTTTCCTTCCTTCATTTCTTCATTCCCTCTTTCTCCCTTTCTTTTCTCTCTTTTTCTTTTTCTCTATCTCTCTCTGTTTCTTTCTGCCCATTTGGCATCATCTTCTTCTTCTCTTCCTCCTCCTCCTTCTTCTCTTCCTTCTCCTCCTCCTCCTTCCCCCCCCCCATCCCTTCCTTGCTCCCTCCATCTGTCTCTTTTCTTTCCATAAAATTTTTCAGGGCAACAGTCCTGGAGACATAAAAGACGGCAAGATTTCACCCAGCTCTACGTGTGTTTCTGTGTGTATGCATGTATGTGGGTGTGGGTGTGTGGGTGTGTGGTAACCCATTCTGAGAACTCTGTCCACTGACCCTGACCTAGCTGACTGATATGAGGCTTGCACTGTGGTGTCTGACCATCAGGAGCAGCTGAAAGCTGACCATCCTCCTGCCCGCCCAGCTTTCTTCATGTTCAATTTTCATTTCTCAGAAGAAAAAATGTTTGCATGTGTCCCAAACTGCCAAACCACATCATCTCTCTTTCCCTGCATAGAAATGATGACAGAGGGTATTGGAGGAGTGAGGAGGGGAGAGGGAATAGTGGGGGAGAAGAGGAGGAGTTGTGTTTCTGCTGGCTGGCTAGCTGGTAATATTTGGTTTAGGTTTCCAGGCAATAAATCATGGCTTATGAGTGAAAGGCCACTGCTAGTTTCAGACACCATCTGGTTCCATATTCCCTAGGGCTCTGTATCCAGGGTTACCCAGAAAGATGGCAGATACAAAACCCGCAGAAATCAAGGGTCCACATTTCTGTTTGGCTCAGAGTTCGAATGGAGATATTTTATTCAGGAGGTGATGATGACAGAATAGCTCCTTTTAACAACAACTCCCATTCACTTTGTGAGTTTGACATCATATTTTCCCTACCATGACCCTGGGAGGTAGGGCGGTGCATCGGTTGCTATAGACAGAGACCACTCTACTTAGTGGCAAGCCGACTGGTGATGAATCTCTTCCTATTTAGTCAGCCTGAACCTCAGACACACTCAGGATGTAACCTAGCCTGTATTCAAAGCCGTCACTAAGTCACAGCCTCCTTGGGCCTCAGTTTACTCATCTGTAAAATGAAGGGGTTGGATTACATGGCCTCTCATGTCCCTTCCAGCTCTAAATCTATGTTCCTACAAGTCTATGATCCTATGTGTGACCTTGGGCAAGTCACTTGACTATCTCAGGCCTCAGTTTCCTCATTTGTAAAATAAAAGCATTTTAATAGATGGCTTCTAAGGTCGCTTGTAGCTCTAAATCTATGGTCCTTTCCAGATTGTGCTTAGCTATACACAACAAGGTATAGTTGGTAAAATGCTGGACTTGGAGTGAGGAAGACCTGAGTTCAAATCCTGCCACTGGCACCTATCTGTTGTCCTATAGTGGGCAAGTCACGTTACCTCTCTGAACCTTAGTTTCCTCATCTATAAAATGGGAACAAAGATATCTGTAGTACTTACACAATCCCCAACAGAACAGCCTGTCACCTTGCTCAGGATCCTACCTCCCCATATCCCCTACCTAGGCAGTTGGGTGGCTCAGGCCACAGAATGCTGGATTTAGAGTCAAGAAGATCTGAGTTCAAATCTTGCCTCAGACACTGAATGCCAAATGGGTTGGGGTCTGGGGATTGGACTTTATGGCTTCCAAGGTCCCCTTTAGTTCTAAATCTAGGACCCTTTGATCAAGATTCTGCTTAGATTATGAAAAGGTACAGACAGGACCAAGGGATAGCCAGTTAGTTACTTCTATTTCATTTAGAGAAGTAATCAACTAATTAAGCAAAAAGCCTCTATCTTATACAGACCTAGCTATTAACATGTTGTCTCCTCCATTAGAATATGAGCTTCTTGAGGGTAGGAACTATTTTTCTTTTTCTTGATATTCCCAGAGTTTAGCACAGTGCCTGGAACATAATCATAAATGCTTAATAGTTGATCTTAACAGGAAAGACAACATTTAACCACGTAAGTCCATACAAAATACATAGATAATAACTATAAGGTAATTTCAGACAGGAGTCACTAACAGCAGGAAGCGGGGGATGGCTCAGGGGCCCCATGTAGGAGTAGGTAGTTTGAGTTGAACGTTCAAGTTGTTCTTGTTTGGTTGGTTCAGTCATGTCCAGCTCTTTGTGAACCTATTTGAGGTTTTCTTTTTTCTTTTCCTTTTTTTTTTTGCTTTTTGGTGAGGTAATCAGGGTTAAGAACTTGCCTAGGGTCACACAGCTAGTAAGTGTCAAGTGTCTGAGGTCAGACTTGAACTCAGGTCCTCCTGACTCCAAGACCAGAGCTCTATCCACTGCACCATCTAGCTGCCCCCTACTTGGGGTTTTCTTGGCAAAGATACTGGAGTGGTTTGTCATTTCCTTCTCTAGCTCATTTTACAAACGAGGAAACTGAGGCTAACAAGGTTAAATGATTTAACAGAGTCACACAGCTGGTAAGTTTCTGAGGTCAGATTTGAACTCAGGTCTTTTTTTTTTCTTCAGATCTTATTTATTTACTTATTTTTTTTCCAGCAAGGCAACTGGGGTTAAATGACTTGCCCAGGGTCACACAGCTAGTAAGTGTCAAGTGTCTGATCTGAGACTAGATTTGAATTCAGGTCCTCCTGACTCCAGAGCCAGTGGTCTATCCACTGTGCCATCTAGCTGTCCCCTTATTTTTAGTTTTCAACATTCACTTTTATAAGATTTTGAGTTCCAAATTATTTTCCCTCCTCTCTCCCCAAGATGGCATGCAATCTGGTATAGGCTATACATATACAATCATATTAAACATGTTTCCACATTAGTCATATTGTGAATGAAGAATCAGAACAAAAGGGAAAAACCTCGAGAAGGAAAAAAGCAACAAAAAAGAGAAAATAATGTGCTTTGATTTGCATTCAAACTCCATAGTTCTTTCTCTGGATGTGGATAGCATTTTCCATCATGAGTCTTTTGGAATTGTCCCTTAGATCACTGTATTGCTGAGAAGAGCTAAGTCTATCAAAGATGGTCATCGCACAATGTTGTTGTTACTGTGTACAATGTTCTCCTGGTTCTGTTTACTTCACTCAGCATCAATTCATGTAAGCCTTTCCAGCTTGTCTGAAATCTGCCTGCTCCTTGTTTCTTATAGCACAATAGTATTCCATTACATTCATATACCACAACTTGTTCAGCCATTCCCCAATTGATGGGCATCCCCTCAATTTCCAAATCTTGGCCACCACAAAAAGAGCTGCTATAAATATGTTTGTACATGTGAGTCCTTTCTCCTTTTTATGATCTCTTTGGGATACAGACCTAGTAATGGTATAGCTAGATCAAAGGGTATGCACAGTTTTATAACCCTTTGGGCACGAACTCAGGTTTTCTTGATTCCAGTCTTGGCACTCTATCCACTGTGCCACCTAGTTGACCTAGGTTCAAATTCTATCTCTAACACTTACTACCTCCGTGACTCTGGGCAAGTCACTTAACATCCAGATAATCCTACAACTAAAAAACTGCCGAGCTGGTATAGATCAGCCTTGGCAAAAGAAATTTCCTCATTAGGAATTCTCTGCACCAGTGTGTCAAACTCAAATAGAAACGGGAGCTACTAAACCATCCATAAGGATGTAAGGACAGACACAAGGAGACAACATACATAGAGAAAGGTCCAGAAGTGAGAAAGGTTCTTGGAAGGGAGGATGTCAAGGCCGAGGGGTCCTTAAGTTAAGTAGGTAGGTAAGATGGCAGTTCTGGGGGTCTTCATGGCTTGGTGTTTGGGTAAACAGAAAGGTCTCATGGTCTCTCATCTCCCCAAAACAAAGGAAGCATTTACTACCATGTCTATCATGTTTGCAATGTCAGTGGGCCCACTAAACCATCCATAAGGATCCATGTGGCACACATGTTGACTTGGAAAACCACACAATAACATATCTGTATTTTATTGTATATTTATTTATTTTGTTAAATATATCCTTACATTTAAATACATTTTTATTAATGTCTTCTGCTTTTTATGCCATCATAGTTAACCAAGTATTCTTACTCATTCCTCCTAGACAACCATCCCATATAACAAATATTCCTCTTTATAGAGGAAAAGAAATCAGCATACTCGGTCAATACATCAGAAAAAGTCTAAAAACCTGTACAATGTGTAACATCTGTGGACTGCCAATCTCCATAAGGGGTGGGTTGCAGATATCCTCTCATATCTCTTCATTCAAATCCTGCTTGATCTTTGTAGTTTTCTTACATTCACTTTTGATGGCTTGATGTGACATTCTTTCCATTTACATTGTTGTAGTTATTATGTATATTGTTTTCTTGACTCTGCTTACTTCACTCTGCATCAGTTCATATAGATTTTTCTACATTTCTCTGTATTCATCACACACATCATTTCCTATAGCACCGCAATATTCTACTTTCATGTCCCGTAATTGGTTTAGCTATTCTTCAATCAGTGGGCATCAACTCTGTTTCCAATTCTTTGCTATCACAAAGAGGATTACCATAAATATTTTGGAGTATATATGGACCTTCTTCTTATCAGTGGCTTCCTTTCCCAATTACATTTTAATCTAGTTCAGCTATACTCAGTTGTGTTGTGGGCCACCTGTCCTCCACATCAGTGAATTCATAGGTCTGGTCCTCCCCCAAAACAAAAAAAAATTAGTGCCAGCAGTTACCTCCATTCTACAAAGAGATGTTGGAATAGGAATACAAGTATTTTTATTCTTATTTTTACAGATGAGGAAACTGAGGCTTAAAGAGTTAAGGTTAGACGTTGGAATAGGAATGCAAGTGTTTTTATTCTCATTTTATAGATGAGGAAACTGAAGCTTAGAAGTGTGAGGGACTTGCTCAGGACAGCTAGTAAATGTCAGAGCTGTGTTTTGAACTCAGATCTTCTGACTCGTAAGACCATATCTCTCCCATAACAACTCTTTTGGGATGGAGTTCTCAATCAAGCTAGCATTAGGCTAGAATAGAAGATTTCCCCCTTGATTTTTCCTACCCTAGGGGCGGGACTGGGATGATTTGGGATAAATAGAACATGGCTGAGGGAGTAAGTCCCCTGGATTTCAGAGTCTATTATGACCTCCTAAGGCAGCTGGGTAATTCTCTACACAATGCTGGGCCGAGGATTTAAAGGGCTCATTTACCTATGGAATAAAGGGGATGAATGACACCTACTAATTGTTCAGGGTTCTAGGTTCCTTGTTGGCTCAAACCGATGCTTCCTACTCTGGCTTGGTGAAAGTTCCCAGGAGATAATTTTCAAAGGTCATAGATATTTCATGTGACACTAATGCTCTTAAAGTAACCCAACCTAAGATCAGTTACTAGAATGAGGCTAGAGTGAGAGGAAATGCTTCTTTCCACAGATGAACTTTTGTTGTTTTTCAGTTGTTTCAGTCATGTCTGACTTTCTATGACCCCATTTGTGGTTTTCTTGGTAAAGATACTGAAGTGGTCTGCCATTTCCTTCTCCAGCTCATTTTACAGATGAGGAAACTGAGGCATACTGGGTTAAGTGACTTGTCCAGGGCCACACAGCTAGGAAGTGTCTGAGGCCACATTTGAACTGAAAGAGATGAGCCTTCCTGACTCTAGGCCCAGCACTCCATCTATTGTACCACTTAACTGCCCCAAACAAATACTCCAAATTCATTACACACACACATACACACACACACACACACACATACACACATGCACACATGCACACACATTTGCCTGTGATTTCATTGGTGTAGGGAACTCCCAGTTGAGGAAACTCCCTCTACCAATATAAGTCATAACCTACTCCAAAACTGGTAATTTTAGAGCACTGAGAGAGTAAATGACTTGCCCGGTACCATCCAGCCAGAGGCAGACCTGAACACAAATCTTCCTGCTTCTATTTTTTTTTTTTTTTTTTTTTAGGAAATTGAGATTAAGTGACTTGCCCAGGGTCACACTGCTAGTAAGTGTCTTGATGTCAGATTTGAACTCAGTTCCTGCTGACTCCAGGGTTGGTACTCTATCCACTATGCCACCTCACCACCCCAAGTCTTCCTGATTCTAAGCCCTGCTCTCTCTGCTTTACTTGCTTCTCCTTTCCCTGCCCCCAGCAAACTTTTGTCTTATAGGTTAACTCCTAAATACTTCTAATTGCCAAGGCTGCCTAGATGTGCACAAAGATGGGAATTTCTGTACAGTGTCCCCAGTCACTTAACTTTCCCCCCAGCTTCGATTTTCTTCTACCAGAGTATTGGTGTAAAGGAGTACAAGGAGCCTAGAACCCCTAATGATGAACAAATGTCTCTAATGGGTACATGAGTCTCTACCACCTGAAAGTCCAGTTTTGTGGGAAGAATCATCCAGCTTCCCTTCACAGAGGAATGTAGGCCCTGAAATCTAGAGGACTTTTTCCTTCATTTCTTTTCCCTAGCTCCTTTACCCCTCTAGAGTTCTAAGTGGGCAGTATTCTAGGTAGTGCAATGGATATAGCACCAGGCCTGAAGTCAGGAAGACTCATCCTCCTGAATCTAAATCTGGCCTCAGATACTTCCTAGTTGTATGACCCTGGGCAAGTCATTTAACCCTATTTGCCTCAGTTTCCTCATCTGTAAAATCACCTGGAGAAGGAGATGGCAAATCATTCCGGTATTTCTGCCAAGAAAACACCAAAAGGGGTCACAAAGAGTCAGACATGACTGAAATTACCAAACAATAAAATCCTAGTAGCTGTGGGGACTTCTTCCGAGGAAGATAACGATGGGGAGGGCTGCTGAACTGCCATGAAGGGACTTACAAGATCTTGAAAAATAGAAGATATTTCCCTTAGATCTGATATTTTGGGGAGGGCATAAAACGTGCAAGGGGAGAGGAAGAGGGAGAAGGCAGGAGGAGCTCTCAGAGGTGAAAGCAGATCATGGCTGTCAAGAGAAGAAATGAATTACTCATATCTCCTTAAATGCATTTATCAAATGAATGTTCATTTCAATGAATAATTTAAAATACAGGGGAAAAAAGAAACTTCCCATCTGTCTAAAACCATGGAAATTTGCATGTCTTAATTCCTGTAACTCTTCATGGACAGGGAGCTAGGTACCCTGTTAGATCTAGAACCTAAAAAATACAGTGGCCAGCTAATGTTCTCTGACAAATTCATGTTCACTGCTGATCATCCCAGAGGCTTGGAAACGACCCTCAATAGAGAAGCCAATCACCTTCCACAGTATCCCACCTCACCTCCCCATAGCTGGGTGGTTCAGCGAGTACAGTGATGGGTTTTTGTCTTGTTGTTCAGCTCTTTTATGTCTGCCTCTTCATGACTCCATTTGGGGTTTTATTGACAAAGATACTGGAATCATTTGCCATTTCCTTCTCCAGCTTATTTGACAGGTGAGGAAACTGAGGCAAACAGGGTTAAATAACTTGCCCAGGATCACACAGCTAGTGTCTGAGGCCAGATTTGAACTCAGGGAGATCAGTCTTCCTGACTTTAGGTCTAGTGCTCTATCCACTGTTCCAGGTCTAACTTCAAATCCTGCCTTAGACTCTATGTATGTGACCCTGGGCTCCTCTTTAGGGCTCAGTTTCCTCATCCGCACAGTGAGGAGGGGGAAGGTGGATTGGATGATCTTCGAGGTCCCTTTTAGCTTTAAATTTATGATTACATCACCAAGATTTTGCTTAGATTATGAAGCAGTAGGTATAAGGAGTGGGAAGAACGAAGGAATAACAGTAAATTGAACTTCATTTAGGGAAGTAATTAATAATTCAAGCAACAAGTATTTATTTGGAGCTTACTGTATGTTAGGTGGGGTATATAGGTATCCAAGAGGACTAGCCCCTTTGATGTGAAGGCTGCTGAGCCCTTTCCAGGGCCACTGCTCAGCCAGCTTTGGTGTCCACTTTTCACCCAACTCTCACTATAGCTCCAAGAAGTTGTAGCATACCCTGGTAAGCAGCCATACCCTGGTAAACTGTCTGGGGCTAAACCAGGTTAATGGTAACCCAACAGGACTCAAACCCATTAGTGAGTTAGGGGGATGTCTACCCCAAGCATGCCAAGACTTCCTTGGGCAGAATGGGCGTTTGAGAACAATTTGTTCCAACGGAGCTATGGAGTACTAGAGCTTGGTCAGACATTGAAGATGCCAAGGCCATCCACTGCATCCTGGACCATTGCGAGTTGTCTTGACTTTTGTCCTGCCAATGGACTTGAATGACTCTGCTTTTTTTTTTTTGTGAGGCAATTGGAGTTAAGTGACTTGCCCAGGGTCACACAGTTAGAAAGTATCAAGTGTCTGAGGCCAGATTTGAACTCAGGTCCTCCTGACTCCAGGGCTGGTGCTCTATCCACTGCTCAACTTGAATGACTGTGGAAGACAGAGTGATGCTGATGATTTCGTGCAACTCTACCTCACTGCTCCACTTTGAAAATGAAGGACAAACAATACAATATGTTAAGTATAAGGCACAATGGATATAGTGCCGGGCCTGGAGTCAGGAAGACCTGAGTTCAAATGTGGCCTCAGACACTTCCTAGCTATGCGACCCTGGGCAAGTCACTTAACCCTGTTTACCTTAGTTTCCTCACCTGTAAAATGAGCTGGAGAAGGAAATGGCAAACCACTCCAGTATCTTTGCCAAGAAAACACCAAATGGGATCACAAAGAGTTGGATCCATTTGAACAACAGCAGCAATATGTTAGGCATTGAGAATCCAAACCAAAAACTGAAAGAGTCCCTGCCCTCAAGAAGTGTTCACCTCTCCTCCCCTGGGGCCTAGAGCCTTCCCCGTAGGACTACCTTCCATTTATTCCATTGGCATATGTTGTCTCCCCGTTAGAATGTAGACTCCCTGAGGACAGGGACAATTTTGGCCTTAAAAAAATTTCCCTCAGGAACAAATTTTCCGCTGTGAAAATTATCACAGTGCCTAGCACATAGTAACTACTTAATAAAAACTTAATAAGACTGTTCCTATCAAGAGAGACAACAAGTATGTGCAAAATCCGAGGAAATTTCAGAGAGAAGACTCTAGCAGCTGGTGGGGGTAGTCGGGCAAAGTTTCACGTAGGAAGAGATGGTTTGAGCTGAGCTTTTTGAAGAAAACTAGGAATCCTAAGAGGTGGAGAAGGAAGTAATAGAAAGAGACAAAGAGTCCTAGTAGCCAGTGGCAAATAGTCTGTGGGTGATGTGAGCTGGGCCCTGCACTCAAAGGCTCAAGAGGAATTCAGGGAATCCTGGGAGAAAACGGCATTCACAAAGTGATGCCCATGAAGGATTTCTCTGTCCTGTGCCAGGGAGGGTAATCTCCTCCTGGTGTAGATAGCAAAACTGTTGTCAGGAATTGGCAAATGCTTGTGAGAAAACAGGTGCACCTTGTGAGAAAATCGAGCCAAGAATAGCACTCTGACAGAGAATATGCTGGATGTGGTGGGGAGGGAGTGAGGGGAAGGAAGGGAAGAGAAGAAAAGTAGGAAGAGTCCATGGGGGAGAGAAAGGAAATGTTTGGAAGGGAGCAATATTAGACTCAGCATCGGAGATTTTGAGTTGGAAGGGACCTTAGAGGTCATTGAGGCGAACTTCATTTTACAGATGAGGAGACTGAGGCCCAGCAAGGCTCAGTGACTTGCTCCTTTGGGTGCTCAGCTAGTCAGTGTCTGAGGTAGATTTCAAACCCAGGTGATCCTACCCCAAAGTCCAGCTCTCCATGTTGTCCCCACTACCTTTTCCCATAATGCCTTTTATGATGCTATCTCCTTCAGTTCAGGGTCCCTTGTCATGCTCTTGATTAGGGAAGAAGGAGGCTTTGTTGCTTGAGAGAGGAGGAGCCATGGTGAGCAACTATGCCTGAAGATATTGAGATTACCAAGGGTACAATACCTGCATGTTTTGGAGTGGGGTTCAGGCAAGGCATTGGTTCTAAGAAAGGAACTATCCTTGAAGATGGGGTGGGGGTGCTCAGGGTTATCTCTAGCAAGGTTTGATAGCAGGTAGAAAATACCACTATGGACTCAAATTTCCTTTCTTCCCATCTCCTAATAGACACATGTTAATCCAAGTGAAAGCATGTTGAAATGAACCTCAAAAGGGAATAGAATTTAATTCAATGGGGCAAGTGGAACAACCTCGAAAGGCAAGAAGAATTCTAGGTGCCCGTACTACATACTGGTGATACAACGACCAAGTTACAAGGGGAAAGCCTGAACAGGGTTGCGGCGGGGTGAAAAGGGTCATTCCCAGAAATGGCCTTGGGTACCATGTGGGAGTTTGGGAGGTGACTGTGTGGGTCTGAGTGTGTGCCATAGGCCATTTTGAATGTCAGCTGTTACAGCCATTTCTCCCTTGCACTTCCTTCTCCCATCACTGTCTAGGCCAGTGGGGCTGGGGCTGGGGTGGGCAGAATGGGGCAGAAAACAGTGCCCTTTTCTGTGGACTACCTGGGCTGCAGCTCTGGCCATTGGTAAGTGAGATGCAAAAGCAAATTCTAGACAAGAACGTAAGCCCCCTTCCCAGACTGGAACATATAGATAGAGAGATATGGATAGATATGTAGATATAGACATACATATATACATATTACCATACCTGTATAAATATGTGTGTATATATACACATATGAACACACACACACTGAGAGAAGCCAGTCATGCTTCCTGTCACAGGAAGGATATTTGGGACAGATTCTCTCCCAACAGTCTTGGGAACCATAGTCAGAATGAATAACATTTTCTGTTTTTCTCTAGGCCCTGTTGATGACATGGTTCCCTATGAGATCTGCTCTGCCTACTTGTTTTCAGGGGGAAGCTCAAAATGAATATGTCAGTGTGGTTCATTTGCCATCACCTGTTCCCCTTCTCCACTGATGGACAGCCTTGTTAATAATGTGGATTATTTCTTAGACAATTTGTTATTTGTTTGTTTTTTTAAATAGATTTGTATTGGTACTTTTTTTCTTTAAAAAAATTACCTCGATTTCCCTCTTTATCCTTCCCGTTCTAGAGAGTCATCAGAGAAATTTTTTTAAAGATGAAGAAAAGAAAAACATTCAGCAAAACCAATGAACACATCAAAAAAACTGATGTTATATTCAATTTTCCACATCCATGGACCCCTCTCTCAGCAAAAGAGCAGTGGGAGGTGGCGACAAAGATGTCTCTACCAGGGACCAAGCTGCCTGTGTTTTGGATGATTCTCCCCTCTTCTGGATTTCTAAGCACAGCAGCCTCAGGGAGGGTTCCTTAGATTTGAAATGGAATTATATTTATATTATATAATAATATAATTTTATTATTTTAAAACAATTTTATACATATATTATATAATATATAATTTCTATATATGAATAATTTTAAAATAATTTTATAATAAATAACAACATAAATTTGGGAACAGAGGTCCCAACGTGGGCGAAACTGCTGGGGGCGGTGATAGTAGTCATGGGTGCAATTGGGAGGGCATTGAATAAAAATAAAGGGGCAGTAAAAGCATGAGGAGAAAAGAGAAGGTAAAAAAAATTTGAAAAACCCTTCATACATGTTTCATCTGTTATGTAACAGAGATGAAGTCATAGTGATTACATTATTTTCCAAATAAACACACAAAATACAAGCTATCACCCATTAGTGGTCAAGTCCACCAACAGGTCTTAACAAGCAAGTGTTGGCAAGGAACATGTTGGGCATTGTCGGGAAGTCCAGCATGCATTGGCAGTAATATATGCATGTAATAACTTGTTTACAATGCGATAACATACGGTTACATGACATAATAGTGCATCATCAAAATTTCAATGCAAGGGAAAACCCCACAGATTTACAATAAATTATTAAATTTAAGATGTGTCATTTTTTAAAGAAAAATTTTACATTTTTTTGAAATGATGCAAATTTCAAAAAAAAAAACAAAAAAACTCAAAACCAAAACATTAAAAGGTTGAAGATTTCCAGGGGGTTGCTAAGTAATTTTTTTTCTTATGTGAGGAAGTTGGGGTTAAGTGACTTGCCCAGAGTCACACAGCTAGTAAGTGTTATGTGTCTGAGGTCAAATTTGAACTCAGGTCCTCTGGACTCCAGGGCAGGTGCTCTATCCACTACACCACCTAGCTGCCCCATAAGTAATTTTTTTTAAAAGGGGGTGGTAGGCCAAATAAGTTTGGAAACTTCTGTATTATTATATAGAGATATAGCTCACAGGGACAACTAGGTAGCACAATGAGAAGAACGCTGGACCTAGAGTCAGAAAGACCATAGTTCAAATCCATTCTCAAATACTTACTAGCTAAGTAACCTTGGGCAAGTCATTGCACTTCTCTCTGCCTCAGTTTCCTTATCTGTAAAATGGGGATGATAACAACACCTACTTCCCAGGGGTGTTGTAAGGGTCATATGAGATTGTATTTATAACGTGCTTAGCATTGTGCCTAGCCTAAAATGGGCTCTTAATAAATGTTTGTTTCCTTCCTTCCTTACTTTATCCTTCTGAGTTTTTCACGTTACTCTGGAAACTCCAGGGTTAGAGATCTACAGATAGAAGTTAGTAGTTCTTTTCCCCATTAGATTCTATGCCCTCCCAATTGCACCCATGACTACTACCACCCCCCCCAGCAGTATCGCCCACGTTGGGACCTCTGTTCCCAAATTTATGTTGTTATTTATTATAAAATTATTCATATATAGAAATTATATATTATGTAATATATGTATAAAATTGTTTTAAAATAATAAAATTATATTCTTATATAATATAAATATAATTCCATTTCAAATCTAAGGAACCCTCCCTGAGGCTGCCGTGCTTAGAAATCCAGAAGAGGGGAGAATCTTCCAAAACACAGAGGCCATCTAATCAATGCCTTCACTTCATAGTTGTAGAAGCTGAAGCCCAGAGAGGCCCGAGGTCATACAGGTATTAAGCGCTGGAGGAGGGTTATGAACCCAAGGCCTTTGACTCAAGAACCAGTGGAGATCATCAGGTTTATTCCTCTGGACAGACATTTTTTTAAAAAACAAATAAGGAAAGAGAGATCCAGAGAGCCAATTTAATTTAACAAACATTCATTGAACACCTGTTATGCGTCAGGCACTGTGCTAAGAACTGGAGATACAAAGACCAAATTCACTAACTATCCCTCCCTTCAAGAAGCTTGCATTGTACTGGGGGGACCTCATATAGACACACACAAGTGCGTACAAAGTATCAAAACAAAGTAACTTCAAGAGAGTGCTATTACTTGGGAGCAGACAAGGTAAGGAAAGGGAAGGAACAGGTAAGGAAAGACTTTGAATCTGTATCTTCTAATCCCACATTCAATATTCCTAGATTCCCTTCCCCCAAACATGTTCCCTGCCTTTCTTTCCCAGTTAGGAAAGCTGGTCACTTTGTTTTGGCCTAGCCTGAAACAAGGTGACTTTAGCTCCCTACCTCAGCACTGTCTAATCCCCCAGTAATCCAGACTAGCTGCCCAGGGTGACTGGGGAATTCTCATTAACAGATCAGGGGAAACCATGCTTTTCTAGTGGGAATACTAGTGCTTCATAGGATCACATGCGAGAATCCGGGTTCCACTCTGAGGGAGGAAAATGAAAGTAAGCCTTCGTGGTGCTGCCAGGGTGGAACCCTGAGGGGGCTCAGCAAGAAGGGAACCTGGAACACCTGTCTCTGTGCAGCAGACTACGCTTAGTTTTCCCAACCTCTCCAGGGCTGCACCTTGTGAGGAAACTGATCCAAGGTCACTGCTCTCCAAGGCTGAGAATGTACGTGCCCTCCCCAGTCCAGCTCCAGGAAGTTTGCTGTGTGCTTGTTTTAAGTGTATTATTAAACTGTAATCATACTCTACGCAGAGCCAGCCAAAGCAGTGGCTATTTATAGAGAGGTGAAGAAAGCTGACTCAGACAAGAGCTGACTTGGGGTTTAGAGAGGGAGCTTGGCTTCCTGGCGGCCACCTTGGCCTGCTGTCCCAAAAGGTTAAAGGTTAGAGACAGAGAAAGAGAGAGAGGGGGGAGGGAGAGAGGGAGGGAAAGGAAGAGAGGGAGAGGGAGACAGAGACAGAGAGAGAGAGAGAGAAAGAGAGAGGAGGGAGAGAGGGAGGGAAAGGGGGAGAGGGAGACAGAGAGGGAGAGGGAGACAGAGAGGGAGAGGGAGACAGAGACAGAGAGAGAGAAAGAGAGAAAGAGAGAGGAGGGAGAGAGGGAGGGAAAGGGGGAGAGGGAGACACAGAGAGAGAGAGAGAGAGAGAGAGAGAGAGAGAGAGAGAGAGAGAGAGAGAGAGAATGAGAACAAGCCTGTTTCTTTGTTCCTTCCTCTCTCCTGGGGTAAGAGTCAGCATCAAATTCTATTTCACAACATTGGAAGTTGAAACCCGAAACAGTTGGGATTAAAGCAACATTTAGCCATCTTACCCTGGTCCCTGGAGAGGCTCAGAGCCCTGAGGACCAAACAGCTCGACTGCAGATAAGCAGGCTTCACATTGAAAGGGTTTGAAAAGACAATGCCCAGGGCTGGAGAGACACACCAGCTGTGGCCTCCCCTGGCTTCTGAGCAGTGACTTCTGGAAGGCCTCAGTGGGCAGGTGCTTCCCTTATTAGCACAGCGTTGTAAATCCAGCCTAGAATTGGAAGAGACCTCAGAGGTCAGCCAGCCCAACCCTCTTATTTTACAGATGAGTAAACCAAGGCACAGAACAGTTAAGTGATTGACCCAAGCACAAACAGGCAGTAAAAATCAGAGGTGGTTTTGAGCTTAGGGTCTTTTGCCTCTAGAGCCAAAGTCCTTTGGTCTACTCTCTGTCCTGGTTGGAGCACATCTGGAGTATTGTGGCCAGTTCTGGGGACTACATTGTAGAAACGATATTGATAAGCTGGATAGCATTCAGAGGAGGGCTATCAGGATGGTGAAAGGCCTTGAGTCCTTAATGTATGAGAATCAATTGAAGGAACTAGGGATACTTAGTCTAGAGAAGACTCAAGAAGGACATAATAATAATAATAATAATAATAATAGCAACCACTTATATAGCACCTTAATTATATGCCAAGCACTGTGGTAAGTGCTTTATAAACTATCTCATTTGATCCTCACAATAACTCTGAGATGTAAGTGTTATTCACATCCCCATTTTACAGATGAGGAAACTGAGGCAAACAGAGGTTAAAGTGACTTGTCTGGGGTCACACAGCTAGTAAGTGTCAGAGGCCAAATCTGAATTCCATTCTTCATGACTCTAAGCTAGGCATTCTATCCACTGTGCCAGCTGGTAGCCACTAGGACATGATTGCCATCTTCATTTATTGCAAGGGCTGTCATGTAGAAGTACCATCAGACTTGTTCTGTCTCATCCCAGAAGTTAGAGCTAGAAATAACAGGTAGAAGTTGCAGAGGGTCAAATTTAGGCTTAACAGTAAGAGAAATTTCATAACCATTGTTGTTGTTGAGTCATTTCAGTCGTGTCTGACTCTTCATGACACCATTTGGGGTTTTCTTGGCAAAGATACTGCAGTGGTTTGCCATTTCCTTCTCCAGCTCATTTCACAGATGAAGAAACTAAGACAAACAGTGTTAAGTGACTTGCCCAGGGTCACTCAGCTAGGAAGTGTCTGAGGCTGGATTTGAACTCAGGCCCCTGATAACCATGAGAGCTCTCCAAAAGTAGAATAGGCATCCACAGGAAGTGGTGCATTCCCCCTCTATGGAGTTCTTGGTGTGCAGGTTTGATAAGCCCTTGTTGGGTATATTGCAGAAAGTAATAATTTTTCAGGCACAAAATGAACTAGGTAGCTAGTGGGATGACTTTTTAACTTTTGGATATGGTGATGTTTGGGTCAGGAACCATATGTCTGACATTGATGTTCTAATGGCGATCGTCAGCGATGAGAGTGGACGGTGTGTGATAGGATTATTATAGAATAACCAAAGGTGGTGAGAGGTAAGACTCTGAGGGGACAGAAGAGCAAGTCAGAGGGGCTAGTGACTTGAGACAAAGGGCTTTTCATTTCTCTGATGTCCAGTGCAGTTAGATGGTACAGTGGATAGAGCACCAGGTCTGAAGTCAAGAAGACCTGAGTTCTAAACATGCCTCAGACACTTACTAACTGTGTGACCCTAGGCAAGTCACTCACCTCTGTTTGCCTCAATTTCCTCATCTGTAAAATAGGGATAATAATAGCACCTATCTCTGAAGATTATTGTGAGGGTCAAATGAGATAATAATTATAAGGCACTTAGCACATTGCCTGACATATGGTAAGTGCTATATAAACATTAGGTAATATAGTTTTTCTGGGAACACATTTGTTTGTTCTTTTAGACTTACCACCCTGCAGTAAATTGGAAGAAGTGAGAAAGAGCTCTGGTCTTACTGACAATATAGGGTCAAATCCTGGCCCTCCCACTTACTCTCCTGTATAATCATGGACAAGTCACTAGGCCTCTCTGGGCCTCTCAGCTTCCTCTTTTGTGGAATGATGAGGATGGACGAGGTAGCCCATGGGGTGGCTTTCAGCTCTAAATCTATCATCTTATGAAATATTAAGAGGCCTAGGGAATTAATTAATCAACAAGCATTTATAAAGTACTACATGCTGGGGGTTCAAAGAAAGGCAAAAACAGGCCCTGCCCTCAAGGTGATTATATTTTGATGAGAGAGACATATATAAACAGATACATAGAAGATAGAGCAGATGGAAGGTAGCCTCAGAGATGCAGGCTCTAGCTCCTGGGACGGGAAGAAAGGTACAGGAAAGGATTCCTGCAGAAAGTGGATTTGAGCTGAATCTTGAAAACAAGCCGGATTCCAAGAGGCAAAGTGGAAGAGGGAAGGCATGCCAGGCATGGGGCACAGCCAGTGCAATGGCGTGGAGATGGGAGGTGGACTATTATGTGTGAGGAGCAGCAAGAAGGCTAGTATAACTTGTATGGTAGAATGACCATTCAAGGGGAGTAAAGTGTCCAAAAACTGGAAAAGCAGGAGGCAGCCAGGTTGTGAAGAACATTAAGTACCAAAGAAAGAACTTTATATTTGTCCCTGCAGGTACTAGGCAGCCACTGGAGTTTATTGAATAGAGGAATAAAATAATCAGAGCTGTACTTCAGAAAAATGATTTTGGCAGGTGTGTGAAGACTGGATTGGAGCAAGGAGAGTCTTGAGTCAGGGAGAGTAAGCAGAAGGCAGTTTATTGCAGTAGTTCAGGTGAGAGGTTTTGAGCACCTGAGCTAGGATGGTGGTTGTGTGAGCAGAGAGTTATCCGTGAGAGCTATTGTGAAGGTAGAAACTCACTCATATCTCAACTCACTATCTGGACTTCTCCTCAACAGCCACCTTCACACCCTGAAGAAACCACCACCATGAGTACTTTCTGCATATTAGGCCACCAAAGTGATTTTCCTAAAGCTCAGATCTGATCATGTCCCCTCCCTCCTTCACCTCCCCCCCCCACACTATTTAATATACTCCAGAGGCTCCCTGTTGCCTCCAGGATCAAATGCAAAATGCTCTGCTTGGCATTCAAAGCCCTTCATAACTTAGCTCCCTCCTACCTTTCCAGTCTAGTCACACCTTACTCTCTGTTTAGTGACAATGGCCTTCTGGCCATTCCACGAACGAGATGGCACCAATCTCACAGCTCTGCACATTTTCTCTGACTCTCCCCCATCCTTCAAATGCTCTCCCTCCTCCACTCTGACTACTGGCTTCTTTTAAGTCCCAAATAAAATCCTACTTTCTACAGGAAGCCTTCCCCAGCCCCTCTTAATTCTAGTGCCTTCGCTCTATTAATTAGGCACTATTTATCCTGCATATAGCTTGCTTTGTATGCATTTGATTGCATGTGATCTCCCAGACTAGATTGTAGGCTCCTTGAAGGCAGAGACTGTCTTTGCTTCTTTTTGTATCCCCAACCTTTAGGACAGTGCCTGGCACATAATAGGCACTTAATAAATGTCTGTTGCTTTGCTGATTGATTGATTGGCAACTCCCTTGCCCAGACCATTGTTTCAGGGGGACCCTTCTATCATACATCCTTCAACTCATTCTCTGGACTAGCTGCCTAGCCCTAACATGGATGCCGTTCCCCCACCTCCTTTCCAGTCACTCTTTATGTGTTGGATCTTCCCCTACCAGAATGTAAGCCCCATGAGAGTAAGGACCATGTTACTTGCTTGTAGTTCTATCCTTACTATTTAGTTTTCTTTTGTTTTGTTTTTGGCTAGGCAATGGGGTTAAGTGACTTGCCCAGGGTCACACAGCTAGTAAGTGTTATGTGTCTGAGGCTGGATTTGAACTCAGGTCCTCTTGACTCCAGGGCTGGTGCTCTATCCGCTGTGCCACCTCGCTGCCCCCTCTACCCTCACTATTTCGCACAGTTCTTGGCATTTAGTAAACAATAAATGTACGACCTATCTACCTACCTCTCTGTTGTCAATCTAGAAATGGCAAAATTTAGCAACTGATGCAGAAAGGCCTGCAGGACACTTGGTGGTTTCTTCAGATAGGATATATGTAAGAACGTGGCCAAGAATCACACTACACCGACAAGTAGAAAAAGCTAGACCACAAATCCATGGAAACATCAAAATATATTTCTCTAACGGCTCTCAACAAGAAACCCTAAGGCTTTTCAATTATCTTCAATATTTTTCAGTGATGGAGGCAGCACCTCTTAGCAGATGAAGAGCTGGCTTCTAAGTCAAGAACACCTGGGTTGGAGTTTTTCTTTTGGCACACATGTGTTGACCATGTGATGCTGGGTAGGGGGCAGGTCCCTCCACCTCTCCGCACTCTCAGGCAACTCTCTGACAGCAGACAAGCTGGCAACCTACATTAATAAAGGGAGTGTCCCAAACCAATGAAATCCCCGACCTATATTCCCAAGATAATTCCTAACAGCACTATTAGGTAAGTAGTGAAGATATAATCCCCATCTGAGAAGACTGAGTTCATTAAAGGGACTTGCTTCCTGCATTCATAGGATCACAAAGAATTTCAGAGTTGGAAGAAAACTAAATAGCTCTCTAGTCCAATGCATACTCGACAAAAAAAAGTCCCTCTATAACATATTTGACAAGTGGTCATGAGGTCATTCAAACCTGGCTATCAACGTTTTATCTGCTATTCCATGCTATTTTGCCTGCCCTGAGACTGACATTAAGCACACGTGTATATGTATACAGCTAAACAATTAAACACATGTGTATATGCATACAACTACCTCTATTTCAGCCTCACAGTTAGATGATGGCAGATGACTATCTTGTGATAAGATGGAGCTCTGGAAATAGCATTAATCTTGGGGGAAGAGGGAGTCCTATATCTAGGTCCCCACTAATGCAAATAATGCAAGTAGTACTTTTCTACCATTCATTGACTCATAAAATCTCAGATTTGGAAGAGATCTCAGAAGATATCTAATCTAGCCCATCCATACCTGCTTAGGAATCTACACTCCGCCATCCTGGTCAAAGATTCATCCAGCATCCAGCATTGAAGACTGGTCATAGGGAGCTCACTGCTTCCTTTGGCAGCCCTGAGTGAAAGACTAAAGGGCAACTGATTTTTCACTACAGTGGTTACATAAGAGCATAACTGGAAAGGACCTTAGAAGACATCTAATCTAACTCCCTCCTTTTACAGATGGAGAAACCAAGGCCCAGAGAGTTAAGACATTTACCCAAGGTCACACAGGTAGTAAGTGGCAGAATGGGATTCTTTTGACCTGCAGATCCATTAGTCTTTCTCCTTGGGGGGGGGGGTGCTGGGGGAGAGGGTCGTTGTTAGGAATACACCCAGGTCCCAATTAGTGTAAATAGTGAATCCAGTAAAGTAGTTTCATTATTTGAATATGTACTATATAATTCCATTGGGCTGGAACCAATTACTATATTAAACATAATTATAACTTCAAATTGTATGAATGAAAATACATGAAACCATTTTATAGGACTCATTATTTGCATTAATGGGGATTAGATGTAGGACCCCCCTCCCCTCCCAAGACTTAATGCTATTCCCAGAGCTCCATATTATTACAAGATAGTCACCCGCCATCATCTAACTGTGAGGCTGAAATAGAGGTGTGATGATAAAGTAATGAGACCCGTTGCTTGTGTGTATGTGTGGCCTTTAAAAATAAATGTTGCTACTTTCTGATATCATCATGTGCTACACTGAATATGCTGGGCCTCTTTAAATGCTCATTAGAAAGCTCTTGATCAGAGAGGAAATCCAGGCTGGTCCCTGCGATCAGGTCCTTTGATCAATCACCTTCTTTTTTTTTTTTTTTTTCTCCTGCTCTAGAAACAAATAACATAATAGCATTAGTTTCTAAAGGGCTTGTGGGAAGCTGCCACGCTGCAGACAGCTGTCTCTTCTCCTCTTAGTCAAAGTTCAGTAATTTTCACTGTACCTTGAACTAGGTCACTGTAGCAGGGCCTTAACTCCCAGCCCAGCAGGGCAGGCTTTCCATGTCTGTCTCTTGATATGCTTGTCTTGGGAAAGGGATTCTATTTCACCTTGGGGGGGCGGGGAAGGTATGTATGTGTGTGTGTAATGGGGGGGGAGATGGTGTGTGTCTCCTTCAGTCCTCGAGGAGGGCCATTTTTAGACCAGTGAGTGGGGAAGAAAAATCAGCTAGGCCAAAAATAAACCCTTTCTGCAGTAAGCAGGGTTTCAAACTGGACTGATTTGCTCCAGCTATTTTTTTTTTTTTAACCAAACTGGCATTTCAGGGTGTAAATAGCAGCTCAAGCTGTTTTCCCTAGAACTGACAACAGGTTTGGGCTTCCTATATGGATGGGGCCCTGTGACATTGGGAAAAGTGGAAATGCCACTCAGAAAAGCTTGCCCTGGAGCACAGGAGATAAGGCCTCAGTCTCTTTTCTCAATGTTCAGGTCTGGATTGTATCTTCATGGGCAGGTTGTTTCTAGGACCCTCTGTAAACACAAAGACAGCTCTTTTAAAGGAGTGCAACAAAGGGAAAACAGGATGAACCCTGTACATATACACTGAGCTATTTTGGAGGCAAAGCAGAACTATTTTTTAAGATCACAGGAATTGGAACTAGATGGGACATCAGATGTGTAAACCAAACCCCTGATTTCACAGAGGAGAAAACTGATACTCAGAGGGGAAATGATTTTTTTCAATGTCACCCAGATTGTCAGCAGCATAGCAGGAATTCAAACCCAGATATTCTGGTTCTTCTTCTTTTTTTTTTTGCCTAGGCAATGGGGTTAAGTGACTTGCCCAGGGTCACACAGCTACTAAGTGTCAAGTGTCTGAGGCCGCATTTGGACTCAGGTCCTCCTGACTCCAAGGCCAGAGTTTTGTCCACTGCGCCACCTAGCTGCCCCCTGGTTCTTTTCACAAGACCATAGCTGCCTCTAAGGCAGGGGTTTTCGAATTTTTGTGTGTGTCATGGACCTCTTTGACAATCTCATGATACCTATGGACCTTTCGTCAGAATTAGGTTTTTAAATGCATAAAATAAAATACATAGTATTACAAAGAAAACCAACTATATTGCACAAAAAAAAAAAGTGTCCCAAAAGTCTTAGTGTGGTTCTAAGCTATGAAACTGCACTAAGACTTTTGGGACGCCCTGTGTAATAATCAGAATATCAAATTACAAACAATTATTCAAAACATTTTTAAAACTACTTCACAGACCCCAGGGTAAGAACCCCAGTCTAAGGAATTCAAGTGCCAGGGGCTTCTACACATGTGCGACTTTTGGATCTTCACCTCCCTTGTTCTGTCTCTCCTTTCCTTCCTTCCCTCACCCTCCAGTCTTCTGATGTCCCAGCTGCATTTCTCCATAGGCTGGTGTTCTGACCTGCCGCTTTTGCTCCAACCTTCCAGCCAGGCGCTTAGCACAGGAGAGACTTTGACAACCTTCCATTAAAGGAAGCCTGGATGAAGAGGTACCTCAAAATATGTGAGATGGGGAGCTTGCTATTCGTGGGACTACAGGACCCTGCAGCATTTCTACACCTGCGATAGTCAGTCGGGGCTAAAGTAAATAGAGTGTTGGACTTGGAGTCAGGAAGACCTGCGTTCTAACTTCCTAGCTGAGGGACCATGGACAAATCACAACCTTTGGGAGCCTCAGTTTTCTCCTCTGTAAAACAGCAATAAGTAGGGGCAGCTAAGTGGCGCAGTGGATAGAGCTCTGGCCTTGGAGTCAGGAGGATCTGAGTTCAAATCCAGCCTCAGACACTTGACATTTACTAGCTGTGTGACCCTGGGCAAGTCACTTAACCCCGATTGCCTCACTAAAAAAAAAAAAAAGCCAAAAAAATTAGGAATAAATAATATCTGTGGGGTTTTTCTGAGGTTCCAACGAGAATACACACACACACACACACACACACACACACACACACACACACACACTGTGTGTGTGTGTGTGTGTATCTTTGCAATCTTTAAAATATGGCCTTGGAGTCTGGAAGACCAAGGCTCGATTCTCATCTTCTGTCACATCCTAGCTATCTGACTGTGGGCAAATTCCTCAACTTCCCAGGGCCCCCAAGCAACTCTCTGATTTGAAGTAATGGGCCAGCTGCTGAGTTGCATTAGTGAAGGGGTTTTTCCAAACTGGGAGTTTCCTCCATCTTTGAAATCACAAGGAATTGAAACCACTAAAGGAAAAATCAAAGGTCTGTTGTTGTTATTATTGTTGTTGTTTTGTTTGTTGTCTTAAGAGGAGACCTGCCTGAAACCTTATTCCTATCTGACGTGTTAAAAAATCATGAAACATCTATCATGGCCCCAGACCATGACTGCATCCAGCTTTAAGCTCAAGTCCATTGCCACATTGGGTCCCTCACTGTTTATTGTCAGTCAAGAGGAGAGAGGCAGTATAATCTAGTAAAGACAGAGCTGTGTTCATCTTAGTCGGCAATTTCTCACTACTTATCTTCGAGGGAACGGATGGACTTTGGCCGCCTATCTTTCCAGCCAGGTTTCTTACCTAATCTGTCCCTCGTGTCTCCGGCATGAAATAAGCAAGGTGTCAGCCAGAAAATAGCCCTTCTTTATGAATTGCCTAGCAACCCCTAGTGGAAATGATACTGGAGCCACTCTACCCGGCCCCATCCATCAATCAGTGTGTGTTTGCTAACCCTCTTCCCATGTAGACATTGTGCGTTTCCAGTCTTTTTTCCTTCATATACTTTCTTTTTTATTATTTGTTTGTTTCTTTTTTTGCTAGGCAATGGGGTTAAGTTACTTGCCCAGGATCACACAGCTAGTGAGTGTTATGTGATTGAGGTCGGATTTGAACTCAGGTTCTCCTGACTCCACGGCCAGTGCTGTATCCGCTGGGCCACCTAGCTGACCCCCCCCTTCATATACTTTCCATTCTCATAAAACTGATCTACTGCTTCTTCCCCATACATGCCATTTCATCTTCTACCTTTGTATCTTTGCACAGGTGGTTCCCCACACCCATCCTGGAGTGCCTTCTTTCCTCATTTCTACATGCTAATAATAGCTAACATTTATATTGTGCTTACTATGTACCAGGCACTGTACTCAGTGCTTTATAATTATAATCTCATTTGATCCTCACAACAACCTTGGAAGGTATGTGCTATTATTAGCCCCATTTTACAGATAAGGAAACTAAGCAAACAGAGGTTAACTGACTTATCTAGGGTCATATAGCTAGTTGGTGTCCAAGGTCAGATTTGAACTCAGCCACCTAGTTGCCCATGCTAGAATCGCTAGCTGCCTTTGAAACACAATTCAAGTGCCTCCCTCCCACACAGGACCTTTCCTGACCTCCCTCTCCCTCAGTTATTACTGTTCTATCTCCTGAAAATATTTTGTATTGCTTTGTATATACTTTGTATTTACCTGCTTGTGTATATATTGTTTGTTTCAAATAGAATAGAATAGAATAGAACTTTCCTTGAAGACAAGAAATGCACTGGTTTTGTCTTTGTATCCCTAGAACTTGGTATCATCTTTGTGCTTAATTCATGTTTGTTCAGTTGAATTGAAATGAAATTACTAGGGGGCAGCTAGGTAGTGCAGAGACACAAGGGACAGATTAGGTAAGAGCACCAGTGCTGGAATCAGGAGGACCTGAGTTGAAATATGGCCTCAGACACCTATTAGCTGTGTGACCCTAGGCAAGTCACTTAATCCCAATTGCCTCAAAAAAAAAATGAAATTAATATAATTGATTGCCAGGCTGGGGAAGAGGCAGAGTTAGTGGAGAAGCAAGCAGTCAAAAAAAATCTCCTACTTCTTCTGCCTTTTAGAGGAAATGGGTCGTGAGCATCATGTTTGGGATTGACTCCTGGCAACTGTTACCAACAAAACTCACCATCAGCTATTGATGGATAAAGTAGTGTAGGAGAGATTATAAAGGTAAAAATAGGCCCGAGTAACAGAAGGGAAAATGGTTTTGCATTTGAAATGAGGAGATGGACACAAATTGTATTAATCGGCTAGGTCTAGAGTTTCCATTATTAGGTTCTATTCCTCTTCCCTCATTGGCCAACAAGCTCTATTCAGTGACCTCTAGCAAAAACAGGTCCCACTCATGAGATAAGGGGAGTTTGATAAAAGCTTTCTATTAACAGCCTCGTCAGATAGCAGGAACCACTGATACGTACAACTTGGCTCTCCCTGTGCACACAAATTTAGCACCGAATTTTCCAATAGAATCACTTAAGGGGCATAATGTAGTGGAACGACTGGACTAGGAGACAGAAGGACTGGGCTCAGATCCCAGCTCTGCCTTTGACTTGCTATGTCACTGTGGGCAAGTCACTTCACAGCTCAATGCCTCAGTTTCCTCATTTGCAAGATGAGGTTATTCCTCTCAGTTTTGAGTCTGAGTTTGAAATCCACTATTAGCTAACTTGAATGGGGAATTGATTATTGGATACCTCTAGAACCCTGCTCTAATAAGTCATTGGGGCATGGAAGTGACCATGGTTCTTGGAGGCTAGGTCAGGATAATGGAAACTGTCAAGTACTAAGAAATCAGAGAAGCTTCAAGTATGAGCTCACTGATAGACTACATGTATCTATCATCCAAGAGCCAATCTAGTTAAGTGCAAAGGGGTCCATATTAGGGGGATACGTGGGGATTGATTCGTTTAGCTACAACAACTCATTGAATTGTCTTTTAAAGTCCAGCAAAGGGTATGACCTAGATCCATGGAGGGAGCATCCATTGGGATGAAATCATGCGTCCTGGTGCCATTATTGGCCCATTAGGCAGATAACTTTGCCTACTAAACTTCCAAGTAAAACACCAACAAAATCTCATAAACTCATTAACTTAGGACTGGAAGCTATCTAGCCCAATCCTCTCATTTTACAGAGGAGGAAACTGAGGCCAAGAGAGGTTAAGTGAATTGTCCAAGGAATCCTAGATTTAGAGCTAGAAGTTACCCTAGGGGTCATGTAGTCCATGACTTTATTTCACAAATGAGGAAACTGAGACCCAGAAAGTTTAAATAGCATGTCTAGGGTCACACAACTAATAAGTGACTGATTTAGGCTTAGAACCTAGATTTTCCTAACTCCAAGTCCAGTGCGCTATCCACTATCCACTGCCTTTGGTGTTCTTGAAAGACTTTGGAAACCTACATAATAAATGCTTACCTAAATATCAGCAAGCCACTTTCTAGCAAGGTAAAGGAAAGGCCTTTTGAAGGCAGCCATGCTGCTGCCCCCTTACCCTTGTTTGTTTCCTGAGCTAGTATAACTGGCATCTCCTGGCCTTCTGCCAAAACAAATGGACAATATATAAGATAGCAGGTCCCTCGTATTGAGTGTTCACCTGGATTGCCTTGAATTCAGCTGACAGCATGACTCTTCCCCACACCACCAAGGAGTTAACATTTTTTGCCCTGCTTTCCTGGTGACTAATGCATTGTGTGTCTCAGAGATCAGTGAGGGAAGAGACTGACAGTCAATGTGGGCAGTGGATGAGATTTCAGCTCTCCTTGTAACACCTTTGATGGGTACAATGAGTAAGGAAAGCGATTGTTGATGCCTCTATGCTGGCCCTGGTTGCATAATTTTGTCTTGAATGCCTGCTTCTTCCTTTGCTCTGTGGCTTGTATATCACATGACTTAAAATGGATCTCCCTTTCCAGCTTGTTTGGTATCTGGATAAAATGGTTTATAAATAGCCCCTTTCAACGGGTGCTTCGGCTCTTGAGCACATCCCATCACTTTGAAAAATGACCTGATTTGCTGGAACTGCAACTGACGATGACCTCATCTAATCGCATGTATTCTCTGTACATTTTTCTTTGTTTCGAGGGCCTCCAGAAACTATACATGGTCAGACAGCTCATCCCTGCTCATCATGGAGTCAGTGGATAGAGTGCTTGATCTGGACTCAGGGAATTCTAATCTAACTTCAGATACTTATTACAGTAGACCCAATTCTGGCATAAGAATTGGGAGATCTGACTTCCAAACTTTGCACAATGCCATGTTTTGAGAACTGCCACAGAAATACTTAATAAATGCTTTGTGGTTGATTGATTGATAGGATCCCAAACTCAGAGTCAGAAGGGATTCTATGGGTCAAAGGGTCATAGATTCGGAACTTGAAAGGACTTCAGAGGTCATCCATTCCAGAGGTATCAGACACAGTGAACACTCTGGAACCAGATTAAAATGTAATTGGAAAATATTTTTTAAAAATACAACATAGAAAATATTACATTTTAAAACTAAATCAATATTCAGCCTACAGGGATCTTTATGTATAGAATGAGGATCAGTGGCTTCCATTTCTATTCAAGTTTGGCCACTAATCTAGTCCAGCCCTTTCTACACAAGAAGAAACTGAGCTCTAAGAAGTTAATTGATTTGCTTAGGGTCATGTTGTTGTTGTTGTTGTTCAGTCATGATAATTATGTCTGACTCTCTGTGACCCCATTTGGGGTTTTCTTGGCAAAGATACTGTGGTAGTTTGCCATTTCCTTTCTCCAGCTCATTTGACAGGTGAGGAAACTGAAGCACACTGGGTTAAGTGACTTGCCCAAGGTCACCCAGCTAGTAAGTGTCTGAGGCTGGGTTTGAACTCATGAAGAGGAGTCTTCCTGATTTCAAGCCCATTGTTCAATCCATTGCACATAGAAATGAAACCAGAAGGCACCTCAGAGGCCATCTGGTTCAATTCCTTCAGTTTACTGACAAGGATATTGAGCTCCAAAGAAATCCAGTGGCAAAATAATATTGTCAGAGGCAGTGTTTGACCCCAGGTCCTCCAACTCTCAATCTAGTGTTCTTCCTACTGTAATACTCTCTAGTCCAATCTCCTCATTTTACAGACGAAGGGACCAGAGCCCTTAAAGGTGAAGCGAGCCACCCCAAGTTAGACAGGAAGACACTGCATCCATGATTGTAGTTTTCGTAACAATAATGATGATGGATTCTCTTCTTAGGTCTGTCTGTTTCCTTGCTGGGTAACCATAGGCAAGCTTTTTTTTTCCTTTCTTGTGAGATGGTTCAGTTCCTCTTCGTGAAAAATGAGGAGAGTAATATCTGCCTCAGAGGGATACAGAAAGGATTACTGAGGTGATGGTTACAAAACGTTTGGCACATCATTGTTTCTAAATAAACACATGCTATGTATTTAACTGCCTTCATTATTCTCTCGGATTAAAGGACACTCAGGCCAGTGGTTTATTAACCACAATGGAGTGGAGCAGTACTACAGGTGCTGTGAGCCATGACGGTATAGACTTTGCCGGTCTGAGTTCCAGGCTGTGTGCTGCAAGCTGTACCTTGAGTGAGAAGAAAAGGGAGCTGGGAGGTGGGGTTTGGAATCTGGGGGTCAATACTCAGAGATGGAGGTAGAGAGACCACTTCAGGTCATCAACACGGCTCTACTTGAAGGCCACGTATATTTGTCAGATAAATAAAGGCCTCACAAACAACTTGTACAGAATAGGATGGATTATTTCCTCTCCCCTCCCCAATCCATCTGGCTTTTATACTTCCCTATTTCTTTCATGGGCACTGTCATCTTCCCAGGCACCCAGGTTGACAAACTTAGACTCTTCCTTGACTCCTTCTTCTCCCTCACTCCCCTCAGCAAGTCCGATCAGTTGCCAAATGTTATCTATTCGACTTCTAAAATACATCTCACAATTATTCCACTCTTTACAGTAGCACAGCCAGCTCCCTGGTTCAGATCCTCATCATCTCTCACCTGGACTATTACAAAAGCCTCCCACTTGGCCTCTCACCCCCAGTGTCTCTCCTCTCTATGCACCCTCCTCCTCACAGCAGCCAAATGGATACATCTGAAGCACAAGTCTTATTATGCTCAAGAAGCTTCAGGAGTCCCCCACAGTCCTTGGGATAAAATAGAAATTCCTCTGTTTGTCAGTTCAAGCCTTTCATAATCTGACTCTAATAGTAATTATAATAGCTAACATTTTTTATAACATCTACTTTATGCCAGGTACTTTACAAATATTATCTCAATTGATCCTCACAACAACCCTACGGGATAGGTACTATTTTGAACCCATTTTACAGATGAGGAAACCATGACAAACAGAGGTGGAGTGGTTTTCCCAAGGTCATACATATAATAAGTATCTGAAGTTAGATTAGAATTCCCTGAGTCCAGATCAAGCACTCTATCCAATGAAGCACCTAGCCATTCTAATCTAATCTGATATCACATCACTAGGGACAGCTAAGTATCACAGTGGATAGAGCAATGGGCTTGGAATCAGAAAGACTCCTCTTTCTGAATTCAAATCCAGCCTCAGACACTTACTAGCTGTGTGACCCTGGGCAAATCACTTAACCTTGTTTGCTTTAGCTTCTTCATCTGTAAAATGAGCTGGAGGAGAAAATGGCAAACCACTACAGTATCTTTGCCAAGAAAATCCCAAATGGGGTCATAGAGAGTCAGACAAGACTGAAATGACCCAACAACAACAACACATTACTCTTTGTTCCAGCCAAAGTGACCTTCTTGCTGTTCCTTGTACACAACATTCAATCTTCTGCCTCCATGCCTTTGTACATGCTGTGCCTCATGCCCCCGAATACTCCCTCTCCTCACCCCGACCTCTGTCTCTCAGAATTCCGAGCTCCCTTCAAAGCTCAGCTCAAGTGACACCTACTTCCTGTTCTGTCAAACATTAGTGCCTTCCTCGCTTCCTTGAAGTTCCTTTGTATATATTCCTCATTTACATATTTGTGTGCATGTTGTTTCTCACTCCTGACCCAGGGACACTGTAAGTTCCTTGAGGGCAAGGACTGTTTAATTTTCGTCTTTGTACGTCCAGGGCCTAGCACAGTGTAATAGTACATAGTAAGTACTTAATAGGGCAGCTAGATGATGCCGTGCTGGGCCTGGAGACAGTAAGACCTGAATACAAATCTGGCCTGAAACACTTACTAGCTGCATGACCCTAGTCAAGTCACTTAACCCTGTTTGCCTCAGTTTCCTCATCTGTAAAATAAGCTAGAGAAGGAAATGGTAAACCACTCCAGTATATCTGCCAAGAAAACCCAATGGGGTCATGAAGAGTCAAACACGACTAAAAACAACTAAATAAAAGGGACTTAATAAACACTTATTGAATTTAATTGAAATAGCTTAAGAATATGAGTGAAGCCTGAACGTAACAAATAGTCTCTTTTAAGAAGAATCTAATTTGCCTCCAACATGAGGAAAGATTTCAACAGTACGGGAATTCCCTCTGCCATCACAGGTTGCCTCTTGTGTAGACTTGGTACCTAAGTCCTAGAGAGTTGTCTGAGGCTCTGAGCAATTGTGACTTGACCTGGGGTCACATATCTGATAAGTGATAGAGGCTGGATTTGAACCTGTCTTCTTCTTCTTCTTCTTCTTCTTTTTTTTTTGGGTGAGGCAATCAGGGTTAAGTGACTTGTCCAGGGTCACACAGCTAGTAAGTGTCATGTGTCTGAGACTGGATTTGAACTTACGTCCTCCTGACTCCAAGGCCAGAGCTCTATCTTCTGTGCCACCTAGCTGCCCCTTGAACTCTACTCACTCTACCATGAGGGTTTTATTTTAATAGTTTATATGCAAAAGCTAAATTGAATTATTTTCCTGTCACATAGAAAATAAAACTAAGTACAAGGAGGGTTGGCCATTGTGTTTAGGTGAAAATTATCATGTAGGATTCCTGAAGGAATGAATGAAAAAGCATTTAGTAAGCATTTACTATGTGCTGAACAGTATGCTAAGCACCAAGGATACAAATAGAAAAAAAAAATTAGATAATCCCTCATCTCTAGGAGCTCTTTTTCTAATTAAGGAAGACAACACACAACAGAGAATTCAGATGCAAGTCAGGTAGAAAGGTCCAGATGTGCTAAAGATTCTTTGGAGGAGAGGATGAAAAGGCTCAGGGGTCCTTAGTTTCAGTGGCTAGGTAAGATGACAGTTCTGGAGATCCTCAGGGTGTGGAGGTAAGGCAGATGGAAAGGCCTGGTGCTTTCTCATCTCCACAAAACAAAGGAAGTTTTTGCTGAGTGTCTATCATGTTAATGATGTAATACTCAAATTGAAATGGGCCCGGTAAACCATACATGAGGATCCCTGTGGAACACATATTGACTTAGAAAATCACATATTAACATTATCTGTGTTCTATTGTATTTTTGTTTATTTTGTTAAATATTTCCAAATTATATTATAATCTGGTTGTTCTGGGAGTGTTGTGAGACCTTAACCACCTGGGTCATTTGTTTGACCCCTCTGTGTTAGGTACCCAACCCTAGGCTGGGCAATCTGGATTTCTATGATGTCCTTCAGAGCAGGGACTGTCTTTTGCCTTTCTTTGTATGCCCACCACTTAGCACAGTGCCTAGTACATAGTAAGTGCTTAATAAATAATGAATAAAATAAAATAAAAAAAAAATAAAAAAAGAACAGGTGACATAATAATACCTCATATTTACATAGCTCTCTAGCTTTTGCAAATCTTTTGATAAGTGCTATTTGTGATTTGACCCTCACCAAAAAACTCATAAAAATAGGTGCCACTTAATACCTACATGATTTTGGGTAAGCCAATTAACTTCTCTGAGCCTCAGTTTCTTCATCTATAAAATGAGGAGATTGGATTTGTTTACCTCTAAGGTCCCTTCGCTCTAAGCCTCTAATCTCATGATCTTAGGGTAATTATTCTAGCTTTTTCCCAAATGAAAGGTCAGACTCCAGTGAAGAATCTCCTATCATTGAAGGCTGAAATAAGGGCTGAAATACCCTGGAAGTATATCATTAAGCACCCTCACATAAGACCCTTTGGAAGCAGGACCTCTATAGCTAGTGGGGTCATGCACCATAGACTTCATTTGATACAATCACCAAGATATTTATGCTGGAAAAACATTTGGAGTATAGGGGCTGTCTTTCTTCAATATGGAAGCAGGTCAGTCATTTTTGGTTGTGTCCGACTCTTGGTGACCCCATTTGGGGTTTTCTTGGTAGATATACTGGAGTGGTTTGCCATTTCCTTCTCCAGCTCATTTTACAGATGAGGAAACTGAGGCAAACAGGGTGAAATGACTTACCTTAAGTCACACAGCTAATAAGTGTCTGAAACCAGATTTAAACTGAGATCTTTCTGACTCCAGGCTTAGCACTTTATCCACTGAGCCATCTAACTGCTTCTCTTTTACCAATGAGGAAACTGAGGCAGATAGCAATTAAGTAATCTGCCCAGAGTCACACAACTAATAAGTGTCTGATGCCAGATCAAATTCAGAAAGATGAGTCTTCCTGACTGCAGACCAGACCAGGCCACTGTACCACCTAGCTGGCAGAGCCACAAATAGAGATTTGGTGTGTTTGGCTACATTTTAGGAGTGTGAGTCAAAACCTAGCTCTACCACCTACCACCTTGAACCATTTCATTGCTTTGGAACTCAGTTTCCTCATCTGTAGAATGAGGGGGTTAGATCAGATGACCTCTGAGGACTCCTTTCGTCTTTCAACCCAGGATCCAAATATGGTAGGGGGACCAATTTTTTTTTTTTAGGCAATTGGGGTTAAGTGACTTGCCCAGGATCACACAGCTAGTAAGTATCAAGTATTTGGTCTGATGCCAGATTTGAACTCAGGTTCTCCTGACGCCAGGGCTGGTGCTCTATCCACCCGCCACCTAGCTATCTCCAAATATGGTAAAAAAAAAAAAATCAGTCATGTCCTAAAGTCATTATGGAACCAATGAACAGACAAATAGGAAATGTCTGGCTGTGAGTGGGTTTAAATCCTTCCTTCAGGTCAGACGCACTTCTTCCGCTGAGCTGTACGCTCTAGCAGGGCTGAAGAAGATTCTGATTTGGAATTATTATAACCCGTCTTACATTTCCTTACATGTAGCCTTTTGGAGGACATGCATTGGATTGTTAACTTTGAAAAATGAGAAAGCAGAGGAAATGCAACGCCCAGAGGAGGTCAAATGTGAGTTCAGGTGCAGTTCTTAGATCACTTAAATGAGACCAGGGATGTGTTTGACCTTTAAAAAGGTCAGTTAGTGGGCTTAAAGAGCTGTCTGGTGTCTGCTTCAAAAGTCATGTGCCAGTCTTAGCTCTGACTGGTGAATCCCAAGTTCTTTGGATTAATAATATTGGTACACATTTATTAAGATACATATATACACACATATACGTATATGTATGTGTATATATATATACATACACATTTAAATATACGCACATATAGGTATATGTGTGTATATACATATCTCTATAAATACATGTGGGACAACCCCATATGGGCTTGCGACCCACAATTCAAGAAGCCCTGGAGAGCAGATAGAAGGCTGACAACTTCCATTAAGTACTAACTAATATCCTATCTTTTACAGGAAGCTTTTCTCAATCCCTCTTAATTCTAGAGCTTTCTTTCTGTTAATTATTTCCTATTTATCCTCTGCATAGCTTGCTTTGTATATATTTCATTACATATTGTTCCTTCTATTAGACTGTAAGCTACTTAAGGGCAGGGACTGTTTTTTGTTTCTTTTTGTATCCCTAACACTTAGCACAGTGCCTGACACATAGTAGGTCCCTAACAAATACTTGTTGACTGACTGACTAATAACACTAATGGGATATTTGTGCTGAAAACATGAATCTTTGCCCCAGGGTACAATTTAGGATTTCTGAAAATATTGTGTCATTCTTCCAATGAGACATCTTTTTCCTTTCTTGGCCCACCTTGGTTGTCCATCTGCATTGTCTATTCCCAAAGACATGCAAACACAAAACCAAAACATTCTGTCCTCTGGAGGTGTTGACATTTCCTGGTACAATAGAAAGAGCATTGCTTTTGTTGTTAGAAGGTTCAAGTGTTTCCTCTGACACAAGCCGGCCACCTGTGTGACCTTGGGCAACTCCCCAAGGAGTTACCTCCCTGGGCTGCATTTTTCTCAGCTATAAAATGAGGGGTTTGAGCTCCATGGCTTCTGAGGTCCTTCCTACTACTAAATCTGTGGTGTTTATTAGAGAGAGGGCTTAAAGATGTGGGAAGTATGAAATGGGCAACAGTTCTATTTTCTTATTTCAGCCTCATGTAGTCTGCCTCACTAAAGCATCCCATTCCCTTAGCTTTCTGCCTCCCCATCTGAGTAGTTAGTAAGCAGCTTGTCATCTTTTGTGTTCATGTATCTGCCCTCAACTGTAAACTCGGTTCAGAGGTAAAAACAAAAACAAAAACACCCAAAGATCTCTGTAATACTCAGAGTGCAGGGGAGAGAGTGCTGGGCTTGGAACTGGTCACCTGAGTACACAGCAATCTGGGACTCTGTTTGCCCATCTGTAAAATGAGGGGTTTGGACCAGATGGCTTCTGGAGTCTCTTTCAGCTCTATAGATCCATAATACTGTGCTCTGTGTGCCTTTTCTGTGTAACGCCCTTGGAACCCAAAAAGTTTATCTTCCTGTAACTTTATAAAGGTCTTGTTCTCTAGGTCAGATATAGCAAACTCAGAGGAAAAGGTTCCCTGGAGTCACATACTGATCAGTCATTTTTTCAGTCACGTCCCATTCTTCATGACCCCATTCGGGATTTTCTTGGCAAAGACACTGTAGTGGTTTGCCATTTCCTTCTCCAGCTCATTTTTGCGGATGAAGAAACTGAGGCAAACAGGGTTAAGTGACTTGCCCGGGGTCACCTAGATTTGAACTCAGGAATTCCCAGCACTCTCTCCAGTGCCTCGCCTAGCTGCTCACATAATGACTTAGAAAACTACAAGTTAACATTATCTGTGTAGTATTACATTTTTATTTATTTGTTAAACATTTCCCAGTAACGTTTTAACCTGGCTTGGAATTTTACAGGGTTTGGGGCCTTTTGGGCTGTGAATTTGATACCTCCGCTGTAACTGATGGACAGAGAATTCACCCTCATAACTTTCATTGGGGCTATTACCTGCATTAAAGAGGAAAAGGGACTTTTTCCCAAGCCCTACTTGTTAAGAGTACCTACCTGTATTGTGTCAGAATGAATATTACAAAATGGACCAGGCTGATGGACATGTTTGGTTGATTTTCTTTGCTCTCACTTAGGAATGTTTTTGTCTTTTGTTTGGGCTGAAAGGTCCAATTCATTTAGCATCTCTTTCTCAAATAGCCATTCCCTGTATATAAGTAGGCAGCTAGAACCAGGACATTCATTTTTTGAAGTCGAATGCCTTGATCTGGTGACAACATCCTTTTCCAGTGATGCTCTTTCTAACAATCCACATTCTCAGGGTAGATTTAGTAGCCCTTTCTCTAGGCAGGCCCTGCCAGCTGCTAGAAAACTGCCCATTGACTAACTTAGACAATTCCTACTATTCTATGAGACTCGTTGCCTTAGCTAAAAAATGTGTGGTTAGGCAAAACAAACATCAGCCCTAAACTGCATTACTTAAAAAAAAATAATAATAATTAGAATTTATATGGTACTTTAAGGTAGGTTTTCTTTCTTTCTTCCTTCCTTCCTACCTTCCTTCCTTTCTTTGGTAGGCAATAGAGTTAAGTGACTTGTCCAGGGTCACACCTATAGTAAATGTCTGAGGCCGGATTTGAACTCAAATCCTTCTGACTCCAGGACCAGTGCTCTATCCACTGCATCACCCAGCTGCCCCAAGGTAGGTTTTCAAAGTACTTAACATACGCAATCACATTTGATCCTTACAATAACCCAGTGGAGTAGGTGCTATTGTTAAAGACAGCTGTCATCCTTATTGTTGTTGCGGTTGTTTGTCCCTTGTAGAAGAAGACCAATGACATCACGAGGGCGATTGTCTTGACTTGTTTATGAATTGGATTTAAGCTTCAAAGTCCAGTGTCAAGACAAAAGTCAAGATGACTGGCGATGGTCATAATAGAAGCATAGTGTCTAGAAAAGGAATGTAATGTACTCTGTCTTCTTCAGAATACATCTGAAGTATTTACCTGAATCTAGGCACCATCTTTCAGGAAAGACATTGACCTAGTAGATAGCTAGGTGGCACAGTGGATAGAGTGCTGGGCCTAGAGTCAGGAAGTTCAAATTCTAGCTGTACTCAAATTCTAGAAGATTCTGAGTTTCCCTCTAGCTGTATGACCCTGGGCAAATCATGTCATCTCTGTTTGCCTCAGTTTGTCCAACCGTAAAATGAGGATAATCATATCACCTGCTTCTCAAGATTATTGTGAGGATTAAATAAGGTAATATTTGTAAAGTGCTTAGCCCAGCACCTGGCACAGAGTAGGTGTTATATAAATGCTAATTCCCTTCCTCTTATCCCCACTTTACAGATGAGGAAACTGAGGCTGAGAGAGGTTAAGTGACTTGCCCAGGTTGTCAATGGTAGTCAATGTCTGAGGCAGGATTTGAATTCAGGTCTTCCTGGTTTGGAGTCCAACACAATATGGTGTAGTATACAAATCATAACAGATAAATATATCTAAGAAGAGAGAGAGTCAGTGCTCACTTTGTCTCTGCTCTAAATACTTGTCAAGGTGATTCAAGAGCTAAAGTCTTCCTGAGTTCATTAGATGAATGCTGAAAGTGTTCTGAAAAGATGATCTCTCTAAGGTTTCACTGCTTCCAGGATCTCTGCTTTCGTACTGCTCGAGTTCTAGGATTATGTGCTCCCAGTGTGAAGCATGCCCTCCACCAACAAAGATTGCAAGTCCATCTACAATTTAATAGAGTATCTTTAAAGGTCACATTGGGCAAAGATTTCATCACCAGGTAACCGACCTAGGAATGAAGTTCTTGAGGTTCTTGAGGTTCTTGAGGTTCTTGAGGCTGATCACATGGCTGCACACAGCCTAGGGCATGAAGCCTTCATAGGACCTGACACACCATAGGGTTCTTCTGGCATAGTCTTCAGTCTTCCAATCAATCAATTAAGATATCATTGAGATAATGTTTGTAAACTTCTTTGTAAACATTAAAGAGGACAGCTAGGTGGTCCCATAGTGCACAGAGCACTTTCCTGGAATCAGGAAGAAATTCCTGTGTTCAAATCCTGCCTCAGACACTCACTAGCTGTGTGACCCTGGGCAAGTCACTTAATCACTATTTGCCTCAGTTTCCTCATCTGTAAAATAAGCTGGAGAAGGAAATGGCAAACCAGCATCTTGATCAAGAAAACCCCAAGTAGGGTCATGAAGACTAAATGACTAAAAAATGACTGAATAACAACAAACCTTAAAGTGCTATATAAATGCTAGCTATTATTATTATTAGATGATAATAATGGTGATGATAACAATAAACATCTGCTATGTGTCAGGTAGGAAACAATCTACCTAAATGTTAGCAATTATTATTATTAGTCTTAGTACTGGAAGAGCTTATGTTTGATGAAGGGGAGAAACAGATACACATAGCATATATACTATACTTACTTACAGCCTCACTAAGACTTTTGGGACACCCTTTATATACAAAGTACAGTAAATACAAGGTAATCTCATGGTGAAGCATTTGCAGATATGGTAGGACAGATCAAGAAAGGCCTTCTTCAGGGGCTCACCCTTGAGTGGAATTCTGAAGGAAGGCAGCGCTTTTAAGAAATAGAGGTGAGAATGAAGTCCGTTCCAGGCATGGGGAATAGACAGTAGAGAAGCCCTTCAGAGACAGGCGATACAATGGCATGTGTGAAGGACAGCAAGAAAGTCAGCTTGGCTGAATCAGAAAATACAAGAAATAGAGAAATGTATGATAAGACTGGAAAGGTAGGTGGTAGTTAAATTGTGAGGGGCTTTAAATTCCAGGCAGAGTAGGCTGTGTTTGATCCAGAGACAATAGGTATCCACTGGAGTTTACTGGGCCAGGAAGGCACATAGTTAAACCTGTGCTTTAGGAAAATCTCTCCAAGAACTTAGGTTACTTTTGTGCCATGGCAGCAGGAAAGGGTTTTGGTGGAGGTTTCCCTTAAATAATGAACCTAAAACTTCATATTTAAGCTCCAAACCCTTTATAAACATTGCCAACCCCAGAACTACTCTAGGGAGGAAAGAGAGCAAACCATCAATGTTTTCCATCAGCAGCCCAGGAAGGATGCTTCAGATTATCCACTTGAAACAAGCTGCTGGTAGCTGTTTGGGTTGCCAAATCCCTGTAGCTGGTAGGGTAGGCTATACTATTCAATTTCCTTGAGCAAATAAACACTCAAATTCTGTATTTTGTCTCCTGTGGTGCTTAACTCTTTCTCTGATAACTACACATGGACTCAAATTGCAGAAAACCACTACAAAAAGTTGTTGGATGAGAAGATACATACAGGGAAACGTCAGTGGACCTAGCATCAGAGAACCTGAGTTCAAATTATGACTTCTTCTTACTCCCTGCATAAACTTTTGTTGTTGAGCCATTTCAGTTGTATCCGACTCTTCTGGACCCATTTCAGGTTTTCTTGGCAGAGTTATTTGCAGCAGTTTGCCATTTCCTTCTCCAGTTCATTTTACAGATGAAGAAACTGAGACAAAAAGGGTTAGGTGACTTGCTCACTATTGCACAGCTAGTAAGTGTCTGAGGTCAGATTTGAACTCATGAGGATGAAACTTCCTGATTCCAGGCTCAGTCTATCCACTTTGCCACTGGGTGTGTAACTTAGAAGTCATTTAACTCCTTTGGTTTTCCTTATTTGTAAAATAGAAAATTGAATTAAATTACTTCTAAATTCTCTTCTAGCTTTCAATCCTATATTCACGTTAAGACTATGTCCTCCCTCTCCTCCCATCCTAGTACTTCAGAATGTATTAGGGGGTTGAGAACTGAGTGATATTCTGGAATTTGTAGGTCAGAGGGACAAGCATTCATCCCTGAAATTGATTTGGACTATCTTGATCTTTGAGCTAAAAGGCAGACTTAAGTCACACTTGGGAGTTTTGGGAAAGATGCACATGGTCTTCAAGATGACAGACTGAGACAAAGGAACTGAGATCACATGAGCAGTGGCAGCAGCGTTGGGAGACATGGGTCCTCAACTCTGGTGGGGACTTTCACAAGCTTAGCTGGGAGAAGCAGCAGCACAGAGGCAGCAGATAAAAAGAGAAAGAATGGAGGAGTAGTTCATCTGAATTACAAATCCCTGACTGTCGATTAATTTTCAAGCCCCTATTTAAAAAAAAGAAATATGATTTCACAGATGTGAATATTCCATTGACTGAAGTGGGTTGAAACCCCTCCATACCATGACTGATGGTTTCAGGAGTGTTTAAAAAAAAAATCATCTCGTGACCAACCTTCTGGTAATGAACCTTTTCAAATTTAGTGAGGCTGGTCAATCAATCAACAGGTATTTTTAGGTATCAGCGATGTGCCAGACACCGTTCTAGGCACTAGTGATAGTAAAATGGCCCCTGCCTTCAATAAGCTTACAGACAAGCCTCAGCTCAGCCAAATTTAGGGCCTTTCTAGCTTGGGAGGACTTCTGGCACAGCCTTTGAGAATCCAGGGTCACCTCCAAGCTACATCGAGGCAGCAGATACAGCAGGATTGTAGTCCTATTACCTCCTATCTCAGATAATTTCAAGTAGCAGTGGAAAATACATTTGAGCTAATCACATGTGAAATCTGATTAACCGATTTATGAAGGAGCTTTGGACCACTGTTTATGATAGGCTCAGACAACAGAGGAGGCTGCCCATCCAAGCAATTTCTGTTTACCTTAATACACAAAAGCAGATGGTAGCAAGCTGCTTGTCTTGTAATAATGGCAAAGGGATATGGAAACACATTTCATTAGGGTATGCATCTGGAGAATTTTAAATTATTTTTAAAGATAAACATTTATTGAATAATTAATTAAAAAGGACATCCTTTTTGTTCATCAAACTAAAGAAACTAAAACTTAAATAAATTTAATTTAAAAAACTTTATTTAAAAATCTAAACTTTACAAAACTGCTTTTGATCAAGGCTTTTCCTTTCCTCTAAAATATAGAATGACATCTTCAGCCTTATCTTCTTGGCTGAGAAAACATCTTTCCACCTAGACCCTGATTTCCTAGCCCTTACTTTGCCTTGAAGGGCCAGGGATGGAGCTGAAGAAATGATGAGCCAAGGCCCATCTATTTAAAATTGAAAATTTAATTTTTTTTGCCTTCTTTGCCCATGCCAAAAAGAGTCCCAGGGTTATATAAAGTGGGTTGAGTCATGGAAAACAAAATGGTCAGAGAAGTCAAAGAGGAAACATATGTTTAGTTGATTTTTTTCCTGACTTGGTTATTGCTAGCTGGAGTCCCCAGGCAGGAATGGGGCCTTTTGGGAGTGAGAAGAAAGAAGGAAGATAGTAGAAACATTACATTATAATATTGTAAAAACAAACTTTAACAGACTTAAGAACTGTGGTCAATGCAATGATCAACAACATTCAAAAGGACCAATGATGAAGGACCACTTGACCCTGTCAGGAATTGGGTCCCACCAGAAAGGGCACGGAGAGAGGATGGAGGCAATAAAATCACGTTTCTCCTTTCTGTCACACCAGAACCCCATGAAAGTGGTAGAGGGGAGGGGAGAAGCTAAGAAAGTAACCAGGAGGAGTAGATATGGCTTCAGCAACCCAAAGACTTGGAAAGCTGCCCCTACCCTGGGCAGGCTCAAGATGTCAGGCAGCCCCATCGTGGCAAGGGAGCTTCTGGCATATTAGGGTGGGCACACACCACTGGGATACTCTATCTGCACACCTATGAAGGGGAGACATGGACACCTGTCTGGAATGAGTCCAAAGACATAAACCTACTTATTTATATGTTTAGGTGTGGCCATTTTTGAAGGGATCATGCCAAGAATCACTTAGTAAGACAAAATGTTTCACAGTAGTCCAAAGTATAGGCTTGGAAAGTGGTATCGGGTATGTGCAAATCAGAACACAGGGATCTGAAGAGTGTGCAAAGGAAACAAAAGGAAAGGCAAGTGGAAAAACGAAAGGAATGATTGGTGCCCCTAATAAAGTTACAGTGTTTTTAACACCATCTACTTCTTTTTTTAAACCTCTTTTTTTCCCAATTAACAGCTTTTATTTTTTCTTCCTCTCCATCTTCCCACCAAATGAAAAAAAAGAAGAAAAATCAAAACCTTGCAGTCAAGCAAAGCAAATTTCCTGATTATCCGTGAGTAAAAATGTATGTCTCATTTTGAATCCTGAGTCCATCACCTCTCTGTCAGAACACCATATCTACTTCTTATCCTCTGCTTAGAGTAAACTCATTTCTCTCTTCCTAAGTTGTTCAGTCATTTCAGTTGTGTCTGACTCTTCTTGAGTCTATTTGGGGTTTTCTTGGCAAAAATATTGGAGTGGTTTGCCATTTCCTCCTCCAGTTCATTTTACAGGAAACTGAGGCAAACAGGGTTAAATGACTTGCCCAGGGTCACACAACTAATAAATGTCTGAGGCCAGATTTAAACTCAGGTCTTCCTGACTCCAGGCCTGGAGCTCTATTCACTGTACCAGCTTCCTAAGAATACTTTGGCTTAAGAATAAGTCATGCCCCGAACGATAAATGGTCAAAGGATAAGAAGAGGCAGATCTCAAGGGAGGAAATTCAAGGTATAGATATACATATGAAAAAATGCTCCAAATGACTAGTAACTAGAGAAATGCAAATTAAAGCAGCTCTTATCATTTGAATAAAGATGACCAAAAAAATGGAAATGACAAATATTGTGAGGCCTGTGGGAAAATAGGCATGTGAATGCACTACTGGTGGAGTTGTGAATTGGTATAGCCATTTTGGAAAGCAATTTGGAATGATGTCCCCAAAGTTAGTAAACAGTATCCTTTGACCCAGCATTACCACTTCTAGGCCTATATCTTAAAGAGATCAAAGAAAGGGAGCAAAGACCCCTATGTACAAAAATATTTATAGTATTTCTTTTTGTAGCGGCAGAGAATTGGAAATTAAAGGGGTATCCATCATTTGGGAAATGGCTGAACAAATTATGGTATGTGGGTTTAATAGAACACTATTACACTGTAAGAAATCACGAAAGAGATTATTTCATAGATAACCTGGGGAGACTTGTGTGAACTGATACAGAATAAAATGAGTAGAACCAGGAGAATAGTTAATATTGTAACAACAACATTGTAAAAACAAATTGGAAAGACTTAAGAACTCCAATCAAGGCAATGATCAATCATATTCAAAAGAACCAATGATGAAGACACGCATTTTTGGACCTGACCTATATGAGAATTTGTTTGGCTTGATTATGTATATTTGCTATAGGGGTCTTCTTCTTCTTCTTCTTCTTCTTCTTCTTCTTCTTCTTCTTCTTCTTTTTCATTTGAGGAGGGAGAGAAAATAAATCCTTGTCAATTTGATTTTTTAGAGTGCTTGGGCCTCCGTATAGAATATCCTCCCTTTTTCTCTCCTCCAACACCTCCTTCAAGAACCATCTGAAAACTCGCCCTTCCGAAAGGTTTCCTTGATTAACCTCACCTGGGGGTCACCAACTGACATGTCCTCAAGGGTTGATGAAGTCAATGTGTAGTAGAGCCACTTGAGGACACATTGCTTTGTAATTATTTTCATGCTATGAAAATAGAAGCTAGACTGTGAGCTCCTCCCTGGCTGGGCCTGTCTTTATTTTTGTTTTATTTTCTGTGTAACCACTAGTCTAGTGTTTCATATTACAATAGGTTGTTAATAAATAGATAAATAAATTTGTTAAATAGAGTCAGACTGGGTGGTAAAAGAGCACTGGTTTTAGAGTCAAAAATATCTGGGTTTAAATTCTGGTTCTACCATTTGCCAGCTGAGTGACCCTGGTCTTTAATCTCTCTGAGCCTCAGTTTTCTAGCCCATAAAATGGGGATAATAATATTTTTATTACCTCCTCCCACAGGATTATGGGATTTTGTAAGCCTAAAAGCTCAATGTGAAAGTAGGTTGTATTTGCTTTGTTCAGACCTATTATTTCATTGGTGTAGGGAGCTTGCAGTGAAGAACTTCCTTCTACCATAAATCATCAGCAATGTACTGGGGCTTCTAGTCTTAGACAGCTGCCTGCCATCAATGAAAGGTCAAGCAACAAAAAAAAAAAAGAAAGGAAGAAAAGAGAGGAGAAGGGGAGGAGAGAAGAAAGAGAAGAGTGGAAAGGAGGGGAGATTAGAGGAGTGAAGAAAAAAGAAGAGGAAAGGAAAAGAGAGATGATCTAGTCAGCAGCATTAAGGCAAGAGAAACACAAAGAAAAAAAAAGGTTCTGAACTCCATTCCCTTGACAATAAAACTTACATGGTAGAATGATATGTGGAAGAAGAAAAACTATTTATTAACTAGGTGCCAGACATTTTGCTAAGCCCTTTACAAATATTATCTCTTTGGATCCCCACAAGAACCCTGGGAGGTAGGTGATATTATGATTCCCATTTTACAGATGAGGAAACTGAGACAGAGGTTAACTGACTTGCCCAGGGACACACAGCTAGTAAGTGTTTGAGGTCAGATTTGAACTCAGGTCTTTCTGACTCCTGGTCCAGCACCATTATCTACTGAGCTGCCTCTAGGAGTTTGTAGTCATGGGACCCCAGAAATAATTATGTGATACCTAAAAAAGAAAGTTCAAGGGTGGGGAAGTGAGGACTTCTAGTTGAGGTCTACATGTCCACCAAAGCAGTAGTGCACGTACTGGCAGCCCTGCTGTTATTATGCAGTGGAAAAATAGCTGGATTTAGAGTCAGATGATAAAGGTTCAAATCTTGGCTCTCCTGCTTACTACCCAAGTGACCTTGCTTTGGTCCTCAGTTCCTTCTTCTGAAAAATGAGGGGATTGGACTTGTTGTTCAGTCGTTTTTTTCAGTCATATCTGACTCGTTGTGACCCCATTTGAAAAGGTTTTCTTGACAGGGATACTAGAGTGGTTTGCCATTTTCTTTTCCAGTTCATTTTACAGATGAGGAAACTGAGGCAAACAGGGTTAAGTGACTTGCCCAGAGTCACACAACTGAAAAATGAGGAGACTGGATTAGATAATTTCAAAGATGGTTTCCCTTTCTTGCTATGATATGAAATATACAGACTCAGACATCCCTACCCTCACCCCACCCCATCCTCCAGTCTCTTGAAGATCTCCAGCCCTAGAAGGCTGCTCTAACATCCAGTTGCAGCGCCATGTGAGTGAACCTTCCTCATGTTTCTCTTACAGATATTGGATTTCCCTAAACCAAGAGAACTTGGGTTTCTCAAATCAACTGACTTCAAATGCAAAGAGCTAAAGACATGCCCTGTGCTGCCACCTAATGGTGACACCTATGCCACCAAGGACGGTTCAAAACAAACCTATAAAACCTAGAGGTCCACTATAATCTAGAGACCTATTATATTATAATCTCAGGCCCCACTCCATTTATTCATGAAATACATTCTCATAGTCATTCAAAAAACAGTTACTAGGTGCCCCTTGTGTTCAGGAACTAGAGGAAATGCAAAGATACATCACAATAGATTGTAAACTCCCTGAGTACAAGAACTTTTTCATTTTTAGTGGATACAGTGTTGAGCCTGAAATCAGAAGACTCATCTTCCTGAGTTCAAATCTGGCCTCAGACACCTACTAGCTGTGTGACCCTGGACAACCTGTTGGCCTCAGTTTCCTCATCTGTAACATGAGCTGGAGAAGGAAACGGCAAACCACTCCAGTATCTTTGCCAGGAAAACCCCAAATGGAATCATGAGGGATCAAACACAACTAAAATGACTGGAAAACAACAATTTCCAGGCCCTTACATAGAGCCTGGTGCATAGTAGACACATAGTAAGTGTTTGTGGATTGATTGACTGAATGAATGAGCATGGTTCCTTCTCTCTCTCTCTCTTTTTTTTTTTTTGGTGAGGTAATTGGGGTTAAGTGACTTGCCCGAAGTCACACAGCTAGTGAGTGTTATGTGTCTGAGGCCGGATTTCAACTCAGGGCCTACTGAATCCAGGGCCTGTGCTCTATCCACTGCACCACCTAGCTGCCCCTCATGGTTCCTTGTCTTGAGGAACTTAGATGTGAATGAAAGTCTGGTCAATGACCACTCTATTTGAAGGACAGAGGAATTTATCTTTATTCAAAAATGAAACATAGCACTTTTTACTTCTTTTGAAACACATTTTTTATTGTTACCTTCGTTTTCTTACATTGCTTTTATTTACAAATGTATCTCTCTCCCTCCTCTCCTCAACAAGCATCACTTGTTACAAAGGGGAGAGACAGAGAGACAGAGAGACAGAGAGAGAGAGAGAGAGAAAGAGAGAGAGAGAGAGAGAGAGAGAGGGAGGGGGAAGAGGAGGGAGAGGGGGAGGGGGAGGGAGGGAGTTCAGAAAAACTAACCAACACATCAATCAAATCTGACAGTATAGACAGTATTCCAGAGCATTAGCGCCTCAGCTCCACAAAGAAGGAAGAAAAATACATTTTCTCCTCTCTTTTTTGGGACCAAGTGGATCATTGTAGTTTCATAGTTAGTTACTTTCTTTTTGCTGTTGTTTTGTTGTTCTTTCCATTTACACTGTTGCACTTGTATATACTGTTGTCCTGGCTCTGCTTAATTTTCTTTGCATTGGTTCATACAAGCCTTCATAGGTTTCTCTGCATTCTCTATAGCCACCATTTCTCACAACACAATAATTTTCCATTATATTCAGGTTCCAAAATTCATTGAGTCATTCCTCAATCAATGGATGACGGACATTCACTTTGTTGTTGTTGTTGTTGTTGTTTTAGTTTTTGTGGGACATTTTTAGTTCTTTTCCTGTCCAAGAGTATTTATAGCATGTTACGACCCAGAGGAAGATACCCAGAATGTTGGCTGAACCCTTGGGGGGATTTATTAGAGGACGTGGGTAAGACTCACCCAGGATGAAAGGCATGGATGAGTTGTGATTTGTCCCACTGGAGAGAGTACCCATGTATCTGAGAGCCCAGATCCATGGAAATGCTACTTTTTAATTGTTATTGTTTTTTTTGTTTGGTTGGTTTTTTGCTAGGCAATGGGGTTAAGTGACTTGCCCAGGGTCACACAGCTGTAAGTGTCAAGTATCAAGAGTCTGAGGTTGGATTTGAACTCAGGTCCTCCTGACTCCAGGGCTGGTGCTCTATCTACTGTGCCACCTGGCTACCCCAGTATGATTGCTATTACAATGAGAGGGTAGCACGTTCTGCTATTACTGCCTAAAGCATTTCTGTTTTTCTAGATCTCTTCTTGAGGCCAAGAAAGGCAAACACCACTCTGACCCTAAAGGCAGCATGTCTTCTTTCCATTGCAGCAAGAAATGAGAGGCTTGACTTGTTGCCTTGAGAGTCTTTTGTATGCATGCTTGATTATGGCTCAGTAGCCAATTCTTTGCCAGAGTTAAGTGAAGGAAATAGTCATAGAATACCTACTCATACTCTGAAGTTCACATTGGGGATCACATGCTCTTGAGGACTGATCTCTCACTGGCCAGTCCCTGTTAAATTTAAAACATGAAATACTAGGGCAGCTAGGTGGTGGTGCAGTGGATAGAGAACCAGCCCTGGAGTCAGGAGCACCTGAGTTCAAATCCGGCCACTTGACACTTACTAGTTGTGTGACCCTAGGCAAGTCACTTAACCTCCACTGCCTCACCAAAGAGGGGAAAAACATGAAATACTTTGAGAGACTTCTGAATGGGCATTTCACTTTCCCTTCAGATCTGTAGTGTCCAAGTAATTCATTCAAAGACCCCCATCTTCTGGCAAGTCAGGTGTGTGTGGCTTGTGCTCATCCTCCTGCTTAGCACCCAGCCCTCAGACCTAGGAGGTCCCCATTTTTCAAACCTATAAGGATATTGCCTAAGCTAGGAACATCCATCTGAGAATCCCATTCAACCATGCATGGTTAGGAAAAAGAAACACAAAACAGAAGAGGCAGCCAGAGACTTAAGGACCAGTTTCTAGCACGTGCTCTTGCTACCACGTGTGAGCAGCCACAGTAGCTACCAGGGAAGGTGGGAAGTGACAAAAAAGTGGATTATTTCCTTCTCCCCTCTATGGAATCTGAGGGAGAGATTCAAAGAGTCCTGACATGCCCAACAGACAAAAGAGAAATTGATAGTAGAAGTTGTCTCTCCTGTTAAAGTCTTCTAAGTGGGAAGCTCTACTCGCTCAGTTAGCAACTCCCTTTGACTTAGCCCTTCCTTTCCTACCTGATGACTATCAAGTCAACAAGCATGTATTAGGTACTTACTACGTAAAAAGCACTGTGCCAAGCACTGGAAATACAAATACAAGCAGAAAGGAGCTAACATCCCTGCCCTCAAGGAGCTTCTATGTTAATGGGGGAAAACAACACATAAGAGAAAGCTAGAAAGAGATGAGGGGAAGATGAAGGTAAATAAAGTCTAGGAGGAGAGTTGCTAATACAGCCTGGATAGCAATGAAGACATGGTTGGTCTGGGTATCCTCCTTAAAATGGAGGTTCTAGGAGGAATCAGCCAATCAGAGGGAGGATCTGCAGGAGTGAAAGGTACCTCCAATTGGAAAGATAGCCTAGAACTAGAATGAGCTTTCAAGGTGGAGAGATTTCTTTTTTTTTCCCCAGTTACATGTAAAACAATTTTTAATATTCTTTTTTTTAAATTTTGAGTTCTAAATTCTCTCTTTCCCTTCTCTTCCCCCCTCTCTGAGACAGCAAGCAATCTAATATAGGTTATACATGTACAATCATGTAAAACATATTTCCATATTATTAATTTTGTGGAAGAAAAATTGAAACTCCCCCTCCCCAAAGTGAAAAATAGTATGATTCAGTCTGCATTCAGACTCCATCAGGTCTTTCTCTGAAAGTGGGTAGCGTCTTTCATCATGAGTCCTTTGGGATTGTCTTGGATCATTGTATTCCTGAGAATAGCTAAGTATGTCAAAGTTGGTCATTGTACAATGTTCCTGTTACTGTGTACAATGTTCTCCTGGTTCTATTCACTTCACTCTACTTCAGTTCATTTAAGCCTTTCTAGGTTTTTCTGAAAATATCCTCCTCATCATTTCTCATAGCACAAATAGTATTCCACTACAATCATATACCATGACTTGTTCAGCCATTCTCCAACTGATGGGCAACCCTTCACTGTCCAATTCTTTGCCACCACAAAAAGAGTTGCTGTAAAATTTTTGTATTTTTTAAAAATCTCCTTGGGAGAGCTATAAAAGTGTGCATAACCTTTGACCCAGCAATAGCACTTCCAGGGCTATATCCCAAAGAGATCATGCAAATGGGAAAAGGACCCACATGGACAAAAATATTTGTAGCAGCTTTTTTTGTGGTGGCAAAGAATTGGAAATTGAGAGGATGCCCATCAATTGGGGAATGGCTGAACAAGTTGTGGTATATGAATGTAATGGAATACTATTGTGCTATAAGAAATGATGAACAGGCTGACTTCAGAAAAACCTGGAAAGACTTGTATGGTCTGATGGTGAGTGAAGTGAGTAGCACCAGGAGAACGTTGTACACAGTAACAGCCACGTTGTGTGATGACTAATGTTGATAGACAACCCTTCTCGGCAATGGAAAGATCTAAGACATCTCCAAAGGCCTCATGATGGAAAATACTATCCACAAAGAAAAAAGAACTATGGAGTTTGAATGCAGATTGTGCGCTGTCTTGGAGAGGGAGGTGGGGAGGGAGGGAGAGAAAAATTTAAAACTCAAAAGCTTATGGAAATGATTGTTGATAATTCAAAATAAATTAATTTTTAAAAATCTCTTTGAGATACAGACCCAGTAGTGGTATTGCTGAATCAAAGGATATGCACAGTTTGAGAGCCCTATGAGCATAGTTCCAAATTGCTCTCCAGAATGGTTGGATCAGTTCACAACTCCAGGGGGAGAGATTTCTGTGGATTGCAGAGAAAGTCCTAGATAAGAGTCAGAAGTGCAACCTGGAAAGGATGCATGGAGACTGAAGAATCAACTAAAGGATTATTTTGTAAGGTTGTCGTATCATCCTAAAACAAAACCAGAAATGTCCAGAGCAGATCTGATCAGTTCACATACGCTCCTTAGGATGTCCCCTACAGACCTAGACCCGTTTTTGTTTTATGGGGTGCATACCAAGTCAATTGTTGCAACAATGTACATCTGTATACATTTTAGCCCCCAAGAAAATAAAAACTCATTAAGGAAAGGATCTGGTTTTTGTTTTTTTGGAGGCTGCTTTTTTTTTTGGTTGTTGTTTCTAAATCTCCACTAATGAGTATGTTGCTGTTGTTGTTTTTTTTTTAATTAATTTATTTTGATTTATCAACAATCACTTCCATATGCCTTCGAGCTTAAGATTTTTCTCCCCCTCCCTCCCACCACTCTCCCCAAGATGGCACACAATCTGATATGGGCTATACATATACATTCCTATTAAACATATTTTCACATTAGTGATGTTGTAAAGAAGAATTAGAACCAATAGGAGGAACCACCAGAAACAGGAAACAAAACTCAACAGAAGAAAAAAAATAGCAAATAGTATGCTTCAATCTGCATTTAAACTCCATGGTTCTTTCTTTGGCTGTGGATAGCATTTTCCATCACGAGGCCTTTGGAGATGTCTTAGATCCTTGTATTGCTGAGAAGGGTTAAGTTTATCAATATTAGTCATTGCACAACGTGGCTGTTATTGTGTTACTCTGCTCACTTCACTCAGCATCAGACCATACAAGTCTTTCCAGGTTTTTCTGAAGTCAGCCTGTTCATCATTTCTTACAGCACAATAGTATTCTATTACATTCCTATACCACAACTTGTTCAGCCATTCCCCAATTGATGGGCATCCTCTCAATTTCCAATTCTTTGCTACCACAAAAAGAGCTGCTATAAATATTTTTGTCCATGTGGGTCCTTTTCCCATTTGCATGATCTCTTTGGGATATAGCCTTAAGAAGTGCTATTGCTGGGTCAAAGAGTATGCACATTTTTATAGCCCTTTGGGCATAGTTTCAAATTGCTCTCCAAAATGGTTGGATCATTTCACAACTCCACCAACAATGCATTAGTGTTCCAATTTTCCCCACATCTTCTCCAACATTTATCATTTTCTTGTTTTGTCATCTTGGCCAATCTGATAGGTGTGATGTGGTACCTCAGAGTTGTTTTGATTTGCATTTCTCTAACCAATAGTGATTTAGAGCATTTTTTCATATGACTATAGATGGCTTTAATTTCTTCCTCTGAGAACTGCCTGTTCATATCCTTTGACCACTTATCAATTGGGGAATGACTTGTATTCTTATAAATTTGACTTAATTATCTATATATTTTAGAAATGAGACCCTTATCAGAGATACTGGTTGTAAAAATTCTTTCCCAGTTTTCTACTTTCCTTCTAATCTTGGTTGCATTGGCTTTGTTTGTGCAAAAACTTTTCAATTTAATGTAATCAAAGTTATCCATTTTGCTTTTCATGATGTTCTCTATCTCCTGTTTCATCATGAATTCTTCTGTTCTCCATAAATCTGATAAATAAACTATTCCTTGCTCTCCCAGTTTGCTTACAGTATCAGTCTTTATATCTAAATCATGAACCCATTTTGACTTTATTTGGTATATGGTGTGAGATTTTGATCTGTGCCTAGTTTCTGCCATACTCTTTTCCAGTTTTTCCAGCAGTTTTTGTCAAAGAGTGGGTTCTTTTATCCCAGAAGCTGGGGTCTTTGGGTTTATCAAACAATAGATTACTACAGTCATTGATCACCATGTCTTGCATAACTAACCTATTCCACTGATCCACCACTCTATTTCTTAGCCAGTACCAAGCAGTTTTGATGATTGCTGCTTTATAATACAATTTAAGATCTGGAATGGCTAGGCCACCTCCCCCTGCATTTCTTTTCCTTAGTTCCCTTGATATTCTGGACCTTTTGTTCTTCCAAATGAATCTTGTTATTATTTTTTCTAATTCTATAAAATAATTTTTGGTAGTTTGTGTTGTTGTTGTTGTTGTTCAATTGTTTCAGTCATGTCCAACTTTCTGTGACCCCATTTTGTGTTTCCTTAGCAGAGATACTGGAGTGATTTGCCTTTCCTTCTCTAGATCATTGTACAGATGAGGAAACTGAGACAAACAGGGTTAAGTGATTTGCCCAGGGTCACACAGCTAGTAAGTGTCTGAAACCAGATTCGAACTCAGGTCTTCCTGACTCCAGGCCTGGCACTCTGTCCATTGCACCACCTAGCTGCCCTTATGAGCATAGTAAGTGCTCAATAAATCCTTGTTCATAGATAATTTTTACTAAAAGTAATATTAAAAAGCATTCCTCCTTATATTCCCCTATGTTTTATACCCTCCCAAGGTAGTTGGTTACATCGCCTGCCCCTTCTCATTTTGTTTGTCTCTTCTTTACCAGATTGTGTCTTCCTTTGCTCCTCTATGTACTTTACCCAATGACTTGCACAAGACTCTTCACATTACTAAGAATTTAAGAAAATGTTTACTGAATTGAATTAAATTGAATTGCAGTTCAGGGAGTTGTTTTATTTTGTTTTAGCAATCCTAGAGAAAGGAGATGAATTTGGGTTCTGACTTGCATCAAAAATTTGAATTCAAGAATCTCTAAGCACAGACATGACCCCTGTGGGGAATACTAAGATTATTCTATCCAACAGAACAGATAAACTAAGGTATACAGTGCTTATGTAATGTGTTTGAATTAGTTAGAATAGGGAATTATAGCCAGATGTCAGTAGAGAGAGCTAGTTTGTGATAGCAGGAAACCTCTAATGCACCATTTTTCCTTTTATAAATCTATAGATTGATTACTGTAGCAAGAAGCTAAGTAGATTTTTAGGTTACTCTTGAGACAGATGGGAACCAAGTACCGATACTTTTTCTCCGTTCCCTCTGCCATCTCTAACATTTAAGTCCCAGCTATAATGCTACCTAGGTTGTGCTTATGGATAAATCAACCAGTCACCAAGCATTTATTAAGTGTTTACTATGTGTCAGACACTGTGCTAAGGACCAGAGATATAAGGAAAGGCAAAAACACTGTCCTTCCTTAAAGGAGTTCATGTTCTAGGGGAGATGGTGTAATGGGAGGTAATCTCAGAGGGAAGGTCCTTGTAGTGGTGAGGGAACAAGGCTGGGAAAGACCTCCTCTAGAAGGTGGAATTTGATCTGATCTTGAAGGAAGCCAAGAGGTAGGAGGTGAGGAAGGAGAGTATTCCAAGCATAGGGGATAGCCAGTGAACAAGGTTCAGGGTTGGGAGACGGAGTGTTGTGAGTGAGAAAGCCAATGTCATTAGATTGTTTCAAGTGAAGAGAGGAGTAAAGTGTAAGGACACTGGAAATGGAGGACAGCTCAGGATATGAAGGGCTTTAAAAGTCAGAGCATTTTATATTTGATCCTGGAGGTAATACGGAGCTAGTGGAGTTTGTTGAGTAGGGGCAGGGGTGACATGATCAGAGCCGTGCTTAAAGAAAATCACTTTGTAATAAGACAGGAGTGGGGAGAAACTTGAACCATGAGGCATTAGTCCGGATGTGAGGTGAAGTGGGACAGCTAGGTGACACAGCGCACAGAGCACCAGGCCTAGAGTCAGGGAGATTCATCTTCCTGAGTTCAAATCTGGCCTCAGATACTTACTAACTGTATGACTGTGGGAAAATCATTTAACCCTGTTTGCCTCAGTTTCTTCATCTATACAATGAGCTGGAGAAGGAACTAGAAAACCACTCCAGTATCTTTGCCAAGAAAACCCCAAATGGGGTCACAGAGAGTCAGACAGGACTGACTGCAACTGAATGACAACAAGAGGTGAGAAGCATTTTCCCCATGGTGGCCCCTGTGTGAGTAGAGAGAAAGGCATAAATCAAAGAGATGTTGTGAAGGAAGAGATAACAAGCCTTGGCAACAGATTGAATATGTGAAATGAGTGCAAGTAGGAGTCAAGAATGACACTGAGATGGTGAGCCTGGGTGACTTGGAGGATGGTAATGTCCTCAGCAATAATAGGAAAGTTGGAAGTGAGGGGAGAAAAAGCTAAGTTTCATTTTGGACATGTTGAGTTTGTGATGCCTACAGGACACCCTGTTTGAGGTGTCCAAAAGTGATGGAGGGCTAAAGCTCAGGATTTGCATAGAGATAACTGAATTCATTTTAGCTGATAAGAGTACTAAGAGAAATAGTATACAGGGAGAAGAGAAGAGAAGAGAAGAGAAGAGAAGAGAAGAGAAGAGAAGAGAAGAGAAGAGAAGAGAAGAGAAGAGAAGAGAAGAG
>NW_020954575.1:4416214-4460878 GCF_900497805.2 Vombatus ursinus | reverse complement strand
AGAAGAGAAGAGAAGAGAAGAGAAGAGAAGAGAAGAGAAGAGAAGAGGAAAGGAGAGGAGAGGAGAGGAGAGGAGAGAAGAGAAGAGAACCCAGGGCAGAGCTTTGAGGGAATCTCCAAGGTTATTGGGCACAGCATGGAGGAAGATGGAGCAAAGAAGACTGAGAAGGACTGGTCAGGCAGGTAGAAGAACCAGGAAATCACATCATCTCTATGAACTTCAGTTCCTTCATCCACAAAAAGTACATAATAATATTTGCATGACCTAAATGAGAGGATTTTTGTGAGGAAAGCACATTGTAAATCTTAAATATTTCAAACTCTGAGGGATCTATGATCTCATAAGTATGGGTATTTCCTTTGATGAAACAGACCACAACCTATCTATACCTGACCATCCTAGGTGACTCGTCCACATCCTTATGTTCACCACAAGGGGTCCACTCAATGGGCTAAGGACCTCCCTTGACAACACGATTCTACCAAAGGAGTATGTAGGCTGTCCATAGGTTACCCCTTGCTTTTGCCATGTGACTAGCCCATCTTTTTCAACCATAAATTTCTTTCATGATATCCTCTATTGTTGCCTTTCCTGTACAATTCTCCTTTTGTGACATGTTGAAATATAAGATGTTGTTATATAGTAGTAAGCATTCTGTCTAATTATTGAGCTGGCCAGAGCTGTCCCGCTAAACACATTAGAAGTGGCACTTATCCTAGTATAAGATAGTGCTACACTTTAAATAAGTGAACATTGGCAGATCATTTGTCTGGGGTGTAGACCTCCTCAGAGTTCTAAGGGAACAATTACTCTGACTCTGAGTTCTGAGACAGTTGCCCATTTTGGATGTGATGAGTAGTAGAATACTAGAGCAAAAGGACACAATATGCTTCAATTGTGTGTGTGTGTGTATGTGTGTGTGTGTGTACAGATAGATAGAAAGATAGATAAAGGTATAGATATTTGTAGAATTCGGTTACTTTTAGATGAGTAACTGGGTAAACGTAAATACCAAAGGAATTCTATGATTGTAGGACAAAATGGAACTTATCTGATCATAGACAGAAGATGAGAATTTGCTAATAAGCTAAGCAAAGAAACATCTTTGAAGCAGAGAATCTGAGAAATCACCTAGTGGAACAACTAGTTTTGCTGAAATGTTATGTGTAGTTAGTTAATGACAAAGTGGATCAACTCAGCTTAGAGGTATAAGCAAATTTTCAATACTGAAACTATGTTCATCAAAGACCTTTTGCGAACAGTTCTTGAGGCAGAAAGGGACACTAAAGTTTACAGTTCCAGAGTTCTGAGTTATCTCGAGCAAATGCGGTTTTCTTATGCTTGTTTCTCTGACGAGTTTCTATGTATGGCCACTCTTCCTCAGATACTAAATGGACTGATGTGACCTAGTTTAGTTGTGGATTGTAATGTATTTATTCCTGCATTTGCTTTCATCTATGCTATTATTTTAATAGTCTATTATATAAGTTATTTTATTGTGAATATTATATGATATTAAATTAATATGTGATGTTATTACTTCTTTTTATTAAGTAAATGGTCATGTTTAAGCTTGAAATGTGTCATCATTGTAAGTGGCTGGTTTTAAATTAATGGAAGTACACTGTTGGGGACTCAAGGACTTAAATAGCAAGTAATGGGGCATATTCTACCTATAACAGTTATCCCTAGGACCTTGAGAGAGTTTGAGTGTAATCATGAGGTTGTGGTCATTCTCTAGAAACCTAGACCTGTTAGTGTGAAGTCAGGTCAGAGCAAGCCAGCCAGTGCTGGGAGTGGGTGATGTCTCCATGCTCTATATGAGCAGTCCAAGTCACTCCAGTGTGGGTAGCCACCCCACACATTCATTACACTTATCAGTTGTGTTCAGGTTACCTGGGACTAAAAAAGCTTTTCCCCCTAAAGTTAATACCTAAGATCCTACATTTAGAGCAGGAGCAGATCTTAGAGATCATCTGGTCCACTTATCCCACCTCATTCTGCCATCCTATTTTTATAGATAAGGAAATTGAAACCTGGAGGTGAGAAAGTATGCCCAACGTCTCACAAGAAACAAGTGTCAGAGCTGGAAGGGAAGCCCTGGTCCTCTGACTCCAACATCAGTGTTCTTTGGGTAGAATTGCTGTACTGTACTATTTTATGTCCTGATTTCAGAATCAGAATTGGGAGAGACTTCAAAGGCAATCTAGTCTTAGGACCAGAGGATCATAGAAATAGAACTGAAAGGGACCCCGGAAGCTATGTTGTCTAACTCTTATTTTATAGGGCCCATGAGGCTAAATTACTTGTCCAAGGCCATACAAGTGGTAAGGATCAGAGGTGGGATTTGAACCCAGGCCCTCAGACTCCAGAGTTAGTGCTCTTTCCAGTGGGGGAGAAAAAAAACAAACCAATGTATACCTGTCCAGGGATCTGCTCTACACCATCTTCAACAAGTGTTCATCCAGCCTTCACTTGAAGCCCTCAAATCAGAGGTAACTGATTATATTCTGAAGCAATCCGTTGCTGCTTTGGACAGCTCTCATCATCAGAAGTCTTTCTTTATATCAAGGCAAAATCTGTCTCATAGCAGCTTTCACCTATTATTCCCAGTCCTGCCTTTTAGGAGCAAGGAGGGCAATTCTAATCCTTCTCCCACCTAATACGACTATATAGTCCCTGTCTTATACACTGGTTGGATTTGAAATCAGCATCTGGAAACAATACAGTCCTATTAGTCCTGTTTATCTCCTAAAAAGGACAGGTAGATGGTACAGTGGATAGAGTGCCAGGCCTGGAGTTAGGAAGATTCCTCTTCCTGGGTTCAAATCTGGCCTCAGACACTTACTAGTTGTGTGTCCCTGGGCAAGTCACTTAACTTTGTTTGCCTCAGTTTCCTCATCTGTAAAATGAGTTGAAGAAGGAAATGGCAAACCACTCCAGTATCTCTGCCAAGAAAACCCCAAAAGAAATCACGAAGAGTCAGACACGACTGAAAAACAACTAAACAACAGCAACAACAAATCTCCTAAAAGCACTCACCGCTTGGGGTCTTATTGACCTGTTCTAAAAGGAAACCAGAAGCCTGACTACAGAAACGTTAGCTTCCTCACATGTCACCTTGGTGAAATATCAACTGTAGACACGAGGCTGTGTATGGAGTTACTCGGGGGCTCTGTCTCCTCTTGTTGGCCTTCTTCGTCTCAGGTTTCCACTGCGGCATGGCTGACGACATTAAAATTCAGCTACCTTCCAGCCCCCACTGCGGTTGTCTCAGATTTCCAGTTCTCCCCACTCCACCGAAGTGAGTTGAGGTTTCAGTTGTCTAAGTCAAGCGTCACACACTCTTAAATAGCATGTCTGATTTATTGCTCATTACATCAATTATTGCTTTTGGAACAGAATTCTGATTTCCTGTCAGTAAGATCAGTATGCACTGAGTGCCTTTCCTGGGAGACTGCCCTATTACAATATATCAACAGCAATTTCAAAGGAAAAAATATTCTACTGTAAACAGCCTTGAAGAAAATCAAAGAGACTCTCAACGGCTCCTTTGTCTGAACTTGTTGTAGGAAAGATATGTGTTTGTGCTCTGAAACCATCATTTCCCACCACCCCCAGCATCTCATCCAGACATTCAGGTTCAAAGTGTTGGAATCTCATCCCGCAGATGCAAAATGTTCTCTGAAAACACATTCAGGTTTTGTAAATACCCTTCAGATCCGAGACTTTATAAAGGCCAGAGGCTTGTGGGGCTGTAAAAAGATAAAAATAAACATTTGAAGCCATAGTTATATTGATAAGGATTATGCCTAGCTTTTACATAGAACTGTAAGTTTTTGCAAAATACTTTATAAATAACCCATTTGATCTTCACAAGAACCTTGTGAGGTAGGTGGTATTATTACTCCCATTTTACAGATGAGAAAACTGAGGCTGACAGAGGCTAAAGTGAGTTGCCCAGGATCACACAATTTGTATGTACCTAAGGTGGAACTTCAAGTCAAGTCTTCCTTACTCCTGACTCAAATCAAACACTATTCACTACACCACCTTGTGGCCGCAGTGAATAACATGATGTACTAACAATGGCCCAGAAGAGAGGTTGGTATGAGAAGTGTAGGGAATATGAGAAAGGGGACCGGATTAATCGTCCTCAGGCAAAGCTTTGAGCATATTATCCTTTGCTAAAAACTTTCAGTGGCTCCCAGTTGATGACTGAATAAAGTCTCAACTCTTTAACCTGGTATCAAGACCATTTACAATTTGGTTCCAATGTGTCTCAACAGTGTTATTTCACACTATTCCCTTTCACATGATCTATGCAACAACCAAACTCAATTGTTTTCTGTCCTCGGAGCATTCTCTGTGCTTTCTTGCTTCGCTGCCTTGGTTCATGTCATTCCCTACATCTGGAATGCCCTCCCCACAGCCACTTTCCTACCTGCTGAAATCCTACTCAGTGCAAATGCCACATCCTTTATTAAACTTTCTGAGATCTAGCTGAAAGCAATTGCTCCCTCCTCTGACTCTCTTATATTTGTACCTCTCAGGAGATCAATACAATATCCTATTGTAGCAGTTGTAAACCTCTTTGGAAAAAAAATTACAATGATGATTGAGGGAGAACGGTCTGAACCATTCACACTAGAAAGACAAAGTGGATGAAAAACACATTTCCCTCCCCCCAGCCCAGATTATGACCCCAGACCATGACAGGTAGCCCAATGAATTAGTCCTTCTATATGTATCTCTGACATAGTCTGCAAATGAATAACACCTGGGTCTAGAACTATGTAAGAAGAGATCAATCAATCAACTGAGCATTTATCAAGCACCTACTATGTGCTGGGCCCCGCTTGAGGTCTTATGGATACAAAGATAAAAATAAAAACCTTTTCCCTCAAGGAACTTCAAATATAAGTGTATGTAAAACAAATACATAGTAATTGGGTGGGGAAAGGCAGGTAGATTGTTCAGGAAGAACTTCCTCACATAGAAAGTGGTTTTTAAGCTAAATTCTGAAGAAAATTAGGCATAAGGTAGGATCGCATTTTGGAAATTCCACAGCCTTTTTGATGACCTCAAATAGCATTTTGCCACAAAGGGCCATCTCTTTTAGCACCAACATTCTTCTCATGGTGCCCTATGGCTGTGATTCACAGAGTACCATGATCTCTAAAGAATTAGACTGACAAATCCACAAGGCAACAGAAGGCTGCATGGTGGGTGTGAGCAGACTTCACCTCATTGGTCGAAATAACTGGAACATGAAAAATAACATGGAAGGCAGAAACTGGGGACATTTATATTTAGAAAAGGGAGTGGAACAGGGGATACCAAGAATGTCTTCTACCTCTGAGATAAGAAGGAGGAAAGAAATAAGCATGTATTAAACTCCTTCTGTATGCCAGGCACTGTGTTTTACAAATATTATTTCATTTAGTCCTCACAACAATTCTGAGAGGTTGGTGCTATTTTGCTAAATATGTTGCTATCCTTATTTTACAGAGGAAGAAACTGAGGCAGACAGAGATTAGGTGACTTGCCCATGGTCACATACCTAGTAAGTGTCTGAGTCTGGATTTGAACTCAGATGTCTCATGGCTCATGTCTCTATCCACTGAGCCACCTAGTTGCCTCTAATACTAAAAAGAATAAAAAGAAGGCATCAAACTTGCTATGCAGATCTTCAGTGATAGAACTGCTATACAGAAAGAAATGAACCAGAATTGAAAAGGATAAGAAGGTATGGTAGGGCTGCAATCTGACCTTGTGGTAGAGAACCAACATGCTTGACAGCAGGGATCTATCAATCACTATTATGTACTATTGTGTTCCCTCAGCCAGCATTGCTTAAGAGTCTACTGTATGCAAGGCATAGATACAAAACAAAAAATAGTCCCTGTCTTCAAGGAATACATACTATAATGTGCTGGGGAGGGAAGGGAGAGGGTCTTTCCAGTTGAACGTAAGCTCCTCAAGAGCAGAGACTATTTCCTTCTTGTCTTTATATTCCCAGCACTTAGTGCTTTGCACACAGTAGGTACTTGGGGGGAGGGTATAAATCAGGGGTGGGGAAACTTCAGACCTTGAGGCCTTATGTGACCTTCTAGGTCCTCAAGTGCAACCCTTTGACTGAATCCAAACTTCATAGAACAAATCCTTTTTATTAAGGGATATTTATACTAAAAAATTTATATAAAACTATTATATGTAATATATAAATATATGAAATATATTATATATTTTTATATAATGTTATATAAAAATATATAGTAGATATTCTATATAAACATTTATATAGTACCTACTACAAGCCAGGCACTGTGCTAACTACTTTACAAATTGCACTGGTCGCGCTGTGCACTCTCCTCCTATAAGGAGCAGGCTGCCAGGGTCATACTACTTACCAGTCTTCGGTGCCCACCCGGATAAACACAGAGACGAGCCGATCAAGAGGTGCAAACACTCAAGCTTTATTCAGAGGCCATCACAGCAAGGCCAAGCAGGAAAGCCAGAGCAAGAGAGCAGGAGCAAGAGAGAGAGAGCTCCGATCCCTATTGTTCCTTAAGTACCTTCTTAGCCCCTCCTCCTCAGCCCGCCTACTAGTCATTGATTGTAGGATCAGATACCGGAAGGGGATGTCTGGGGTTAGTGCCTAGACAAAGGGAGAATACGTGGCACAGGAAGTGAGGCCTAGATACTGGAAGGAGGCGTCTGGGGTCAGTGCTACACAAAGGGAGAGTACGTGACCCAGGCACAGCTCCACATAGCACTGCCCACTGCCTCGGGAGCGTGAGCTCCGGTTACTTCCTAATACCCAATTCCCGCCCCAAGTTGCCACAACCCCCACTTGGCAGTAGCCAACATCAGACAATCCCTCACAACAAATACTATCTCATTTGATTCTCACAAAACCCTGGGAGGTAGGTGTTATTATTATTCCCATTATACAGTTAAAGAAACTGAGGCAAACTGGTTACTAAATGCTAATTGAATTAAATGAATAAATACAATATAATGTGAGGAGTAAGAAGGTAAAAACACCAGTACTTTTTTACTGTAACAATTTATGGTTGTGTCTTCTTTGTCTCCCCTAATGGACTATGATATTCCTTAGAGAAGAAACCAAATTTTACTTGTCTTTGTAATCTTTCCATAGAATCTAGCACAGTGCCTTGTGCTTACTAGGTACTTAATAAATATTTGTCAAATGAATTAATGAATAAACTAAGGTGAGTAAACTAAAAGGAGTACAGAGATAAGCTTTAAAGTTTTAAAAATGGAAAGAATCTATTTTTATATGATTCCCTGAGTTTTGCATTGGTATTCTCAGAATAACATGAGATAGAAGAAGCCATGTGGCACACTGAGTGGATGCTCTAAGGAGAATTGCCGAGAGGAAATGAATACGTGCCTCCTAGCACAGTGTTTGGCACATAGTAGGTACTAAATAAATGGTTATTAGTTGACAAGAATCACATTGTATGAGTGCACACTGATGAATTGTGATCTAGTGAAAAGAATGCCCACATTCATGAGACTACAGATTTATCTTTGAAATGCAAGTTGTCTACCCTGGAAACTTCCCTCAGACCAGTAAATCAAGGAACACAAACAACACACCTCTTGACTCCAAAGATGAGTGTGAAGAGTATTTGCTGCCTATGTCCCTTTTCTCAATTACAACAAATGATGACTGAATACCCACTCACTCCCTTGGCAACTTTGGAAGGGGCTCACCAAGAGAACTAACTTTTTCTGGGTACAATGTGCCTTAAAGTCTCTCCTTCCCCACTGCAGGAGGGAAATAATTCAGAACACTTCCACTAATGAAGACAGAGACAGGAGATCTCAATCCCTCCCTCCACAAGGAAGAATATGATTCATCTGTGCTCTCAGCTAAAAGGAAATGTCACCTAGGAACTTGTCTCTCCTGGCTTCACTAGGAATATTCTGCTGTAGGAAATAAAGCATGTGATCATTTTTATGTGGTTTCAGTTTCTCTTTATGTTGAGAATCAAAGCCAAGCTCAGCCATTTCCATTGTGAAAGTTGATGTTCCTAAAGGATGGGATCTGTCAGCCCTTATTAAGTCACTACTTAAACCTAAATTCCTTCATCAGTTGAAGAATATGGTTGGTAATATGGGTATTACTGTGTCTGCACCTTGTCTGAAAGAAGAAGAAGGAGAACCTTGTCCTGGAGTCAGGAGAGACCGGAGTTTCGATCCTGTCTCTGAGGCCTATTAGATGTGTAACTCTCTCTCTCTCTCTCTCTCTCTTTCTCTCTCTCTCTCTCTCTCTCTCTCTCTCTCTCTCTCTCTCTCTGTGTATAAGCTGATCCAGCATCCATACTGAATTGGCATTGCTATGGTGCACCCTACTTCCTCTAAAGGGAAGGGAAAAGGAAGAAATGGCAACAGATTGCTTTATGCAGGTGAATAATCCTATGCCCAAATAGAATAGGTCAAAGTTCCTGTGCTGATGAGTAGTGGGACTGGGTCTGTAACTAGACTCCATACTTCCAGCTTGGGTGAGGTAGGGATACCCAGTCTAGAAAAGAAAAGAAAGAGAAGAGAGGACAAGGAGAGGGAGTGGGAGGGGGAGGAGAGGAGATAGGAAGGAAAATGAAGAGGGGAAGGAAAAGAAAGTTTCTTCCTAACCTGCTGCATGTGGAGGGATTTATCTTTCCTTTTCCCATCAGTATTTTCTTATATATAACCTAAATGCAGAGTGTTTGACAGTGTTAACAATTAATACTGGTAACTTATATGGTTATCAATTAGTTTAACCTTATTGGTTTGTTAAATATAAATTGTATATTGCTGCTTTTTAAAAAATGAATTTTGATAAGTTGGATACTTATTATACTCTTTTTCAGACTGGAAATGAATAAGGGTCTCCTAATCAGGGAGTATTGTTGTTCAGTCATTCAGTCCTGTCTGACTCTTCCTGACCCCATGTACAATAATGCTCATGGGGTTTGCTCAGCAAAGATACCGGAGTGGTTAGTGTCTAGTAGCTAGTGTCTGAGGCCAGATTTGAACTTAGGTTTTCCTGACTCCAGGCCCAGTGCTCTCTCTAGCTGCTCCTTGGGAAGCAGACTTAGAGAATAAAAAAAGGACATTATAAAAGTATTGAAAAGCTATGTCAAAGAATTGGGAGTTTGCAAGGTAAATTCATAGTGAGGTCAGATCTGGGGACTCCATTCAGTCTGTATTTGATAAATTGGCCAACCTATAAATCATTCAAAAATACCAGAGACCTTAATAACAGGGAATAGCACTTCAGAACTAATTTATATACTGCCTTCTGGGGACGTTAAAGAAGTTGAGACCTTTCTGAGAAATCAGAGTCCAACAGCAAGGAGTTTGAAAAAAAAATGGTTGTATCAAAAGAGATAGCTCACCTATAAGGCCACATTTAGGTCCCTTACAGTACAAAGATATAATTTATCTGCGTAAGAGACATGAACTATTTCCTCTAAATTGTATAGAGAAACATCATCGGTATCTCCGAGAAAGGATAGGTTTCCTGAATTGCACAGAGAAATTTTGCCTATAAGCTTGTCCCAGATAAAATTCCTTGTCACAGGGAGCACAGATAAGCCCCATATTGAAACTTTCTCAGGAAAGTACTCTTGCTGTCCTAAGGAAGAACATGTAGATGCCTGGACCAAATGTACAAACAGAACTTTTATAGGGCTGATGGACTTCTGAAGGGGATAAGATGAATTGTTTGATGGAAAGCCTGCATTTAAACAATTGCATGATTTAAGCAGAAGAAACCTTGACTCATACATGTCTGGAACGCATCTAAAGACTTGATTTGTTCTATGACCCTAGACAAGCAACCACATTCACAAGAGCTGCAATATTATTCAGTACAAAGGGGACCTGCCATCTGAACTCCTTTTGCCAGCGGACAACAGCTTTGCCAGATTGGTAATAGTAGGGGCAATAGCCTCTGAAGATGAGAATACAAAGAGAATGCTAATTGACCACGGGGATGGTTTGAACTGAGGATATCATTTAAAAATGGAAAGTGTCCCTGAACTGTGATGACTTGATAAATTTGATTCATAAAAGCATTCGAGCACTATGAGAAGAGGGCAAGAGATAGCCAGCTTTACAAAGACCCAGCCTTAATCACCACAAGGGTATTTTCTCATGCATTTGAAAAAAAAGAAAAAGAAAAAGCACAGGAGAGTCATCCTGATAACAAAGATTCAAAGGGAAAAATTGGTAAGTCTGTAGAAAGCTGGAATCATAGACAAAATCATTCTGTCGTAAAAATGAAAGACCAAATGAACAAAGGTCACAAAAATCTGATGAAAAAAATCACAACCCACATCTTACAATGAAAAAGCAGAATAATATTCAGTTACAGCTGTGATCTAGTTAGATATGAATGTTGAATGTATTAGAAAGAGGAAGACAGAGTTAGTGTACGAGAAGCAGAATTCCAAAGAATCAACATTAGGAAGGGAAGAGGAAAAGCATTTATTACCATATTTCACCACATAATTGTTACCACCACATAATCATTGCACCCTGTGTTGTTGGGTTTTTTTTAAGTCCAAAAATTGGTTTATGACCTTTCATCACGTAATTATTGCATGGTATAATTCTGTTGGTCACCCTTCTTAAAAGGTAAACAGAGCAACAATGTATTCAGTGGCATATGGATACATATTTATTTCTCTGACATTGTGAGCCCAGCCAGAGCACTAGAATTCTCAGCAGACTTGCGTGGTTTTAGAGTGCTGCAGTACTAATGGTATCATTGTCACTCAAGGCAATGAAAAGCTCTGGGCGCAAAGGAGGTGGGCGGGCAGGTGAGGCTGCCATAAGTCGTGTGAGATGGTAAGACTTGCATCTTCCCACGCTAGTTCATCTGCCAGCAACACAGTTTAGTAATAAATTATTTTTAGTGATACTGGCACAATTTTTTTAAATCAAAGAAGTTCACATAATGGTCGCACCTCACTTTTTGGCAAAAATTTTTGGCATAAAATCTGTGACTTTGCAGTGATTATGCAGTGAAATACAGTAAACACCTACTACATGCCAGGCACTGTGCTAAGCACTTTACAAATATTGTCTCATTTGATCTTCACAACAATCCTAGGAGATAGGTACTATTATCATCCCCCTTTTACAGTTGAGGAAACTGAGGCAGAAAGAAGTTAAAGTGATTTGTCCAGGGTTACATATCTAGGAAGAGTCTGAGCCAGATTTGAACTCAGATCTTACTGACCAAGCCCACTGCTCTATGTACTATGCTACCTAGGTGCCTCTTAATTTTCCTTCTCATTTCATTGGAAATAAAGATGAGTAGCTATTCTGATCAATATAATGATCCAAGACAATTCCAAAGGACTCACAATGAAAAATGCTATCCACCTCTCCAGAGAGAGAACTGATGAACTCTGAGTGCAAATTGAAGCACACCTTTTTCACTTTATTTTTCTTGTGTGTGTGTGTATGTGTATATGTGTGTGTGTGTGTGTTTTCTTTTGCAACATGGCTAACACAGAAATATGTTTTACATGACTCCACATGTACAATTGATATCAAATCTCTTGCCTTCTGAAGAGGTAGAAGAGGGACAGAAGAGAAGGAGAGAATTTGGAACTGAAAATTTTAAAAACTAAATATTAGAAGTTTTTTAATATAATCAGAAAATATTTAATGACATAAATAAATATATATGTGTATATATATATATGTATGTATATTGAAAAAGGAAATGAAGATGAAGTCAGAGTTGGAGATCACCTCCAGAACCCTAAAACACAAAAGCATGACCTCATCATTAGTTGCTTATGGGTCTACCCCATAAGAAGTAATATAGAATTACTTCTACTATAGAAGTAATGGTGAATGTGCCAGTCGCGCCGTGCACTCTCCTTCTAACAGGAGCAGGCTGCCAGGGTCATACTTACCAGTCTTCGGAGCCCACCCAGATAAACATAGAGACGAGCCGATCGGGAGGTGCAAGCACTCGAACTTTATTCAGGGACCATCACAGCAAGGCCAAGCAGGAAAGCACGAGCAGGAGCAAGAGAGCAGGAGCGAGAGCGAGAGCAAGAGAGAGCGAGCTCCGACCCCTACCGCCCCTTATATACCTTCCTAGCCCCTCCTCCTCAGCCCACCTACCAGTGAATGATTGTAGGATCAGATACCAGAAGGGGATGTCTGGGGTTAGCACTGCACCAAGGGAGAGGACGTGACAAAGGAAGCTAGGCCCGGATACCAGAAGGAGGCATCTGGGATTAGCTCTGCACAAAGGGAGAGTACATGACACAGGAAGCTAGGCCTGGAAAGCGGAAGGAGACATCTGGGGTTAACACTGCACCTAGGGAGAGGACTAGACAAAGGGAACTCGTTCTCTGCCTTCCCACTCCCATGTGGCACCGCCCCCTGCCTCAGGAGCACATGCTCCAGCTACTTCCTTGTATCCTGTTCCTACCCCAGTTCACCCCAACTCCACATGGCACAGCCCCCTGCCTCGGGAGCGTGAGCTCCGGTTACTTCCTAATATCTTGTCCCTGCCCCATCTTGCCACAACCCCCACGTGGCACGTAGCCAACATCAGACAATCCCTCACAGGTGAATATTGAAAATATGTCATGCTTTGCTGTATTGGATAGTGGATCCCAAGTTACTATAGTATTTTGTTAATTTTATAAGTGACTCTTTGTATTGGGAAAAGGAGAGGGCGGGGAGAAATACATGGGAAAGTATGGCACAGGTACAGGAGAGAGAAAGAAAAGAGAAAGGACAAACACTTGTAGATTTTACAGAAGCTTCATGTCTCTATGTCATAAGTACTTTTTTTTTTTTTTTCAGAAAAAGAATCAGTAGCCTGTGGACATGGGAAGCACCAAGTGACATCACAAAGAATGAAATTGACTATATTTTTTACAGGAAGAAAACATTATCCCTCAGTGAGCTATCAGTATACGGTCAGACCATCAACTTATCAGAGCTAAAATCAGAACTTATAATAAACAAGAAGAAAGAATAGTAATAAGAAAAAGATATGGCATACAGTTAAGGAGACTTAGACCCAAATTATTTAAACAAGCAAGTGAAAATTGAAAATAAGAAATGGACAGCAAAAATGACATCAACACTAATTATAATAATTTCATTTAGAAATCAAACAAATGTAAATTAATTGCTTTAACAGGGACTAAAAGAGCCCAGAGAGCACCTCAGTAAGCAAACATTTGACTTATTTGCTAGAGCAAGATGGATGCCAAAAACAACACTGGTTATGAATAGAAACACTTCTGTAAAATCTTATGAAGAAGGATGTTGGACTATATGAGCAGTATTGTCTCATGAAGCAGAGCAGCAGTGAAAGGTAAAACCAGGATAAAGAAAGCATGACAACATAGGCATTCCACTAAGTAAAGGCATTCCAAGGGTATTCAAGGATGAAAACTGAAAGAGGAATACAGCAGAGGAAAAATGGATATCATTTGAATAAAAAAGAAAAAAAAAATTTTAACAATTTTTTTTCCATCAAGGAAAGTGGAACCATTATACTTTGACCCTAACATCATAGTCCCTGAACTTTTGAGGTAGAAATGACACAAAAGAGAAGAAAGACAGAATAAACAGCTTTACCAGGTCCATGCTAGAGGGGATAGAATTATGAAGAGCATTTAGAAACTAATTTACAAAGTATCTGAAGGAAAAGAAGTATGGGAGAAATTTTCTCCAATTTTATTTTAACAAAAAGAAAAGGTGATTAAGAGAACATCAGTAACTACCAACCCGTTTCCCATCTATAGAAAATCTTTGTGAGGACCATCTGCACACAAACCAAAAGCATCCTCCATGAAGGGAATGGTAGGAAATAAGCCAGCTTTTGCAAGCAATATTTAACAATAGACCACATCTTTATTTCACAATTGACTGAAAGATATAGAGATTATAAGATTTCATTATGTTTATCATTTGTTAATTTAAAAAATATTCAACTCAGTAAAACAAAATGGTCCCTTATAAGTTTTTGTGTGACAAGGTATCTCCCATTTACATTAAAACAAGATTATTCAAGATTCCTTGGAAAGTGTAACAACAATGTTAGATGAAAAATCATTGTTCAATAGCCCTCTGATAATAAACATCGGGAAAGACATAAAATAGAGAGATATATATGATCACCAAAAGTATTTGCCACTGTGAGAGAGGAGATCCAGGACAGAGTCCAGATTGAGGAAGGATTCTCTGTGGATGGTGAAGTCTCCATATGCTCCTGTTTGTATATGGCAATGTGTGATTGAATCAAGTCCTGAAATAGTGTACATATTATGTGTTATAAGGCCTTCTAGATGAAATCAGGAATAACTCAAAAGAGTTTGTCATATTCATCCACACAGGAAAGACCAAGAGGATGTAGAATGTCTTTTGCCTAGATGTTAACATGCATCTCAATGGCCACTTGTTTCATTGTTGTTGTTCAGTTATTTTCAGTTGTGTCCAACTCTTTGGGACCCTATTTTCGGGTTTTCTGCAAAGATACTGGAGTGGTTTGCCATTTCCTTCTCCAGCTCATTTTACAGATGAGGAAACTGCGGTAAATAGCATTAAGTGATTTGCCAAGGTGGGGCAGCTAGGTGGTACAGTACATAGAGCTCTGGCCTTGTTGTCTAGAGGACCTGAGGTCCAATGTGACCTCAGACACTCGACACTTACTAGCTGTGTGACCCTGGGCAAGTCATTTAACCTGGATTGCCTCACCAAAAAAAAAGCAAAAAACAAACAAACAAACAAATAAAACCAGACTTGTCCAGGGTTACACAGTTATTAAGTGTCTGAGGTCACATTTGAACTCAGGGAAATGAGGTTTCCTGACTCTAGGTCCAGCACTCTCTACTGCACCACCTACAGCAATACTGGGAACAAACTATATAAATGGACAATAAACAAAGCTGAGAGTTGAAAAGGAGGAAATAAACAAGCATTTATTAAATGCCTACTATGTGTCAGGCACTATGCTAGGTGCTTTACAAATAGCATCTCAATGATCCCCATAACAACCATAGGAAGTAGTTGCTATCATGGACCTCACTTAACAGTTAAAGAAAATGAGGCAGACAGGGATTAAGTTACTTCCACAGGGTCATACAGCTAGTGTCAAAGGCTGAATTTGAACTCAGGTCTTCCTGACTCCAGATCTACCACTCTAAGTGGTATAGATTATTGCACTTTTATTGCTCATAAGCTTCCTATAACAGCAAAGTCCTATCTTTTCATTAGAAACATTTTATCAGTGTTGTGATATAGCCATGACACTTGGAACACCATGAATTAAACTAAGCCTCTAAAACTAAGAATTGAAGACGACCATCACACAGAGATGAATGGAAAGTGTATGATGGGTATGAGCAGGCTGCAACAGGCAACCAAAGAAAAACTCTGACAAAGAGCAGAAGCAAAGGATAATTAGATAATTCAAGAGTAGAAAGAAAAGATGGTCTGGTTATAAGGCAAGAAGGAGGGATGAACTGCTGGATGGCCAGAGTGTTTCACCAGTACCTTTGTGATATTGGGAGAAACCAAAGAAAGCCTCTACCATGTTGGGTAGACAGCCCAGGGCCAAATCTCAGGAGACGTGGACAAGAGTTGCACAGGATGGGAATGCATGGATAGCTTTCATCTGAATATTTTAAGATTTGAGCCTTTACCCTTGTTCTTAGCACAATTAGACTAAGAAATGCTTAGTATTAAGTATTTACAAGTGACATTTAAGATGAATATTTTACAACCTATGACCAGATGAGATAAAATGTGTAAAGCATAGTGTCTGGCATATAGCAGGTACTTAATAAATGTTTATTCTTTTCTCTTTTCCCCCATGAAAGGATTACTACTTGATAGCTAGGATGATACCAACACCCAAGTTCGGGATTTATCAAAGTTATTTTAATGTTTCCTAAAGCTGTTTTTGACACCAACAAGAAAGTGGACCTTACGCTCTTACTCCCAACCACCTCAACCCTATCCCCTCACTGATGACCCCCCACCCCTGACCCCACTAATGCCTGCTCCATAATTAATAAACCTCCTTTCATCTTAAGCCTCTGGTGTATCTAAATCCACCTAACCATGTCAGCACTAATTGGGCCTAGTTCCAATTTACGTCAGGTATTAGAGGAATATTATGAAGAAAAAGTTGGGACTCAATATCTGAACACATTTATTATTTATACAGCTTGTTCAGGGGCTTGCAGAAAAATAGTAGCAAATGGTCTTGTCTGGATTGTCTTGTTAGGCAGCCAGTGGTGTTCAGGCTTGGACTTGGGCAGAAATTATTTTTAGATTCCTATGGCAATAAAAGACAAAGTGAAGACAGTTTTCATCTGCCTAGCAGGATTTCACCAATTTGAGAGTATGCCTCAAGGAATCTCAGGGCCACCAGCTGCTTTTCAATAACTGATGGAAAAAGAAGCTAGAGTTATGAATTATTTGGAAGTGTGAGTGTACCTAGACGACCTTGTTGTTTTTAGAAAGACTCTTGGAAGATCATGAAAAGAGACTGATGAGTACATTAGATTAGAGAAGGCTGGTCTGAAACTGTCAGTTAATAACAGCCAGTTTTGCAGAACATCTGTTAAAAGAGTATGGGTCATCTAACCTCAGCAAGGCATGAGCATTCACCTGAAAGAAATGGAAGCAATCCTTAAAAGTAGTCAATGTCACTGCCATCGGTGAGATTTAAGAACTGAGATTTGGAGGTTATTAACATAAATTTGTAAAGAATTATCCTTCACAAAAAAAGAATTACCCTTCAGTTTCTGAGTCACTGAATGATCTTCCTCATAGATGTATGATTGAAGAGGTCAGGAAAGGCCAATACATTCTAAATGAGGGGTTGGCAAAAGCTGCTGTCTGTTTTTGTCCTGGCCATGAGCTAAGAATGGTTTTTACATTTTAAACTCAAATTAAGTTTTATTGTATTTAAAACATAAAAACTATTCTTAGCTCCTACCGGTACAAAAATAGCCTCAAGCAGTAGTTTCAACCTCTGCTCTAAATTTTTATATTTTTCCCCATTCTGGTGATTTTGAATCCCTGACTGCTGACAAACAAACCCTATTCTCCATTCCCAACTGCCAGCTCCCTTACTCCCAACCACCTTAACACTATCCCCCAATTAGGGCTTGCCAGCTTCTAGCTCCACTCCCTCTCAGATTACTTTCCATCTACTCCGTCTATATTTTGTGTGTAACTAGTTATTTAGACATTGTCTCCCCGGCTGTGAGCTCCGTGGGAGTAAGAATTGTCTTTTACCTTTCTTTTTTTGTTTGTTTGTTTGTTCATTTTTTGTTTAAATAGTATTTTATTTTTTCCTCAATTACATATCAAGAAAATTTTTAGCCATCATTTGTACAAGATTTTGAGTTCCAAGTTTGTTTCCCTCCCTCCCCTCCCCTTTTCTGAAAATGGTAGGCAGTTTGATATAGTTTGTATATGTTTTTGCCTTTCTTTGTTTCTTCAGATTTTAGCACGGTGCCTGGCTCATAGTAAGCATTTAATAAATGCTTGTTGACTGATTGAACCCTTTGAGGTCATTTGGAGATTAGTAGACACATAGTGAGAGCAAGATTTTATTTGAACTCCAAACCACTTCCTTGCCTACATCTTCCACCTTAGCCTAAAACTGCACTCTGACCGTGGTGCTACCTGTCAAAACAAACGGTAACCGAGTATCCCCTTTCCATAACAACCTGATTCCTCTGGTAATAATCTCTAGCCTGTGAACTACTGAATTATTTTGTCCACTAGTCCAGTCCAATTTCATGTCTTGATTTGTTTTTTCTTTCTGGTCCCACTGGCACTATCTCTGTTCAGGTCCTTATTATATCTACTAGGACTGTTAAGGTAGGCTCCTAACTAATCACTCTGCTTCTAATCTTTACTTTCCTACAACTTGGCATGGTAGATAGAACTCTGGGCTTGGAGTCAGGAAGACTTGAGTTCAAAGTCCAACTCTGATGCTCAGTTACTGTATCTATGGTCATGCCACTTCATTCCTCTGGGTCTCGGTTTCTCATTTGCCAAGATGGGAATAATAACACCTATCTTATATACCTCACAGGGTTGTTGTGAAGCTCAAATGAAATTTCATGCATAAACTGCTTTGTGAGTATGTAGAGCCATGTCAGTATCAGTTATTATTACTATTATTATTATTAACATAGCACAACCCTAACCAAGTCTGTGATGCCTCTTAATGTGTTGTCTCATCCTATTAGAATGTAAGTTCCTTGAGAGCAGGGATTCTCTAACTCATTTGTATTACATAGCAAATGCTGAATAATTTTTAATTATATTTGTATTGTGTTTTATCATTCATTCATCCATCCACTCATCTGGGCTAATTCTAATTAACTCCTATTCAAAATCCTTTAGTGGTTCCTCTTTATGTTTTAAACAAAGGGCAAAAAAGTTTTGGCTTTGAAGTCAGAAAACTGGTTTAAGTGGTGGCCTAATAATAATAACAATAATAATAATAACAATAACAATAATAATAATAATAGTTAACATTTATATAGTGCTTGCTAGGTGCTTTACAAATGGTATCTCATCTGATCTTCACAACAACCCTGGAAGGTAGGTGTTTTTATCCCCATTTTATACATGAGGAAACTGAGGTAAACAGAGGTTAAATGTCTTGCCCAGGGTCACACAGCTAGTGAGTGTCTGAGGTGGGATTTGAACTCAGATGTTCCTTACTCCAGGCTCAGCACTAATTTACTTAGCTGTGTAACCTTGAGCAAGTCACTTAACTAATCTGAACCTCAGTTTCCTCATTTATAAAAGGGAGATGATAATAGTAAGTATTGCCTACCCCAACAGGGTTTTTGGTGAGAAAAAAAATACTTGCAGACCATAAAGTTACATACAAATGTGAGCTGTTATTCTTGTTAAGCTGGCATTGAAAGTCCTCTACCTTCTGAACCCAAACAACTATTTTAAGGTTTTTGTCATTGTTATTGTTATTGTTGTTCATTCATGTACATTCATGTTCAACTTTTTGTGACCCCATGGACCATAGCACGCCAGGCCCTTCTATCTTCCACCATTTTTCAAAGTCTGTCCAAGTTCGTGTTCTTTGTTTCTGTGACACTATCTATCCATCTTATCCTCTCCTGTTCTCCTTTCCTTTTGCCTTCAGTCTTTTCCAAAGTCAAGATCTTTTCCAATGAGTCCCACTTCTCAATATGTAGTCAAAGTATTTAAGCTTCAGTTTCTGTATTTGACCTTCCAGTGAACAGTGTGAATTAATTTCTTTAAGTATTGACTGCTTTGATCTCCTTGCTGTCCAAGAAACTCTCAAAAGTCTTCTCTGACACCACAATTCAAAAGTATTGGTTCTGTGGCATTCAGCTCTCCTTATAGTCCACCTCTCATAGCTGTGCATTGCTAATAGAAAAACCATAGCTTTGACTATACAAACCTTTCTTGACAGGGTAATGTCTCTGCTTTTTAGTATGCTGTCCAGATTTGCTACAGCTTTTCTTCCAAAGAGCAAGCATCTTTTCATTTCATGGCTGCAATTGCCATCTGTAGTGATGTTTGAGCCCAAGAATATAAAATTATTCTCCCTCTATTTTCCAGGAATGGATGGGACCAGTTGCCAAGATCTTAGTTTTTATTTATTTATTTTTTTAATGTTAAGCTTTCCTCTTTCACCCTCATCAAGAAGCTTCTTAATTCTTCTTCACTTTCCACCATCTGAGTGGTATCATCTGCATATCTGAGATTGTTGATATCCCTGAATTCCAGCTTTTGATTAATCCAGCCTGGCATTTCACATGATGTACTCTGCATATAAGTTAAATAAATAAGGTGACAGTATACAGCCTTGTCATACTCCTTTTCCAATCTTCAACCAATCAGCTATTCCATGTTCTGTTCTAACTGTTGCTTCTTGGCCCACACACAGGTTCCTCCGGAGACAAGTAAGATGATCTGGTGCTCCTATCTCTTTGAGGACTTGCAACGTTTTGTTGTGATCCACACAGTCAAAGACTTTAGTGTAGCCAGTGAAGCAGAAGTGGGTTTTTGTTTTCTGGAACTCCCTTGCTTTCTCCATAATCTAGCAAATGTTGGCAATTTGATCTCTAGTTTCTCTGCCTCTTCAAAAACCAGCCTGCACTTCTGGTAATTCTCTGTTCACATACTGCTGAAGCCTAGTTTGCAGAATCTTAAGCATAACCTTACTGGCATGTGAAATGAGCACAATTGTTCAGTAATTTGAACATTCCTTGGCTTTGAACTTCTTTAAGACTGGGACTTAAACTGATCTTTTCCAAACCAGTGGCCACTGTTGAGCTTTCCAAATTTGCTGGCATATTGAGTGTAGTACTTTAACAGCATCATCTTTTCAGATTTTAAATAGCTTAGCTGGACTTCCATCACCTCCACTAGCCTTACCGTTAGCAATTCTTCCTAAGGCCCACTTGACTTCATTCTCCAGAATGTCTGGCTTTAGATGGTAACCATACCATCATAGTTATTGGTGATGTTAAGATCTTTCTTTTGTTGTTCTTTTGTGCATTCTTGTCACTTCTTCTTAATCTCTTCTGCTTCTGTTAAGTCCCTAGTATTTTTGCCTTTTGTCATGTTTATTTTTACATGAAATGTTTCTTTGATATCTCTAATTTTCTTGAAGAGATTTAGCTTTTTCTCCTACTATATGTCCTTATGTTCCAGTCAAAATGGCTTGTTTTTGAGTATATGTGTTTTTAAAAAAAAAAAAGCCAAGTAATATATAATGAGATGTGTGGTTTTGTATGTAATACTCCTTTTCTGTTCTTTGCCTATGAAAAAGCTCATGTTAGTTGGTATCTGTCCAGTTCAGAATAGTAAAACTTTTAAAAATAAAATGGCCTATTCACTGTTCCCTGAGCTCCTTTAATCATTTTTTCCTTTACTTGGAACACGTCTCCCATTTCCCTCTTCTTTTTGTCTCCACTCCCAGCTCTACATATTGTAATCCTGCCGATTCTTCAAAAAATCTTTCCTCATACACCAATCCCTTTCCCTCTGCCTCAGCTAGACAGATCTCTGTTTCCTCTGGGATCCTTATGTTCTCCCTCCTCACCTTGGCCTCTTAGATTCTTTGGCTTCTTTTAAGACTCAGCTCAAATACTATCTTCTGCAGGACCCCTTTCCCCATCCCTCTCCATGGCTAGTGCTTATCCCTTTGAGATAACCTTCATTCTATGTCATATATATGTAAACATCTAGTTATTTACATGCTGTCTTACATTAGAATGTAAGATCCTTGAGGGCAGGGACTGGTTTTTTTTTTTATCTATTTCTGTGTTTCTAGCTTAGCTGGGGATGCATACTAAACACTTAGTTAAAGGCTTGTTGACTTGACTTCTTGAAACAAACTTGGATCTCTCTTGGGGCTTTGAACATTCTAGATGATATTAGACTTTAAATATTTATACCGCATTTCCTTTCAGTCAGTAAGTAAAAAAAAAATTATTAAGCATTTATTATGTTTCAGGAAAGGAGCAGCAAGGTGGTGCAATGGATAGAGAGCTGGGCCTGTGGAGTCAGAAAGACTTGAGTTCAAATTTGACCTCAAGTAACTTACTAGCTGTGTGACCCTAAGCAAGTCACTTAACCCTGTTTACCTCCGTTTCCTCATCTGTAAAAGGAGCTGGAGAAGGAAATGGCAAACACTCCAGTATCTTTGCCAAGAAAACCCCAAATGAGGTCCCAAAGAATCAGACACAACTCAAAGGAATGAAAGGAATGTTTCAAGCACTATGCTAAACAATGGGTATACAAAGAGAAGCAAAAGACATCTCTGCCTTCAAGCTGACAATTTAAATCAATAGATTTTAAACTCGTAGACAATAGGATTGTGTTATCTGGGTTTGCAGATCCTCATGTAATCTTTCATAGCGCCTGTGTATACACATATGTATATATGTATGTATGTATGTGTATATAGGTGTGTATATGTGTATATATATGTGTGTGTGTATATGTGTGTGTATGTGTGTGTGTATGTATGTTCAAGCAAGGGATGTTCTATGTTTGTCCATGATTCAGTGCTGACAACTCAGCACTTAAGAAATAGGGAAATCTGATGCTGATGTGATGCTTTAAGATTTGCAAAGTGCTTTAACTGATCTCATTTGAGTTTCACAACAGCCCAGTCACACAGTTAGCATCAAAGGCAGGATTCAGACCTAGGTCTTCAGGCCTCCAAGTCCCTTGAGGCAATCCATTCACTAGCCTGCACTGCCTCTCTGAGGACTCCACCAAGAACAGATCTTCTACAGCACCTTCTTCTTAGGCCAGAGTCATAGGGTCTTAATCTTAAAATCAGAAGGGACCTCGGAGACCATCTAATCCAGTTCTCTGGTTTTACAGATAGAGAGGCTAAGTGATTTGCATGGAGTCACAGAGGCAGTAAGTGAGGTAGTGACTGAGCTGGGATTCAAACTCTTGTGAATCCAAGTCATTCAAAGAGATGGTGAGATTATACACGAGTTCACTGGGACCTTTTTCTCTGATCCTTTCTCTTCCTTTCAAATCTCTTCTCCTGTTTTGACACTTTGGGTTACTACAATGTCTCCCATGGTCCTATGACCTAAGGAGTTTAAGCAAGCCTCAGAAAACTCCTCCAGCATCAAAGAGATGGGCCTCTGACTAGTTCAGTGGGCTAGCATTCATAGAAACTAGGCCTGCTGCATAAGGTTGATGAAGGCATAAATAAAAACCCAAAACACTAATATTAATCTCTGTTTTCTACAGTATCTCACTATCTCTACCCATTTTCTCTCTGCCGGTGTATTCTCTGTCTCTCTGTCTCTGTCTCTCTTCTTAAAGGTATCCCTGGACCTGGAGTCAGGAAGATCCAAGTTTGAATCCAGACACTTACTTACTAGTTGTATGGCCCTAGACAAGTCACTTAATCTTTTTTTGCCTCAATTTCCTCCTCCTGTAAAAATGGGATAATTAATAGCCCTTACTGCCAGGGTCATTTTGAGGATCCAATGAGACAGTATTTGTAAAGCACTTAGCACTGTGCCTCGCACATAGTAAGCACTTAATGAATGCTTATTTCCTTCTTTCTTCCCTATTCTCCTCATTCTTCCCCTCACCCAGGTCCCAGAATTCAGAATTTGAATGCCTCAGCTAATTGGCACTAGGACCATACTATCCCAGAAGTCAGTCAGGCATTAACGTTAACATATGGCGAATGGGGTGACCTTGTATTTGTGCTCTTTTCCAAATAGGATTAATGATGGTCTGCAGCCCCTGGAAACTGTCTGGTGACCTCATATAATGGGAATTTGGGACAGTAATCCAACCCTGTTTAGATGTCAGGGTAAGGCTATTGTTTCTGCCCCTGACTCAGGGGTTTGGGGGAGGACTTGACCTTCTGGTCATAAGTAACACCTATGAGCCCAGGGTGACTTTCACTTAGCAAACAGGAAGGAACTGGTTGTAAAGTAAACAGCCTGAACTTTAGAATTACAGGTCATCAGTCTTGGGGGGGGTGGAAAGAAGGATTCCACCAAAGGGGAATAGGGCTACCTCAGAAGATGGTAACTTTGCTGTCACCAGAAGTATCTCAGCAAAGGTTGGATGTCCATTTGTCAGATATGTGGTAGAGGAGATTCTTGTTGAGATACAGGTCTGACTAGAGATTCTCTGGCATCCTCTCCAGCTCTGACATTCCACAGTAGCTATGTACAGGCCAGGAAACCAACTTGAAAGGAGGCATGAGCAGATCAGATAAAGGGATTTCTTAGATATTTCCTAGGAAATAGTCAAAAGATGAACAAGAGGACAGAGAACCAGGAGGTGATAAAGACATCATTGTTATTGTTGAGTCATTTCAGTTATGTTTGACTCTCATGATGCCATTTGGGGTTTGTTTTTTTCAGAGTTCATTTTTTTCTTTTTTCAAATATTTTATTTTTTTCCAATTATATGTAAAAAATTTAATGTTTGGGTTTTTTTTAAATTTTGAGTTTCAAATTTTCTCCCTCTCTTCCCTCCCCCCCAATTGAGAAGGAAAGCAGTTTGATATGGGATATATATACATTTTTTTCATATATAAATGGATATATATACAGTCATGCAAAACATATTTCCTTATTAGTTATGTTGTGAAAGAAAACACAGATAAAAAAAGAAAAAGAAAGCAAATAAAAGTATGTTTTGATCTGCATTCAGACTCCATCAGTTCTTTCTCTGGAGGCAGATAGCATTTTTCATCATGAGTCTTTTGTCTTAGATGGTTGTATTGCTGAGAAAAGCCAAGTCATTCACAGTGGACCATCATACAATATTGCTGTTACTGTGTACTATACTCTCTTGGTTCTGCTTGCTTCACTTTGCATCAATTCATGTAAGTCTTTCCAAGTTTTTCTGAAAGCATCCAACTCATTATTTCTTATAGCACAACAGTATTCCATCACAATCATACCGCAACTTGTTTAGCCATTTCACCCAACAGATGGGCATTCCCTCAATTTCCAACTCTTTGCCACCACAAAAAGAGCTGCTATAAATATTTTTGTACATATAAGTCCTTTTCCTTTTTAAAAAAATCTCTTTGAGGGGCAGGTAGGTGGCACAGTAGATAGAGCACCGACCCTGAAGTCAGGAGGACCTGAGTTCAAATCTAGCCTCAGACCAAACACTTGACACTTAATAGCTGTGTGACCCTGGGCAAGTCACTTAACCCCAATTGCCTAAAAAAAAATCTCTTTGGGATGTAGACCTAGTAGTAGGGCTTTTACAGCCCTCTAGGCATAGTTACAAATTGTTCTCCAGAGGGGGCAACTAGGTGGCACAGTGGTTAGAGCACCGGCACTGGAGTCAGGAGAACTTGAGTTCAAATCTGGTCTCAGACACATAACACTAGCTGTGTCACCCTGGGCAAGTCACTTAACCCCATTGCCTAGCCAAAAAAGGGAAAAAGAAAAAGGAAAAAAAAGCCAAATTGCTCTCCAGAATAATCGGACCAGTTCACAACTCTACCAATAGTGCACTTGTGTCCCAAATTTCCTACATCCCTTCCCACATCTGTCATTTTCCTTTTCTGTCATATTAGCCAGAGTTCATTTCTAAGATACTTTGTTCTGCAATAACTTCATCAAGCATCGATGAATTGTTAATGCTGATGAACTGATTGATGCTCAAAATACTGTGTTAAATACTGGAAGAAAGACAAAGATGAGATAAAATTTTTTCTCTGCCCATTTGGGGTTTTCTTGGCAAAGACACTGAAGTGGTTTGTCAGTTCCTTCTGCAGCTCATTTGACAGATGAGGAAACCGAGGCAAACAGAGCTAAATAACTTGCCCAGGGTCACACAGCTAGTAAGTATCTGAGGCTAGATGGCTCTTCCTGATTCCAAACCCAGAGTTCTATCCACTGCTCTACTTAGCTGCCCAGATGAAGGCATCAAGAGTAGGCTGAAAACAGGGTGATTATCTTGGTCTTGACTCTGGGGGTCAGAGGTAATAGGGAACCACTGTAAAACTATAAGCACTAAGGTGGGAGAAAAAGTTACCAAAAATATAAATTGAATAACGCATCATGAAAATAGTAAGTGGGTCAACCACATATATGGAGAGTGAGATATAACAGACGAACAACCCAAGTGCTATCCTGGCACCCAAGTTATGTTAAAAGACCTAGAAGAAAACCTACAGCATGTTGGGTAGACCACCTATGGAGGATTTATGGGGGCATGTGAACAAAAATCACAGGGGATGAAGTGCCTGCGGGAGAGTGGGGAGACTGGAATCTTTACTAGAGGGAACACCCACATTGATGAGGTCCAGAAGGCAGGCAACATATACTGGAAACATGGTGCTTTTTTCCCTTACCTCAAAGTGATCTCAGGGTACTTTCAGCTACTTAAAAGGCTTTGATGTCCTGTGAGAGATGGATAATAATCATTTACATTCATGGGGTGTTTTGTAGTTTACAAAGCATTTTTATAGTGCTTGGCTGTTTACACATATGTTTTGTCATTCGTTCCTCACAACAGCCTTGGGACATAGATAGTGTAGGTAGTAGCATTATTATCTTCATTTTACAAAGTGAGGAAACTGAGCTCCGGAGAACTTACATAACTTGTATAAAATCACATGCCTAGTAAGCAGTAGAACCAGGACTTGAACCCAAGATTGGTCCTCTGTCTACTATCCCACACTGTAATGGGAGGCCAACTTGGCCAAAAATGGGAAACCAGAATTTACCAACCACATGGGATCATGGAGTGAGAGTTGGAAGGGACCTGAGTGGTCATCTAGTTCAACTCTCTCATTTTAACTGAGGAGGAAACTGAGGCCCAGGGAGATTAAGTGACTTGCCAAAAACCACACAGGTAATAAGTGTTCGAAGCAAGATTTGAACCCAGGTCCTTTGACTCCAGAGCCAAACTGCTTTTCCAATGCTACTTCACGATATGTAGAGCAACACATTTGTTTTCTTGGAAAGTCAAAATATCTAATTCATAGAACTTGCAGACCCAAACAAGTGCTTTAACTTCTCTGGGCCTCAGTTTCCTCATTTGTGAAATAAGAGGATAAGACTGGGTGATCTCTAAAGTTTTTTCTGGCCATAAGATTCTATGCTCAATTACATAGAACTGAACTGACAGATGTTTACATAATAGATCCATTTGTTCACTTATAGATGAAAAAACTTATGCTTTTCATTTAATTGGTACCAGAACTTACTTCTGGTTTGGCTTGCAGAGCTTGGATGGATCTAGGGGACTGAAGAGACCCCATTCATATCTAATCTCCACCAGGCCTTTGGGAAGCCACTCTGTCTTTATTCTCAATTTTGCTCTTTATTATGCCCCTACTTTATTCTCACATCCATATTTATAAATGCAAATATGTTCTTTCCAAAAGGAGAAAAAAAAATTCCATGTGAGTCTTTGTTTCGTTAGATTAGACCCCAGACCTGACTAGCTATGTGATCCTGGGCAAATCACTTAGCCTCTCTGTGCCTCAGTGTCTTCCTCTGTAAAAGAATAGTATTGAACTAGATTCTCTCCCTCCCTCTCTCTCTCTCTCTCTCTCTCTCCCCACCCCTCTATTTGGGAGATTGGATCTCCCTATCTCAGTGAGGCTAGAAGTGCAGCAGTCACTTGTGGGCCCAATCCCACTACTGATCATGGAAGCTTTGACCTATTCTGTTGCTGACCTGGGTGGATTTTCCACTCCTTAGGCAGCCTGGTGGTTCCCACTGTTGAGAGTACACCATATTTATATTGGATTTAGTGAAGACATCAAATCAGCTATGGTGCACTGTAGCTTAAAACTCCTGGGCTCAAGTGACCCACCAGCATTAGCCTCCCCAATAGCTGAGATTACAGACATGTACCACCACACTTAACTCTGCTCATTCAACTGCACAAATATTAAGGGAAATAGAATTTCATTCATTTAGCAAAAGCTGTTTAAATGTTTATAGACCATCATCTGGCAATGCCTGGAGGGGAGGGGCCGCAAACTTCTTTGGCCTTATGTTTGAGAAGGGATTGTGTTCTTTTTTGATCACTAGTGAAAAGATCTGTTATTGTTTGTCCTTTGTTCTTGAAGAGGACCATGACATAGGGAAAATGATGCCATGCCTTGCAAGTGAATTGGATTTAAGTGAGGGAGGACTGTACAAAGTTACCAACCTCACTTTCTTCTACATAATCATCTGGGGCCATAAGAAAGGTCTGAGACCACAGTGAGAGAAAAACTAGGTCCCAGCCCTAGTCCCGGCACAGCCCCAGGGCAGTGGCTACTTCCAGAGCTCTCAGCCCACAGACAGGAGGAGAATTGAGTGGCTAATCAGAGGAAAATTGCACAGATCTCTTTGCTGGTGCTGAGGCAGGAATCTCTTGCTTTGCCCATGCTTGGATCTGGGTCACAGTTCCGGGTGGCAGTCCTGAGGTGAGGAGGAACACTGGCAAGGTGGAGCTTGTAGTGACAGTGGAGAGGGAATCCTCCTCACAGTTCCAAGGCATAAAAGAGTACTCGTGGTCACTCATAAACCAGAGCACAGGCCAGGAAAGGAGTAAACACCTCACCCTTGATCATACCACCTTGGAAGAATTAAAAATTTACAGGTCCCTAGAAGCATCTCTGAAAACAGCTGCACAAAACCCACGATGCTTGGGACAGTACATTATCCACATTGGAAGCAGATCCCTACCTTAACAAAGAGTTTAAAAGTTAAGTAAATGGCTGAGAACATGAGCAAATTTCACAAAAAAGTCGGACCACAAAATCTTTCTTTGGTGACAAAGAAGATCAAAACATACAACCAGAAGAAGACAATAAAGTCAAAGCTCCTACATCCAAAGCCTCCAAGAAAAATATGAATCAGTTCCAGGTCATGGAAGGGCTCAAAAAGGATTTTGAGAAGCAAGTAAGAGAAGTAGAGGAAAAACTGGAAAGAGAAATGAGAGTGATGCAAGAAAATCATGAAAAACAAGTCAACAGCTTGTTAAAGGAGACCCCCAAAAATTTGAAGAAAATAACACCTTTAAAAATAGCCTAACCCAAATGGCAAAAGAGGTCCAAAAAACCAATGAGGAAAAGAATGCCTTAAAAAGCAGTATTGGTCAAATGGAAAAGGAAGTCCAAAAGCTCACTGAAGAAAATACTTCCTTAAAAATTAGAATGGAGCAAATGGAAGCTAGTGACTTTATAAGAAATCAAGACATTGTAAAACAAAACCAAAAGAATGGAAAAAATAGAAGACAATATGGAAATATCTCATTGGAAAAATAACTGACCTGGAAAACAGATCCAGGAGAGATAATTTTAAAATTATTGGACTATCTGAAAGCCATGATCAAAAAAAGAGCCTAGACATCATCTTTCAAGAAATTATCAAGGAAAACTGCCCTGATACCCAGAGAGTAAAATAGAAATGGAAAGAATCCACTGATCACCTCCTGAAAGAGATCCCCAAGGAGAAACTCCTAGGAATATTGTAGCCAAATTCCAGAGTTCCCAGGTCAAGGAGAAAATATTGCAAGCAGCCAGAAAGAAACAATTCAAGTATTGTGGAAACACAATCAGGATAACACAAGATTTAGTAGCTTCTACATTAAGGGACCAGAGAGCTTGGAATATAATATTCTGGAGGTCAAAGGAGATAGAATTACAGCCAAGAATCACCTACCCAGCAAAACTGAGTATAATCCTTCAGGGGGAAAAGTGGACATTCACTGAAATAGAGGACTTTTAAGAATTCTTGATGAAAAGACCGGAACTGAATAGAAAATTCAACTTTCAAATATAAGACTCAAGAGAAGCATGAAGAGGTAAACAGGAAAGAGAAATCATAAAGAACTTATTAAGATTGAACTGTTTACATTCCTACACAGAAAGATGATATTTGTAACTCCTGAGACCTTTGTCAATATTAGGGTAATTGGAGGGAAAAAATAGATAGATAGATAGATAGATAGATAGATAGATAGATAGATAGATAGATAGATAGATAGATAGAGGGCACAGGGTGAGTTGAAGATGAAGGGGTGATATCTGGAGAATAAAATTAAGGGGTGAGAGAGGATTATATTGGGAGAAGGAGGAAAGGAGAGGTAGAATGGGGTAAATTATCTCACATAAGACAGACAAGACAGGCTTTTACAGTGGAGAAGAAGTGGGGGAAGGTGAGAGGGAATGAATGAATCTTATTGTCATAGGATTTGGCTTAAGGAGGGAATAACATACATACTCAAATGTGGAAATCTATTTTACCCTACAGGAAAACAGGGGAGCGGGGGGAGTACAGATTAGGGGAGGGGGAAATCAGAAGCAAACACTTCTGAGGAGGGACAGGGTCAAAAGAGAGAATAGAATAAATGGGGTGGTGGGATAGAATGAAGGGAAATAGAGTTAGTTTTTCACAACATGACTACTATGGAAATGTTTTGCATGACTACACATGTATAACCTGTATTGAGTTGCTTGCCTTCTCAATGAGGGTGGATGGGGAGGGAGGAAGGGAGAAAATTTGGAACCCAAAGTTTTAAAAACAAATGTTAAACTTTGTTTTCATATGCAACTGGGAAATAAGATATACAGGCAATGGGGTATAGAAATCTATCCTGCCCTACAGAAAAATAGAAAGGAAAGGGAATAAGAGACAGGGGAGGGAGATGGAAGACAGGGCAGATTAGGGGAAGGGTATTCAGAATGCACACCATCTTGGGGTGGGGGAGGGATGAGATGGGGAGAAAATCTGGAACTCAAAATGTGAAAGTGAATGTTGAAAACTAAAAATAAATTAATTAATTTAAAAAAATTGCCACAAAGAGTAGGCAAGAGCAAGGGGACAATTAATCTTAGATGAGATGAACTATATTCAATTAAGTACTGTAATATGGGGGAAAAAAAGACAAGTCAAGCTATTGAGACTAATAAAGAGGTGGATGATTATATACTGCTTAGCAAGTGGGAAAAAAATAAAAAATAAGTTTCCTCAATTCAGAAAAAAAAGAAGAAGAAGAACAGAGAATATCTATTAGATTATAAATTCCTTGAGGGTAAAGATTGTATCTGTTTCCATCTTAGCATCTTGCAGTACCCATCAAGGTGCCAAATAGTAGATGATTTAAAAAAAAACTTTAGGGGATTGGAATTGTAAATCTCAACATCAGCAAACTATCTTGTTTGCTTAGAGAAGGTAAAATGAATAAGAAAATGGGAGGAAATTGATTGGAATTTTAAAGAGAAGTCCCACACGAGATATCAGATAGCTAGGCTCCAGTCCAAGAATTTTTTTGGCCTTCAGATTTGACCGAAAAAAACCCCTGTTCTAATATTTATGTATTAAATATTTATTTCCCTTCAGGACATAGTTAAAGTACCTTGGGCCTTTGGATTTAATCTGTCTGTTCTTATTCCAAAGGACTGCTGCCTGTAATAACAAAACGTGATCACAATGCTATATTCAACTGAGAAAGAAGCAATAGTATCATTTAATTAGGTGAAAATGTTACCTTTTATGGATTTCCTGAAGATCCTAAAATGTGAGCTGTTCAAAGCAACACTCTATCAGTTGAATGTCATTGGTCTGATGCTTTTTTTATGCTAGCTACCAATGAGCTAGGTTAAGCAAACTGGAATATGGAAGGGAAGGGAGTCCCAAGGCCTGTATAGAGCATTGTAAGATAAAGGAGTTTGGCGAGTTTTGGCACCTGGATCAGAGACCTAAAGTAAGAAGGGACCTCAGAAGTCATCTAGTTCAGCCTTCTCTTTTAACAGATGAGGAAAGAGAAGCCTAGGGAAGTTGGGACTTATCTACTTAAGACCTTTGGGCCTTAGTCTCTCCACTATTAAAATGAAGGAGTTGGATCAGATGACCTCTGAGGACCTTTCCGACTCTAAACCTGTAATCATTGTATCTTTTAGGAAGGGACAAAATGGGGCAAAGAAAATTCAAGGATAATAGAGCCAGCTTAAATATTCTCCTTCCTCAACTCAGCTTATTGACTTCACTGACTTCTTGTTAAGTCCCAACTAAAATTCCATCTTTAAAGGAAGCCTTTTCTTTCTTTTTTTTTTTTTTGACTAGGCAGTGGGGTTAAGTGACTTGCCCAGAGTCACACAAGTAGTGAGTGTTACTTGTCTGAGGTTGGATTTGAACTCAGGTCCTCCTGACGCTAAAGCTGGCGCTCTATCCACTGTGCCACCTAGCTGCCCCAAAAGGAAACCTTTTCTAGTGCCTCTTAATTCTAGTGCACTCCTTTTGCTAATTATTTCCCATTTGTTGTATATGGCTTACTTTGTATATGTTTGTTTGCACGTTGCCTCCCCCATTAGATTGTAAGCTTCTTGAGGGCAGGGACTATGTTTTGCCTTCTTTGTATCCCCAGAGCTTAGCACAGTACCTAGCATATAGTAGGCACTTCTTGTTGTTGTTGAGTCATTTCAGCCATGCCCAACTCTTCCTGACCCCATTTGGGGTTTTCTTGGCAAAGATACTGGAGTGGTTTACCATTTCCTTCTCTAGTTCATTTGACAGATAAGGAAACTGAGGCAAACAAGATTAAGTGACTTGCTCAAAGTCACATAGCTAGTAAGTGTCTGAAACCAGATTTGAACTCAGGTCCTCCTTACTCCAGACCCAGAGCTCTATCCACTGCCCCTCTTAGCTGCCCCTATTTATTAAGTAGGCACTTAATAAATGTTTATTGAGTGATTGATACATATGAGAATAGGAGAGAAGCTGGGAAGGCAAGGAATAGTAAGAAGGAAGAGTAAAAATGGGGAGGGAAGGAAAGAGCTAGATAGCAAAAAATGAGGAAAAAGGTAGGGTCAGAAGGAGTGACTCATGGGGTTAAAAATAAGACTTGCTTGTCAGATCACCATTAGCTCTGAAAGAAGGGAGAGATAACAACAGTCTTGGAGCATTCATTGTTAAGAAAAAAAATCCATATCCTAAAATGATCTTAAATTTGAGGCAATCCTTTGCAAATCAGAGTAGATGACAGTCTTCTCTGAAGCTCTCAGTCACCTGTTTTGTGGTCCTTCCAGTTTTTGAATCAGGCCTCTTAGCTGAGACAAATCCTCCATCCATCCTTCCCCTCTAACAACTCCAATGTAATCCAAGCAGAGTTTATAGAGGGCATTTTCTGTTTAGAGAAATAACTTGAACCTGAATGTAATTGGAAACATACTCATTTCTGTGCCTGAAATGGAGAACTTCCATTTGCTGCTTTCACTGTACATTATTATGGGAACATTTCAGAAACCCATTTTTAGTATTTCCATGAAAGTGCTTGTCTCAATTTGGGATCTTTAAACAAACCCAGATTGGTTCCTGGGCATGTGAGTCCTGGCTGCTCAGGGGGCTCAGCTGTTGTCATAGCCGAGGCTTTACCCTGCCTTGGGACTAAAAGCAGCACTGTGAAAGGCCAAATATTGCTTGAAAAGCCTTCTCACAAACAGCCATGATGTTTCTAGTTAAGCTGGGCTTCAGCTGTCCCGACTGGGTAATGTGAAACAGAAGTCACTCTCTGGGAGGCAGGGCAGCAGGAAAGGGAAATGGTTTACCTGGGCCCGCAGGTCTCCAAAGGGGCTGTGTTTATGTCTCCTGGGTCTTGTGTTCTATGGACTGACTGGTATGCACATTGAGTAATAGTTAAGACCTTTTCTGTGCATCCGTGTACATTTCACATTCTAGGAATCCCCTCCCTCTCCTCTAACACTTTGATACTTTCTTTTTCATTGAAAACTTCGTGAAAAGCAATAACAGGGCTCTGGTCAGAGAACTTCCAGCTGTGTGACTCAGTTTCCTGTTTTATGCACAACACATACCCACCTTGGCCCCTCCTGGAAGGCCAGGTAGATTATATTTTACTTCTTGCCCAGTACCTAAAGGAGATTGATTGGGGGGATGGGTGTCTAGGGTCTCTGCAAATGGCTCCAGACCAATGGTAGTGTTCCCTCACCCCAGTTTCATTAGCTACTAACAGTCAGATTCGCTTTTGCACAGAAATATTTACTTCAGAAGGTATAATCACAAATATAGAAACTTATTCCCTCAAAATGTAGAAGGCATGATCTATCCTCCCTATGCCCCACCACAGTCTCTGTGGAGGGAAAGAAAATGTTCATAGTTTAGCTCACTTCTTATAGAGCACTGTTCCAGTTCCAAATTCCAGACTCCCTCGAGGCTTGAGTCCCAGGCACCCTGGCTTCTCAGGGCTTCCATGCTGGGCTAGTTGCCATGACCTGACTGCTTGGTCCTAGGAGGCTCACCTCTGGCACCTGAAACTGAAGAGGACAAACACAGAACAGAAACAAACACCCCAGAACCATTTCTCTTTCACATAGTAGAAACTTGGTAAATATTTGTTGAATTGAATAATAAAAACTAGTATTTATATAGCAGTCTAAGGTTTGCAAAGAGTTTTACAAATGTTATTTCATTTGATCCTCACAACCACCCTGGGAGGTAGGTACTATTATAATTCCTACTTTACAGATGAAGAAAATGAAGCAGACATAGGTTAAGTGACTTGCCCATGGTCACACAGCTAATAAGTATTTGAGGTAGGATTTGAATTCTGGATCAAGTCTCAATATAGTGAGCTATCTTAGTTTTTTGGTTTTAGTCATTTTTCAGTGATGTCCAACTCTTTGTGACCCCTTTGTGGGATATTCTTGGCAAAGATACTGAAGTGGTTTGCCATTTGCTTCTCCAGCTCATTATACATATGAGGAAATTGAAGCAAACATCTTCAAGTTACTTGCCTAGGATGATGCAACTAGTAAGAGTCTGAGGTCAGATTTGAACACAGGAAGAGGAGTCTTCCTAACTCCAGGCCTGGTGCTCTATCCACTGTGCCACCTAGCTGCACCTAACTGCCTGAATTGGAGTCAACCTAATCCAGAGGTGGGGAATATGTCCTTAAGGCTGCAGGTTCACCATTCCTGATCTAATCCATTGTTAGATAGCTTTAACTGTTAGGAAGTTCTTTCTTACCTTGAGTCAAAATCTGCTCTTCTGTAACTTATAATTCAAATGAATATATCATTAGTGCTCTGGGAATATATGACACATCTCCATATAATATTCATACTTACATATGTGATGTTTATAAAAATAAATATTAAAAATATTTATTTATAAAAATATTTTTATTATAAAATAAAAATATTTATTTAGAAAACACTACATTATGGCAACCAGTATGAAGAAGTCAGATATAGATTGAGTTCTTTCCCTTATTCTTTCTACTTCTTAGCAGAAGTAATAAGTAGCTACCCTCCATGACCCATATTCAACATAAAGAAATAGCCCACGGGCTAGAAACAACAGAGGCACAGATGTTAACCAGCTGATCAGAATGCACAACAAGATGACGTGAGACTTGAGAGGGCTCTTTCTCTCCTGATTCAGACTGACAAATTCCCACTGATAAGTCACCTTCAGCTCTGAGAAACCTTAAAATAAAAGTGACTCATTCCACAAAAGCATCTTCGTCAAGGAAGTTGAAGGGAACAGTGAAATTGTGTCAGAGGGAAGCAAATAATTCCATTGAAAGTTACTCGATATTTATAACAGCACATTAGATAAGAGTGAAAGTGAATCAAAGGGCCCTAATGAGAGGAAAATGATGAAGAGGAAGCTCAGTAATTAGGCGGTTAGCTGTTAGGGGGAGCAGGGATCAGAGGAACATTTTAAGTTCCCCTGATGTTTAAGTGTGACTCATAACCAAAGGCCAAGGCCTTAGAGCATGAGAAGCTAATGCATGTGCTCTGTATTTTCCTGAAGAAAGACATTTCTTGTAGATTTCAATTGTTCCTTCTTGATTTTCTCCTCCAAATCATTTTTTTCCCTATTTTCCTTGGGTTTTTCATTGAAAAACTCACTCTTATTCCTTGTAGTATATGTTCCATAGAATCACAAAATTTTGGAACTAGAAGAGATGGTGGTCAGAGATCACCTACTCCAGTAGTTCTTAATCTCTTGTGTCATGGAACTGTTAGTCTAGTGAAACCTATGATCCCCTCCCAGAACAATGTTTTTGAGTGCATAAAATAAAATGCATTGGATTATGAAGGAAACCAATTACACTGAAAAAGAATTATCAATATATTGTTTTTAATAACTGAGTTAATGGATCCTAAGTTGAGAAACCCTGCTCTAGTCCAACCAGTACCTGAAAGAGAACTTACAACACAGCTGAAAAGTGGTCATCTAATCACTGCTTGAAATCTACCAACAAGGGGAAACCCATTCATTCCAGAGGCAGCCCATTCCACTTTGGGATTGCTCTGATTGTTAGGAATTTTTTCTTTACACTGAGTTCAAATCTGCTTCTTTGAAGCTTCAACTCATTGCTCTTAGCTTAGCCCTCTGGGCCACAGCAGATGTAAAATCCCTCTTCCAAGTAGCAGCCCTTTAAAAAATTAAAGATAACTGCCATGTATTCCATAAATCTTCTTTTCTCCAGGCTAAATATTCTCAGGATATAGGATCATAACCTTAGAGAAGGAAAGTTAATTAATTCAATCTCTTCATTTTATAAATTAAGAAACTGAGAGTATTTCCAAAGTATATGCCCACAGAGTATTTCCTCTGCCTGATCTTCACATACCTTGGCCTCACGGTCCTTCATCTTCCTGATTGTCCTTGTCTAGCTGCCATATAGCTTATCAAAGTCCCGTCTAAAACATGACATCCAGAACTGCATACCCTCTTCCAGATGTGTTCCAACTAGAGCAAAGAATGCTGGGATTAACAATTTTTTCTTGTTATTTTTTTCAGTTGTGTCTGACTCTTTTTGACTACATTTGGGGTTTTCTTGGCTGAAATTGTTTGCTATTTTCTTTTCCAGTTCATTTTACAGATGAGGAAACTGAGGCAAACAGGGTGAAGTGACTTGCCCAGGGTGACATAGCTAGTTAAGTGTCTGAGGCCAGATTTGAAATCAGGAAGATGAGTCTTCCTAAGTCCAGTCCTGGCACTCTATCCCTAGGCCTAGACAATATGTTGGATACCACCTGGTCCATCTCACATCAGAAATGTCATTGTTGACCGTCTTTTTATTTTACACTCCTCAAGGAAGCTTACCTAAAGTCTCACACTCCATCTTATTGTGAATATAAATCAGGTCCCTTTCTTGACCCTTGTGGTCCATAGCCTCACACATTTTGTGGGACATGCTGAGGACAATATGGGTTTTGTCAACTATAAAAACACATGTAAGCAATCAAACTATTGTGTAACAGATTGGGCCGGGAATAGATTTTTTTGCACAAGGAGCACTATTGGAAAAATATCTTGAAGGCAGGGTGTTTTCTATTAAGCTACTTCCATAGAAATGGTACATGGCCAGGGGCAAAAATTAATTGATGTTGAAGCATAACCTATTGGCGTGTAATTGAAACCTTGCTCATTTTACAAGCATAAATATACGAGTAGAATCACGAGTTCTAGTTGAAGAATTTATTACTGGAGTAAGTGTAATGCCAGGCAAGCCTCTGTAAAACATGTCTTACTGGAATAGTAGTCTTGGTTCTAAGTGACTTGTGCCTGCCATGATTACTACTCAGCCTCCCCCCATCCCCAACAAAATGACTGGTGTGTAGCAGTAGTGTAGAACATTGGCCCCAGTAAAAAGTGAGATACATTTGAACCTAAAGGCCATTGAACAATTGTTCCCTAAGATTATGGCATCTGGAATTATATTCACAATGCCCCATTTCCTGGGGAAAGAAGCCAAGGCAATTTTCTTTCTAAGATGGAAAAGATGCCTCTTTGGCCCATCATAGCCAGGCTGGGTTTTACAGAAACTGTATAGAAATTTTGGAACAAATTGTATTTTCTTTGGAGTTCTTGAGAATGTCTGGTTGGAATCAAGGTCCTTGGGATTGATAGTTTAGTAAAATACTAGTGAAGAATGCAGGAAGGAAAGCAGGAGGAAAGGGAGGAAAGGAGGGAGGAAAGAGGGAAAGGAGGAAAGAAAAAAGTTAGGAAGGAAGGTAGGAAACAAAGTGGGGGAAGGAGGTAGACAGGAAGGGGAAAGGAAGAAAGGAAGGAAATCAAGCAGACAGATGGTAAGAAGTGAAGTAAGGAAGGAAATAGAAAAGGAAGAAAGGAGAAAAAGAAATGGCATGGAAGGAGAAGGAAGGAAAAAAGGGAGGAAGGAGGAGGAAAAGGAGGGAGGGAGGAATAAAAAAGAAAAGAAGAAAAGGGAAGTTAGTGAGGAAAAAAAAGGCAAGAAAAGAGGGAAAGAGAGGGGGAAGGAAAGAGGAAGAAAAAATGGAAGAAGAAAGGAAGGAGGGAGAGAGGAAGGAGAGAAGGGAGTGAAGGAAGAAGGGATATCAAAAGGAAAATAAGAAATAAATACTAATTTCCAATGGAAAGGATGAAAGAGCAGACTACTTAACCCATTTACCTTTAATCAAGACCATGTGAAGCTGTAAATAGAAATGTGTTTATATGACACACTGAAAGCATCAGCCCTCACTGAAAATGTAAATCCATTAGGAAACAGAAGGAAAGGAAAGACTGAGGAAAATCTGACACTGAAGAAATTTGTTTTTCTTAAACTAGCCCTCCTCAAGTAACTATTCTAATCTATTTTAATCTATTGTATTGGTTCAATCTATTAATCTGATGATCTCTGGCATCCATATCTGGAGACCTTGGAAAGCCCTTTTATCTCTCATCTGGTAGGTAATTCAACTGAACTAAAACAATTAAGCTCCCCCAGTGCTAGGTGCTGGGGTTGGGCCACAGTTTAGATAGTGCAATGTCCAAATAGTAACAAAGAGCTAAAAACTAAGTAGGTGCCCATCGACTGGGAAATGACTAAACAAATTATAGTATGTGAATGTTATAGAAAATAATCGTGCAGTAAGAAATGGTGATTATGAAGACTTCAGAGAAGCATGGGGAAACGAACTAATATAGAATGAAGTAAACAGAACCATGGAAACAATAATACACAATTGCCACAACAACGTAAATAGAAAGAACTAAAAATCAAAACTGAGCACTGGGGACACAGAAAGACCAATGTTGGTCCTAGAGAAGAATTGAGCAAAGTACCTCTCCCTTCATTGTAGAAGTGGGGAACTGGAGATGTGAAATGTTGCATGTACTGTCAGATACAGCTGATGTACTGCTTAGTCATGTCTGACTCTTTGTGACCCCATGGACCATATTGTCTATTAGATTTTCTTGGCAAAGATATTGGAATGGTTTGCCATTTCCTTCTCCAGTGGATTAAGACAGAGATGAAGTGACTTGCCCTGGGTCACATAGCTAGTAAGTGTCTGAGGCTGGATTTGAACTCACATCTTCCTGACTCCAGGTCCAAGTGTTCTATCTACTAAGTCAACTAGCTTTCTCTAAATTGCCATTTGGAAATTTCAATGATAGAAAAACCAAAGGTATAGAGGCAATGTGGTCCAATGGGAAACCTGCTGGATTTAGATCATGAGGACCTGGGTTTGAATCCAGATTCTGCTAAATTTTATCTAGGTGACCTTGGGTAAGTCATTTCAACACTAGATTTCAGTTTCCCAATCTGTATAATTAGAAGATTGAACTCAATGACCTTCAAGATCCATTCCAGTTCTTAATCTATGATTCTTATGAACAATAAATATAAGATAAAAACTTTTTTTCTAATGATACAGTATCTGAATTCATTGAGCTTACTTCATTGATTACATTTGTTACATTAATTACATTCATTAATTACATTTTTTTAAATTTTTTTTTTGTTTTGTTTGTGACTTGCCCAGGGTCACACAGCTAGTGTCAAGTGTCTGAGGCTGGATTTGAACTCAGGTTCTCCTGATTCCAAGGACACAGCTCTATCCACTGCGCCACCTATCTGCCCCATTTACATTTATATATTTATACATACATTTATACAAATAATTAAGGACAAAATAGTACATGGTAAGTAGTCCTGGCTGAGATGGTTGGAGTCAAGGGAACCTGGGTTCAAATGTCAACTATGTTGCTTACTATCTGTGTGACCTTGAGAAAATTATTTCAATTCCCTTGGCCCCAATTTCCTCCTTTGTAAAATGAGGAGCTTGATCATGATTGCCTCTAAATCTATAATCCATAATCTATGATCCTAAGGATAATAAGAGGCATTCTGGGTTTAGGGAACAGTGAGTTCAAATCAGAAGGCTGCCATGTAGAGTTCAGTCCTCCAAGGAGATCACTTCAGAACATAGGGAGCCCAAGAACTGATGAAATGAATGGTTTCAGAGAAAATTGGGAAGACTTCTGACACAGAACTGAAACAGTCTACCCCTTTGGGAACCTGAGGTAGCCTATGGATCCCTTCTCAAAATAATGTTCTTAAATGTATACAATGAAAAATATGATACTATGAAGGAATATAGTTATATTGAAATATAATTATCAATATATTTTTAAAAAGCAAGTTTAAAGACCCCTGGTTGAGAATCCCTAGTTCAGAGATTAGATAAAGGAACATCTTCATATTCAGGCACTATTAAGATTTTATTTTGATGTCCCCCTGGGATGACTTGGAAAGACAGAAGCTGTTCAGGCTGGCTCATTATCTGTTCCTATCACCACTGTCCAGGGCCTGCCCTTTATTCTGCAGGCTGACAACCTCAGGCTTATCATTCCACTGGACGTGCTGAAGCCCCAGAGAGTCAATTCATGTGAACCAAACTCATGGGAGACCAATTTAAAACCCAGGAAACCAATTGAATCATTTATGGGGCCATACCTTTCTGTTGACTGGAAATTCATGGCCATTAGCCAGGTTACTCCTTTCCCCAAAACAAGCTATCTGGGAAAGTGAATTAGTTATGAGAAGGCTACTTTGTGACCATAGCATCAGAGCAAAGGGAGATGGATGGTTTTAAGGGGTATTTTATTTAGGCTATGATAAGGACTGATGATATATCCCTGCTCCACCTTTCTAATGACTAGATAATTGAATAATCTGCCAAATAGTCTCTCTATCTCTCTCCCTTGGTTAGTGCTGAATAAACACTGATAAATTATTACTCCATAGTTCTCTTTTTCCTAGGCTTCACACGCTCTGATATATATTTACCTTTACAACATCCCCCTTCTGCATTTTGACAGACTTCTATAAACTGTGAGAATCCCCAAGATTCTAGAGAATAATAAAAAAATTCATATTTCAATTTATTTGGGGTTTATCAAGTTTTTCCTGATTAAAACCTCCTGAGGTCATGCAACAATCATTATCTTCATTTTCTTATATTGCTCAGAGCAGTAAAGTGACTATGTTTATGGTCACACAACGAGTAAAAGTCAAAGGCAAGTCCAACTCTGTACTATATCCCATTGCCTTTTACATAGTAGGAACTTGAGAGATTTTTGCTGAATTGAATCAGAATATCCTTCTCTGTCTCTCGGTTAAGGGAATTTTACTTTTAGGACTGTGGTCCTCTGTCCATAGAGAAATTCACTTTACTGTGGATAAAAGTTGATGGTTCTGATGGAAAATAATATCTTGTTTGACACTTACTAACTGTGTGACCCTGGGCAGGTCACTTAGCTTGATTGTGCCTCAATTTCCTCAACTTTAAAATGAGGGAGCTGGCCTCTGAGGTCCATTTTAGCTTTGAATTTATGCATCTATCAGCTGGTACACTGTAGAATAAACCTTTCTCTTCCTTCAAGGCTCAGCTCAAGTGGCATTTTCTTCATGAATCCTTACTTCATCTCTTCACATGAAAGTGTTTTCTTCTCAAATTTTCCCAGAGTACTTTGGGACTCTCTTCTGCCCTGTTCACATTCTACCTTGGATTATCCTTATTTGGGGGCATGTCAAGTCATTTTTCTACTTTGTCTTTTCAGTGCCTAGCACAGGATCTTGCACATAATAGGGGCTTAATAAATATCTGTTGACTAAATGAATGACTCTAGTTGACTAAAGGTATATGTTGAACCAAAATATTTGGAACCTAATATATCAGATGGATTACAAACCTCCTGGGCAGATTTTTTTTTAATCAACCCAATGAAAGTTGATTAGTTCCACTCAGCTGCACAGGAGAAATCAAGTAAGACTAAGAGGTGATTGGGGAGGGAATGGGACATTCTTCCTGAGACTTTATTATCAAAAGGGGGTGCTGACATAGGAGGGAATTGGACTGTCCAAGTGATGAGAGAGAGAGGGTGTTAGACTGGGATAAATCACCATGCACCTACATGGAACTGGGAAGATAAACTTGCTTGTAAAGTATAAGAAAAGATGGTCTCCTAGTACCTAAAAGACCTCTTCTGTGTGAAGTCTGGAGCCATGGAGGCTATATTTTTTTTAAAAAAATAAGCTCCCAGGAATGCAGAAAATGTGTTTTGAGCCATAAACACAAGCTGCTAAAATAGACACAATAGAAAATGCTGGAAATGAGAACTGCAAAAAGGAATACTTTTTAGACTCACTGGGGCAGGGAAGCAACCCCAAATCTCTCTTTTATAACACTATTCAGAGCAGTACTCTAAGTTATTGAAACAGTGCAGGGTTGCTCACTGGCAGGTTTAGACATTTTCAACAGTATCAGATAAGAATTCTAATGGTTTTGGGGGCAGCTAGGTGGCGCAGTGTTTAGAGCACCGGCCCTGAAGTCAGGAGGACCTGAGCTCAAATCTGGCCTCAGACCAAACACTTGACACTTATTAGCTGTGTGACCCTGGACAAGTCCCTTAACCCCAACTGCCTAAAAAAAAAAAAATTCTAATAGTTTTGTTTAACCCCTAAACAAATTAGGTCATGTGTTGAACCTTGAGAGTTTGTGTATTTGGGAAACTGGTGACTGTAACTCAGGGTATAGACATCTGGTGGGGGCAAGGAGCCAGAAAAGTGAGAAATCTCTTAAAATGTACCTGGGCACTGTGAGTCAGAAGTGATCCTGTGACACAAGGATTATATATGTAGTATTTTTTATTGAGGGTGGGGCAGCATCTATGCTTATTCTTAGATCTATAAACTAAAAGTTGGAGGTTGGGTCCCCAGAGTAGAGGCTAATCTAGATTCAAGGCATTCTGTGAATCCACACTCCTAAAACTGTGTATAATGAGCTCCAGCCAGTAAATTAGGCTCTCTTTTCAATCCACAGAGCTCATACACCTCAGAGATATCTCCTCTCTGAACTGACCAGGCCCTATCCAAATAGCTAACTGCACCCTACTTTCATCAAGTTTGACTGAAAAAATTCTTCATACTGTGTAAAGGGGTACCAGAGTAGAAAGCACTTATTTACACTTCATTTAAAAAGACTTTAAATTAGAAAGACCAAGGTCACCCACTATATTCTGGGACATCACCAGTCATCATGACTTATGTCTTGCCACCGGACTTTGATGACTCTGGAAGTGAGAGTGAGGCTGATGACTTTGTGGAGCTCTGTTCTCACTTAAATCTGATTCGCTCTTGAGTTAAGATATCACCCATGATGTCAGCCGTCCTCTTCAAGACATCCCCTGTGATGTCACTGGTCCTCTTTGAGAACAAAGAACAAACAACAACAATAAGTCATAAACACCTCATTGTCTTTGTTACTTGTCCCCATCTTCTATGATTTCATTAACTGAGCTACGGAGAAATAAATTGATCAAGGATGTGTCTAGCAGCTCCCTCTCCCTTCACTCTACAGTTGTATAAAGATAAGGGGTATATGTTGTGTTCAGGGAGGACCCACAGAGAGCCAGAGTCAGGAAGACTCATCTTCCTGAGTTCAAATCCAGCCTCAGATACTTACTAGCTGTGTGACTCTGAGCAAGTCACTTCACCCCATTTGCCTCAGTTTCCTCATATGTAAAATGAACTGGAAAGGCAAATAGCAAACCATTCCAGTATCTTTGCCAAAAAAAACAAATGAGGTCATGAAGAGTCAGACACAACTGAAAAATGACTGAACAACAACAAGAAGGGTTATGTCAAATCTAGGCCATTGACATTTTTTTTTAAAAAATGGAATCTAAACAGCTCCCAGGTTTTGAGAGCCCTGGGCTTCATGTGGCATTGTATGGCAGTTTTCCAGAGAACATCCATTCTTTACCATTATTTTCATCTCGTAGCACAAGAATGACATCCTGGTTTGCCTTAGTGATGTCAATAGTTATCCTGGAGCTTCAGCAGAGGTTTTGTTTTCTTTTTTTTTAAATGAATACTTGCAGTATGAAAAATAAAATGAAAGAAAAGAAGACCCATAAGTTCCCTAAAAGTAAGTTTGTTGCCCTCCCTCCCAAATCTTCAAAAAGCAGCTGATAGAGTAGCTTAGAAAGAAGAGTCGCTCTCTTCTCTGGGCGGTGCAGACTCCTTGGGCTCCAGCCGCTGTCGGCACCCTGGTCACAGCCGCTCATTTCTCCTGCTCCAGTCTGAGCTTCCCTGGACTATGGCCAACATTAAGCGCACCTTCATTGCCATCAAGACTGACAGCATCCAGCGAGGCCTAATCGGGGACATCATCAAATGTTTTGAGCAGAAAGGATTTTGCCTCGTGGGCATGAAGTTCCTTAGGGCCTCAGAGGAACATCTGAAACAGCGCTATGTTGACCTGAAGGACAGGCCATTTTTCCCTGGGCTTGTAAAATATATGAACTCAGGACCTGTTGTAGCCATGGTTTGGGAGGGCTTGAATGTGGTGAAGACAGGCAGAGTGATGCTGGGGGAGACCAATCCAGCTGATTCCAAGCCAGGCTCCATTCGTGGGGACTTCTGCATTCAAGTCGGCAGAAACATCATCCACGGCAGTGATTCTGTAAAAAGTGCCCAGAAGAATGTCAGCCTATGGTTTAAGCCTGAAGATCTGGTTGATTATAAGTCTTATGCTCATGACTGGGTCTATGAATAAGGATTTTATAAGTGGGTATAGACTGGACCTACTCTTTTTAGTAGCTGTGGTATGCGTGTGTATGTCTTCATCACTGAGTGTGAGTGTGTATGTGTATGTATGTCTCCATCCCTGAATACAATATTTCATACCAGGGGACTGAAAGGAATTGGAACCATCATTTTCTAAAACAACCCTGTAATCCTGTTCAATAAAGCCTTGGAAATAAGGGGCAAAAAAAGAAAGAAAGAAAGAAAGAAAGAAAGAAAGAAAGAAAGAAAGAAAGAAAG
>NW_020954575.1:4041680-4416204 GCF_900497805.2 Vombatus ursinus | reverse complement strand
AAGAAAGAAAGAAAGAAAGAAAGAAAGAAAGAAAGAAAGAAAGAAAGGTCACTTCTTCTCTGTAATCCAGTCAGTGGTTAGGGAGGGAATCACACAGACTTAGTTTCTGTCTGAAAAGTACCATTTTAGGACTTTATTTGCAGCTTCTGGGATAGGAACTCAGTATTTGACAAAAACTACTGGGAAAACTGGAAAATAGTATGGCAGAAACCAGGCATAGACCAACATCTTATACCATATACCATGATAAGGTCAAAATGAGTACATGATTTAGACATAAAGGGGGATAGCATAAGCAAATTAGGAGACCAAGGAATAGTTTACCTGTGAGATCTATGGAGAACAGAAGAATTTATGACCAAATAAGAGATAGAGAACATTATGAAATGCAAAATGGATAATTTTGATTACATTATATTAAAAAGTGTTTACACAAACAAAGCCAAAGCAACCAAGATTAGAAGGGAAGCAGAAAGCTAGGAAACAATTTTTCTAGCCAATGTCTCTGATAAAGGCCTCATTTCTAAAATACATAAAGCACTGGATCAAATTTATAAGAATACAAGTCATTCTCCAATTGATAAATGGTCAAAGGATATAAACAGGCAGTTTTCAGATGTAGAAATTAAAGATATCTATAGTTATATGAAAAAATGCTCTAAATCACTATTAATTAGAGAAATGCAAATTAAGACAACTCTGAGGTACCTCCTCACACCTATCAGATTGGTGAATGACAAATGTTGGAGAAGATGTGGGAAAATTGGAACACTAATATATTGTTTGTGGGGTTGTGTATTAATTCCACCATTCTGGAGAGCAATTTGGAACTATGCCCAAAGGGCTATAAAACTGCGCATGCCCTTTGATCCAGCAATGCCACTACTAAGTCCATATCCCAAAGAGATCATAAAAATGGGAAAATAACTCACATGTACAAAAATATTTATAGCAGCTCTATTTGTGGTGGCAAAGAATTACAAATTGAGGGAATGCCTATCAATTGGAGAATGGCTGAACAAGTTGTGGTATATGAACGTAATGGAATACTATCGTGCTGTAAAAAATGATGAACAGGTGGACTTCAGAATACCTGAAAATATTTATATGAACTGATGCTGAGTGAAGTGAGCAGAACCTGAAGAACATTGTACACAGTAGCAGCAACATTATGCAATGACCAACTTTGACAGGCTTAGCTCTTCTCAGCAACACAATGATCTAAGACAATTCCAAAAGACTCATAATGGAAAATGCTATCCCAGGGGCAGGGAACCTGCAGACTCGAGGTCACATGTGGTCTTCTAGGTCCTCAAGTGTGAACCTTTGACTAAATCCAAACTTCACAGAAATGGATTTGATTTGTTCTGTGATGTTTGAATCCAGTTAAAGGGCTACACTTGAGGACCTAGAGGACCACATATAGCCTCGAGGCCACAGGTTCCCCACTGCTGTACTGTCCACATCCAGAGGAAGAACTGTGGAGGTCTGAATGTAGAACAAAGCATATTATTTTCTCTCTTTTTTTTGTTTTTTTCTTTCTCTTGTTTTTTTTTTTCCTTTTGTTCTGATTCTTTTTTTTTTTTGGTTGGGCAATGGGGGTTAAGTGACTTGCCCAGGGTCACACAGCTAGTAAGTGTTATGTGTCTGAGGCCAGATTTGAACTCAGGTCCTCCTGAATCCAGGGCCGGTGCTCCATCCACTGTGCCATCTAGCTGCCCCCTCTGATTCTTCTCCCACAACATGACTAATGTGGAAATATGTTTAATATGATTGTATATGTATGACCTATATCAGATTGTATGCTGTCTGGAGGAGGGGGGAAGGGGGGAAGGGAGCAAGGGAGAAAAAAATTTGGAACTCAAAATCTTATAAAAGTGAATGTTGATAAATATATATACTTTATATTTATATACATGTTTATACTTTGGTGTGTATTACATATATCATATATACTAAAAAAAAAAAAAAAAGACATTATTTGGAAGCTCCTACTGCCTGATTAAACCTTTCCATGGGAGTAGAGGGACCTTAGGATTGAGAGGCATCAGCCAGGTTTATCATGTCTTTGTTAATCAAATACTAGACCTGTAAGAGAAGGAAGTAGCTAAGAGTCATCTCATTTCCATTTCATCCTCCTCTTCACTTAAATGTTCTTGGATCAGGAACAAGAACTAGCAATTAATATTTAATTAGAATTCCCACCACTACCACTGTCTTTTCTTCTAATTATATGACAGAGGACTTGCAAGATATTTGTTCTAAATGTAGATCACAGGAAACTAAAAAAAGATGTTTTTGCTTAGGAAAATGGCAGCATGGTGACTTCTGAAAGGTAGGCAGGCTTTTATCTTCCCTCTGTGAAGTAAATAAGTGGAGTTGCTCTAATCTTCCACTGGGAAGATGTAGAAGCTGGCAGGGGAAATGCAAATCAGTCTTGGATTTTCCTATGTTTTCCTATCCCATTATCAGAAAATTCCCACCTGCAAGGGCTAATATGTAACCTGGCCTAAATCCCAAGAGAAGGAGAGGGAAGATTAATGTTCAAAAACAAACTGAGTGGAAAAGCAAATCTTATAACAATAAAGATCTTAATTAAATAACTCAGGATCTTATTCCATAACAATATGTACCAGGTGCATATCATTTCCCCATTTAATTAGCTCACTATTGTTCCACTTTGACACATGGTGTATGCTATACTAAGCTGGAGTGTATCCAGCTGAAAAAATGACAGCTGACACAGAGCCTTCAGATTTGTAAAACATTTTACATACATTATCCCATTTGATCTTCATAACAATCCTCAGAGGTAGTGCTACAGATTTTATTATCCCATTTTATAGTTGAGGAAATCAAGGTTGAGGGAGGTTAAGTGATTTAGGGGAAGCAGCAAGGTATCCTGGGAAGCACAACAATTTTAGATTCAGAGGACCTGGGCTCAAATCCAACCTCTGATGGAGAACCTCCAGCAATCTGTGATCACATGACTTGCCCAGGGTAAGCCAGCTCCTAAGTGTCACAGATAGAGCTTGATCTCAGATCTTCCTAAGTCCAGCAAATTTAGCCAGTAGACCCTACTCAGCTGTCTCTCTAATATAGCTCTGTACAAAGCACAATGCTTCAGAAGATGCATTTTTCAAAGCATATCTGAAAATAGCTTAATTTTTATCATTGTATACAGCCTCCCTGGTTAAAGGGCATGATCTTAGGTGACCTGATATAGGTCACATATATACAATCATATTAAACATATTTCCACATTAGTCATGTTGTGGAAGAAGACTCAGAGGGGGCAGCGAGGTGGCACAGTGGATAGAGCACCAGCCCTGGATTCAGGAGGACCTGAGTTCAAATCTGGCCTCAGACACATAACACTTACTAGCTGTGTGACCCTGGGCAGCTGATACCAAGTCACCTAAATCAGGAGGAGTGGGAGGTTTACACATATAAAGAAATACATTCAGTGTCAAGTTTCTGGACACTATGCGTCTCGCATGAGAAATAGCATTGTTTTACTTGTTGAGGACCCAGTCCTTAATACATTTACAATAATGCCTTGCCTGTTTCCAATCCACATGGAGGCATCAGCTTATCTTCCCAGACTCATTGGATATTACTCTCCTTCCAGCCCTCTGCAATCCTGTCATACTGGTCTTCTCTTGTTTCCTTATTCACAAAATTCCTTCTCCCATCTCTGTGCTTTTGTCCAGGCCATCCCCCATGCCTGGAATGCCTTCTCTCCTTACCTTCACCTCATAGAGTCCCTCTCTTCCTTGAAGATGCAGCTCAGGCACCATCTTCTGCATGAAGCCTGTCCTGATCCCCTTTTCCCCAACTGCTAGTGCCCTTCCTAACTAGTGTCCAAACTAACTTGTATTTTGTATATACTTTGTATATATTTGTATAATTTTATTTTATATTCATGCTATATATATATTGTACGTGTATTTGTTTTCTCCCTCATCAGAATGTAAACTCATTGCAAATAAAGATTGTTTTATCTTTGCAGCTACATTAAAGCACCTAGTGCGGTGCCTGGCACATGATAGGCACTTAAAATATACTTGTTGATTGATTGAATGAGTGAGTCATTAGTTATCTTGTTTCCAGGCATGAGTAATGGAAGATTCCAGTGAATGACTTCTTGTTCTTTTCCTTAATGGCTTTTAAGTGAGAAGGATTGCTACCTCCATCTAGGTGGGGTAGGAACAGCAGGTTCTATGTGTCCCCTTGAAGGCATCATACAGCTGATTCTGGAATGTTTCTTTTTATCTTATCTTAGGTGAATTAGTATTTTAAGATAAGCACTCTTGGGGTGACTAGGGAAACCAAGAGATCTATCAAAGCTATCCAAAGTCCCAGGGCCAGCAGTGACAGCACCAGAGTACAATGGAGAGCCAGCATATCTACCAGGCAATCTGCTTGACCTAGCCCAAGAGTAGCAGCTGAGATATCAAGCACTGCAAGGAGTAGCCCAGTTGAGCAAGGGACAAAGTCGTCTATCAGTAATACTACTCCCAGAAATGAACTTGATGGGGATTCTGTGTAGGGAGAAAAGGACTCTTAGGGCCAAGAGGTACATCTCACCCTCAGTTATATGCGTTCCTTAGCTGGGTGCCTCTATATTTTTATAATTCAGGTTTGAGCTCACTATCCCCAAGGACCGTGTGTGTGTGTGTGTGTGTGTGTGTGTGTGTGTGTGTGTGTGTATGTGTGTGTGTGTGTGTGTGCAGACAGGACAGTATATCCCTGGTTTGGGAGATGTTTTGTACTTCTGTTCTTGATGAATTTTCTCAGTAAAAATAGCTTTGTAAAATCTAATCAATAGCATTTAGTTAATTGATATTGGGAAAGCATACCACATGGGGGCTTATAAACAACCCCTAATCCTTTAGAATTACCTCTAAAACCTTGAGGAAAATAGTAGTCAACTGCCTTTTGGGAACTCCACTTGGCAATTCAAGTAGGATTTGGGGAAAGTAGCCCCAGAGTGAATGCTGTATATTTAAAAAATGAACCTGTGTGGGTAAAGTATCGCCTGAGGACTCTTCTTTAGATCTTGTCAAGGAGCAACTAACTTGCTACAGTCACTGAGTGGTATTGGATACAAATGATTATTGCCTCAAGTATCTAGTGGGCTACTTAATGAACATCTATGCATACACTGTTGACATGGATCATTATTGCATTGGCATCATTTCTCAAATTAAATCCTTGGCAAAGCCAAAGAACCAACTCTTTCCAGGCAGACATTAAATTGCAAAACTCCATTTGGCAGGGAATCTTTAACAAAAGATCAGAAACCTGGCATTACTTCTCAAGCACATGGAAGGAATGTGTGTATGCTTACTAGAAGCATCTGTAGAGACAAGAAGATGTAACAAAGTAATTCAGAAATGGTTCTAGTGAAAGATGGAATGGAATAAATATTTATTAAATATCTACTATGTGCCAGTCACTGTACCAATCTAATATTTACAAATATTATCTCATTTGATCCTCACTATAACCCTGTGCTGCTATGATCCCCATTTTACAACGGAGGAACTGAGGCAGACAGAGGTTAAGTGACTTGCCCAGGGTCACACAGGCAGGAAGTGTCTGAAGTCAAATTTGAACTCAGGTCTTCTCGAGTTGGTAGTCAGCTGAATAAAAGGAAGTCAGGAGCTGGATTCTAGTCCCAGCATTCTATCTACTGTACCACCTAGGATAATGTATAGGAGGAAAAGGTTGGGCTACATGACCCTTTCAGCTCTAAATCTATGAAAATAACACAATAACATGCCTGCCATAATAATAGTTACTAGCTATATAATATATATTATTAAGCTTGAAATTTTTAAAAGTATAGCTCTAGCCATAGGAGCCATAATATTTCATTATAGCTTTTATTCCATATTATTCAATAAAGTTAGCAGTGATTACTAAATCCCAAGAGGATGCTCTATAAAATTTTCACAGAAATCCTTACTCTGTGCCACTTTGGTGTTGAGTTAATACTGGGTTCTTGATGGCTATTCCAGAGAAGTGAACACTCTGGCATGCTGGGAAGGTTTTAAGTACATTCCTGGTAACAGTCTGTGTTTGATCTTAGAGAGCCAGCCTATCCACATATGAAGAGTCACCAGGTTCTTTTGATTCCGCTAAGGGAATGGCCACTGGTTTTCCTATTGTTCTACTTCCATCTTGGTTACTTCCTAGACCAAAGCACCCTTCCTGGGTCACCATTGCCCTATGCACAGTGTCTCTCTCTTTTAGAATGTAAACTCTTCGAGAACAAAGACTATCAGGCTTTTGTATTTGTATCCCCAGTGTTTAGCCCAGTGCTTGGCACATGGTAAGAACATAATAAATGCTTTTAAAATAACTCCTCCCTTCATTCAAGGAGTATATGTAGTCAGAGGACAAGGGTTAGAATTGAATATGATGGAATGATATCCAAAAACAAAAAAATTAAGGAATGAGAAAGAGGAATGCACTGGGAGAAAGAGAAAGGGAAAGGTAGAATGGAGTAAATTATCTCTTATAAAAGAGGTGCAAAAGAGCTTTTACAGTTGAGAGGAAGATGGGAAAATTAGGGGATGATTAGAGGGAATTAGGAATGCTTGAACTATAATTCAAAGCAAAACCTATGATACAAAGAGAAATGCAAAATAGCCCTCATAATAAGTTTTACAAGGAAGTTGCAGAGAAATCGAGGGATGGCTCAAAGATACTCCTTGGAAAGGTGTGTACCAATAAAAAAAAAAAACAGTACTTTGTGATACCTACATTTGGTCACCTTGTCCCACAGTAATCACGGCCTCCAAAAAGAGATTGGGCTAACAATTCACACACAATCCCTCCCCCACCCCCCCCAAAAAAAAGAATGTAGAATTATTATTATCCTGATTATGACATGTAATTGGAAGACCAGCCTATAGAATGCATCAGTGCTAGGCTGGATACTGAATATTGCCAGTCAGCTGAGTAAAAGAAAGTGAACAGCTTGGATTGCATATGGTAAATTATATATCACTTTCAACAACCTCAACCTGCTCCCCGACCTACCAGCAAATTTTTTTAGCATCCATTTCTCCCAAATATGGTTGTGAATCATGAAAATGGCAATTAGAGAAGAATCAGAATGACAGTCAACCCAAAGGAGGGGCGTCCAATGGTTGTCACACAAGTATATGCACACAAAACACGGTGAGTTCTGTAGCAAGGGCAAATAATATCGGATGGACGGTCCAAATTTTATATTGACATTTCTGAAATATTTAGCTTCCTAGTGGAAGGAGCCCAGTTCATTGAATAGATACTATACAGAGCATTTATGGGAGAACAGAGGACAAAATTGCAGAGGATGAGAAGGTGAATAAGAAGGACAAATTGTGATCTGAACCATTGGAGGGAATCTCCCACATCAATGAAACAGATCATGAATCCATTGAGAGACTGAAAAATCTACAAAACAGATCCATTGACTCTGTCATGCTTTTTAACTGGATCAACAGTTAAAAGACCAGAAGGAGGACAAAACTCCAATTCTATATGAGAAAATAATATTTGGGAGATATTTTAGATGGAGGAATTGAACTATTGCAGTGATTGGAAAGACAACTGGACTCTTCTACCATGAGAAAAGATGGAGGGTATGGTTTCAGGAAATCCTGAAAAGACCTGTAGAAACTGATACAGAGTGAACAGAATCAGGAGAACAATTTCTACAAAGACAACATTCCAAAGACAAACAACTTTGAAAGACTTAGGAATTCTAAATAATGTGATAACCAACATGATTCCAGAGGACTCATGATGAAACTTGCTACCTACCTCCAGACAAAGAGGTGATGGACACAGAGTGCAGATTGAGAAAACTTTTCTTTGGACATGACTAATGTGGAAATTTGTTTTTCTTGACTATACATGTTTGTAACAGAGGTTTTGGTTTTTCTTTCTTTCCCAATACCTGGGGGGAGGGGGAAAGGAGAGAAGGTGGAGTTTAACTGATTGGAAAAAAAATTAATTTAAAAAAAAAAGAGAGAAATGGACTAAGAAGCAAGAGACCTGGTTTGAATCTTGACTCCAACACTTAAAATCTGTGTGACCATAGGTTAGTGATTTTACGTTCTGAGCCTCAGCATCTTCATCTCTAAAATGGGAATAAGGCACTCTATCTACTTCATAGGGTTATTACAAGCAAAGTGTGTCATAAATTTTATCATGTACTATGTAAAATGAGGATTTTATAACTATAGATATAAATAAGAATAATTTTTATTTCTTGGGACCATGCACAGTAGAGCCCTGATGACTTATGGGAGATGGAGGTGGATCGTATTGAAGGAATGGAATGTTCACTGGCTCCTGCTAAGGGTGGGGAAAGGAGTCAAGGGCCCTAGGCAGAGAGGAGGGTAAGAAAGGGAAGGAGTTCTGACAGGAGGCTTATTGGAGAGAGAAAACAATGGACCTAGGTACTACCCATCAAAAATGGTTGCTATACATCTTGTAACCAGTATCCAAACTCTGACAATTTGGAGAAGAGAAGGGAAATATTAGGTCTAACTAGGAGGTTTGGAGCCAACCACACTGTCCAGATAACAGATAACTCTTGAGCACCATAATTTCTTGTGTCTGGTTTTCTATATTCTGAATTTCGTTCTTCCATTGTAAATTAAACACGATGATGGCAACGATGATGATGATAACAATAATAATAAACATTTATATAGTGCTTACTATGTGCTAGGCACTGTGCATCAATAGACTTGCTCAAAGCAGGATTGCCACAAACCTTGGATTAGTAAAAAAATGTAATATCTGAGAAGTGCAATATAGCAAAGCACAACAGAATGAGGTATGCCTGTATACAAGATGCTCCACTCTTGGTCCACATGGTTCCATGAGCTGAAAGTTTCTCATCCAAGAGCTGTCCACCTCCAGGAAGAAATGTACTTTGAGTTTTAAAAGCTGGGGAAGGGGGAGTTGAGGGGAGATGAATGACAAGGTTGTCAAAAATGAGAAAATTAAACAAAGAATTGTCAGCTTTTTCCCTAAAGGGTGGTTATTTTTGTCCCGTGATTTAATGTACTGTAATGACTGGTTTCTTCTTTAAAATAAAATACAGGGTATAATTAAGCAAATCTTGGCTCTGCCATTTACTTACCTATGTGACCCTGGGCAAATTACTTAACCTCTCAGTACATAGCCCCTCTCCCCGCCCCGGCCAAGTCAAATCTCTAAAACTAAGTGGCAGAGTATGTGCAGACTGCCCAGGTAGAGAGAGCTGGAATTACTTTCTCACTGTTTAAATTATTTGTACAGAGGAAAAAAAAGTCAGTTCGGCAAATATCTTCAAATACTTCAAATATAGAGCTACAGCTATTCAGGGTCGATACACATTGACCCATTGGGTTTGGCATTGCTAGTTCTTCTTTTCTCAGTCTAACTGATATCCTTTCCTGGTTATCAGAAAATATGCGACCATCCAGGCAGGCCTTGAGGATGACTTAGCTTTGCTGCTCCAGAACTTCTCTGGGCAAAATTCCATCTTAGTAAATTACCAAAGCATGAATATATGGGAAGTCAGAAGGAATAAAATGCTAAGGAACTGCAAGAGGATAAAAACTAACATTATTCCCCTCCCCCTTGACACATACACTTTGGCCTATCCACAGAATCTCAAAGTTGGAAGAGATCTCAGACAACATCCAGTCTAACCGGTTGTTGTTCAGTCATTTCAGCTGTGTCAGATTCTGGGTGACCCCATTTAGGGTTTTCTTGGCAAGGATATGGGAATGGTTTTCCATTTCCTTCTCCAGCTCATTTTACAGATGAGGAAACTGAGGCAAACAGGGTTAAGTGACTTACCCAGGGTCACATAGCTAATAAGTGCCTGAGGTGGAATTTTAACTCAGGAAGATAAGTCTTCCTGACCCTAGGCTCAGCAATCTATGGGTACTCTATCTACTCAGCACTGTACCACCTACCTGCCCCTAGTCCAACCGGTACTTTACCAGGAATTCCATCTATAGCATACCCATCATTCAGCCTACTTAACTAATAATAGCTAACATTTAGATAGCACCCATTGTGTGCCAGGCATCGTGGTAAATGCTTCATAAATAGTATCTTATTTGCTCTTCATGACAACCCTGGGAGGTAGATACTATTATTATTATCTCCATTTTACAGATGAGGAAATTGAAGCAAACAGAGGTTAAGTGACTTGTCCAGGCTCACAGAGCTAGTAAATGAATGAGACAGGATTTGAACTCAGGTCTTCCTGACTCAAGACCCAATGATCTATTCCTTGTACCACCTAGCTGCCTTAAAGAACTTCAGTGAGGGAGTGGATACCTACTCTGACTTGAGGCAGCCCATTCCACTTTTGGACAACTCTAAATGTTAGGGAGATTTTCCTGACATCATGTCTACATTTGTCTCTTTGTGTCTTCCATCTAGTTCAGCCCTCTAGGGCCCAGCAGAACAAATAAAATCCATTTTCAATATGACTTTCAAATAATTGAAGACAGCTTCCATACTTTCTCTCCTCCAGGCTGAACATACCCAGTTCTTTCAATCAGTCCTCGCATGATATGATCTCAAGGCCTTTCACCATCTTACTTGTCCTCCTTTTCAGTTTCCTTCCTAAAACGTGGCACCCAGAACTGAACATTCTATTCCAGATGTAATCTCATCAGGGCAGAGACTTTCACATCCCTAGTCCTGGGCTTTATGTCCCCTCTTAATGCAGCCGAAGATTGTATTAGTTTTTTAGGCTGCTATTTATCATACTATTGCCTCACATTGAGCTTGCAGTCCATTAAAACCTTCAGATCTTTTTCAGGCCAACAGATATTTAGCCATGTTTTTCCCGTACTGTACCTGTGAAGTTGATTTTAATTCAAGTGTAAGACTTTACATTTATCACTATTAAACTTCATCTTATATTTGGCTCAATGTGGTAGCCTGTCAAGGTCTTTGTGGATCAGTCTTTGCCATTAAGTATTTCATTTATCCCTCTCAGCTTCGTATCACATACAAAACTGATGAGCATACCATCTGTGATTTTAATCAAGTCATTTATGAAAATATTAAGCAATATAGGCTCAAGTGAGGTCCCTGGACCACTTCACTGTAGATTTCTTTTCAAGTTGGCATCAGACCATCAATGACTGCTCTTTGGATCTGCTCCTTCAACCACTGAATCCATCTAACTGAACTATCATTTAGCTCACCTCTTTCCATCTTGTTCATGAGGATAGCACTAGAGATTGACAGATGAGTTACTGAAATCCAGGTAAATTATACCTAAAATATTTCCCTGATTTATTCATCTAGTGACCCAGTCAAAAAGAGAAATGAGGTAGGTCAACTATGACCTGTTCTTGATGAAGCCGTGCTGGCTTTTTGTGATTTCCATTTCCTCTTCTAAATTTTCCCTAATCAGTCTTTTAATAATATGTTCTAAAATGACTGTTCTTGAAGTATGGTCGAGGAATTCAAGGGATTCTCAAAGTCAAAACTATTTTTATAATAATACATTTTAATTTCTAATACAGTAAGTATTGATAGATATAACACACATAAACCAAAGCTTTGGTTGGGGGAGGGGAATAAATTCAAGTTTTGAGACGGTGCCCCATTATTAATTGAGCAGAACTGACTCCTATCAAACACAGAATGACATATTGAATAATGAGAAACCTGGAAAGTCTTGTTAGCTAATTTCCAACACTAACTGACTTAGGACATCTTTCATAGTCAATACCATTCTTTTAGTCTGGCCACTTGCTTAAGGGTGTTGAGGTATGATGGTGACAGCTCAGATCAACTTCTTATTCATAGATTTCTTAAACTCACCTGTGACAAATGCAGATCCATTGTCACAAATGATAGCATCTTTGTAAATTTCCAGTTCTTCATGCTGCAGGCATTCAATCAACAAAGTATTTATTATGTACCTGCTATGAGCAAGGCACGATACTAGGTATTCCAAGTAGATACAAAAAACAGTAAGACATAGTCCTATCCTTATGGAGCTTATTTTCCAAAACAGGGATTCTTTTTTTTTTTAAGCTAGGCAATGGGGTTAAGTGATTTGCCCAGGGTCACACAGCTAGTAAGTGTTATGTGTCTGAGGCCAGATTTGAACTCAGGTCCTCCTGAAGGCAGGGCCAGTGCTCTATCCACTGACCCACCTAGCTGCCCCTAAATCAGAGATTCTTAGCCTAAAGTCCATAAACATCAGGTCCAAAAATAAATTTCAGATAGCTTTGATAAGAAAAAAAATTACATTTTTATGTTCACTAATCTCTGAAATCTAGTGTTTCCTTCAATTATCAATTTTTTTAAAAAATCATTATTCTGAAAAGGGATCCAAAAGCTTCACCAGATTGCCAAAGGGGTCCATGACAAAGGAATCCATGGTATAAAGTATAGCTCAACAGAAAACACCCAGAAAAAAAAATCTATTGAGAATTTTCTGTAATTTTAATGGTATAGTAGCACCATATGCTGCTCCCTAGTGGTAAGAACCAGATAATTTTGAAGAAACTTGTGCTACTCCTGAGCAATTAGTGGAAACTTCTCCATGAAGGAACCATATTGCACACTTCACAAATTAACTTCCACCAAGTTCATTGGGATAATCTTAGTAATCTTGAAGAATGTCCTATGTCCTCAAATGGGCCTCAAATAAGAATATTTGGGAAGTTCTCTTTACTAGTTATTGATATATTACAACTTGAATCAACTTCCATCTTGTACTCCCCAGCATTTATGTACAACAAATATTGCATGATGCTGAGGCATTTCAGACTTTACTGTCATGTGAATGATCGAGGTCACCTGACACCAGGAGATCAGAATGGCTATGACAGTTACTGGGTATCATCCTGATGGATTTTGATCCCATCTTCTTTTAATGCTATTCCACAAAATCTTTGATCGGAGTCAGCAATTTAGTTCAACAAACTTTTCTCAAATACCTACTGTATATGAGACATTGTCCTAGGCATTGGGGATAAAAAGATAAATAAGACATAGACCCGGCTGTCCAGTAACTCCACCCTCCAGGGTGAGGGAGTACAATAAGAAGTCATTATGCATGCATTACTATGATACAAGGAACACTTGATACAAAGAAAGGACCAAGCAAAATACCATGATGAGTTGTAATAGGGAGAGATCAATTTCAGATGGAGGGTCAGGAAAGGCTTCATGGAGGAAGTGGACTTACCTGAATTGACTCTTAAAGAAATGAAGAGACTTAACAGATAGAGATATAGATATATATTTAGACTGGAAGGATGGCTTGAGTCACAGAGGCAAAGAGACAGGAAAAGGCCAGGCAAGAACAAAGGACTGAAAACATTTCAGTACATAAAAGGAAGTGGCATGAGATAAAGCTAGAAAGGTAGGTTGGGAATAAAATCATAGAAGGCTCTAAATGTCAGGGTCTTGAATTTGTAGTTCATTTGGTAGGCAATAGGGAGCCATTAATAATTTTTGAAACTGTGAAAAGTTTTTAAGGAGTTACCTGATCAGATAATTAAATTAGAACAAGTATTTAGGCAATGGTGTGAAGTATGGACTGGAGGAGCAAAGTACTAGAGGCAAGGTATCTGAGGAATTTGAGAGTCTAGGTGAGAAGAAATGAAGGGCTGAGCTAGAGTGGTTGCTATGGAAAAGAAAGAAATGGTCCCCCAAAAATCATGCGTCAAGTCCCTTGGCCAATAGATCCCTTAGTTCTGGAACATCTATCCTAAAGGCTGAGCTGTCTTGATTGGTAGGGAAGTAAGTATAAACTCACCTAGCCCACTATATCTAGCTGGCTCCAGACCACACTATGTTTCACATCTCATCCATCTTGCCACCCCACAATTCCCTTTCCTGCCCCAACCCCACTTTCTAACTTTTTACCTTTTGCTCTGATTTGTTGTTGTTTTCTATTGTTCAGTCGTTTTCAGTCTCATCCTATTCTTTATGACCCCATTTGGGGTTTTCTTGGCAAAGATACTGGAGAGATTTGCCATTTCTTCCTCCAGCTCATTTTATACATGAGAAAACTGAGGCAAAGAGGGTTAAATGACTTGCTTAGGGTCATACAGCTAGTAAGCATCTAAGGCTAGATTTGAACTCAAGAAGATGAATCTTCCTGGCTCCAGGCTTGGTACTCTATCCACTGTGTCACCTAGCTATGTCATTGCTGTGATTAATTAATCAAATTGATTATTATTAATTAATCAAATTGATACTATTATTGTCTCTGGAAAAGTCATTACAGTTGGTTGCTCTGTGCATCAACTCACCATTCTTGTAACTCCTCATGCTAAAACTCCCTTCCCTAGGCACCATGCCTGTATTTGTTTTGTCTCTCCTATTAGGATGCAAGTTCCTTGAAGGCAGGGACTGTCTCTCTTCTGTATTTGTATTCTCTGTGCTCAGCATAGTGCCTATCATATAAGGAAAAAAAATTAATGCATTCATTCACATTGAGTTTGAAGTTCTGGAAGAATGTCCAGCTAAAGATATCCATTAAGAAATTGCAAAATTGGGGCAGCTAGGTGGCACAGTGGATAAAGCACCAGCCCTGGAGTCAGGAGGACCTGAGTTCAGATCTGACCTCAGACATGTAACAGTTACTAGCTGTGTGACTCTGGTCAATTCACTTAATTCCAATTGCCTCACCAAAAAAAAAGAAAGAAAAAGAAAATTTTAAAAAAGAAATTGTAAAATCGAAACAAAACAGATCAGTAGTCCTGTGGGGAGGTTGGAGTGTAGACATAGATTTGGGAATCATCTGCTTAGAGGTGATAATTACAACTATCAGCGTATATAAATCACCAGAGGACAGGGAGAAAGGAGAGGTGAGGAGGAGACAGAGGAAGAAGAAAAGGAAAATCAGGAAAAGGAAAAGAAAGAGGAGGCAGCAGACAAAAAAAGAAGGGAAAAAAGAAAAGAGGGGGAGGAGTAGGAGAAAGGAAGAAGATAAGAAGGAGAAAAGGAGTAGAAAGGGGAGGAAGAAGGAAACAGAGGAAAAAGAGGAGACAGCGGAGGAGGAGGAAGAGGAGAAAAGGGAGGAGAAAAGATAAAAGAACTTTAAGAAACACCCATGGAATTAAAGACAGAGAAGGAGCTGTCCAAGCTACAGAAGGAAAACCATGAGTGGGATAGGAAAAAAGTTAACAGTCTCTGCTATATATGAATCCCAAGGATCAGACTAATGAATATCAAATTAATCAATAAATTCCAAAGTAGTCATTTTAAGTGTAGCAAGTACTAATAACCAACTCCCACAAGATTTGGGAGCCCCAGGGAGTGAGTTCTAGGGCTTTTATTCAGGGTTTTAGAGGTAACCATTAGGAATGTCTATTACTATTACTCATGAATACACATCTAGTGTGCTCCACCAATATAAAAGAACTAGTTGATATCAATTAGCTTTTATAAGAAATGTTTATTGAGAAGGTATAGCAAGGACAGAAGTACAAAAGAAGTACAAAAACATCCCTCTGAACTGGGATGCATACTCTCCCTTCTGCATCCACTCAGTCCCTGGGGAGAGTGGAATCAATCAGTAAACATTTATTAAGCACTTACTAAGTTCCAGAGATTGTGCTAAGGCCTAAAGATACAAAAAGAGGCAAAAGATAATCTCTGATCTCAAGGAGCTCACAATCTAATGGGGGAATCAAACTTTAAGTAGTGGGTAGAAAACATTTCCTCCCAAAGTGAGGCTCACTCTTCCTCCTGCACAAGTACTTACATAGTGCTTTAAGGTTTGCAAAGAACTTTTCTTAACTGTTCTTCACAACATCCCTGTGAAAGAGGTATTACAGGTGTTATTATCATCTATATTTTATGATGAGAAAATAAAGGCTCAGAGAGGTTAAAGGTTATTAAGTGTTGGAAACAGGATTTGAACTCAGTTCTTGCTGACTGCAAACACAGCACACTTTGCTTCCAACCCCGGTACCTCATTGCCCCTTCTAATATGGTACCTTCATTCTTTCCTGGAAAGTCCTGTCAACATCTTTACATAAATGCATCTATTTATATTTAGGATATGATTATAATTAGGATAAGCTCAAATGAGGTAAGCACTTAATTGATACATGTATATAAAGAACTGATATTTATATTATGTATTGCAAACCTTAGAACAGCATATAAATGTCAGTTCTTATTTTTACTATCATCACGATTGTCATTAGTAAGTGGTTTGGGGTGGTGAATAGGGTGCTGGACTTGGAGTCAGTTAATCTGGGATCAAATCCCACCTCAGACATGTATTTGTAAGTAAGCCTCTTAACCTCTCAGAAATTGTTTCCTCACATGTAAGATGGTAATAATAATGCTTGCACTACGCACCTTAAAAAGTTATTTAGAGGAAAGTATTTTATGGACCCTAAGGTGACACAGAAATGTGACTTAGGAGCATTTTTTTAAATGTTAATTTAGTAAAAGCAATTCCCCAATTGATAAATGGTCAAAAGAGATGAACAGGCAGTTTTCAGAAGAAGAAAATCAAAACTATCAACAGTCAAATGGAAAAATGCTCTAAATCACTATTGATTAGAAAATGCAAATTCAAACAACTCTATGGTACCACCTCACACCTATCAAATCAGCTAACATGACAGAAAAGGAAATTAATAAATGCTGGAGGAGATTTAGAAAAATAGGTATTACTGCACTGTTGATGGAATTGTGAAATGATTCAACCGTTCTGGAGAACAATTTGGAACTGTGCCCAAAGGGATATAAAACAGTGCATAGCAATACTACTGCTAGGTCTCTATCCAAAACAAAAAAATCAAAGGAAAAGGAAAAGGACCAATATGTACAAAAATATTTATAGCAGCTCTTTTTGTGGTAACAAAGAATTAGAAATTGAGGGGATGCCCATCAACTGGGGAATGGTTGAACAATCTGTGGCATATGATTGCAATGTAATATTATTGTGCTATAAGAAATGATGAGGGGAATCGTTTCAAAAACAACTTTCAAAGACTTATATGAATTGATGCAAAGTGAAATGAACAGAACCAGGAGAACATTATACACAATAACAGCAATAGTGTTACAATGATCAACTGAGAAAGATTTAACTACTCTGATTGACACAATGATCCAAGATAATTCCAAAAGACTCATGATAAAGAATGCTATCCACCTTCAGAGAGAACTGATGAACTCTGAGTCTAAATGGAAGCATAATTTTCTCATTTTATTTTTCTTGCTTTTTTTTTTGCAACATGACTAATCTGGAAATATGTTTTAATATAACTTCATATGTATAATATGCATCATATTTCTTGCCTTTTCAATGGATGGAAGAGGATTTGAGGGGGGGAGAGATTTTGGAATCAAAAACAGATTTTTAAAGAAATTTTAGGTCTTCCCAGTGATCACCAAAAAGAGAAGATCTGAAATCCTTCCTAATTTAAAGTCTTCAAAAGCAGAGTAGGGAGGCTATATGATCCAGTAAAAAGAGCACTGAGGACAGTTAGGTGGCACAGTAGACAGAGCTCCAGCCTTGGAGTCAGGAGGACCTGAGTTCAAATGTGACCTAAGACACGTGACACTTACTAGCTGTGTAACCCTGGGCAAGTCACTTAACCCTGATTTTCTCACCAAAAAAAACCCAACAAACAAAAAACAAAGAAAGGGCACTGACATTGGAATCAAAGAATCTGACTTCAAATCTTTCCTCTGATGCTTACTACTTGAGAAACCTTAAGCAAGTTGCTTCACCTTCCTGGGCCTTAGTTTCTTTATCTGTAAAATGAAGGCATTAGACTAAATGGCCTTTGGGATTCCTTCCAATTCTAGATCTAAGTCCTATGAGAGTGAAATGTTAAGGGTCATTCAAGTAAGATGTAGCATCCTTTTTCTAATCACATTTTTATGAATTGAGTAAAAAAAAAAAAGTTGCCAGCCCTGGTTCATTTCCAAACTTCAAAAATTTAGCAAAGTGATTATTTTTCTCATGGGCTTTTTTTGTCTGTGTTTTTTTTTTTTTTCACAACATGATTAATATGGAAATATGTATTGCATGATTACACATATATAACCTACATCAAATTGCTTGGGACAGGGAGAGAGAGAGAGAGAATTTGGAACTCAAAATTTTAAAAAAAGAATATTAAAACTTGTTTTTACATGCAGTGGGAAAAAAATAAAATATTCAAAAAATTTGCAAAAGTGAGCAAACCATTGCTCTAGAGAGATCTAGGTAAAGGATGGAGTATTCTCTTCTCCCACTTACCAAAGCCCAATAAAAAGTGAATTTGGCAGCTAATATTCCTTCACAGCCAGATCAGGAGGTCAATGAAGCTGTTTGTATAGATTTAATTTGTCATTCTTTGTTATAGAAACAAGGCTGTTCTGGTTTTGAAAAGTATGTCTTCATTATTCTTCAGAAGGTATGAAGAACCATAAAATGTTGGGACCTAGATTGGGGAGGAGGTAAGAGTTTCTTCCTATCAAAAACTAAGCACTTTGAGGTTAGATCTAAGCATTTAAATGTTAAAATATATAAATTACATACATATGTTAGATAAAATGTATTCTAATGAAAAAAATCAAAGATGACTTTGAAACTACTTCAAGGCATCAACCTACTTTGCACAAATACATTGTTTCTTTGAAGCCACACATTCCATTATTAATTCCTGGTCTATCATAAAACCAGTGAAAGAGTAAGTATCTTGCTTCCAAAACTTAAAAGGCCAACACGTGGTACAGTATAGCAGCATTAAAATATCCTGTTTTCAATGGTGATTGATTTTCTCATGAAACATTCTCTGTATCATACATCAATCAGTCAATAAACATTTCTCAAACACCTATTATGTGCCAGGAACTGTGCTAAACACTGCGGATACAAAGAAAGGCCAACAACATTCCTTGCCCTCAGGAAGGTCCTGTCACATCATATGTCAAAAGCTAATCATATTTTTTTAATGTGGTAGGGGCTCTCTCCCTTCCCAACCCCTCAACCCCCAGCCTCCTAGCCTATTCAATTGCTAGTCCTGATTCCAGTCAATTTAGCAGAACATAGTTGCTGTCAACAGGCAATCATAACTTTATAAAACTTACATGAAAACTAGGTTTATTACAAGAGAAATGAACATGCATGTGGAACCCAAAAAGTTCACAATCCACACAGGAATTTGCATTTTTATAACAGTAGGACAAAAGGAGGAGGATATACCAGAAATCTCCACCTAAAGGGGCGTGGTATGGGAGGAGGGGAAGTACCATAAAGGTGGGAAGAGGACAAAACCCCTCCTGAAGGGGAGGGGTAAGGCAATGACTAAAGCTGCTTTCTTTTCCCTTGGGAAACTGCTAGACTATAAAGATAGGAGTGTCTGCTTATCTACACGAGTCCCAGGCGCACAAGCAGTTTCTCAGCCTAGCACAGACTGACTGGCGCCTCTCTTGACTCCCAAGTACACAGAGGGAGTCCAGCTTGGGATACAAACAACACATTATGTCAGTTGAGGCAGGGAGGCAGGGTTTTGTCCTTGACACATTAAGGGTCTCCTGCATACTCTGGTTCCAGTGTTTCTGGAAAATATGGCAACTCAAAAAGACAAATTCAGGGGACCCCTTAACGTTCCTTAACATTGCTTAGGACTAGGAATGGTTCTGGTTGGGGGGAGGAGGGAAATGAAGGACTATATTAATGTTTAAAATACTTTATTGATACTGTCTCTTTTTTCACATCTATCACTGTCCACCAACCCACCTCCCTCTCCTATCATGTAGAAGTCCTTCCTTACAACAAATACATAGGTATAGCCTAACAAAACAAATCAAGCTATTGGCCATGTCTAGCTTAGTGTTCAACAAGCTAGATCAATCAAACAAGCATTTGTTGAGTGCTTACTATATGCCAGGTACTGTGCTAAGCACTTAATAAATATTATCCCATTTTATTCTCACAACAACCTCATGATATAAGGGATATATCATCCACATTTTACAGTTGAGGAAACTGAAGCAAACAGAGGTTAAATGACTTGTCTAGGGTCACATAGCTAGTAAAAGTCTGAAGCGGGATTTGAACTCAGATCTTCCTGATTCTAGAGATAGTGACCATATCCAAGAATGCATGCCTGATTTGTTATTAGTTCTTTGAAGTAATTAGTCACTCTTTTCATCAAAGTTCTGAGGTCTTTCAGAGTTCCTTCTCCTCACACTATTGCGGTCATCAGATAAATTGTTTTCCTGGTTCTTTTCATGTTGCTCTGCCTGAGTTCATGCAAGTATTTACATATTTCTCTGAATCTGTCATATTCCTTATTTCTTAGGGCACAATAAAATTCCATTGCATTCATATGTACTCAGCCATTAACTAATTGATAGACACCTATTTTGTTTCCAGTTCTTTGCCATAGTAAAATCATGAGAGACAGAATCAATGAGTTTGATTACACAAGGATAAAAGGATTTTACACATCAAAAAGCAACATCTCTAAAATATAAAGAAAAGAAAGAGATTGGAGGAAAATATTTGCAGTAAATATGCCAGATAATGATCTGGCAACCAGAACTATAAAAGAAATATATATGGCTACAAGTGTAATACAGTATACACTCTCCAAAGGAGAAATAGTCAAGGACTTGTGTTGTTATAAATACTCTTATACAGATGGGTCTTTTCCCTCTGTCTCTGATGTCTTTGCTCCATATGCCCAATAGTATTATCTGGGCCAAAAGGGTATGTACAGGTTAAGACTTCTTGAGTATAGCTCCAAATTGTTTGCAAGAATGGTTGAACCAATTTACAATTTCGTGAACAGTACTCTAACGTGCCTTTTCTTCGACTGCCCTGCCATTAATTGCTGTTTCCTTTTTTGTTACCTTTGCCAAGCTAATGTGTATGAATTGTTGTGATCTGCATTTCTTTCATTATTAGTGACTTGGAGTATTATTTCATATGATAATTGATTGCTTACTTTTTTTTCATTTGTGAACTACTTGTTCATATCCTTTGATCACTTATCTATTAGGGGACTGACTCTTATTCTTACATATTTATATATTTTTTTTAGTGAACTGAGGCTCAAGTCTAGGCATTTCATAAGGTTACTTATAGGTCCATGCCTATCTAACAAGTGAGGATAGTGAGAGCTTGAGAGAGAAAAGTTGTTCTTTCTTCTGGGTCCAGCTTTGAGAGAAGACGTGTGTCATTCTAGGTTCTCTTTAATGAGAAGCCCCTGGAGGAAGAAAAAAGACTCTGGGAAGAAACCAACATGTAGAGGAGCCAGCCAATCTAGTATTTCTCTATTCCTTTGCTGTACTATAGACTACAGGAATATTCCCCCTTGAGACACTTTCTCTCAGATGAGCTAAGATATCTCGTTCCCAGTAGGAGAGCTTATTCACTTTTTATCATCTGGTATAATCTAATATGTATAATTTTTATGAATTCTATTTGCTACTGGCTTGTATTAATGGGTTCATTTGTTATTTACTATGTGTGATGGTCTTTGTAGACTGGTATCTGATGGGAAGGGAGTCATATATAGCTTGGGCTACTCCTTCCAAACTTGGAGAAATTTTTTCCAAATTAATTGTGCCTTTTCTGATTCTAAATGCATTAATTTTGCTTGTGAAAAGCTTTTTAATTTTATGTAATCAAAATTGTTTTGTCTTTTGTGATCATATTTATTCCTTTTTTTGGTAATAATTGTCCATTTTGCCATAATTGGGAAAGATATTTCTTTCCTTTGCTCTCCATGCTGTGTGTATGTGTGTGTGTGTGTATGGCTTGATCTTATGTATTTGGGCGATTTATCTATTTGGAATTTATTGTGGTATATGGTGTAAGGTGTTGGTCTAAACTTAGTTTCTGTCAGATTGCTTTTTTAGTTTTACCAGAAGTGTATCAAATAAAGAGAGTTCTTACTTCAGTAGTTAGTGTCTCTGGATTTACGAAATGCTATACTACCATGTTCAATCACTCCTATTGTTTACCTGTTCTAGTCCATCAATCAACATGTCTATTGTAGCTCATGCAGATTAATCCCCAGAGGGCAGGTATTATTTATCTTGCTATTTAGGGTTCTAGAAGATTCTAAGTGTTGGTTTTTTGGTGCTATGACTCACAAGCCCCCACTGGTATGCTTCCCCCTCAATGGATTATCAGTTGATATCAGTCAACCTACTTGATTAGCTTTTAGTATGGGGTATTTGCAAAGGTGGTATAGTAAGAACAGTTGGTATAAAACATTCCCTTTAAAGTCTGTGATGTACTTTTCCACAAGTACATATAAAGTCCAGAAGAAAGTGAGCTTAAATTTAGAGCAAAGGTGGCAAAAAGGATAACTCACACCTCTTTTTTTTCTTTTTTTCTTTTTTAACTTACACCTTTTACTGGAGTCCTAAAGATGTTCCCCTTAGATATGGTATTGCTTTTCTTTTGGCTTCTTGAAAACTTGGAGCTGCCTACCCTTGGTATGTTTAGTTTGTCCTCAGTTCCCAATGCAGATATTTTCTCCGGTCACCATTCTTCCCAGAACTCTGAAAGAACACTGAATGAAAAGTCCAAAGCCCCTGACCTGCCAAAGTTCACGAGGTTGCCCTCTGGTCAAGGGTGGGGAAGAAGACCAAGATTTTCTCTTCCCCCTCCTGAAGGAATTTCCACTCAGGATCTTGGCTGGAGTGTTTTCTCCTCTATGCTGCTAGGTGCTAGGAAGCTTGAATTTTGAATTGGCTTGCTGTTTTATAGCACACCCATAGAACATGACCAAATCTCTTCAGCCAAAACCACCACACATCCTGCGAAGTACCACTCCATTTCATCCTATGGTTTTATGACTTCTCACATCTAGGCTAATGCTCTTGATTGATTGATTCAATGGAGATATCTAGACCTTGTTCATTACCTAGTTTATACCTTTGATTGATTGATTAGTTGAGAGGTCCTGGTGATCCCTCTACTCTTGCACTATTTTTTAACTGGTTTCAAATTGTTTTATTATTTCAACTTTGTAGTATAATTTGAGATCTTGTGTTGCTAGGCCACTTTCATTCCATTTTTATTCATTATTTCCCTTGAAATTCTTTTGTTCCTCCAGATAAATATTATTATTTTTTTCTGAATCTATGAAATAATCTTTTGGTAGTTTGGTTGGAACAGTACCAAATCTATAAATTAATTCAATTTCACCATTTTTATTACATTGGTAAGGTCCAACCACTAGCAATTAATATTCGTCTAGTTATATTTCTTCTTTTGTCTGTAAAGTATTTTATAATTGTTTTCATGCATTGGTAGACAGATTCTTAGATACTTTATACATCTTGTAGTTATTTTAAATAGAATTTCTTTTTTTTCTATCTGATCATGTTGCTTTTGTTAGTACTATACAGAAAGGCTGATGATGATTTTTACTTTTGTTAATCCTGCTACTTTATTAAATTTATTAATTATAAAATTAATTTTAGTTCAATTTCTAGATTTCACTAATCTATAATATCACCTGCAAATAACAATAGTTGTGTTTCCTCTTTGTCTACAGCCGTTACCTGAATTTCTTTTTCATGTCTTATTGCTATAGTCATCATTTCTAAAACTACATTCAATTATAATAGTAACAATGGGCTTTCTTGCTTGATCCCTAATCATATTAGATTGATTTCTTGTGTTTCTTCACCAGTTCTTGGTTTTTGATATATACTACTTATCATTTTGAGAAAAGGTTAATTTATTCCCATGCTTTCTAGCATTTTAAAATAAAGAAATGCCATATTTTATCAAAATCTTTTTTCTGCATTTATTAATGTAATCTGTTTTAATTATTAATCAGACCTTTTATACTTATAGTTTTTTTAATGGTGAACCATCCCTGCATTCCTGATATACATCAAACCTAATTGTAGTGTATAATTTTTTATTGTGAGGGCCTCTTTTTCAATATTAACTAACAATATTTATCTGTGGCTTTCTTTCACTGCTTTATCTATCTCTGCTTTTGGTATCAGAACCACATTTGTTTAATAAAAATAAACATATTTTTCAAATAGTTTATATAGCCTTAGAATTAATTATTCTTTAAATATTTGATAGGATTCACTTATATGTCCTTCTGCACCTAAGTGTGTGTATGTATGTGTGTGTGTGTGTGTGTATGAATGCATCTTTATAGAGAGATATAAACATATATATGTATATATACATATATATACACGAGCATACATGTTTATGTGAGAAGGAGTTCATTTATGGCTTCTATTTTTTGTTCTGAAATTGGGCTGATTTCTCTATTTTTTTTTTGCCCTGCTATTATGTGTATTCTATTTCTTTTGAATGAACAGTTTTCTTGGCATATAATTGGGTATGACAGTTTCTAACAGTTTTCTTCATATGCTTTTATTTATTTTCATCTGCTGTGATTCCTCCTTTTTTTTGTTTTTTGTATTGGTAAGTTAATTTTCTGTTCTTTTAAAAATGAAATTAACTAATGGTTTATCTATTTTATTAGTCCTTTCAAAAACTAGCTACTGGTTTTATTTCATAATTCAATTTTTTTGTTTTCAATTCTATCTCATATTTTGTTATCAAAATTTCCATTCTTGAGTTTATTTTGGCCTTTTTATTAGTTGTTTTTCTAGGGTTTTTTTTTTTTGGTTTCATGTCCAATTCATTGTTCTCTTCTCTCATGTTGATGAAAATATTTAGAGATATAATTTTTTTCCTTAAACACAACTTTGACTACATCCTAAGTTTTGACATATCATTTTCTATTGTATCTATAATTTGTTCTTTAGAACATCTCTTAGAATTATATTATTTTGTTATTCAGTTATATCCAACTCTTCATGACCCCATGGACTATAGCACACCAAGGGTCTCCATGGGATTTTCTTGGCAAAGATACTGTGGTTGGCAATTTCCTTTTTTTAGTGGAGTAAGGCAAACAAAGCTTAAGTGGCTTGCCCAAGGTCCCACAGCTAGTAAGTGTCTGAGGTCAGATTTAAACTCAGGTCTTCCTGATTCCAGGACTACTGCTCTATCCACTGAGCCACCTAATGATTTAGTTTCAATTTAAATCTGAAACTTTTCTGCAAATTATTCTTATTGATTAGAATTATCCCTACTAAAGATGTTGTCATCTAGGTGGCACAGTGGATAGAGCACTATGCCTGGAGTCAGGAAGACTCATCTTTGTGAGTTCAAATCTGGCCTCAAACACTTACTAGCTGTGTGACCCTGCACAAGTCACTTAAATCTCTGTTTGCCTCAGTTTCCTCATCTGTAAAATAAGCTGGAGAAGGAAATGGCAAAGTACTCCGGTATTTTTGCCAAGAAAACCCCAAACAGGGTCACAAAGAGTAGGACATGACTGAAACAACTGAATAAGAACAACAAAAAATGTCCAGTAGAGGTCACTGTGACCAGATCAAGGATTAACCCCTGAGATGACCACTCTGTTTCTCCTTTTCTTTCTTCAGAGGGCAGAAGAAAACCTAAGTGTTCCTATGTTAAGTAATCTATCTTCTTGAAGATAACGAGATTGGGGGCAGTTAGGTGGCTCAGTGGATAGAGCACCAGCCATGGATTCAGGAGGACCTGAGTTCAAATGTGGCCTCTGACACATAACACTTATTAGCTATGTGACCCTGGGCAAGTCACTTAACCCCATTGCCTAGCCAAAAAAAAAAAAAAAAAAAAAAAAGATAACAAGATTAGCTCATCAAAGTTTTTTCCTAGAGTGAAGGTCCCAGATCCATTGGTTTCCTTTCCTTCCAAGTCTAAAACCAGACTTAAAATCAAATAGAATTATAAAATGCTCAGAGTTTCCAGGCAATCTGTTGGTTTCCAAGCCAGTAGGGTGATCTCTCAGCCAGGTAGATTTAGCCTAATCAATTGTCTATATGCTTCCCTTCTTTCTTATAATCTCTATAGCAAAATAATAATAACACAAACTCAGGATACAGTTAAAATTAATTTACTTTTACCTAGTAAACCATTGTTTAAAGTGTAAATAGTAGCAAAACTTCAATAGCAAAGAAACCCTTAGTAATAACCACTGCTGCCTATGTATGCCACAATAAAACAAAAAAGAAAAACAGAAAGGGGAGTAGGTTTATCATTCTTCCAGTTGTTTCTCCAAGAAATCAGAATTCAGTCACTTCCTGCTGGATTTTCTTAATAAGCCAAACCAAAAGCCAAGGAATGGAAAAATTTCCTGCTGCTACAAGGCTTAGTCTCCTAGGAAGAATTCTCCACCTTTAGCTGTCACCACCTCCCATTTTGTTCTTTTGCTCCAACTCTTATGCTTACTCTTCTATTCGTGCCCCTCTCCGGAAAAATTTTTTTTAAACTGCTACTATAGTGTAACACTACACCCATCAGTCCTGATCTCTTGATATTTCTCTCTACCAGAACTGGGTCTTTAACAAGTTAGGCCCCCTGCAAGGCAGCCAGTCTAAATCTTGCCAGAAGGACTGTTACACAGACTTGGAAAAACCTAATCAAAAGATAAATGCAACAGAAGTTAAAGTTCAAGATAGAATTTTAGAAAAATTAGATATACTAGAACTCTAGTGATTACTGAAAGGAAATTAAAAGGAATATATATATTTTTCAGTTGTTATGGAACCTTTACAAAAATTGAACTTGTTCTAGGTCATAGAAAAACTCACAAATACATCTTTTTATAGAATGCAATGAAATTATAAGATATAATCCTATTATAAGTTCTTACAGAGAACTGCTTACCACCACCACCATGTCAAAGATTAGAAAGAAGAGAGAGATTTTAATTCATATGACTTCTCCTATGGGACTCAAATCACTTAACCTTTTTATCTCAATCCCTGCCTTGTGATATTATTAAAAAAAATTTTTACTCAAAAGGGTATAAAAAAATTTCTCAGTTAATGGGCCAAAAGAGCAATTTTTAAATTGGGGATGATAAACATTTTAAAATGTTTTCTATTTCACCTTTGATCTGGTTCTGCCTTATGATCATTTAGGACTTGGATTGATTGGTTTCTTTTTTGTGATTATCAGGATAATAATAGGTTTCAATTAAGGTTTTTTAATTTGTTTTAAATCAATAGAACAACATATTTCAATGGGAAAATCAACTTTTTTCTTTTATTGTGCTGCTTTCAAGAAATTGGATGATTAACGTTTCTCCAATAGCTCCAAATACTCATAAACATATTAATTTTTAATAAGCTTCCCAGGATGAAAAAGAAGATTCCATAATTCTTTCTCTTCGTAAGCAGCTTTGCTCTATTCAGGGATTTTCTTATTTGTAATGTTCAGAAGGGAAATGCCAGACTGGGATAAGGATTGTCTTTGGCAGAGAAATGCCATGCTGAATATGGAAATGTAAAGCATTCTACATGAACAGTGTCTCCATTCAAGGCTGTTTTTATCCATAAAATCTTAATTAGATGGAGAATTAAAGCCTGTCAAATGGAATTTTGTGAAAAGATCAATCTATGTTAGGCAAGGAAACAGTAGACTGAAGGAATTAATTTAAAGAAAATCAGTGTAAGTCACTTAGCATGACTTCTGAGTCAGTTAATTTCTTTATCAGGGATAGCATTTTGTTTGCAAAGGTTAACATGAATTTATGAAATCTGGGTTGAATGCTGACACTTATCTCACTGTTTTGTTACTTTGCAATTTAGAAATCCAAGTAAGTCAGCTCCATAGTATAAAATAGACAAGTACCAATTTGGTTTTAGAGTAGGAGGCCCAGCAGTATACTGGAAAAAGCACAGTATTACCAATCAGAAGGCATGAATTCTAGTCCCAACTCCAACATTTACTAACTGTGTGACTTTAGGCAAGTTAACTAACATCGCTGGGCCTTGGTTTCCTCATCAGTAGAATAAAAAAGGTTGGATGAGATGATCTGCACTTGCCCTTTAAACCTTGCCTTTCTATGAGTATGATACAAAGGAAAGAGTGTTCAATTTGGAGGCCAATGACTTGGGTTCAAATTCTCCCTGTAACTAATTGCCTTTGAGACCTTGGATAATTCACTGCACTTCTCTGGTCCTTAGGTTTCCCTTCATCTCCTGTGAGATGAATGAGACAATTAGACCTGATGGCCTCTAAAGTCCCTTTTAGATATGTCTATTATCCTCTCCAAAATTTACTGAAGTACCAACTTAGTACCACTCTGTTTTATACTGTGGGATATTAAAGCATCCAAACCACGAGATACTCTCTACTATGGAATCCCTTTTCAAATCTACTTTTATTATACTTTTTTAAAAAATCTTATTAAATATAATACTGCTTTTCTCCAGTTAGGGTCAGAGTGCAATATAGCAATCTTGGCCCAGTATTATCAATTTGGTGAATATAGTTGAGTAACTACAACTTCAAGACTGTCAATACCAAGAATTGCTTTATAAATGTAATACTAATCACCCCTTAAAATTCCACTAATTTAAAAAAATGCAATAGAAAATAAAATAAAATTGAATATTTAAAAAAAAAATACAAGTGGACAGCTTCCAGAAAGCAACTTAATGGCCCACAGGGTAAATACATTTATCTTTAAGGAATTACTGCCGAACCTGATTGTGCAAATTCAGCAAAAGATCTTTTACAAAGGTACTTTAAAAGGACGTATCCCTGCCCAAGCAAATTGAGAAAAAGAAAGAAATGAAAATAAATAAGTAACAAAGAGGGAAAAAATAGTGAAATGGAAAAAGGAAAATCCAACCTTCCCTTTTCCAGAGAGAGAGAAACACTAGTCCCAAATAAGCCTCCAGAACAGAAGGGGCTCTCCCCTTAGATATTAGAGACATGAAGTTGAGTGGAACCCCCCTTCCCCATTCTCATTCTCAAACAACAAACCAAATTTTCCAGGGTGAAAATTCTTCCATTATTCCTTTCAGTACATAGGGCAAGACAACCATAAGTCTGGACAAAATATTTCATGGTGTCCTTTCAACACACTGAGCATGCCAAAATTTCTGCAGAGATCCTTGTACATGTAGGGTCTAGAGGTCAGAACAAAATGGATCTGCAGATATGGCACAAAAAGAAAGAAAAGTAAGATGAGCCCCAGATATACACAGGGCTCCCAAAAGGGATTAAATATTTAGGGTGGATTGGAATCAGCCCCTCAAAGACTGGATGAGGTCACCTACAACTAACATTAAGAACCACTGCTGAGTCCAGAGACCTGGGCCACTACACATACTCCCTTTCCATGAAGGTGCCCTTCTGCTCTGAGCCCAGACCTGTAGTCTAGACCAGGTTTAGTCTCAGGAAAGCCTGGCCTGTAATGAGAGGGGAGCAAAGCTCCCTTTTCATCAGATCACTTCAGATAAACATTTATTATTAAGCTCTTAATATGTGCCTTAATATTTTGTCCTGCCACTGGATTTTGATGACTCTGGAAGAGGGAGCTCACTTAAATTCAATTTATGTGCAAGTCAAAAGATATCACCCGTACCATTACCATTTTTACCTACCTTAAAGTCCTGTGTCAACAGGCAAGTGATGAAGCAGCAGGTGCAGATACAGAGGCAGCTGTATCATAACCTTGCACACAGGTGGCCCAGGTCATAGGGTTGTTTTCTCACTGGACTGAAGCAGCAGTGGGATTCAGCAACTCTCTGGGTATCTGAGCAGCCTTTTTAAGGACCACACCACTCACCTCTGGCACAAGGAAGGGGCTAGGAAAGGTGCCTAAAAATTGTCTGCTTCACCCAACCTGGCCTACTTAACACGGCAGGTAAGGATCCCACCCTGTGGTCAAAACAGACAAAAAAATGTACAAAAACTCTTCCAAAGATGATTCCACTGACCATTGGTACATGGAATGTGCTTACCCTTATGGACAGCATGAAATCCAGTAGACTTGAAAGATGAACAGCTCTTGTGAGAGAACTCATCAGGTATGCATCCAAATAGCATCCCTGAGTGAAAAAAAACTGGCAAATGAAGGCCAGCTTACCAAAGTTGGAGCTGGATTCATATTTTTCTGGAGTGGCCACAGTGATGGGGAGCATTGTGAAGTTGGAGTATGTTTTGCAATCAAAACTAATCTAGTAAACAAGCTTGTAAGCCTCCCAAAAGGAGTGAATGACAGGCTCATGACAATGCAATTGCTACTTGAAGGAAAGCACCCATTATCATCAGTGCATATGCTCCCACCATGACAAACTCTGAGGTCAAAGAAAAAATTTTATGAAGACCTTGAGATTCTCATTATCAATGTGCCAAAAGAGGGCAAGCTTACAATTCTAGATGACTTTAATGCCGCAGTTGGCACAGTTTACCAGACATGGCAGGGAGTCATTGGAGGAATGGAGTAGGAAATAGCAACAGTAAGGTTCATTTACTAACTGAAGACTTGTGCAGCTTGTGACCTTCTCATCACCAACATTGTCTTCCATTCACCTAAACGCAATAAAACTTTGTGGGTGCCCCCTTGCAGCAAACATTGGCATTTAATAGACTATGTAGTTGTAAGAAGAGATAGATAAGATGTGAGAGTGATGAAGGCCATGTGTGATTCAGAGTGCAAGACTGATCATAGACTTATCCCCTCTAAGCTAAATATTCACATTCAACAAAAGCAGCAGCCTCAAGGCAAGATGATTACCAGAAAGCTTAATGGCAACAAATTAGAGCACTTCTCATGAACCATTGTTGTTCACTGGGAGGGAACTCTAAGCCAACATACAGTTGGCAACAATGGAGCACAAACGGAGTGGACAGCTTTCAGAGATCTAATGTACAGCACTGCATTTATACATCTGGGTCAAAACATTCAAAAACATCAAGACTAGTTTGATGAAAATTATGGAGAAATTCAGAATCTGCTAAAAGAAAAATGAGAACTCCACAAGGTTTGCCAGGAGGGTAATTCATCCATGTGTAAGAAGACAGCGTCTAACTCCATCAAAAGTAAAGTGCAAGCGAAGCTTAGAGAGATGCAGGATTCTTGGCTCAGTAAGAAGGCAGATGAAATTCGATTTTATGGTGATAGTAACAATCCAAAGTGCTTTTATGATGCCCTGAAGCCCATTTATGGGTCAAACTCCTATGGTGCATCTCAACTACTCAGCACTGATGGACCCACATTGATTAGTGATAAGGACAAAGATCTTGGAGAGATGGACTGAACACTGCCATTGTGTTCTCAACAGACTGTCACCAATCAATGCTGAAGCCACTGACTGCATACCTCAGGTTGAAGTCAATCCCTCTCTAGCCAAATTTCCAACAGAAGAAGAGGTTTTGCGTGCCATTTGGCTCCTCTCGCGTGGCAAAGTGCCTGGTGCTGATTTTATTCCAGCTGAGATTTACAAAGCAGGGGGTCCACTGCTCATACAAAAACTGACTGGAAATTTCCAGATTATATGTTAAGACAAGGTTATCCCCCGGGAAGTCAAGGATGCCTCCATTGTCCATCTGTTTAAAGGTAAAGTAAGTAGATTGTCCGGTGACAGCCACAGGTTTGGGGCAGGGCAAGGGTTGGGGGAAGTGTCTTTCTCTTACTCATTGCCCCCAAGCTTCTTGCCACAGTCCTCCTTAATAGGCCAATCCTTTAACTGGAAGATGGTGTGACTTCAGAAAGGGCCAAGGAATAGTTGATATGATGTTTCCTGCCCAACAACTCCAGAAGAAATGGCAGGAGCAAAACAGAGGTTTCCACAGGTTTGTCAATCTGACCAAGGCCTTTTATACTGTCAATCATGAGGGATTGTAGAAAATTATAACAAAATTTGGTTGCCCGGAGAAGTTCATCAGTATTGTACATCAGCTTCACGACAGCATGCTTGCAAGGGTTCTGAATAATGGACAACACTTTCTCACTTTCCCAGTCACCAATGGAGTAAAGCAAGGCTATATGCTTGCTCCCATGCTTTTTAGCATGATGTTTTCAGCAATGTTGTCAGATTCCTTCAACAAGAACAAGGTCAACCATCACATTGACAATAAATTATTTAACTTGAAAAGACTATAAGCCAAGACTAAAGTAGGGGGAGTGTTGGTGCATGATTTTTTGTTTGCAGATGATTGTGCACTCAATGTAGTCTCTGAGGCTGAGATGAAACAAAGTATGGATTGATTTTTCTGCTGCTTGTGCTAATTTTGGCTTAATAATTAACAGCAAGAAAACACAGGTTCTCCACCAGCCAGCACCACACCACACCACACCACACCATCTATACATGGAATCATCAGTTACAGCAACAGAGAAATATTGAATGCTGTGGATCAGTTCACTTACCTTAGCAGTATACTTCCCAGGGATGTACACACAGATGATGAGGTTGATACATGCATTGCCAGAGCTAGCTCAGTATTTGGGAGGCTCCGAAGAAAAGTGTAGAAGAGAAGAGGTATTAGATTGCCTACCAAACTGAAGGTCTACAGAGACGTTGTGCTGACCTCACTGTTGTATGCCTGTGGAACCGGGACAGTTTACCAGTACCATTCCAGGAAACTACATCACTTTCATTTGAATTGTCTTTCATAAGACAATCTTCGTAGATACTGAAGATCACCTAGCAAGATAAGATACCAGGCACTGAGGTCATTTCTCGAGCTAAACTGCCAGGCATTGAAACTCTACTGCAGAGAGTACAACTCCAATGGACTGGCCATATTGTTTGAATGCCAAACATACATTTGCCTAAAAGACTATTTTACAGGGAACTCACATGAGACAAGCACTTACATGGTGGTCAGAAGAAGCGAGACAAGGACATTCTTAAGGTCTCTCTGAAGAACTTTGGAATTGATCGTGGGACAGGGAAGATGCTGACCAAGGACTGCCCAGCATGGCATGCCTGCATTAAAGAAGGTGCCGGGCTCTAGGAGTGAAACAGAATTGCAGTAGCTCCAAAGAAACACAAGATGCACAAATTTAGACATCTCCACTCCAAATGTTCATGAGGACTATTTCTGCCCGACCTGTGGTAGAGCCTTCCAAGCTCATATAGATCCAATCAACCACAGTTGGACACACTGTACCTTGACCCCAGTATACTGATGTCATTTTAGTCCTCTTCACGAATGAAGGACAACAACCAACCAACAATGTAATTGTAGGCAAGTTGTTTCTTATCTCTGAGCCTTTTGGTTTCTTCATTTCTAGAATGGTAATAATACTTGCCTTTTCAACTTCACTGGGGCATTGTGAATGTGATTGAGATAATGTACAGAAAATAATTTATACCACCAGGAAAAAAAGGTCAGCTGATCATATTGTGAAATCAAGGACAGATGATGGGTCATCCATATGTTCCATTGGTATCCATGCAATGTCAAGAAGAAAGCCCTAGTACTTCAGTAGATTTATGGAGGAATTGTGGAAGGACGCTGATAGAGAGTTGGGCAGTATAAGAGGTTTCAGGATGAATGGGTTTCAGTCTGCATCCTTGATGGGAGTGGTTCCATTAATCAAATGACTTACCCACTGACATAGATAAGTATAAATGCAAACTCCATTTCTCCCATTTTGACCTTCAGATGTTCTAATAAAAGGTCTTTTACCTGCTTAAAATAGAAGTCTGGTCAGGACATACTTTAAAATATCCATTACATTGGAGGCTACTCTTGAGAAATTTATGATAATTCCATTTAGGCCCAACTAATGTTAACTTTTGTGGTCTTTTAAAGAAGTGGTTTGTTAAGGAAAACAGAAAACCAGATTACTTGGGGGCAATGTTTAACCTATTTAAGAAGGTATACTTCTGGGGGGCTTTAAACCATTAACAGTTTACCTGTAAGTGGTGCTGCCAGCCGTCCACATTCCCATCCTCTAAATAAATCATTTTGGGTCAGGCCAAGGAAAGCCTATGGAAGCCAAATGTGCAGTATGCTCTTAAATAAGGACTAAGTAGAATTTTTTTTCCTATCAGTAAGTAGGACCTCAACTTGGAAATAACTATCAGTAAATATCACTGATGTAACAGAAGGAAGAAACTTTATTTCTTTAAAAAGTACCCTATAATTCAGAGCTTTCAGGACTTCAGACTGGCCTTTTGTCCAGTTAATCAGAACTGATACCCTTCCATTGTAGCTGAACCTCAAAATATAAGGTACTGAGCTCAGAATGAATGAGTCACAGTGAAGGCCTCAGAATCACACCATTACAAACCCAGACTTAACTTTTCCCTTTGCTTTAAGTAAATTTGGCCCCAAGGTGCTACAGCTTAAGGAGAATTTTGTACTAAAAAAAAAAAAATCCATCTTATTTCTAGACTAGCTCAAAGGTACATGCAGGAACAATTTCGTTTCCGGCACAGAAATCCATTTCCTCTTTACTATGTTACAGGGTTATAATGCCCACTGGGGATTGCTCTGTTTTTCACATTTTCAATTCTCCAAATGGTATTAGATTTTTTTTAGGTAAAAAGGTATCAAATATCACTGAAATATCTGATCCATTCTCTCAGTGCTGTTCTCTAGATGGAAGCCTTTGTTAAACTATGCTTTTGAGACTCTCTGTGAAAGTAACATTATGGTAGATAAAGGAATAAGGAGTTAAATGGAAAAAAAAGAAATAAGCTGCTATTTCTATCTAAAAATCATGGAAAAGATGCTGAATTTGAAGGCATAAAAACCAGGTTAAATTGTAGCTCTGATATTCTCTCTGTAACCCGAAAACTTCTCTCTCTCCCCTCTCTGGGCCTTGGTTTCCTCATCTGCAAAAATGTTAGAATTGGATCAGTTATCTCTATCAGCTCTCAACCCATGATGCTATGATCCCTTGGGCAAAGTTTTACTCTAATCAAAGAGTTTAGACATATGAGGAGTGGGGCAAAGGAGAAAGGGACTTGCCCTAAGTATTTAGAGTTGGAAAGGACTTTGATGATCATCTAACCCAGGCTTTTGTTTCATAGATAAAGAAATTGAGGCCCAAAATAGTTAAGTGGCTAGTCTAAGGTAACATTCCAAGGAAGTGGTTGAGCCAGGATTTGAATTCATTTCTTATGACCCTAAATCCAAAGGTCTTAAATTAATTCTTTATCATTGGGGAGGGGAGTAATCCAAGGGTCTTCCATTACACCATACTGTTCTCATCTTTTTCTTCAACTGTTTATTACCAAGTACTTACTAGTTTTGTGATCATGAGTAAGTCACTTAGACTCTTTGATCTTTGGTTCCCTCATTTGTAAAATGAGGATAATAATACTTTTAGTACCCAATTCACCTAGGCAGGTAGGTAGCACAGTGGATAAAGAGCTCCAAACCTGGAGTCAGGAGACCTGAGTTCCAATCTGACCTCAGACACTTGCTACCCATTGACCCTGGACAAATCACTTAACCTCTCTTTGCCTCAGTTTTTCAACTGTAAAATAAAGATGATAACAGTACCTACCTTGCAAGGTGACTGTGAGAATCAAATGAGCTATTGCACAATTCCTGGCACATAGTAGGAACTATATAAATGCTTATTTCTTCTTTCCCTGCTCTCCCAATTCAGAGACAACTACAATCAACCATAAGCACAAAAATGCAATGCAATGTCAAATATGAATGAATTCTGGCTTATCTGCCATTTTGGAATACTCATGAGTAAGGATAATTGAGAGTTGATTGTACTGTCAAAATTCCCCTTATTTTCTCCCTACATTTATTTAGCAATATGAGAGGCACTTCTTTTTAGGCAAAGCATACTTCTTTAATTGAAGACTAGGGAAGGAACATTTGAACCGAGTTCAAGAAATATTAGGACAGGATTTGACATCTAACCTCCTACTCTTTTCTAGTCTTGAATGCATGATTGTAGACTTGTCCGTTAAGTTTTTTGCTGATGTAATAAAAACAGTTACTATGATGTCTATATACAAGTAGGTTGCCTTTAAGCTGTTCTGAGAATGCAGAATGAACACCTACAATTTCATTTAACTTCTGTGCTTTTCTTAATAACACACTTAATCGAATGGCTTGGAGTTTTTTTTTTCTTTTGAATTTTAATTCCTGGGCAGCATATATAAATCCCAGTGTGATAAAACATTAATTCTAATGAATAATGCCCTCAGTTTGATTTATTGTAAATATAGCCATGATTTCCATTAAGTTATTGGAATGAACATAATAAACAGACTTCTTCTTTGGATTTAGCAGCCTCTTAGCAAAGGACTGTGTTTCAAAACAATGTATGAGTATCTACTAAGCAAAGAGAGGGGGCAGTGTCAAATAGTGGAAAGAACACTGAATTGGGAACAAGAAGACTTAGATTTTAGGTCCAGTTGGGGCACTATCTAGCTAAGTGACCATGGATGAAATGTGAGAGCTGAGTGAGAGTTGAAGATCAGAGTTCAAATTCTGCTTCATCTGTAAAATGGGGATGATAATCACACTTACTTCCCAGGATTGTCATGAAGATCAAATGTGATGACACGCCTACAGTATTTTGCGAAGCTTAAAGTGCTAGATAAATCAACATCACAGAATCTCAGATCTAGAGCTGGAAGGGATGTTGGAGGTAATCTAATTCAATCCCCTTATTTTGCTGATAAAGAAACTGAGGTCCAGAGAAGTTAAATGATTTGTCCAAAGTCACACCAGTTGTAAAAGGAAGTCACAGTGGGAGAATCCATTAGAGGTAGGGGAAGGTAATGACTCTAAGCAAATGACTCAGTCAACAAGCATTTGCTAAATTGCTATTATGTGCCAGGCACTGATGATATTAAGAAAGGCAGAGACAGCCTCTGCTCTCAGAGAGCTCACAAGCTAATGGGGAAGACAACATGAAAACAACTGCATATAAACAAGCTATAAACAGGTAAACTGGAAGTAATCAACAGAGGGAAGGCACTAGCATTAAGAGCGATCAGGAAAGGCTTCCTATAGAAGGTGAGTCTTTATTTTTTAAAAAATTTTTCTACTTAATGGTATTTTATTTTTTCCAATTACTTGCAAAGATAGTTTTCTTTTTTTTAAAATTAGTTTATTTTGATTTATCAACACTTCCATATGCTTTCGAGTTTTAAATTTTTCTCCCCCTCCCTCCCCACTTCCCTCCCCAAGATAGCATGCAATCTGATATAGGCTATACATATACATTCCTATTAAACATATTTTAACATTAGTGATGTTACAAGTAAGAATTAAAACCAATAGGAGGAACCACCAGAAAGAGGAAACAAAACTCAACAGAAGAAAAAAAAAATGGCAAATAGTATGCTTCCATCTGCCATCAAACTGCATAGTTCTTTCTTTGGATGTGGATAACATTTTTCATCACGAGGCCTTTGAAGATGTCTTAGATCCTTGTATTGCTGGGAAGGGTTAAGTTTATCAATATTAGTCGTCTCACAACGTGGCTGTTACTGTGTACAACGTTCTCCTGGTTCTGCTCACTTCACCCAGCATCAGACCATACAAGTCTTTCCAGGTTTTTCTGAAGTCTGCCTGTTCATCATTTCTTATAGCACAATAGTATTCCATTTCATTCATATACCACAACTTGTTCAGCCATTCCCCAATTGATGGGCATCCTCTCAATTTCCAATTCTTTGCCACCACAGAAAGAGCTACTATAAATATGTGGGTCCTTTTCCCATTGTATGATCTCTTTGGGATATATCCCTGGAAGTGCTATTGCTGGGTCAAAGGGTATGCACATTTTTATAGCCCTTTGGGCATCGTTCCAAATTGCTCTCCAAAATGGTTGGATCATTTCACAATTCCACCAACAATGCATTAGTGTTCCAATTTTCCCACATCTTCTCCAACATTTATCATTTACTTGTTTTGTCATGTTAGCCAATCTGATAGGTGTGATGTAGTACCTCAGAGTTGTTTTGATTTGCCTCTCTCTCATCAATAGTGATTTAGAGCATTTTTTCATATGACTATAGATGGCTTTAATTTCTTCATCTGAGAACTGCCTGTTCATATCCTATGACCATTTATCTATTGGGTAATAACTTGTATTTTTATAAATTTGACTTAATTCTCTATATATTTTAGAAATGAGGCCCTTATCAGAGAGACTAGTTGTAAAAATTCTTTCCCAATCTTCTATTTTCCTTCTAATCTTAGTTGCATTGGCTTTGTTTGTACAAAAACTTTTCAATTTAATGTAATCACATTTATCCATTTTGCTTTTCATAATGTTCTCTATCTCCTGTTTGGTCATGAATTCTTCTGTTTTCTATAAATCTGATAGGTAAACTATTCCTTGCTCTCCCAGTTTGCTTACAGTATCATTCTTTCTATCTAAATCATGAACCCATTTTGACTTTATTTTGGTATATGGTGTGAGATTTTGATCAATGCCTAGTTTCTGCCATACTCTTTTCCAGTTTTCCCAGCAGTTTTTTTCAAAAAGTGGGTTCTTATCCCAGAAGCTGGGGTCTTTGGGTTTATCAAATAATAGATTACTTGTATACTTAACCTATTCCACTGATCCACCACTCTATTAGTTAAGTCTATTAAAGTTGGTCATCACATAATGTTGCCTGTACTGTGTACAATGTTCTCCTGGTTCTGTTCACTTCACTCAGCATCAGCTTATGTAAGTCTTTCCAGGTTTTTCTGAAATTTGCCTGCTCATCATTTCTTTTTTTTCCATAAAATTTTTAATTAATATATTTTGATTTATTAACAATCACTTCCATAAGCTTTTGAGTTTTAAATTTTTCTCCCCCTCCCTTCCCATTTCCTTCCCCAAGATAGCACGCAATCTGATATAGGCTATACATATTTATTCCTATTTAACATATTTTAACATTAGTGATGTTGTAAGTAAGAATTAGAACCAATAGGAGGAACCACCACAAAGAGCAAACAAAACACAACAGAAGAAAAAAAAAATAGCAAATTGTATGCTTCAATCTGCATTCAAACTCCATAGTTCTTTCTTTGGATGTGGATAGCGTTTTCCATCATGAGACCTTTGGATATGTGTTAGATCCTTGTATTACTGAGAAAGGTTAAGTCTATCAATATTAGTCATTGCACAGTGTAGCTGTTACTGTGTACAATGATCTCCTGGTTCTGCTCACTTCACTCAGCATCAGACCATACAAGTCTTTCCAGGTTTTTCTGAAGTCTGCCTGTTCATCATTTCTTATAGCACAATAGTATTCCATTTCATTCATATACCACAACTTGTTCAGCCATTCCCCAATTGAAGGGCATCCTCTCAGTTTCCAATTTTTTGCTACCACAAAAAGAGCAACTATAAATATTTTTGTATTTGTGGGTCCTTTTCCCATTTGTATGATCTCTTTGGGATACAGCCCTGGAAGTGCTATTGCTGGATCAAAGGGTATGCACATTTTTATAGCCCTTTGGGCATCGTTCCAAATTGCTCTCCAAAATGGTTGGATCAGTTCACAACTCTGCCAACCACAATGCACTAGTGTTCCAATTTTCCCACATCTTCTCCAACATTTATCATTTTCCTGTTTTGTCATGTTAGCCAATCTGATAGGTGTGATGTGATACCTCAGAGTTGTTTTAATTTGCATTTCTCTAATCAATAGTAATTTAGAGCATTTTTTCATATGATTATTGATAACTTTAATTTCTTCATTTGAAAACTGCCTGTTCATATCCTTTGACCATTTATCAAATAGGGAACAACTTGTATTCTTATAAATTTGACTCAGTTCTTTATATAGCTTAGAAATTTGGCCTTTATCAGAGACCCTGGCTGTAAAAATTGTTTCCTAGACTTCTGAAAAGGTGAGCTTTTAGCTGAGACTTGAAGAAAGTCACAGAAGCCAAGAGATAGAGACCAGGAGAGAGAAATTCCAGGCATAGGGGACAGCCAGTGAAAACGTCCCAAATGGAGAGATGAAACGTCAAATGTGAGAAACAGAAAGAAGACCAGAGTCACCAGATACATTTATCAGAACATCTTGCTATATTTATCTTTCAATAATCTCTCTTGAACTTCAGATCTCAACACTAATTTCCTATCAAATACTTCAAACTCAATATCCCATAGGTATCTCCAACTGAACATGTACAATACAAAAGCTTATGATCTTTTCTCATACTCTAACCACTCTTCCTAATTTCCCTATTCCTACTGAGGGCTCTACCAAACTTCTATTCCCCTAAGTTCATAACCTCAAAGTCATCCTCAGCTCTTTACTCAATCTCCTTCAACTCTTCATCCTCAAATCTCCTTCTCTCCATATATTTAATCAGTTAGCAAGTCTCATTGATTCTACCTCCACATTCTACCTCTCCTATATATCTCTCCTCTTCCCTTATGCAGTCATCACCTTACTTCAAGCAGTAGTCACTGGACTACTGTTGTTGTTGTTCAGTCATTTTCAGTCATGTCCAACTCTTGGTGACCCCATTTGGAGTTTTCTTGGTAAAGAAATCAGAGTGGTTTGTCATTTCCTTCTCCAGCTCATTTTACAGATGAGGAAACTGAGACAAATAGAGTTAAGTAACTTGCCAAGGATCACACAGCTAGTAAGTGTCTGAGGCCAGATCTGACCTTATAATCCCTTAAGGATACCTTGACAATACTGACTGGGGGAGATGAAGCCAGGACCTTACTTTTCAGTGCCAATGGCCTCAGAGTCTTATAAGAGCTATAGAAGGATAGAGTACTAACAACTGGGGAAAGCGAAGGGAATAAGCACTAAGCACCTACTATATGCCAGGCTCTGTCCCAAAAGCTTTACAAATAGCATCTCATTTGATAGTCATAGCAACCTTATAAGGTAGATGCTGTTACTATGAGGATGAGGAAACATCCTACAGATGAGGAAACTGAGGCACACAGGCTCACACAGCACAGAAGTATCTAAGGCTGAATTTAAACTCAGTTCTTCCTGAATACCAGCCCAGCACTCTATTTACCGTACCGCCTAGCTGCCTATGGGAATCAGGAAAGCCTTCCTTTGGAGGTGGTACCTGAGTAGAAGCCTGAAGGAGGTAGAAGCGAGGAGGAAATGCAAATGGAATGCCAAGTTTGGGGAACTGTTAAGTTGGAATCTTGGAAAGAGAAATTAGGTCGTAGAAAAAGTAAGTTCATTTCTGAAGACTCACTATTCAATATAAACAACACTGGCATAAAATGAAGGGATGGGAGGACCATTAAATGTATAATTAACTTTTGTGGGAGGGGCTGCATTAATGATAAAACATCCTTACTAAGTTCTAATAGCCCTTGTATGCTGTCTGGGAGACAGCAAGTAGAGGTTACAGGGCACATAATAGTTTCTCAAAAGTTCCTTCAGCCAGTTAAACAATGAAAAAAGTCCAAGCATTTGACTTCAGTGAGTGGTCAAATGGGAGCTAGAAGTAGCAGTACCAGATGCATCCATATGGCTGTATCATACTCTTCCCAAACTGATTTTTTCCTAGTTATCAAATAATCTGCCTGTATGGACCCTGGAGGAACGATATACAATTATCCCTCTCACATCAAGGGGGTTAGAGGTATGGCGCCCCTCCCAACCTCACCTCTTGTAATCTGGAAAATCCAGGTAAAATTTTTTGGCCCTCCCTCTCTCGGTACCAGAGAACAAGTCTGAATTTCTTCTTCTTCTTTTATGGGGCATTTGCAGTTCCTTATTGTAAAATTGGGGTTAAGTATTTTTCTGTGTCATCTGCAGCTTCTGCAAAACTCCCAAAAAATTCCCATTTAATTTCTCATGCCAACCTGTGATATATCGAAGCATGATGTGGAAGGGATAACTGTACTAAAGAGGGGAAAAAAATTGTTCCCTCCAAATTGTGGGTTCCTAAGAGATATAGAAAGGTTTGTAAACAGCTCCCTTTTTATTTTTAACATATTACTTACAGCTATGATACAGCTATATTGATACACATGGTACTGGTATTTGCCTCACATGAACACTCCCCAAAGTCAAAAGATCTGATATCGTTCATTGTTCAAATGATTGGAAGGACTTTTAAGAACCTATCGTGCATCATGTGATCTCTACTTGCCATTAACACAAAGAAGGTTAAGAATTCCTGGACTAAAGAGAAAAATAATGGACAGGAAACTGGACTGTCTACTTATGAATTCGAAAGGAAGGTTAAAAATGTGTTCAAATTTCACCTAAGTGAGGGGTCATGGCTACTAGTCCAACTATGACAGAAGATCTACCTTTGGTTTGCCTATAGCTAACGACTTCTAGATTTCAGGCACAATCAATGGAAATTGCCTTCCCCACATATTTGCAGGCAATAATAGCTTTGAGCTTAGGCTCTTCCTAGCACAATGGGCTCTTCCCTCAATCTAGACAGGCATGCTAATGGAGTCATGTAGGCTGCATCTGATCTAGAGACTTTATGTGGAACCCCTTAGACAGAAAAAGAGCCTCTTAGAAAGGCCACTAATCACTTCACGACATTAAAAAGAAAAGGAAATGGCCCAAATTCATGGTAAAATGATATTTGTCAGAACAATTCTGAAAAATTATTCACAATAAAAATGGACTAGAACATGGTGTTCCAAACCTAGCCTAATGTCAGAAAGCAGAATTTACTTACATGGTTGAAATTGAGAGAAAAGAGTATACAGAAAAGTCCTTTCAAAACAACAAGGAATCAACTACATACTGTTAAAAATTCAAAAAGCTAAAAAAAAATACCCTTATTTGTCTAATAACTGGGCAGAATGAAATTCAAATGTGCACAAATTTGCAAACTGTATGAATCAGAGCAAAAGTGAGAAAGGTTGTTTTTTCCTTTCATACTGGGCCATTTAAGTAAGGAACACTTTCTTTTTTTCACCTCCCACATATTCTCCTTTATAAAGATAGGAGAAAGGGCAAAATGTCCCAGAAGCTGCACTCCTGCTAGGTGTAATGATTATTGGAAGGCTCTCCAGGCTTATTTTATGTGGTCAAGGACCACCCGGCAGTCAACCAGAACACTGGAAGAATAAAATAATAAAATGCCTTGGGTTTCAGGGGTCAGCGAATGGCACAGCTGTCTATAGAGAGAGTCCAGGGCTCTATTAGGCACATGGTAGTCTTAAGAGCTTTTGAAAAACTGCAATGCAAATTAATAGAATCATAGAATGTTAGAGCTGGAAAGGCCTTAGACTTTACCTAATTTAATCCCTTCATTTTACAAGTGAGGAAAGTAGTAGTAGCAGGATGCCCTGGCATCAGATTTACATATAGATAGATTTAAATAGATGTCCGATTCTTCATGACCCCATTTGTGGTTTTTTTGGCAAAGATCCTGGAGTGGTTTGTCATTTCTTTCTCCAGCTCATTTTACATTTGAAGAACTGAGACGAATAGGGTTAAATGATTTGCCCAGGGTCACACAGCTAGCAAATGTCTGAGGCCAGATTTGAACTCAGGAAGAGTCTTTCTGACTTCAGGTCATGCATTCTATCCCCTGCACCACTTAACTGCTCTGTGTGTGTGTGTGTGTGTGTGTGTGTGTGTGTGTGCACGCGTATTACATGCATAGTTATTTGCATGATGTCTCCCCCATTAGAGGGTAAATTTCTTGAAGGCAGGGACCAGGTTTTTGCCTTTCTCTGAATGCCCAGAGTTTAATACAGTGTCTGGCACACAGTTAACATTTCATAAATTCTTGTTGACTAACTGATTTATATGCTGTCTACTCTGATAGTATGTAACTCTTTACAAGTAGGGAATGATATATTGTTTGTGTTTGTATTCATAGCACTGTCACACAGTAGGGGCTTCATAAATGTTTGTGGATTGACTGAATGAAGTATACACAAAATAAATTCAGCCTAATGAGGGAATGTGGAGCATATTAGCAGCCAGGAGAACACATTACCTCATGAGGCAGCCCATTCATTAAGGGATAGGAAGTTTCTCCTTATATTGAACAAAATTTGCCTCCTTGTGTTTTCTATGCATTGGTCTTTTATGAAAAATGGAAGAAAAATGCCAACCCCCCCCACCAAGTACTTTCCTCCACCCCGAGGAAAGATAGTACTTGAGACAGGCTTTGAAGGAAACTAGTTTTTCTAAGAGGCAGAAATAAGTGAGAAGAGAGTGAATTCCCAACATAAGGGACAGTCTGTAAAAGCACAGAGATAGAGAAAGAAATGTCCTGGGTGAAAAACAAAAAGAAGGTTAAAGGAGTTAAATGACTTGCCCAAAGTGAAACAGCTAGCTAATATCAGAACTGAAACTTGATTCCAGATTTCCTGACTTTTAAGTCCTGTGCTCTTTCTGATTTGACATAGTATTCAACTCAATATATAGGGACTCCATTGTTAATCATTCCAGTTTAGTATGGTACTTCTGTTTCTGCTTTTAACCTGTTGGGTGACCTTGGACAAATCACTTCACCACTCTGGACCTCAGTTTCCTCATCTGTAAAATGGTGGGTTAGAACTAGATGGCAATGAAGGTCCTTTCCAGTTCTAAATTTCCATGGATTTGTGATTCTTAAATAGGAGAATAAGTCAATGGGCTCATACAAGAAGCAGAAATGGGAAAAGAATGATTCCCCACCTCCCACCCCCACTCCATGCATATATGTGGGATGCCCACAAAGCCACTTTATGTATACTTTCTTCAGCCTAGACAGTCATAGCTGGAGATCTGAGGAACTATCCATGGGTAATTTTCTTAGTAGTAGTGCATCAGTAGCCCTGGTACACCTAATTGCTCAAATTCTTCACTGTTATCCCTTCCACACCGTGGAGGGTTAGGAGAGTGGGGATCTGGAAAATCCATGTAAAAGTTTTCGATCCTCCCTTCGTACCTGAGAAGGAGTCTGATTTTTTTCTCTTTCTTTTATGGGGTGCTTACAGTACCTTATTGTAAAATTTGGGTTAAATATTTAATCATAGGCTCTTTGCCATCTGCTGGCCTTCACAGATGATCTGTAGTTTCTGCAAAACTCCCAAAAAATTCCCATTTATTTTCTTATGTCAACCTTCAATATATAAAAACCATGACGGGGAAAGTCGTGATGTGGAAGGGATAACTGTACTCTTATTCAAATTTACATCAAAGGTCAGAACTAAGAAGTACAAAGAAAGGTTCTAAAATTGAGTAGTATGGACATGTACTTTCTTCCTTCCATTGTTCTGGAGAACACACAATTGATACTTAAAGTCAAATAACAAATAGGATGCACTAATAAAGACCAAATTGAATTCAGGGTATCATCCAGGATGAATGATATGCTGGGGTAAGAGGCAGGAAATCTTCAGTCTCCAGTATTGCAATGAATTTGCTATATTGCCTTGCATGAGATGCTTAACTTCTGGGTTGCTCTGTTTGTCTCTTAGAAAAATTAGGGATAAAATCCAATAAGAATTATACTTGAGAGTGAGGAGCAGGGGTATGTGAATACATTAAATTAAATAATCAACAAGCCCAATTTCTGGCAACCTGAGTAGGGCCAGAGGAAATACAATTACAACAGTTGTAATATGCTCTATGCTAAACCAACATGGTAGGATGATTTTATATTCATAATAGCATTTTTTGTGGTCACAAAGAACTGGGAACAAAATAGGTGCTCATCATTTGGGGAATGGCTAAGCAAACTGTGGCACATGAATATAATGGAATGTTCCTTCATTTCAAGAAATGATGAATACAAAGAATTCAGAGAAGTATGAGAAGGTGAACTAATGCAGAATGAAATAAGCAGAACCAGAAAACAATACATATTACAATGACTACAACAAAGTTAATAGAGCAATACCAACAAAAACTAAAGCAAAAGCTGTGTAATGATATTGCTAAGCTTGTCAAGGAAGAAATGAGAAAATGTACTTCTATTTGGGGGGTGAGGGGTCTATGGGTTTGGAGCACTACATGTGCAGTCAGATTCATTAGTTGGTTTTGCTGAAGTGGTTTTTATTCTCTTCCTTTTTTATTCTTTGTTACAAGGGATGGCTCACTGGGCATGAAGTAGGGAGTGATATATTTGAAAACAAAGGTGATGTTAAAAACCAAAGAAAACAACAATATTTTGTAAAAAAAAAATTTTAAAGTATGATTTTGAATACATTCCAAGAAATTTCTTGAAATGATTTAAAGCATTCTAAGTTCACAAGACTATAGATGGAGGACTTTGTTGTTTTCACAGATTTGGTCATACCAAATTGGTCAAGAATAGAAGACCATCAATAGAAGTAGCATCACTTTTATTTAAAATGTGCACAAATCCATGGTCTCTGGTGACAAAGTCTTCCCTGTAATTTAATGTCAATCTAGCCTGGTTGTCGGACCAGCCCAGAAAAAGGACAACACCCTTTAAGGGATGCAGTTTGATGTATACCAGCTATGACAGTTAGAACACTAAAAGGGAAAAAGAAGGAAGAGGGAACAACACTCTGCCAAAACTCCCAAAGAATTCTGGGGATTAGTGGAGAAAAAGAGGTCTGCAAATTAAAATTCATGAAGAAATACAATTTAAGAGCCATGAATAACAAGCCTGCGATTATGCAGGATCAGTTCCCCCCCCCTTTCATCATTATAGAAAGAAGCAAAGTCATTATCGTGACGTTAATGTGGGCTTGCCATGTGCTTTTCTTTTGTTATTGGATGCTTGGACAGACCTATTTAGGGTTCTGAGTTACCCAAGGGGAATGGTAATAGTGGGGAGCAATGGTAGCCTGGCTGCAGAGAGCCTACAAAGAATGTGACTATACGGACGAAGAGGAAAATAGCTGGGTGGGTGTGTTCTTGCATTGCAAACAGCTGAGTCCAGCCTGAACCTTACTGACCCTTTATTAACAGTTACACCTTCCATTTCCAGTAGAAAAAGCTACTATTTGCATATCGGCTTGATTGATCTAATGGTTGATCTAATGGACCCTCCAGTTCATTTTTAAAAGAGTAAAAGCAGATCAAGTACAGGGATGAAGCTGGGCAGAATCGAATTATCTGAGAAAAGAAATAAGAGCTGTATTTTTGTGTGTGATAATAATAGCTGGTGCTTATATAGTGCTTCAGAATTTGCAATGCACTTTACAAATATCTCATTTGATCTTCATGACAACCCTGCTTTGTTCTTGTTGGGTCATTTCAGCCATGTCTGAATCTTTGTGGCCCTATTTAGGGTTTTCTTGGCAATGATACTGGAATGGTTTGCCATTTTCTTCTCCAGCTAATTTTACAGATGAGGAAACTGAGGCAAATAGGGTTAAATGATTTGCCCAGAATCACACTGCTAGTATCTGAGGCAAGATTTGAGCTCAAGAAGATGAATCTTCCTGACTGCAGGCCTGGCACTCTATCTGCTGTACCACCTACCTGCCCTGACAACCCTGTTAGGCAGGTACTATTACGATCCTCATTTTACAGGCGAGTAAACTGAGACCAACAGAGGTTAAGTAACTTGCCCAGGGTCATATAGCTAGTAGATAATCTGAGGCCAGATTTGAACTCTGGTCTTTCTGACTTCAAGTCCAGCACTCTATACCCTGAGCCACCTCGCTGTCTCTGTGGTAGCATCTAGTAATTCCCTAACTGTACATACTTGTATGCCATCAATAAAGTGCAGTAGAAAGAATGCTGGCAGTGGAAAGAGACTTGGGTTCAAATCCTGCCTCAGCTACTAACTACCCCTGTGACCTGAGACGGGTCATTTAACCCTTCTGAGAATCAATTTCTTCATCTGTAAAATAAGGAAGTTAAGCTAAATGAAGCTCCCTTCCAGCTCTGATCCCAATGACTATATCAAAAATAGGCAGAAACATGGAATTTCAGATCTGAATGGACCTCAAAATCCTTCTATCCCAGGGGTTCTTGACTTTTCTCTATCATAGCCCACTTTGGCAATCTGGGAATGTTACGGTACAGGGATGTTGGGAATCCCAAAATTCAAGGGCAAAAACGCGGGTCCTGCCTCAAATGAATTCGACCCAAGCCTTGTTTCAGCCAGGGACAAAGTTTATTTAAATGCCAACTGGGGTGGGCGAGATTATAAGAATCCTCACTACTGGCCAAATTTTAAGAATCTGAGCAGAGGCAAGGTTTATTATATCGCCAATAGAAGCGGCCAGACTCTTAAGGAATCTGAGCAATTTAGTAGATGAGACTGACTTTTTTATAGTGTGACCAGTGGCTTGGGATGACCGGGAGGTAAGAGAAGGGGACTAAGAAGGGCCAGGTGCTCCAGGCGAATGCCAGGGACGTGGGCCACATGAAAGGGGTCTAGATGGAATCCAGCAGTGGTGGGCTAGGATGGAGCCAGGTATGTATACCAGGACAGTGAGGGCTGGGCTAGGGGAGATGGGGCAGGGTGAAAGCCACAATGCAAGGACAGTTGAAAGGATTATACTGAGATGAGCCTCAGGCTAATGCCAGGGCCATATGGGAGAGTTCAGGGTAAATTGGGGAGTGTTTCCAGGGCCTATACCTTGTCAGGAATACTGTGGACTTCTTCTCAGAATCATATTTTAAAATTGTTGAAAGAAATGCTAAATTTCAGTTAGAGGTTAATGAAAATAAATATGTAATTTTTTTCCCATCTAAGTTCATGGATGCCCCCCTCCCATAGATTCTTAACCCCAGGTTAAAAACTCCTATTCTAGTTCAACCCCTTACCTCAACAGGAACCTCCTCTACAATACCCACAAGAACAAAAAGAGAGGAAAAACAATAGTGCCTAGCCTTCCTGAGCCTTAGTTGCCCTGTATCTAAAATGTCCTGGGGTTTTAATTAGGGAATGAGATGATTTCTTAGGTCCCTTTCAGCTCCAACATTGTGTGATTCTTTTCTTGATTCCATAGCTGAGACTGACCATTTAGGCCGAGACCAGCATCTATGTAAACAGTCTCTCAAGGTGTTTTTGCAAATGGCTCTCTTCCCCCTCCTGGTGCCTCAGAGACAGTGTCTCAACTTAGCTTAAAATGTGACAGACTGAGGAGGGATGGCATTCCGGAGCTTATTTGAAGGGCTTTAATTCATTTTCTTCTGAAAGATTTAAAAATGCTGTTGCCAGCTGTTCAGCCCTTTCTTCTCTCTTCTTTAGGGAAGCAAACCAAATTCATCTAATTCCTCTATTGATGAGATAAAAGGCCAATATGTGACTCAGGACCCAACTGAAAAAGAAAAATGGCAAACTCCTCTGGGAGGAAGGGATCCCATATGCACACACACCTGCTATTTCAATTATTATTATTGTTCACCATTTGCAAAGGGTGTGATCTGAATGTTGCATAATATTTATGGAAACACATGGTCCCTTCCCTCAGGGGCCTTCCATTTTCTCTGTCCTTCCATTCCCCACCCTGCTCTCCAAGGATAGCTTGGAGATAATTTGATGTGACATCTTGGCCTTCCCTCTAAGCTACTTCTTTAACCTTTTACAAGGCATGTGAAAAAAACAAATCAGCCTCCCTCTACCCTCTCATAAGCAATGAGGCCATATTTTTGTCTTTGTATGACTGCAGTGATGAGCCCAATACCTTGAATATTTTCCAGACCTGTGAAATCAAAAAATCACAGGTCTTGCACATAGTAGGAACTTAACAAATATTTGTTGAAATGATTATCAAATGATTTACTAAAAATGCTAAATTTCAATGCCTGGGCCATTGAGAGATCAAGTGACACATAGGCATTATGGATCACAGGCAAGACCTAAATCTTGATTTTCCTGGCTCTCTGGCCAGTTTTCCATCCACTGAACCAATCCTTTAAGACTGTAAATAAAAAAAAAAAAAGACTGTAAATAAGCATACAGTATTGACTTGCAATGATAGGAGGAGTTTTCTCCCCTAGATTTCCTTGTGCCAAAGAAATCACAGGTCTGGTTTAAAAAAAAAAAAAGTTTAGTTGCTAAATAAAGCATTTTGGTGACATTATCATAGCACCTGGCACATTTGTTGGTGTTCAGTTGTGTCCAACTCTTCATGACCCTGCGGACCATAGCGCATCAATAATATCCATGGGGTTTTCTTGGAAGGTACTAGAGTGGTTTGCCATTTCCTTCTCCAGTGGATTAAAGCAAACAGAGGTTAAGCAATTTGCCCAGGGTCTCACAGTTAGTAAATGTCTGAGGCCAGATTTGAACTTAGGTTATCCTGAATCCAGGCCTAGTGCTTTAATCCACTGAGCCACCTACCTGCCTCGTCTGGCACAGAGTAGGTGCTTAATAAAATGCAATGTGACTGAATTTAAACTTCAAAAGTGACCTCTAGATACACGAATACAGGCATATTGTCAGCTGACCTCATTAATTGGTTCTGACCAGTCAACTCCTCCATGGAGCTTTCCTTGATCCCTTATCCTCATGGAAATGTTTTCTCTTTCCTAAAATTTATCACAGTACTTCACCCAGCTCTCCTTTACTGCTATCATAGTCTTCCTTATGCATATATTTGTAGCCCCGGCATGTCTGGGCATACTCAGTTTGCGTAGCATGGAGGTGAGCTGAGGGGCCTTCATAGCATAGATTATCTAATGAGGGGGCCTCTACACCCCGTACCATGTGGGTGAGGGTAACCTCTTTTAATTGGCTGTCTGTGTCTTTAAAACTGTTGAAACCAAGGTGGTCCCTTTTCCCACCACTCTGTTTCCACAGACCTCTTTCTATTGTTCTCTTCTGGGTTACTCTTATCTGATGCAAACAGGCAAGATCTCAGTGCCATTAACTGAACCAGTGAAAGGGAAAGGACCTTCTTTCCCCTGCTCCTCTCTTACAAGAAACAGTCCCGGAGGGTGTTTGTTTCTTTTCTGGGTTGTTTGTTCTCAGTTTCAGAATGGGACTTCAAGTTATGGTGGCCTTGGAGCCAGGATTGCAGGTGGGATGGTGCAGTCAGCCAATCCAACATAAAAGCCCCAGAAGTCAGTATACCTGCGATTCTAGCTGGAGGTGGGATTTTTTGGACTTGGACCTGAGACTGTGCTCTACAGGAACTGAGTTAAACTATGAACCTAATCCCCTTCCCCTCCCCAAAGTCTGAGTTGGTGATGGGGTGGTGCTTTGGGAATTAATTACACTTCATATGTATTAGGGGAGTAGGTGATTATATTTGTGATTATACCCGTTGAATTAATATTTCTGTGTAAAAGCCAATCTGATTGTTAGTGGCTAAATGGACCTGGGGTGCAGGAGGATACCCCCTACAATTGAGGCAACAACGATGTGGGAGCTGGAGCCATTGGCAGAGAGCCTAGACACCCCTCAATCCCTTAAGGATATCAGAGAACCCTGAAGAAGTGGTGAAATGTAACACATCTAGTCTTTAAGTGGGTGGTGATCAGGGTGACTATGAATATATATATTATATTCCACACTCCGGCTTCCCTCTTCCTTGAGAGCAAGGACTATGTTATTTTTCATCTACATATATACCTAGTGCCTAACATAGTGCCCCACACAGAGTAGATGCAACATGAAGAGCTGGTTAATGAACAGTTAGAAAGGGAAGTGCGGATTATAAAGAGCCAAGATAGCTTTATCAAGAATAGGTCAGGGGCAGCTAGGAGGCGCAGTGAATAGAGCTCTGGCCTTGGAGTAAGGAGGACCTGAGTTCAAATCCAGCCTCAGACACTTAACACTTACTAGCTGTTTGACCCTAGGCAAGTCACTTAATCCCATCGCCTCACCAAAAAGCAAAAAAAAAAAGAATAGGTCATAGCAGGCTAACCTCATTCCATTTTTAGACAGGATTACTAAATTCATAGATGAGGGGATTGCTGTGGATATAATTTACCTAAATTTTAGCAAAACTTAAGATAAAGTATCTCATACTATTCTAGTGGATAATGTGGAGAAATGTGGACACAGTGATAGTACAATTAAATGGATTTATAACTTGTCAAATGGCTGACCTCAAAGATGAGTTATTCATGGTTCAACATCACTGTGTCAGGAAGCATCCAGTGGAGCGAACCAGAGATCTCCGCCTGGCCCTGTTTTATTTAACAATTTTATCTATGACTTGGATAAAGGCAGCGGTGATGGCATGCTCATTAAATTTCCAGATGATATTGATCTGAGAGGGCTGGCTAACACCCTGGATGACAGTCAGAACCCCAGAAGATTTTGATAGGCTAAAGCAGCAGTTAGCAAACTATGCCCCAAGGGTCAAATCCAACCTGCTCCTTGTTTCTGTATGTATCCTGGGTTTGATTTTTTAAAATATTCTTAGCTCCCAGGCAGTAGAAAAACAGGTCAAGGACCCGATTTATCTCTCAAGGAGGCATAATTTGCTGATTCCTTAGCTAAAGCATTGGGCTGAAGCTAATAAAATGAAATTCAATAGGAATAACATATTTTTTACATAGATACCCTCCATATGTATTCATTCATTCAAAAAGCATTTATTCCTTAGTCATGCATTTTCTCTGCATGTGTGCCCTTCCCCACCGGTGGTAAGCTGCTGGCAAGTTAACCCTGTGTGTACATGGCAGGGATCTCATGTTATTTGCTGTGCTTTTAGAGTTTGTATTTTTTATTTTTAACTAATATATCACATTAGTTAGGCTGTCTGATAAAAAGTAAACATTAAAGGGATAAGCTATGGCTTTGCTACAGAATGCCTCGCACTTGGAGTAACATTTCTGGGGGGTCTGCCTGGAAGCATGTGTTCTAGGCTGTTTCACAAGTCTTTATCATTTTGTAAAATATAATGTTTGGAATGGAAAATGAAAAAATTAAAAAAGGAATTGTCAAGACCAGGGGTGAGGAACCTGCGGCCTCGAGGCCACAAGTGGCCCTCTAGGTCCTCAAGTGTGGCCCTCTGACCAACTCCAAGTTCAGTCAAAAGGCCTCACTTGAGGACCTAGAGGGTCACATGTGGCCTCAAGGCTGCAGGCTCCCACCCCTGATCAAGACCCATATATATGGGTCAACTATAGTATTTTTTAAAATATTCATCAGCACCTTTGACACTAAGTTCACATCCTTATTATCCGGTGGGTCAAAAGTGAAAATTTTTAATGGAGTGATTATGTACAACTAAAAACAAAATATCAAAATGAAATGCTTGCCTGGCCAACACTCTCTAGCACAGGATATATCTTTACTCATGATCCTAAACATTTAGGGCAAGGAGTAGGCATGCTTTTTGCTCCTCTCCAGGAATGTGCTAGTGAATGTTTAAAAACCATGTATGACAGCATTTTAAAGCTTAATCTGCATTATAGTCATTTTCTCCAGCAATTTCTTAAGCCAAGACAATCAACAAAACAATAAATCAAGTCCTGATCTGTAGTGTTTGCTGACTTCCGAGGTGTAAAGGCTCTCATTGACAATTTAACAACTGACTTCCTGTGGAAGCTAGCTCCAACACATCCCTGCTCCTGACTGACATTCTTAGCCTTTCCCCCTACAACTGAGAGGCAGCTTGGCATAGTGAGTGATAGTGGGTTCAAGTCCCCCCTCAATTATATGCTGGCTGGGTGACCCTGGCTTGGCCAGTCACTTAATTTCTCATTACTCTAGGCCAGATGTATCAAACTGAAATAGAAAGTGAGGCCGCAAATTGACGTAGAAAACCACAAATTAACATTATCTATGTTGTATTGTGTTTTTATTTGTTTTCTTAAACATTTCCCAATTATATTTTAATTTGTTCCACTTTTGCAGTCACTTGGGGAGCTTAACATCTCTGCTCTAGGCTACTTGCAAAAACATTAAATTACAGTGAAGTTGCCAACTTGCATTAGTAGAAGTAATTTACTTATCTGGGCATTTCCTATATCAGTACAATAACAGGTCCAGTCCTTATCCCCCTATCATTGTCACTCAGCAATTGCTTCTCTTTTCTGTTCTTTTCTTTTTTTTCTTCTTTTTTTTTTTTAGTTTTTCTTTTTGGTGAGAGGCAATTGGGGTTAAGTGACTTGCCCAGGGTCACACAGCTAGTGAGTGTCAAGTGTCTGAGGCCAGATTTGACTCCAAGGCTGGAGCTCTATCCACTGCACCACCTAGCTGCCCCGTTTTTCTTTTTGAGTTTCTCTTTGAGTTTGATACATCTGACCTAGAGTAGTGAGAAATTAAGTGACTGGCCAAGCCAGGGTCACCCAGCCAGCATATAATTGAGAGGGGACTTGAATCCACTATCACTCACTAGTTGCTTCTCTTTTAATAGACTCCACTATCAAGATCCTGGTGATTGTTACTTACTGGCCCCCAGCTTATTCTCCATCCTTTCTAAAAGAATTCAGTGCCTGGCTTATAGTTTTCCTCTCCTTTCCACACAACGTCTTTATAATTTGTTGTTGTTCAGTCATCTTTCAGTCATGTCCAGCTCTTTGTGACCCCATTTGGGGTTTTATTGGCATAGGTTCTGGAGTGGTTTGCCATTTCCTTCTCCAGCTCATTTTACAGATGAGGAAACTGAGGCAAACAGGGTTAAGTGACTTGCCCAAGGTCACACAGCTAGTAAGTGTCTAAGGCCGAATTTGAACTCACGAAAAGAAGTCTTCCTGATTCTTTTTTTTTTTCCAGCTGGGCAATGGGGTTAAGTGACTTGCCCAGGGTCACACAGCTAGAAAGTGTTATGTGTCTGAGGCCAGATTTAAACTCAGATCCTCCTGAATCCAAGGCCGATGCTCTATCCAACCACCTAGATGCCTCAGTCTTCCTGATTCTGTGCCCAGCACTCTATCCACTGCACCACCTAGCTGCCCTTGTCCTTGTAATTAGAGACTTCAATTCATATATTTATGTCTCCATAAATACTTTTGCTTCCAAGTTCATTAACCTTCTTGACTCTCCTGATCCACTTCATACACACATGGGGATGGTCATACCCTTGATCTCTTCCTTACCCATAAGTGTCTCATCTCCGCTACCCAATACTTTGATATTTTTCTGACTATACTGCAGATAATTTATTGGGGCAGCTAGGTGGTGCAGTGGATAGAGTGCTTGATCTGGAACCAGGAAGACCAGAGTTTAAAAGCAGGCTTAGACACTTGGCTGTGTGACCCTGACCAAGTCATTTAACTCTGTTTGCCTCAGTTTCTCATCTATAAAATGAGCTGGAGAAGGAAATGGCAACCTATTGCAGTATCTTTACCAAGAAAACCCCAAATGGGGTCACGAAGAGTCAGATATACAAAAACGGCTGAATAACAATCTCCCTCCCTTCCAAATCTCCTTGTGCCTCACCCCTCCTAAACCAATTCTCCATCTCTACCCTAACCTCCAGTCATTCCATCCTTCCTGGCTTTCTTAGGCCATCACACCTGCCATGCCCTCAGTTTCCATGAAAATACCATAATCATCTAGTTCCAACTACACATTGTCCTCTACCCTTTCCATCTGTCTTGCCACTGAAACCTCATATATGTGTTCACTCGTGGGTCCTCAATGTTTAACATAGTGCTTCGCATATAATAAGCCCTTAATAAATGCTTTTTCATTCATTTCCTAGAGAAGCACTTATATTGCCTTTCTCTTTCAGAGGAGGCTGGTGCTGGAGTCTCACTAAAACCTAGCTTGCCACCTTCAGGCCACAGATGGATTTACACAGACCATTCTGCCCAAGATTAAAAACACATTCAGCAGATTTTCCACTAGTATGGAAATCACAGGTTATTGACCATTCCAGTAGGTCTCTTTGTTCATGTAGTTCCTTGCACCTGGAATACCAGTCTGCACCATCAGAGATACCAGAGTGTGTGTGTGTATCTATATATCTATATAGATACACATATATATATATGTATGATATCAGAGATATCAGAGTCTTTAAGGCTCAGCCCTTAAGCTCTTCCCTTCATCAACTTCTTTGTTGTCTTTGTCACCTCTCCCATTAGATTACAAGCTCCTTGAGGACAGGTATTGTCTTTTGCCTCTTTTTAATCTTCACAAAGCACAGCACCTGGTACGTAATAGGTATTTAATACATGTTTATTGACTCACTGATGGATCATCCCCAGCCAGAACCGACCTCTCCTTTCTCTGATTTTTTTTATTACTTCATACCACTTATCACATAGTGCCTTGTATTATAATTATTGGTGTTCTCATTTCCCCTCCTCTATAGCAAACTTCTAGAGGATAAAGAATGCTTTTTATAAATCTTCGGATTCTCCATTGTCCCTGCATAACAAACACTTAATAAATATTTGCTGAAGGAATAAGAAATGAACCAATGAACAAATATAGCAAGATCATCAGTGAAATTTCATGGAGAGGAAGATCTACTTCACTGACAGGTCAGTGAAATTCCACAATTATATTTAGAAGTAAAAAAGGAAGGCCGCCAGCATTTTGGGTGGACCCCTTTGTGGCAAATATAGGTATGGATAAGAGTCACACAGGTTGGGAAGCTCTGAATGAGTTGCTATCTGCATCATTAGATTGAACATCCAAACCAAGGAAGTCATAGATAAAGTAGAATATTTGGATATCCTGAGGTCACACCTGTCCCCCAGTAATGCTAGTGCCTGCCCTCTTGATATTACTCCTAATTTTTCATATATGTATATCCATATATATATATATCTACACATGTGTATATGTGTGTATATGTATATATAAACACATGCGCATATGTGTGTATGTGTACATATATATACATATGTGTGTATGTATATAGAGAGATAGATAGATGGATTGTACACAGTTGTTTGCCCCCATTAGACTGTGAGCTCCTTGAGAACAAGGACTAGTTTTTGGCTTTCTTTGTATCCCCAGCTCTTAACACGGTACCTGACACACAGTAGGCATTTAATAAATGTTTTTATCCTGTATATATCTAGCTTGTACATAGTTGTCTGCATGTTGTCTCTCCCATTATACTGTGAGCTCCTTGAGAGCAGGGACTGCTTCTTGCCTTTCTTTGTATCCTATTCTTTGTAGTGCCTGAACTCAGTAGGCACTAAATAAATGCTTATTGACTGAATGACTGCTCTGTAGCTGATTAACTATTGAGTTAGTCATCAGATATCATTGGCAACAGTGGCTATAAATATTTCATCCTCTGTGATCCTCAAAAACCAACCCAACCAATTGGTATTTTTTAAATGATTCCTTGGGATCTAGTCCTGGACTAAGCTCTCCAATGCTGACTCTGGATCACTAAGTCAAGAACGGGAATGTAGATTATTTCACTTCAGGTCTGATACAGGCATAGTGGTTATCTCTGTTAATTATCTTTCTTCTTTAATTCCCAGCCTGCTTCTTTTTTGTTTAAAGGAATACATAAAGGACTGCCCACTTGAGCAAAAAAAAAAGTATATCATGCTACCCTCTTCATTCCTGTTTGCTCTCTCCATTAGAACTCTCTCTCTCAAAGGTTACCAGTGATCTCCTAACTGCTAATTCTGACGTCATTTTCTCAGTCCTCATCTTACCTGACTTCTCTGCAGTTTTTGACAGTGCTGACCATCACTTCCTTCTAGTCTCTCCTTCCCTTGTTTCAATTACATGGCTCCCTCTTAATCTTCCACCTGCCTCTCTGACTCTTCTCAATCTCCTTTGCAGGATCGTTATCCCCCGCAATGAATGAACAAAAAACATTTATTATGTGCTTACTGCATGCCAGCCATTATATTAAACACTAAGGTTACAAATACAAAAAGTTAGATAGTTCCTACCTTCAAGGAGCTCACACTCTAATAAGGGAAGCCAACACATAAATGGTAATGGTGGCCATGAAAGGGAATTTTGGTCTCAGGAGTCACAGGAATGGTGGGTTGATCCACAGCGTAGTCCAGTGATGCTCAGACTTTTTGATCTCAGGATTCCTTTATGCTCTTAAAAATTATTGAGGATTCCAGAGAGCTTTTGTTTATCTAGGTTACATCTGTCAATATTTACTATATTAGAAATTAAACAGAAAATTTTAAAATATGAATTGATTTATTAAAAATAATAATAATAAATCTATTACATGTTAACATAAAATAGCCATATTTTCCCCAAAAAATGAAAAGAAAGTCATTATTTTACATATTTTTGCAAATCTCTTTAATGTTTGGCATACTAGAAGACAGCAGGATTCTCATTTGTTTCTTCATTCAATCTGTTGTCATTTGTTGTTTTGGTTCAAGTATATGAAGAAAATCCTGCGTCACATAGATGGATAGTTGGAAAAGGGAGGAGTATTCTAATGGTCAAATAACATCTTAGTATTATTATGAAAATAGTTTTGACCTTGAAGAGCTTCTGAAAGACTCTTGGAGATCTCCACAGGTTCAAAGACTGCACTTAGAAAACCAGTGGGATAATCAATTGACACACCTTTTTCATGAGCAATGGCAATATTAATTTGATTACTATGCCCAAGGCAAGAAGTGAAAGAGAGTGGGGAAAAGAGGGATTCACATAGCAAGATGGACTGAGTGGACAACTGGATGGGATATGAAGGCGAAACATGATCTGGTCTTGAATCTGGCTATGGTGGGCAAAATGAGTTTGAAGTCATTCAATAACCAATCAAGTCAGCTGGGCCCCTGGGTAAGATTTACAAAAAGAATGGATTAACTTCCCAGGGCATCCCCCAAAGGGTCTATCCTGGGTTCCCTTTTCTTCTTTTCTTCATATTCTTTCAGTTGGTGATCTCATTTGTGCCCATGCATTCAATTATTATCTCTATGTAGATGACTCTCCAATCTATATATACAGCCCTAATCTCTTGCCAGAATTTCAGTTCCACATTACCAAAAGCCTGCTGGGTATCTTCAACGGACTGCCCAAAAGCATCTCTAACTGAATATGTCCAAAGCAAACCTTATCATTCTTCAACAAATCCTCCTTTCTTCAAAACTTTCTTATCTTTGTTGAAGGCACATAATGTAGTTTCATAAACTTGAAAGTCATCTTAACACCCACTTTAGCCTCATTCTCCCAACCTCCATTTGAACTGGCAAGGTTGGGTCCTCAGAAGGCATCTGACTACTGCTCCCTCAGGGTTCTAGGAGTAACCCTGAAGGGCTAGGATTTTCTAGTGCTGTTGCACATGAACCCCTATTGATTATTAATTATCTAGCCAGAATTAATAAACTTGTAAAAGTAAGTATTTACTAAGGCATTATAATAAGAAAAGCTGATATATAACATCCCTCCACATTTGAGGCATAATGTCCCCTTTCAGACAAGGTCCCTACGAAGAGTGGACTCAATCAAGCTTAGAGAGACAATGTTGCAAAGGGATAATTCACAGTCCCTGGATACTGAAAGTCTTTTTCTTTGTTCATGGAGTCCTTATGAAGTCTCACTTGGTTGTAATAACTCTCTGCTAGGTTCCCAGGTTTGGTACCAATGTGCCGTTCTTCAGTGTATTCAGATTTTCCTTCAAGTGTCTCAACTCCTGATTCAGATCCTGACATCAGCCAGTGGCATTCTGGGGACAATGCTTTTCCTTTTATACTGAGTGCCATTTGAATACTATAGCTAATTTTCCTTTGGAGAACCATTAATATCAAATAGAACAATTAGAGGATAAAGTAAATTGATAGAGTCAAAAGGATGGTATGGACTACAAAGCAAAAGGGGAAATGATGAGGAATATGGTTGGGGAGCTGTTGAGACTAAGGAAAGGACGTTGAGTGGAGACTCAAGTTACTATTTTAAGAATTGATAATATGGAGCAGCTAGGTGGAGAAGTGGATAAAGCTCTGGCCTTGGAGTCAGGAGGACCTGAGTTCAAATTCAACCTCAGACACTTGATACTAGCTGTGTGACCCTAAGCAAGTCACTTAACCCTGATTGCCTCACCAAAAAAAGCAAAAAAAAAAAAAAAAGAATTGATAATATGGCTGTAAATTTTTTAACTAGGTACAGAGGTTGAGGTAGAAATCCCCTAAAGAAGTTTTAATTTTTTTTTCAAAATCTGAGTATAGAGAGCAAGTGAAAGTGTTCAGTGACTTATAACAGTGTGTGACATTTGTATTACTGTTACAACCAGAGATGATTATCAGTATTCCAAAAGGACACTGATCTCTTTCTTGGAAAAGAAGATAGAGGGACTTTAGGAACTTCTCTCCATGCTCCAAGTTGTTTGGGACAATGAAGTCTTCTAAAGGAAACAGGAATGAAAAATCAAAGAGACAAAAAGAGATCTAAAGAGGACAGATGTGACTCCTAGAGAAAGATTGGAGATTGGAAGAAGAATATTACCCAGAGAGGAAAAGACAAGGAAAAGGACCACTGTAAATTTAGAGCCCACAAGTAAATTTGAGGCTCTTCCTGAAGAGGGAGCTGTATGCTTTGAGAAAGAAGCAGCTTGTTGTCCTCTAAAGAATGATATAGTACAGCAGTTCTCAAAATGTTGTCCAGGAACCCTCAGCGGAGCCCAAGACTCTTTCAATGGGTCCATGAAGTCAAAACTAGTAAGAGTGTAATGGAGTCCTGGGACAAAAAAAAAAAAAGAACCACTGATATAGTAGATCCATAGAAGACATCAAGCAAGAGATCATCTAGAAAAGAGTGGTAATAGTGATTCCCTACTCTGGGGTACTGAGGTAACTATTTGTCCACTGGAAAAACAACAATCGAGATCTGTTATCTTCTTAGGATAAGTATCTGAGACATATACCAGTGAACTTCTCAAGACTTGTCAAAATGTATGACAACTACCCACTTCTGCGTGGACACAAATGAGGCTGCCAAAGGAACTTTAAAAATATTGTTAAAGATTATGAAGCCTTGAGCAAGAAACTGAAGACCATAAGGGCCCAGGTTGTGTTTCCTACACTGTTGCCCATTGAAGACAAAGGATGCAGAAGACAAAAATGAATTTAGGAAGTGAACACGCTGGCTAAGAAGGTGGTATCTGAGAATGTGATTTGAACTTCTGGACTACAATTTGAAAAATAGTACTGACAGATTCCTGGTCAAAGATGGAGAACACCTAATGAAAGCTTGTAGGAATGTGTGTGTGTGTGTGTGTGTGTGTGTGTGTGTGTGTGTGTGTGTGTTGGATATCTTGCAAATCTAATGAGAAAAGCTTTGAACAGAGATGATATAGGTAGAGATATACACCAGGTTAAATACCACAATGAGTAGTCATAATAATAGAAAAAAAGCAGTTAAGATGCCATTAAGTTAACAGGAGACTGAGGGAGGAGGTGAGGAGCTCCAGACCTTGTGTTCTGCCTCTTTTTGCATTCTAGAGATCAGAAAGCCAGACCAGAGCCTTAGTCCCCTGAGCTAATTAAATTCAAGGATAGTTTCAACACCTTTTAAAGAAAAACTAACCTAACCCTCATGGGACATGGGGCTTTAAGATATTGCTTCCACTACAAATGGAGCACTCTGGGGATTTGTGGTTCACCATCTATTGGTTAATATTTGTATCAAAGACTGGAGTAAAATTTTATGGGCAGCTAGGTGGCATGGTGGATAGAGTGCCAGGCCTGGAGTCAGGAAGACCTGTATTCAAATCTGGCCTCAAATGCTTACTAGCTCTGTGACCTTAGGCAAGTTACTTTACTGTTTGCCTCAGTTTCCTCATGTGTAAAATGAGCTGGAGAAGGAAATGGCAAACCTCTGCAGTACCTTTGCCAAGAAAACTCCAAATGGGGTCATGAAGAGTAGAACACGACTGAAACAACTGAACAAAAACATTATAGATGGTATGCCTTTCAAATTTGCCTACGACACTAAGCTGGAAGGTTTAGTTAATACAGTAGCTGACAAAATCAGGATGTAAAAGTATCTTGATATGATGGAGAATTGACCTGAATCTAAATAGGTAAATTTCAATAATTACCTTTGGATCCAAAAAAAAATCAACGTCCCAAGTATAAGATGGGGAAGGCATGATTAAGAAGCAGTTCATCTGAAAAGGACCTAGAGGTCTTAGTGAACTGAAAATTCAGTGTGAGTCAGCAGTGTAGCATAGAAAACAAACAAACAAAGTTAATCTTGGGATGCATTTGTAACCCTAGTCCCAAAGCTCATTGGCATGGGACTCTCTTCTAAGTGATGGAGATGAGTCCCCCGTCCTATGTAAGGGACAGAAAAGAGTTGGAGAGAGTGAGAGAGCTTCATCTTCTTGGAGTTCTCTTCAAGTTTCAGTCCCAGCAGTAATTTTGCATAGTTTTTGTCTTCCAGCTTCAAGAAGGAAGATGGAAGAAACCAACCCTACTTCAGGTTGCTGAAGGAAAAGACTCTGGGAAGACATGAGAAGAGCTGGCAGTCTCCATTAGGTCCCTATCCCTAACTGGCTACACTAGAGATTCTGGGGAGTTTCCCCTTGGGTGAAATCTAGAACTCTCTGTTTTGGTCAAGTTGAGTTTCCTCACTGCCAATGGGAGACTTCTTTAATTTGTATTGTCGGTATATATTCTCTTAGGTATACCTTTTCTGATTTCTGTTTTGCTAGACAAATAGACAAGATATTTTGCAAGAGAGAAGAGATATTTTATGGGATCTTTTATGTAGTATACATCTGAGTTTCCTTTCTCTCACTCCCTGAATCTATCCTTATAATATATGTGGGAATCCATCCCTTATTTTCAAGTTACACATTATTGTAGCCATTGTATAAATTGTTCTCCTGGTTTTGCTCACTTCACCCTGCATAAGTTAATAGAGTGCTTCCAGGTTTCTCTAAGTCTATTCCTTTCATCATTGCTTACAGTGCAACAATATTCCGTCACATTCAAAGTGGTAGTGGATAAAGAGCTAGATTCAGAGAATTCATGTTCAGCCTTTGACACATACTGGCTGTAACCTAGCACAGAGCATGCATTTAATAAATGCTTTTTGAAATATTTATTGATAAGATGGAGGAAAACAAACCAGGATGATGAAGAGCCTTGAGTCTATGTCATATATGGATTGTTGGATTTTTTGTTTTTTTTATGAGGCAATTGGGGTTAAGTGACTTGCCCAGAGTCACACAGTTAGTGAGCATTATGTATCTGAGGCCACATTTGAACTCAGGTCCTCCTGACTCCAGGGCCAGCACTCTATCCACTGTGCCACCTAGATGCTCTGTCATATATGGATTGGTTGAAGGAACTGGTGACATTTAGCTTGGAGTAGAGCAGACTGGGGTTGAAGGTAAGGGGAGAGGTTCAGGTGGTTCAACAGGCATGAGAGTTGTGTTCAAGTATTTGCAGGACTACTATGTGAAAAATGGATGAGACGTGTTTTATTTGGCAGAAAAGGACAAAGTCAGGTGGAAGTTGAAAAGGGTCAAATTTAGGCTTGATGTCAAGAAAAACTTCCTATCATTTAAAGCTGTTGAAAAGTGCTTTGAAAGAGGCCACTTTCTCCCTCCCTGCAGGTCTTAAAGCACAGACTAGATGGTCACTCATCAAGTATTCTATAATAAGAATTTCTTGTACGTATGAATTGAACTAGATGGTCCACTGATGTCCCTTCTAATTTTCAAATTCTGTGATTCCTTTTCTGCCTCTTCATCCACCCTCAATTTTGTGCCTGCCCCTTCTGCCTCTGGGCTTCTCAAAGATCCACTGCTCTGACCTCAGGGAGAAGCATCAGAGCTTTTCATGGGGCAGTCACAGGAAACAAGTCAATCTTCTTCATAGAATGTCAACATTGGAAGGGAATTCCAAGATCATCTATTCCAACTCATATCTGAACAGGAATCTTGCTTGCAGTTCTAGAGGGCACATCTTCCAAAAGGGAACTGCCTGACTTCACAGGCAAAAAGACCGTTGAGGGATAATAAACGGGACTGTGGGTTGGTAGCAAAAGCAAATCTTTACATTTAAGTCCAGGAGGCAGAGGTAATTGTCAAATGTCCTAGGAATAAGTCTGGAACAGAAAGTAGGAAGCCCATTTCTATTGCTTGTTTTTACCATTGCTGCTAGAACTAGAAAAAGCATCGATGAAGCCATGTCATTTTTGTGGCAGAAACTTGTACAGGGCCTAAGGAACTCTCATGCTCACAGCAATCTAGAAATCTCATTCTTTATATAATCCTCGTGAGAGTTTGCATGTTTTCCTTTGGTTTTGCCCTGATGGGTATAATTCCCAGGCAATTGTATTGTTTGTTGTCTCAGGAAAGTAGAGACCTAGGTGATACAACAGAGACAGCATTGGGTCTGAAGTCAAGAATACCTAAGTTCAAATCCAGCTTCAGAGACATACTAGCTGTGTGACCTTGGGCAAGTAACTTACCCTCAATTTCCTTAACTATAAAATGGGGATAATAATAGTACCTATCTCTCAGGTTTGTTGTGAGGATCAAATCTGTCAATATTTGTAAAGCACATGGCACATTGTTAGTGTTATATAATGCTAGCTCTTATTGTTATTCTTCTTCCCCCTTTTGCCTGGGTGCTGATTCCCACCCATCCTCATCCAAACCCCTGCTGGAAGGAATCCAGAATCCTTACTCCACTCTAAACCTGTTTTTCTCAAGTTTCCACAGTAACCCCAAAGACAACAGGAGATGGAGTAAAGGATGCAGGTATTCCCAACTTCAAATTATGTATTGATTTTTTTATTATTTTCCTTTTATGTGTTTTATCTACCACTAGGATTTGTAATGGCACCAAGGCAAGAAATAAATGCACCATCTTTCTATTTTGAACAGGGCTAAGCCATATGTTTATTAATGATGATGTCTGATATTTATTTTCTATTTTATATACCCATAGTCTAATTATAGTAAGTTATATTGTTCATACTTTTAAAAATTAATCATACTTATGCCAAACTCTTCTGTTTTCATTGTTGATATATAGATTTAACTCTAGACTTTTTCATCATGCAATTCGCATGCAGGAAAATAACGATGCAGGGTTTAGTAGACAAACCTTACAAAATAATATATTAAGTTCTAAAATAATCTATGAATTTTAAATCTACTTACTATTTCCTCTTGAAATGCATGTTTTTAGATGTCACTGGCCAGGCTCTACTTGTACTGAAATAATAATTATATATATATATATATATATATTTTTTTTTTTTAACGCATCACTAATGCCTTGCCTGAACTTCTACACTGAAGTGCTTTGTTTTTTGGTCTTTCCAAGTCTTAACTCCTTGTTACTGAAAAAAAAAATGTTGCTAGTCATAAAAGACAGAATGGAAACTGCCTCAGACAGGAAAAGCTTGGGATGCCATTATCTACCTTGTTATGATCATTCCTAATCTTTCATTGCTGTAAAGCTAGGAGGGATAGCTCTTGTGTTGTATGACAGAGCCAGAATCCCAAAAGGCCTCATCAGGCTAAGAGCTGGGTTGAATCTATTAAAACAAAATTTATTAGGGATAAATGTGAAGTCTTATACTTGGGTTCAGAATTGCTTCACAAGCATAACTGGAGTGGGGTGGAGGAAGCAAGGCAACAGTCTGTCTAAAAAATATCTGGGAGGGGAGGGATGAGATGGGGAGAAAATTTGGAACTCAAAATCTTGTGGAAGTGAATGTTGAAAAGTAAAAATAAGTAAATTTTAAAATAAAATAAAATAAAAACCAATCCAAAAAAATCATCAAAAAAAAATCTGAGGACTTCAGTGGACAGCAAGCTCAATAGAAGTCAACAACATAATAGAGGCAATGTGATCTCGAGGTGCATTTAGAGGGGCATAATGTCTTGAGCTAACACATCCCTGATTAGGTAACTTCTGAAAGCCCTTCCAACTCTCAGGTTCTCAGTAACCCTCTCCTCCCCTCTCATGCCTTCTTCCCTCCCTTCCCTTCCCTTTCCTCTCTTTAACGAGTATCTTTAATTTGAGTAACTTTAATGATTACAGAAAATCACAGGGTCCTACTGCTTTTAATGTGAAAATCATTTTAATGATAGCTAGCATTTATATGGGCTTTAGAGGCAGCTAGGTGGCTCAGTGGATAGAGCACTGGGCCCAGAGTCAGGAAGACCAGAGTTCAAACGTCACCTGAGGCTCTTACTAGCTTTGTGACCCTGGGCAAGTCACTTAACTTCTGTTTGCCTCAATCCACTGGAGAAGGAAGAGGCAAACCACTCCCGTATCTTTACCAAAAAAAAAAAAAAAATCCATGGACAGTAGTATTGGTGTGATATGATCCATGGGATCGTGAAGAATTGGACACAACTCAACAACAACAAAATCTAGTCTTTTATGTCATGTGATCCTCTGAATAACCCTGGGAGATAGCTGCTATTATTATCCCCATTTTGCAGATGAGGAAACTAAGTTTGAAATTGGTTAAATGATTTGTCCAGGATCACACAGCTAATAAGAGCCTCAGGTGATATTTGAACTTGGGTCTTCCTGACTCCAGGTACAACACTCTATCTATTTTGCCATGTAGACCAACTTTTAGAGAGTATGAGACCCCACCTGACTAGGAAATGATATCATATAGATATGAGATGTTACCTGTATGAGCTATACAATATCACATAGGCATGAGCTCTATGATAGCTATAACCTGTCCAGAATGTCCTTGACAGCAAAGACTATTTCTGTGCTCATAAGACTAAAAAGACCTATGGACAATTAGTAGACTTTATCAATCGTATCACATGATTAGGCAACCATTATTTACTTAGCCTGGCATTAGTCCAGACCTGGACCTGGCATCAGACTAGAAAAGTCAGCCCATCATAGAAGGCCAGTTTTTCCTGCTGCCAGGTTTCTGAGGATTACAAATCTAAGCCACATCCCTTGAAACTGTGATTCAGAGCTGAGATGATGATATGAGAGTCACATGAAGGCCTAACCTCTTTATAGCTCTAAATCCTATCATCCTGTGTGTTCACATTATCTGCTGTGCTGAGGGTTTGTCAATGCAACCAGACTGAGAAATGAAAGCATAAAAGAGGATTATGTGGCTGTGTGACTTTGAGTCTTCTAACTTATGCCCCTTTTTCTTCTCAGATCTCACAAAATATTTTGATGCATTCATCATGCATTATTTTGCCAAGCTATATTTGAAGTTGGAAGGCAAGGGCTTGAATTTTGACTTTTATTAGATATATGATCACAGGCAAATCACTTCACCTGCCTGAGTCTCAGTATTCTCATCTGTAAAATGGGCTTAATATTTGCACTAGGGTCTTTGTAAACCTTAAAGTGTTATGTAAATATGAACTATTATTACATTCTAGTGAGTACTTCTGGCTCATAATCCAGAGCTATAGGGAGGCTACATCTGACCTTCAAGGTTTTAGGATGCTCTCAGGGGTTTGGGGTTTCCCTTTCTCCAATGCTGTCAGCTCCTGCCCCTACCAAAGTGTTTCCCTCACTGTTGGATTCCACTGACTTCTCTAGTTCCATTGAATAAATTAACATCAATTAGCTTTAATAGATGGACATTTACTTTGAAGATGCAGCAAGAATAAAGTATAAGTATTTATCCTAATACCTCACAGGCAAACTCTCCCCTACATCATCTCCATCTCTCTGAAGAGTAGGTTGACACACAGTTCCTATGCAACTTTAGTCCCACCAAGTTTAAGTCCAGACGCAGCATGACTACCCAGTGAGTTCTGATCTCGGCCACTGCTGGTCTGGGTCCAGAAGGTCACTTCTTGCTCTATTGTAACATCGGCTGCAGACCCTGACTTTAAAATGCTGGGAAAGCTAGGGCACCCACTTAACTTTTCAAAACTCCTAAGAGTGGAGGTTCCAACCCCTTCACTCAGAACAGAAAAGACAAATCCACAGATCAAGGACCAGGGCCCATTTCACAGGGTCACCTCAGACAGGTGAAGATCCCAAGGTTTCTCCCCTTACAGCGGTCACTGTTTCTTACTTGACTCTGTAATTGTGGGAGTCAAACCACCAGAGCATAGTTAAACAGAATGAGACAAAGAGGAAGCTGATTCATGCCTTTTTAAGATGCCCTCAATTTTAGCTATACAGCCAATCCTCCTCACCATGGGCTTAGCAGACCAGAAATAATAATAATAATAAATATATATATACATATATTTAAAACAGCTAATGTTTATTAAGTGCATATTATGTACCAGGCATTTTACCATTATTATCTCATTTGATCCTCACAACAATCCTAAAGAGGAAGTTGCTATTATTATCATCCCCATTTTACAGATGAGGAAACTGAGGCATATAGAAATTAAGTAATTTGTCTAGGGACACACAGCTATTAAGTGGCTGAGGTGGCATTTGAATTCAAATCTACTTGACTCCAGGTCCAGGGCTCTATCCACTTTTCCATTTCATCATTTAGCTGTTACATAATAGGAGATGCCATCTGAAGCACTCCGAGCATTTGCCTACTCCTGGAGCAATATTTCTCTCATACTTCTTCCAGGGGTATAAATTCTCTGAGGACAGGCAGTGATCTTTATCCAGATCTTGTATTCACCCTCCAAGCCCCACGGTGCCTCCTATCATCTAAAATCATATTCCTCCATCTGCATTTTAAACCTTCCACAACCTGGCTCCAACCAAGCTTTCTCCAATTTTTCTACCTGAAACCCTTCATAAGCTTTGTGTTGTGTGTGTGCTTTGTCCTTCCTTCTCGAGGAGTACCATGACATCAGGAAGATGATGACATGGCTTGCAATTGACTTTGAGTGAGGGAGGGCTGTGCAAAATCATCAGCTTCACTTTCTCTCTTTCTCTGCCAGAGCCATCTGGGTCCAGTGGCCAGATATAGATCAGGAAGACTGGAGATAGCCCAGGATGCAACCACACTTTACAATTCTGCCAAACTAGCCTTCCAAAGGTTCTTCACATGTGATCCTCCATCTCACCTCTTTGCATTTGCACAGACTATTTATTTCCCCTTCATTTTCACCTACATCTTGGAGAAAGTGAGGCTGGCGACTTTGCACAGCCCTCCCTCACTTAAATCCAATTCACTTGCGTGTCATGGCATCACCACCCTGTTGTCACGGTCCTCTTGGAGAGCGGACATGCAACAACAAATATCTTTTAGAATTCCTAACTTTCTTCAAAGATCACTTCGTGTCCCTTCCTACATGAGACCTTCCCTGAAACCCTTGCAGGCTAGTTCCTCCTCAGGGACAATTACTGACATTACACTCACTTTGTAAATAATTGTTTCTTCCAGACGGTATGCAAGCTCCTTGAGGGTAGGTGTTGTTTCATTTTTGCCTATTGACTGCCAGCACAGTGCTCCGGACACTACACGATACTGTTATTTCCCTGACTTCCTCTAATGCAGATGATAACCCTTTATTACTAGTATAGTATTTGAGAGACGATTGCGGCACAACGCGCAGCTCCAGGAAACGTAACGCGCCAAGTCGAGACAACCACGCTAACGAACGCCCAGGGGAGCGGGAGCGCGCGCCACTTTACTACAGCTCCGCCTGCGCACGCGCATGAAGAAGCAACTGGGCCGTGCACAAGAAGGTAGCTAAAGACCGTCCTGGGGGCGCTTGCCATTCTACTATGTCCCTGACTGCGCAAACGGAACTCCTCTGCACGAGGAACGCCTCGCCGGGCGGCGCGTGCAGCCCAGAACACGGCCGTTAGTAACGCAGCCTACTAACCCCGATTCAAAGGGTGAGAGTGCCGCCCCGCCTTTCCATAGCTCGTCTAGAGAGGTGGGTCTCGTGCAGCCCCTCCCTCGTACGTCCAAAAGAACGCACAGAAATAAACACGCAATTGTCATCAGAATGCGCCCTTTCCTACTCGTCATTTTCTCCCGGACCAGTAGGTGTCACCCTGAACTACCGAGGGCTAGGTCTGTGTTAAGCATTCGAGGTTCCCGGCGGATATGCGCTATGGCTGCTGACAAGGGAGCGGTCGGGAGTCCACCAAGACGATCTGTCCCCACTAGCAGTCATCGGAGACACAGGTGGGTAAGCGTGAGGAGGAGGAGGGAGTCCAAAGACTGGCAGGCCGCAGGGTGCTAGAGCGGGGGAAACTACAAATCCCAGCAGGCAAAGCGAAACGCGCTGCATATCGTTCCCGAGCATGCGCGAAGCAGATTTACTCGTAGGGCGTGCAACGTGTGACTGGCGGCTCCCGGAGATCTCGTGCAATTCGTTTGTCCCGGACTGGAACGCGGCCTAACCTGGACTTGTATGCTTTCTGGCCTAGGGTGCTTTTAGACCATAAATCAAGAAAATCATTAGGCCAATCCCCACATTTTACAGATAGGTAAACTGAGGCCCAGACAGCGGATGTGACTTGTCCATGATTAAAGAGTCAGTAAGCCAAAAGTGAAAAAAGAGGCCTCCTGACCCCAGGCCCAGTGATTTTTGCATTATGTATGTGCACTTTGTCACATTGAGGGTCACTTGCTGACACTCAATGCTACTGTTGTCATGATTTTTCACCACTTACCCTTTGGACCATGAATCAGAATCACCCAAGCCTCCTCAAATCCATTACTTTATCGACTGGATATGGGTAGATTTGTGACCTGCATACCAGTATTCTCTGAGTCAACATCAGCTTTTCCTGTGCTAAAGGTTTGATAAACCATTGGCTGTATTGTCAAATAGGTTATGCTTTGACCAAGTACTTCATGTGTCCAGTTCAGAGGTCTCAGCATTTCCTTGATTTAAAAAAACTGAAAGGGACCTAAGAGGCCATCAAGCCCAGCCCCCTCACTTTGCAAATGGGAAAACTGAGGTCCAGAGAGGTTAAGTGATTTGACACGGGGACTATGTCACGTTCCAATATAGTGCAGTAGCTCCCTATCACCTCCAGGATTAAATATAAATTCCTCTGTTTGGCATTCAAAGCCTTTCATAACCTCTCCTCCTTTCCACTTTTTCTACACTTTACACCTACCCCTACTCTCACCCCAACTCTGTGATAGATGATGCTGGCATCCTTGCTGTTCCTGAACCAAGATACTCCATCTCCCAACTCTGGGCATTTTCATTGGCTATCCCCCTATGCCTGGAATGCTCTCCCTCCTTATTTCCACCTCCTGGCTTTCCTCAAGTTCCATTTGAAATCTCACCTTTTACAGAAAGTCTTTCCCAATCTACCTTAATTCTAGTCCCTTCTCTATGTTGATTATTTCTAATTTATCCTGAATATAGCTTGTTTGTGTCTAGTTTTTTGCAAGATTGTGAACTCCTTCAGAGCAGGAATTGTCTTTTGCCATTCTTTGTATCCCCAGTGCTTAGCCCATTGCCTGGCACATAGTAGGCACTTAATAAATGTTTATTTACCAACTGACTACAGATTACTTTGTAAGCCTTTGAATTGCAGAATCATTTTTTTTCCTACTTCAATAGAGATAAGATGCAGATTCCAGAAGAAAAGAAAAGTATCTATTGTGACCTACCTATTAAGCAACAAAGAAGAAAACTTGTTCAGGCTGTGAAGGACAATCCGTTTCTTATTGTGACTGGACGGACAGGAAGTGGTAAAACTACCCAACTCCCTAAATATCTTTATGAAGCAGGTAAATGTATTCTGGAATGTGTGATACATTTGATGAATAATACTAACAGTGATCATAGTGACTTCCCACCACTTCCCACATCTCTTCCAAACCTCACCTCAGGGCCCCAACTCCTTCCTCATTCTCAACAGATGACTTCTGATCCTCTACTAAGAATTTAGGGGTCTGGTCACTTACAAGAACTTCCAATAATCACCTCCTTGATTCTTCTAATCCTCTTAGTAATCTCACCCATCCTCTTATTTCCTTTTGTCTTAGAAAAAGAGGTAACACTCTTTCTAAAGCTAACTTCTACCATCACCTATACCAGTAATCTCAGCTCCTCCAAGATTTTGCTTCATCAATTATTCTTTCTTATGAAACTTCAATCTCTTCTACTTTATTTGGTCTTTCCCCTCAATCTACACATGTGCTCAAGTCTCCTCATCCTAAAAAAACTGATGTTATCATCCTATCTTCTTCCTCACCTTAAATGACAAATTCCTAGATAGAACAGTTGATATTTACCATCTCTCTTTCTCTGCCACTTATTCACTCCCTTGCATACTGGCTTCCCTATTGGTTGATTGATGAACCTGCGGGCTACTTCTCAGTTTCTTTTACTGACTTTTCATATTCTTACTGCCTCTTAAACACAGTTGTTTCCTAAGGTTTTCTCTTTTGTTCTCTTTTCCTCTCTTTCTGTATTCTCCCTTGATGATATATCTCATTCACGTCTGTGACTTCAGTAATCACTTGTATGCAGATGACTCCTAAATCCATAGCTTAACACCTAACCTTCATAGAGCTCCATTCCTGGGCCTGTTTCCTCATTCTCCTGGACCGCTCTGCAGCCTTTGACACTGGTGATCATTCTCTCCTCCTTGATGCTCTTTTCTCTCTTGGTTTTCAGGATACCACTGTCTCCTGGTTTTCCTCCTGCCTATGTATTTTCTCTGTCTCCTTTGCTGGACACTCCACCAGATCATGCCCTCTACCTGGAGGTGTCCCTTGGGGTTTTGTCCTGGACTTCTTTTCTTCTCCTTCTGTGCTTCTTCACTTGGTGATCTCATCAGCTCCCATGGATTTAATTACCATCTCTATGCTGATGATTCTCAAATCTACCTTTCCTGCCCCAATTTCTTCTCTGACTTCCAAACTCATATCTCCAGACTCACATCTTTCAGACATCTTGAATTGGTTATCCTGTAAACCTCTTAAGCTCAGTATGTCCAAAGTAGAACTCATTATATTTTCTCCTAAACCTGCCCTAACTCCTACCTTTCCTATTACTGTAGAGAGCAGCATCATCTTCTCACAGCCTAGAAGTCATGCTATATTCCTCACTGTCTTTCACCTGCCACATTCAAACCCTGCTGATTTCATTTTTGCAACATCTCTCGAATACAGCTCCTTCTTTCCCTTAACACTGCCATCACTGTGGTACAAGCCCTCATCACCTCTCACCTTGATTATTGTAGTAGCCTGCTGGTGGGTCTGCCTGCTACAAGTCTCTCTCCACTCTATTCATCTTCCGTTCAACCACTAAAATGATTTTCCCAAAATACGTGCCTGACCATATTACCCTCCTACTCAATAAATATCAATGGCTTCCTATTTGCTTCCAAGTGTAAATCCAAAATGTTCTCTTTGGCATTCAGAGCCCTTCATAATCTAGCCCACTTGTACCTTTCCTGTCTTTGATCCAGGGGCATTGGCCTCCTGGCTGTTTCACAAGCAAGAGACTTGAACAAGACTCTTAGCTCTGGGCATTCTCTCTAGTTGTCTGTCTCTAGAGAGCCTGAAATGCTCCCTCCCTCTTCTACTCTTGACTACTAACCTTTAAATCTTCAGTACTTGACTACTTTCCTTTAAGGCCCAACTAAAATCCTACTTTCTACTGGAAGTCTTCCCCAAAACTTCTTAATTCTACTGCCTTCCCTCTGTTAATTATTTCCTGTTTCTCATGTATATAGCTTGCTTTGTGTATATTTGTTTGTATGTTGTCTCCCCCGTTAGATTGTAAGCTTCTTGAGGACAGGGCCTGTCTTTTGCTTCTTTTTGTATCTTCAGTGCTCAGCACAATGCCTGCATTTAATAAATTGTTATTGATTGATCCCAGCTAATTCCTAGACATAATTATATATAATATAATATATGATATACTTCCAGGGTCTTACCAGACATGTCAAACTCAACATGTCTGAAACTAGATTCATTCTCCTACCCCCAGACCTTTCCAGATTCTTAAATTCTCCATTTCTCTTAATGATCAATTAACAATAATCCCAGTCTGGTATCTCAAGTCATTTTTTATTCTTCCTTCTTCCATACTTCATGTGACCAATCAGTTGCCAGATCTTACCATTTCTTTCACTCCTCCATCTCTCATATCTGGCCCTTGCTCTCCACTCCCCACTGTAGCCAGCATAGTTCAGTCCTTCATATCTTTTTGCCTAAGCCATTATAATAGCATTTTAATTGGTCTTCCTTTCTTCCTGGCTATTCCACTTCCAGACATTACAATTACCATTGCCCAGGTGATCTTCCTAATGTATTACTATGCTTCTATCCCTCCTCAACTCAAAAACCTTCAGGGGCTCCACATTGCCTACTGAATAAAGCAGAAACTTGTGGTCCAAGGCTTTCCATAGCAGATTTCTAACCTGTCTGCCCAGCCTTATCTCATACTCCTCCTTCCCCATATTCTGTTTCCATTAAAATATGCTACTCCCACCCCTTGTTCTCATCCTGTTGCCTTTGTTCATGCTTTCTCTCAAGCCTGGAATGGATTGCCCAAACCTTTTCTCTTCTTTCAAGGTCTAGCTCCTATGTGTTTACTGAGACCACTTTCTCCTTCCCACTCCTACTTGAAAGTGATCTCTCTTCTTAAACAACATTTTTCCTGGCCTTCTCCTTTGTACTTATTTCTCTACCTTGTATCAAAGTGATTTGTGTACTTGTCCTTCCACTCATTAGGCTGTAAACTTTCTGAGACTTCTCAGATCAATCTTTGTTTCCCCAGTGCTATTCACATAGTAGGCACTTAACTAATTGCATCTTGAATTAAATCGACCTAATTTCATCCCCAACGAAATTTTTCAATGTCAAAGATGAGCGTACTGTTTTTATTTATTGAGGCCCAGAGACATACAGATTGACCTTTGCTTAATTACATGTTTTATACTGCATGAGAGATAAGTACATTTTGACATAGCTTAGAGTTACCTTTCTTCAAGTCAACAAGCATTTATTAAGCACTATATGTCAGGTACTGTGCTAGAGATACAAAGGCAAGCAAAAACATGGTCCCTGCTCTCAAAGTGCCCCCATTCTAGTGGGGGAGACAACATATAGATAACTATATACATACAAATTACATATGGAACAAACCTAGGGAATTGTCAGAGGGAAGGCACTACTTGTGTATTGGGTGAGATTGGGAATGGCTTCTTACATAGGTGGGGATTTGAGCTGAGACTTGAAGGAAGGCAGGAAAACCAAGAGTCAGAGACAAGGAGGGAAGGCATTCTGAGATGGGGGACAGCCAAGGAAAAGGCAAAGAGCAAAGAGACAGACTTTTGTGTTTGAGGAACAACAAGGCCAATGTTCATGGATCATGGAATATGCAGAGGGGAGTAATTTCTTGTTACTTTTTGTCACAAAAAAAAGTTAAACTAATAGTGCCACAGCTCAAATCTGAGATAGTTATTGTTAGCAGCAATAACAAGTTTTTGGCCATAGAACAGGATTGTCCAGTATGGTCACTCCTGGACATGTGGTAAGTTGGTCACCCATCTATGAGGACTTTATACTGATGATGGGAAATCAGGAAATACTAACCTCTATTACATGGTGATCTTCTGTGTTGACAAATCCTGATTCCTCCTAATTCTAGTATCTTCTTTCTGTTGATTATCTCCAATTTATCCTGAATATAGCCTGTTTCTATCTATTTTCTATCTATTTGCAAGTTGTCCTCCCCTATTATACTTCGAGCTCCTTGAGAACAGAGACCGTCTTTTACCATTTTTTGCAACCCCAGTGCTTAGCACAGTGCCTGACACGTAGTAGGTGCTTAATGTTTATTGATTGACATTTGTGCAACTTGATTCCTTCTTTAGAACATTCTCAGATACACAGACCTTGCTAGCATCAACTCTACCATTATCTGATATTTTCAATGATGGATATGAGGAAACTGATGACAAAGTTGACAAATGGCAAGATGACTTTGTCATAATTATCAATTTAAGCATTTCTTTTATCTTAGAAAACCTATTTGACATATTTATATCCCCAGGGTTTAGAAACACTTGGTTTATTCTCTAAACAATATAAAATGGAAATGAAAAAATTCAAAGAAAAATTTAAAAGTATCCACTTTCAGTAAAAAGTGTCCGTATTCAGTAATCTGTATTGCTGCCTTAAATGTAGTTTTAAAATTCTGATATGTAACACTAAGTTGCGATATTGTCCTTTAAAAAGATTACAATTTTTTCTTTTACAAAAATTAGGTAACAGTAATAGGAAGAAACAAATGTATGATTTTGGTTTTTTGTCTTATTTTTGTTAGGGTTTTCGAAACATGGTACAATTGGTGTGACTCAACCACGAAAAGTAGCTGCCATATCAGTTGCTCAAAGAGTCGCTGAAGAAATGAACTGCTGTTTGGGAAGCTTGGTAGGATACCAGGTTCGCTTTGATGACTGTAGCTCTCAGGTATGAATGCATCAGTGGTTCACGATTATCTACCGAGTAAAGTTCAAGCTCCTTAGCTACCATTCAAAGCTCTCTACATCTGGCACCACACTACCATTTTTGCTTTATCTCATGTTATCCTCTGCTTATTTATTCTCTACTTTCTAGTCTCTGCTTTAGCCAGACTAGACTAATCACTGTTTCCCATATACACTTGGCATTTTGCTCTTTCCATGTCATTGTTCATGCTTTTTCCTATACCTGGAATACCCTTCCACACTCTTCCTGTTGAATTTCTACCTATTTTTAAAACTCTACTCAAACACTACCTCCCAGAAGCCTTGCCAACTCACTATACAGGCTGTCAGTCTGTTTTCCTTCACTCTCACCACCATGTAATTGGTTCATCTCCTTTTGCAGTCGTGGTTCTCTGATAACATCTTTTGTGTTCGTTCCTTGCAGTTCTTCTTAGTGACACATGGCAGCCTACTCACCCCCAGCTTTGTGCTTCTCCATTTCCCATCAGGTGGCCTACAGCTTTAATTTACTGAAGACTAGAGTAGTCCATGATTCACAGTTACGTACCATCTTAGATGGATATTGATGTTAAAGAAATACACCTTGGTGTCAATAGAAGCTTAGGGTCATCAAAAGCTTTGTAAAAATTTCCAAAGGCATTCTTTCTCTTACTCAGTTCTGGGCCCAACTCACCATTCATCACATCTGTTCAAGATTTGGTAACTAATGGAGCAACTCTATGGGCTGTCAATCTAGTTGCATGTCTTAATGTGAACAATAGGTATCATTCATCTATTTGGTTTTTCCTTTTCTTTTGAATGATTATATATTTTATTTAGATTTCATCTCTGCTCTGTCCCATTGCTTGAGGCAATCGTAGTGTTACCCTCAAACAGGTGCTCTCCTGAAGGATTTCTTAGATGAAGCAATGTGGTACACTCTACAAGAACATTGTATTTAAAACTGGAGGAACTGGGTTTAAATTCCACCTCTGCCACTTAATATGTATGTGACCTTGGGAAGTGACTTCATGTCTCTGAATCTCAGTTTCTTCTTTAAAGTTGGGGGATTGGACTAGATGACTTGTAAAGTCTCTTTCAGCTCTGGAGCTATAATCCTCAGCCTTTTCCATTTAGACTCTGTAATATCTTCCGTGATAGTGAAAAACACTTTTGGCAAGCATGCATCTTTCTCCAGTTTTAGGCTTCACTTGGCATTAATAATCAGAGAGTTGTCAAACAAATTTATCTCCATTGTTAAAACTTTCAAGGGATCATATGATTTTTGATACGTACTTGGAAGACTTATTGTACGAAAAGTTTTAAGAAATAGCATTGTGTCCTCAATCAAATACCCTTTTATAATTAACAAAAAGTAAGCATAGTGGGATCTTAAATTCTATGCACCTTTCAGTCAATTATGTGACTATAAAGATGTGATCTCCAAAATATCATTTGTGAAAGCCTATCTGTTTCCTTCTCGTATCTTCATTGATGACATCCAAGATATGTGGGTTGATTCTCATCAAGTTGGTAGAGATTGAAAAGTATGAGTATCAGTCATTACTAGTATTTTCTCTGTTGTCCTTTTCGGGCAGTAATAAGGGCCAGGATGGGCATCTTCTGCTCTTTTAGTTTTCTTAAGAATCAGTCCTTTGACACCCCCAACTGACTCAGAGTTAGTTGCCTCCAGCCCAGAGCGGCTTCAGGTACACTTGGACGAAGCCAGCTACCTTTTTCATCTTCTTTTTAAATGGTCATTTCTGCTTCTTCATTTGGCACATGGGGGACTGTGATGACTGAGTCCAAATAAGGTGGCTCATTGTCACTAAGAGAGAGGTTTTATTACAGACACTTGGAGGATATGAGACACCGGTTAATGTATCCCCCTTCCAGTCTCATCCTCGAGTACTCAGGTTGAGTGGGCTCGCTTGGACCTGTGGCTACACTTTTGGTAAACTCATATTTCCCTCCATTGCTTCTCATAACTTTATCAGATAATACTGGTCATAATCCTCAAACATCCTGTGAGACCCAGTTTGGTAAAGTAGAAAGAGCAGTGGGTTTGGAAACAGGACTTGTGTTCATCTCATCAGCTCTGCCACTTACTGCCTATAAACATCGGGCAAATCATTCAGCCTCTTTAGGCCTATGTTTCCCCATCTGATCTCTTAAGTTCTCTTCTAGCTCTGTGATCCTATGGTCCTATGTATGATTTTACAAATGAATTGCCCAAAATTGGTGTTGCCCTGACTATCATCTCTCCATTTTGACAAGGAGCTTTTTGATAGGTGTTTGGTGGCCAAATGGTTTCTGGACTCTTTTGATCTCATGTGACAATTAATCTACATGGGTTAAACCTCTTTTGGAAATGATGATAAGCTAATAGATTAATGTCCGTTCTATTCATTTCTCATTGTCAACAGCTTATTTAAATAGGACAGGTTGGAGTTGCCTCTATTGTGCACAATATATCTTTTTCGTTGTTATTTTTTAGTCTTGGTTTTGATATTTGTTCTAACAAATCTTTAGTCTGACTGCCTATAGGCAGCTGATTTGCACATCAATAACCAGTCTTTTCCTCTTTAGTTAAAATAATTTTTTTGTAATGTTACTTAAGGCTAGTTGTGTCCAATATCTCTCAACTTCCTTCTTGGAGAGATTATTCAAATATTCAGATGGATTTTATTGATTCATATGTTTCCCTAAAAAATGTCGATATCAACTTATGTCTGTTTATCTTATGTGATCTTTGTTTCTGTGTTCCCATAAGTTTTCAGAATGTTGTAGACTTTCTTTGTTTTCTCCTGACATCATGAAGCTACCAATGTTTCCAGAAGGCAGCTCTAACACTGGACTTGAAATCAGAAAGACCTCTGTTTAAATCCAGCCTCAAACACTTGCTAATTGTGTGACGCTAGACAAATTTAACCTTTGTTTTCCTTAGTTTCCTCAACTCTAAAATGGAGATAATAACAGCTACCTCCCAATGTTGTTTATCAAATGATATAATACTTGTAAAGCATTTAGCTTTAGCACAGTGTCTGGCACGGAGTAGGTGTTTAATAAATGTTTATTTCCTTCCAGTGGAACATACAGGCAGCATATATCAGTTTCATGGTATTGATGGTCTTTTGACAAGAGACTTTGATGTAGTCTATAAGCCTTTGGTCTCTCCCTTTTCTTCTAAACCATGTTTCTCAATGTATTTTTGTTGTCTTCAATTATGTCCATCTTTACACTAAAGCCATCAAGTACTAAAGTATTAAAATTGATTTAATTTAGACAGTCTTAGAAAAATATTTACAGGCTTTCTGAATTTCCTCGTCCTCTGCAACAGATGTTGGTGCATAAGCTGCAAATATCATGGTAGTCTTTTTGCAGATTCTTATTTAGAGTTCAGCATAAGGAGATGACCAAGCACATAAAGAAATGAGTTCTCTTGTTGATCTTGGATACGCAAAAAACCCAGCTCTGCTCTGCTGACTCTTTATTTGTCCCTCCAGAGAGACCTGTGAGCTGCCCTTTCATTTAGCTACAGCTCACTTTTATCTTCTGATTTCATTTATACAAGTTCCTTGAGGGCAAGGATTGTTGTCTTCCCAGTATCTGGCATGCCTGGCACATGGTAGGAGCTTACAAAATGCTTGTAGACTGATAGTAAGAATATCAAGATTTATATAATTCACTTTCTCTCTTTTTTTTTTTTAAAGAAATCCCAAGTGACAATTTTCTTTATTGCTCTCAAGATTCTCCAGTCTAAAACTTATAGCTGTAAGATTCCTTGACATAGAGGTCATGCTTGTATTCTTAAAGCCAAAATGAGTGAGATTATTTCATATTTCGTTTTCTCTCTTAGGTCTAAGGTGGTTTTCTCTTTAGTGTTTAGCCCTGGGATTAGTTGTGATAGCCCATATGGTATTGAGATTTCTCTGAGTTTTATTTGAGATAAATAGGTAGCACATGATTATACATGTAAGAGATATTCGTAAAAGGACTTCTAATAGGAATTCTAATTCTAAAAGGAATTCTAATAGCTGCAGGGAGCTTTCCTCCTATTACAGCTTCTAGAGATTTCCATCTTTCTTCTCCTTTTGCACACTGTAGATCCCCCTGCTGCCTGACATCTCAACCAGGCTAAGCTCTGACTTTTTACTTTGTCTCACTGCTACTCCCTATGGAATTGGAGTTATGAGATGGGAGACAGTAGGGTGCAGGGGAGGGTAAATAAATGCCTCACTGCTTCTCTGTTATACCCCAAACTCCCTTCATCCTTCTAACTCTCATTCTGCCTCCTCCTCCCTAAGGCCCTGCCTGATTCCTTACTCATTTCCTTTTTTTCTTTTTTTTTTTTTGCAAGGCAATTGGGGTTAAGTGAATTGCCCAGGGTCACACAGCTAGTTAGTGTCTGAACCAGATTTGAACTCAGGTCCTCCTGACTCCAGGGTTGATGCTCTATCCACTGTGCCACCTAGCTGCTCCTCCTTACTCATTTTCAGCACCATCCCAGGTCTTCTATCTTTTACTACTCTCTCTAATACCTCACCTCCTGAATCCTTGAAAATCCTGCTATTTTTCTTAATAGTCACTGATCTTATTATAATTTTATATTATGCTGTTTTGAAATTGGTTTTTAAAAAGTTTCTCAAATTTATTATTTATTTTTAACATTTTTTTGAATTTTTCCTCATTTTTAATATTTTTCCTCATGAGTCCTTCAGAATTGACTTGCATCATTGTATTGATCAGAGTAGCTAAGTCTTTCACAATTGATCATTGTACTGTGCACAATGTTCTCTTGGTTCTGCTCACTTCACTTTGCATCAGTTCATATAGGTCTTCCCAGGTTTTTTCTGAACCTACCCCTTTCATCATTTCTTATAGCACAGTAGTATTCCGTCACAATTATATACCACAACTTGTTTAGCCATTTCCCAATTGATGGGCATCTCCTCAATTTCCAATTCTGTGCTACCACAAAAAGATCTCATTTTGAAATTGTTTTAACTGATTAACTTTAATTTCATTTCTGTGGCAGAAACTATTGGAGTGAAAATTTTAGAGGGACTAGAAGTGTTTAACATTTTATCTAAAATGTCTGTGGCACTATAACTTGCTATATTATGCTGTTTAACCCTCAGGATACAGCGATCAAATACATGACTGATGGATGTCTACTAAGACATATGATGGTTGACCCAGACCTTACCAAATTCAGTGTCATCATTTTGGATGAAGCCCATGAAAGAACTCTAACAACAGTAGGTATTGTTATTGGGTGTCTTGTTATCAAATACCATGAAATTTGTGTTTAGTTTTGAGGAAATGAGATGTTTTTCTTCATTCATCTTTTATCCTTATATGAATTGTTTCCTTATATCTATAGAAATCAGTGTCCTTCTGTGGATTATTCGTTCTCTCCATTTTTACTGGTTACTGGTAGGAATATGTTTGAAATAAATTGTCTTTTTAGGAACACGCATGTGTTTTGATGGTAACTTTTCTTTTAGGACATCTTATTTGGTTTGCTGAAGAAATTGTTTCAGGAGAAGTCGCCTAACAGGAAGGAGCACCTGAAGGTGGTGGTGATGTCAGCTACAATAGAGTTGGTTGGACTCTCAGCCTTCTTTGGAAATTGTCCAGTAGTTGACATTCCTGGAAAGATTTTTCCAGTCAAAGAGATATTCTGCAACTTGATTGGCCCAAAAGACAAAGAAAACTCTTCATATGTTAATGCGGTACTACTTAGAACACTTATTTCTTTGTTTCCAAACCACATTTCTGGTCAGCTGAGTTCTGGTCAGCTGAGTAACCTAGACATTCATCTACACCCTTTGCTGCTTTTGTGGAGATTCCCCATTTTGATGATTCTTTTCAAGTGTCATCTCAGCTTTCTGTAGCTCATGTTTCATTCATTAATTCAACAAACATTTATTAAGCATCTGCTACATACCAGGCTCTGTGCTGGGAATACAAAGACAAAAACCTCGGTCCTAGGAAGCTTATATTCTGCTGGGGGTAAACAACATGAACACAGATAAACAAATACAAAATATATCCAAGTAAATACAAAGTACTTTCTTGAGGTAAGGGCATTAACAACTGGAAGATCAGAATAGGACTGATTGGAAAGTAGAAGCTGAGCAGATTTAGAAGGAAACTAGGGATTCTAAGAGTCAGAGGTGAAGAGGAGATGTATTCCAGTCATGAATAGCCCTTGCAAAGGCACATGTGTGTCCTTCTAGGTGCGGCCTTTTGACTGAGTCCGAGTTTTTCAGAACAGATCCTTTTATTAAGGGGATTTGTTCTGTGAAGTTTTTGAAATCAGTCAGAGGGCCACACTTGAGGACCTAGAGGGTCTAGACCATAGATCTAGATTTTCTTGGTAAGGAGGCAGTGTATTAATGGAATTTTCCCACAAGGGCAAGCTAAATCTGAACTAATGAGGAAAAATAGATGAGAACAATCTAATATTGCCTTCTTTGTCAGATCCCTTTGCAGATGAAATATTGTATATGGGACAGCTTTACCTGGGATAAGTTGGATTTTTTGTGGAGCAAAGGGAAAATCCCTGATTGCCCTAGGTTGATGGGTCTTTTGCTTCTTGTTTTCTCTAGGTTGTAAAAGTGACTATAGAAATCCATTTGAATGAATCGGCTGGAGACATCTTGGTGTTTCTGACTGGTGAGGATTCCCCTTCACGTTCTCATTTCTTACTGCATGTAAAGAGCAGCAGTGAGGCATGTAATGAGTCAGGAGATCTGGGGAGCTTTGCCATAGCCTTTGTCAGATGAGCTAAATTTAGTCTTTGCATGCCTGTATGTAAAAACTGTGCAAACAATACTGCACCTGTGTGTATGGCAGAAGAATCTGAAAATAATGCTAATTATTTATTATTTATTTATTCATTATAAAAATAATGTTTGAACTTCTGCTGAAGGGCACTAAATAAGTGTACAGTGGAGGTGGAACTATGATCAGTTCCTAGTCATATGATAGACTTCCAGGCAGGCCTGAATGGCTACAGCTTCCCAGAGCTCTATCCCACCCGCGACTTTCTTCTTGCCATGATGGGATGTTGCCATGCCTAGGCCCTTTGTGACTCCTGGTTGTGATGTGACAAGTATGTGGCTCATAGAATCACTTATGGCAGCTATTTGGAGTTTAAAATTAGAACAGTTAAATTCCAAACTAGGGTAACTCTTGAGCATCCTATTAACAGGAATGAGTCATTTTATTGTCTCACCTCCTACTCCCGACTTGTCCTAATGTCAGGAATGAGGCAGACTAAGGATCTCTTCTTCTTAGGGAGCCTCAAACAGCCCGAGAGAGGCAGTTGCTCTTGGACTGACATCTCTGTCCATTCAGTTCAATTCAGCAACCAGTTATTAGATGCCTACTGTGCATAAAGGCCCATCTTGTTATAAATTGGCCCTTTTCATCAGCGTGTCATCTTACTCCAAGTAATGTATTAATAAATTATAAGGGATGGGGAAAATGGTGAGAGGGGGGATGGAAAGGATAGTAATAGTAATGCAAAAAAAAGAAAACAAAAGAATGTCAATGAAACATTTAAAAATATGCAGAAGAAAGCAGACAGATTCAGAAGGGATCACAGACAAGCAGGGCAGAGTGGGTACTGCTGTGTTTAAATTTATGATATACTTTTTTAAAAAGCTGTACTTAAAAAGAGACCCTCACTATTAAAAGAAGGTCACATTTCATAATCGCCCATTTACTCTTACTTATACTTACTCATTCCTCACTCTTAGAAGAGGGTCACATTTCATAATCTGTCCTCTTTTTCTGGTCTTTGTATGTGGAAATGTTGGTGTTTGTCAAGTTTGTAGTAAAAAACAGGCAGAAAAAAAACCAACACAATCTGAGGGAGGAAAATTCAAGAGGTTTAGAGTTATGAGCTTAATTTTTTTCCCTGTGAGATTTTTATTTTTAATCCTTTGGAAATTGTTATTTCCTATAACTTGAATTTTTAAAATTATGATTAATTACACATTCAAAGTAATGAAGCAGTATAAGGCAGTGATACTCTAGATTCATTTTCATCTTAATAATGCCACCTTACATTACTTCATCATTTTACAGTGTTCGTGGTACCCTCACAGTCTGTCAGTGGATCCCCATAGGAACACTATGAAACAGGCAAGGCAGATATTATCATGTTCATTTTACTAATTAAAAAAATAAAGCTCATTGAATTTTAGGGACTTATCTAAGTTAAACTAGTTATAGGTATAGGTATAACCAGAATTAAAACTCAGGTGTTCTCACCTCTGGTCCAGTAAGTATTCTTTCATAGCCCCTTGCTGCCTCTCCTCTCCCTTATGAGGATCTTTATTAACTTATTTTATTAATTTTTAATTGTAACTTTAGCAGTCTCAACCCAAACAAAATGAGGATTAAAGCCACAATCCAAACTGTATTTTGAAAGAATCATTTTGAAATTTTTTATTAATATCTCTTGCGGATTTTTTATTGTTAAATCGTTTTTCAGTTGTGTCCAACACTCTGTGACCCTCTTTGGGGTTTTCTTGGCAGAGATCCTGGAGGAATTTGTCATTTCCTTCTCCAGCTCATTTTACAGATGAGGAACTGAGGCAAGCAGTGTTAAGTGACTTGCCCAGGGTCACCCAGCTAGTAAGTATCTGAGGCCAGATTTTAAGTCAGGAAGATGAGTCTTCCTGACTCCATGCCTAGCACTCTATCTACTGCACCACCTGGCTACCCCTGTCTTTTGTTTTCCATCAGCTTAATTTCTGAATAATATCCGTTCCCCATCTCTTCCTCAGAGGGTAACAAAGAGTAATAAACAAAAGGGAAAGAAAAACTTTTCAACAAATTTAACCAACACATCAACTCAATCTGACAGGATCTGCTACATTACACACCTATCCCTCTACAAAGAAGGGAGAGCTATTTTCTCACCTCTTTTCTGGGGCACATTTGATCCTTATAACTATAAAGTTTCATTTAAAAATAATAGATTTTCACAAAATGATAGTTTATTGTATCCCCTTCTCACCTTAGCTGGATACTTTTATAAAGTTCTGTTGTTGTTTGTGTAATCTAAATTTGAAAGAACAACAACAACAATAATCGCTAGCATTTATATAGCATTTTAAAGTTTGCTAAGCAGGGGCAGCTAGGTGGCTCAGTGGATGGAGCACTGGAGTCAGGAAGACCTGAGTTCAAATCCAGCCTCAGACACATGATACTCACTAACTGTGTGACTCTGGGCAAGTCACTTAACCCCAACTGCCTCATCAAAAAAAAAAAGTCGACAAATAAAGTTCGCTAAGCACTTTACAGGTGTTATCTTGTTTGATCCTCTCAATAACTCTGGGAGTCAGATACTATTATTATCCTCATTTTACAGATGAGGAAACTGAGGTAAAGTGACTTACCCAGGGTCACAGAGCTAATAAGTGTCTGAGGCCAGATTTGAACTGAGGTCTTCTTGACTCCAGGCCCAGTGCTCTATCCACTGTGCCACCAGCTACAAAGGATCTGTAACCTTGTCAGAATAGACAACTCAGAGGAGTTGGCAGAGGCACCATTAGCTTGAGAGTTACGTAGCTAAGAATTGTTAGAGACAGAATCTGAAGCCTCCTGACCCTGAGCTGAGTCCTCTCTTCTCTCTTCTGCTCCGCCTGTATAGTCTGTGGACAGAGACACAATGAGAACTGGGCTTGTGATCTCAGCAGGGTAGGGCGCTGTGGCTAAGGGAGTCCCTCTGCTGATGAAGGCCAGCCCCTTCTGCACCACTTAGATTGTGAGAGAGGTGCCCGGGTGTGACCTGGCAGAGGTTGGGCTTGTAGTCCGTTTAACACATATAATGACAAGCTATTTCTAATCCACTCATAATTACATCCTTACATTAGTTTTGCTCTTCGGGTGCTTATGTGAATTTTTTTTCTTTCTACCCATTTTAGGCCAGTCAGAAATTGAGAGAACTTGTGAATTACTTTTCCAGAAGGCAGAGTCTATTGATTACCAGTATGATGTTCAAGACAACTCCGTAGACGGTTTGCTGATATTGCCATTATATGGAGCAATGCCAACAGGTACTAATTTAAAACACAGTTTTTATCATATAAGAATTTTGTCTGAAGTGATTTTTTGCATTTGAGAGTACAGCAGAAGCTCTTTTACATTTGATTTGATGGGAACAGAGGATATCTGTGATTACTTTTCCAGAAGCATTAGAAATCAGTTTTATTTCTTAGCCTGCCATGTTGAGTTGTATCCTCACTCAGTCACCAAAACAAAAGCCAGAGTGGACTCCATGTGGAAGGAAGGCTATCTTACGGTGACAGTCACACCTTTGACACTGCATGGAATTTGGTTACAACTGCTAAACATCTGGAGATGTCGCATTTCCAATTATATCTGAGACCAAACTCAGTGCATAGCTTCCTTTAGTTAGCTAAATGTATTTCTTAAAATAAATAAAATGGGCCCATTCTATTACATGGAATTCAAGGTTTAACTCCAGATTATTTGGTTGTGCTGAGTAAGTATTGATTAAAGTATGTGACCAGTGTTTAGAGAGGTTATTGTTGCTGTAGGTAGTTGTGGTAGCATCTGGCCTATGAAACCTAAAGTTTATATCCTATTTAGGACCTCAAGATTTTAGAGTTGGAACAAACCTTAGAGATCATCTGGTTCAACCCCCTCATTTGACAAAGGACACAGCTTGGGTCCAGAGGAGTTAAGTGATTGGCATAAGGTCACACAGCTTGTAAGTGACAGAAGTTACTCTTTGAATCCAGGCTCCTGACTCCAAGTCCAAAAGAACTTTTAATTGAACAAGGATCATTTAATATAGTTGACTTTAGATTTGATATGCTGTCAGCTTATTTGAATTAGGTTATTGTTATCTATCAAAACACTCCAAATTTAGAGTAATATTCTTATGCCAAATGGCCAGACCAAATGCTGCTTCATGATGTTATAAGTAGCTCCCTGTTCTTGACCTCAGTGTTCTGAGTACTCATAGCCCACATCTATATTTTTCGGTTTTTGTCAACAGAATCTGGGGGTGTCTGTTTAGGTGACTCCTTGTTTTCTACAAATTGGACTTCTGGCCCCATTACATGTGTTTGCCTTATAGTTGACAATTGGATATGAAGCTATTTAAGGTTCATCAGTGCTTTACTAGTGTCAAGATCCATCAGTAGGACTAAATAGGGCTTTGTGGAAGAATTATATGAGCCAGTCAACATTGAAAGAAATAGGCTCGGGGCAGCTAGGTGGCACAGTGGGTAGAGCACTGCCCCTGGAGTCAGGAGGACCTGAGTTCAAATGTCCGGTCTCAGACCAGACACTTGACACTTATTTCCTAGCAAAAAAAAAAAAAAAAAGAAATAGGCTCTTTTATTTGGTATGTTAAAGAGAAGCCCACATGGCTTCACTAGAGATACCCTATGGATCAAAACATAAGAACAACAAAGGAAGGGGATTAGAGCATCCACTGACCCTTTCCACCTTGTCACTGGGGGGGTGGGGTGATATCTCTGAGGTAGGGCAGCCCCATCAACCTCTTTACACCGGGACTAGAACTTAAACCTCTGAAGTCTGGCTTAGAATGGGTAGGGAAGGAATGCAATTAGGAGATAACACATAGGAGGGAGGAACATGCCTAGGGAAGATAATGGCCCACGGGACAGAGAAAGATTAGGCTGGGAAAAAACAAAAACAAAACATTTTCTGTAAGACTATCACAGCCAGCAACAGGGAATTTCCTTACCTACTTCCCTGTTAATTCATACAAGTCTTTCCATATTTCTCTGAATCTCTCATATTGCTTATGGCACAAGAAAATTCCATTGTATTCATATGCCACAGTTTGTTCAGCTGTCCTTATTCAAAAAGGACCTTTCCATTTGTCTCTGATCTCCTTTGGATATAAATTTAATACTAATGTTGCTGAATCAAGGGGTATAGAGAGATTAGTGACTTTTGAGGTGTAATTCCAAATTGCTTTGCAGAGTGATTGAACCATTTCGCAGCTCTTTAAATAGCACACTGGTGTGTCTGACCTCTCACACCCCTCCAGTAATTGCTTTTTTTCCTTTCTATTGCCATCTTTGCCCCAAAATGGGTGTGAGGTAGAATCTCAGAATTGTTTTCATTTGCATTTCTTTTATTAGTAGTAATTTTGGATGTTTTTTTTTTATGTGGTTGTTGACTGCTTGCATTCTTCATTTAAGAATTGCTTGTTTATATGTTTTGACCACTTATTTATTAGGGGAATGGCTCTTCTTTTGCAATGTTTCTTGCACCTCTCCTTTTCCATTCCCACTTCTCTCAATTTAGTTGTCTTTATCATCTCACACTTGAAACACTACAATATCCTTTTACTTTTCCTCCTGCTTGTGGTCTCATCTTCTTCCAATCCATTTTATTTTTAAAATTATTTTTATCTTGATTCTGAACTTAAACACCAAATAGAGTGGGCATTATACGTTATTAAACAAAACAAATTCCCACATTGGCAGTATCTGAAAAGAAATGTTTTATTTTTCATCTTAAGTCCATCAGCCCTCTCTGAGGTGATGGGTTCAAGCACACTTCATCATCAGTCTTTTTGAACTGTGGTTAGTTATTGCATTGATCAGCATTCTCAAGTCTTTCAAAGTTGTATGTGTGTGTTTTAGGGAAATACAAAATTTCTTATCATTTTTATTAACCATAGCTTAGAAAAAGTCTTTTCTCATATTCTTAAAAACTTTTGTAGAAAAAAAAACTTAGACTACCTTTCCTTTTTCCTCCTCATCTTTTTCCCCTTCATTTATTTGAAGCATATTTTTAAAATATTTAGTAGATTAGCCAATAATCTATAGGTTCTCACATTTAGTAGTTTATTTTTATTTGAGAAGTATTGTTTTATTTTTTAAAAATAGTATAGCCTTTATTTTTGTTAAGTACAGCATTTTGAAAATAAAACATCTGCCCTTGCTTTTGCAACCTTCTAAATTTGTATGCTTATAAACAATCATTTGTGGTACTATTTGTTTTAAATGTTTATCTTTTATTTGGGTCTTGGTTGCTGTTTGATAACTTCTTTAAGTGGAGAAGACTTAGAACAAAGTCTTTTTGTGTGCCTGTTTCTTAAATATCCAGCCCTTTCCTTGATATACTAGATAGACAGTTCACTTCTTAACTTTGCAAATATCACAGTTTAATTTCTCCATTTGTCCTCTTTTTCCTTGAGAAGTCTGTGGTCCTAATCAATGTCCTTTGGTATTTAATTTCTTTCCTCTTACAGCATTTTTACCCTTGTTATTGTACTATTGGAATTTGACTGTAAATTGGGTAAGAGAGTTGAATCTTAGGTTTTTGTCTTGTTAAAGTCCTTTAAATGCTTAATTCTGAGAAGTTTTCTTAAGTAATTTCTTATAATAAGAAGGATGAGGATTAAGAAAAGGCCATTAAATTTGATAGGTAAGAGAAAAAAGCAGTTTCATTTGAATGATAAGATCAGAAGCCAGACTGCAGAGTTAGGAAAAGAATGAGAGGAAAGGAAGTAGAGGTACTGATGGGGATGGGATCCAAACCCCTAAAAGGAAAAGACCATGTCTTTGTATCTGGACCCCAAAAAGGAAAAGCCCTGGACTTTTCCACATGATCAAGTCTCTGGGGTTCGCCTGAGGCTATAATCCTCTCATTGTGGCCTACTCCCAATCTCCCAATTATCTGTCACCTCCCTGGCTACTTCCCACCCTAGATCATATCTAGACCCCATTCTCCCTCCCAGTCACCCCAGCCTACTGGCCACTCCCATCACGATTCTCCCTAGACCCCTTCTTCCAGTCACCCCAGACTACTTGGCCACTCCTAGATCCCTCCCACAGTCTTTGTATATATACACACAATCCATCTCCCCTCCGTTAAGGGTCTGGCCAATATGGCGGATTGTTAGACTCACACCCACCCTCTACTGGTGTTTTAATAAACCTTGTCTTTGGCTGAAAGAAGGCTTGGGTCAAATTCTTTTGGGCAGGACCCACGTATCGCTATTTTGGGGTCCTAGCACCCCTAAATCTCAACAGTACTAATTGTAGATAGGATTTTGACCTCAGAAAGTGAAGAAAGATAGAAGATGAGAGCCAGCACTTTTGGTGGGAGTGGTAGGCCCTGCTTGGGCTCACCCTGGGTTCTTGAGCTGACCTCCACCTCCTGGAGTTAGGCCCCACCCTACCCCACTGTCCCTTTAAGGTTCAAAACACTGGGACCTGGTGCAGAGGGCCCTCATAGCCCCTGGGCATCTGGGCGGGTCTAAGTTGACCCTTCCGCATCCCTGGGGCTAGGGGTGTAGTACTCCCTATCCTAAGATCCAGATCCGCATAAAATGTTTTGGCTCTTCCTTTGTACCAAAAGAAGTCTGAACTTCTTTTTCTTTTGTGGGGTGTATACAGTACCTACTTGTAAAATTTGGATTAAGTACTCCGTCATAAGGCTCTGTGTTGTCAGCTGGCCTTTGTGTGTCTCTGCAGCTTCCACAAAACTCCCCAAAAATTTACATTTAATTTCTTATGCCAACCTGCAATATATTGAAACTGTGATGGGGAAAGTCTCCATGTGGAAGGGATACTGTAATCCTAGCATGGCAGTGCCTCCACGGCTGCTGCTCCTGTTGCTGGTCTCCTCCTACGTGCCAACCTCTCTGGCTTTCTGCCTGCCCTGGGGCTTTCTCTGGGGAGCCTTCCCTCTTGCTGCCTCTGGACTCACAGTTTTGCCCCAAATTGCTCCTTTGCCCTGTCTCTGATTGCCCTGGGAGGCTCCTGGCTCATTTGCCTGCTATACAGTCACTTATGGAACCAGGACTTATTTAAAATGTTTATCTTTTTGACTTGGGGCTTGGTTGCTCTTTGAAACAATTTGAAATGTACATGTCTCTCTTTTTTGGGGGGGGGGGCTGCTTCTTAAATATGCATACCTTGCCTCAATATCAGGATACCACGCACTCAACTTGCTGGTGGGCCTCCTTTTCCTATTACCCATGAGCTTCTGACTGACTTTTTGTGCCGTTCTGTGGTAGAAGAAGTTTCTTGTGGCATTTCTTGATCATTATTTGGTGTGGTTTTTCTGGAGTAGGCATGAAGGAGTTTTGGGGAACCTGCTTCTGATCAGGCAGCCAGCTTGCATTCTACTCCAGTCTCCCTACTGTGTTCCCCTCATGTTGTGAAAGGCTTTCCTTGCCTCCACGTAGTGTAGTCTCTGCTTTCTTCAAAGCTCCGCTCAACAGATCCTGCCTGAGACCTTTCCTGATCCTCAGCTGCTTGTGCCGCCCTAATCTCCCCAAATTACGTGCATGTTTTGTATGTACTTGGTATGTACATGTGGACTCCCTTAATCAAGTGTAAGCTTTTTGAGGGAAGAGGCTGTTTCTTTTTTTTTTCTTTGTACCTCTAGGGCCTAGCACAGGGCCTAGCACAGGGCCTAGCAAATAGTAGATGCTCAATAAATGCTTGTTGATTGATTGACCTGGGAATCCATGCCACACAGGACCTCTAGAATTGGGGCATCAGTGTTAAAAGCAGGATGCCTATTAGCCCTTCTGCTGTTACCCCTTCTGCCCCACAATAACCTTGACCCTGGCTTTCTCCAGTCTGTTATCTTCCTCTGCACTCTCTTTCCAAAATCCTCCTCTATTATTAACCAACCATCCTTTATCTTAGATCTTTCCCTTTTTACATTCCTTCTATCTTATGGTACTCACTGCAACCTAGTTTTCTCCTAAAGACAACACCTATCTCTTGGAACCCTCTCCTGTACTAATGTCATACCCACAGCACCAGGAGGAGGATGTGGAATGCTCCTTGCTCTCCAGTGCCATTTTCAGACCCATCTCCCACCATTATGACACAGCAGCCACTGCTGTGCCTTTAAAATTTGCCCCATTCTATCCAGATCCCTGTTCCTATCATCTGTGGACCTCCAGGTCTCTCCTTCCCAATAAATTCAATACCAACCTCATAGTCTTCTCCACCCCAAACCTCCCCATCCCAAACCCCCAAACAGCTTGGCATCCTTAACCTCTTAAGATCCTTAACCTCTTCAACTCCTATGACCTTTGTCATCATTCTTCCTCCACCACATGACCATGTGCAGGTATGGATCATACCTTGGATCCTATCTCCAGCTAAATAACTCCAACGCAACTGAATTTGCCTCCGGTGCTAGAATTCCTAGTTACAGCTCCAGAATTCAGTCATTCTCCAGTTGTTGGGCATGGAGGTTGTTTCCAGTTTTTTATTGTTACGAATACAACAGCTCTGAATATTTTTACAGAGATGAATCTTTTTCCTGTCAACACTTTGTTTCTTTGGGATCTTATCAAATGATTATTGCATTTATTCAGTACCAATGTGACAAGCACTATGTTAGGTGCTAAGGGTACAGATACAAAGAGTGAAATAATTCCTGCTCTCAAGGAATGTACGTTTTAGTGGGGAAGATTTTCAGATAATACTTTAAACAAATCTCTGCTGGTTTCTTCTTTAAAAAAAAAAAAAGTATAACCAAAGAGTGTGGTGATAATTATGTACCACCACAAAGTGAATGCCAGAAGCCTGACTTGTGAAACATATCAGAGCAGCAGTCTTGAAGCTTTTTAGGTGGTTCTAATGGCATTAATGGGGAATGAAGAGAGAATCACAACAGTTTTGTTCACAATTAGTGGATTTTGAAAAGGCAGTCAGTCAGCAAGCATTTATTAAGTACTTACTATAAATGAGTAGATTAAAGATAGACTAGACTATCTAAAATAAAAAATAAACAGAATCGAGCATTTCTACTTTGTGCAGATTGTTAGCTGATCTGTGAGATGTATTTACTCTTATAATTGAGCGAAGGGCTTTCACTTTACTTTCACATGGATTTCTTCCATGCCCCTTTTCATTATTTTCTTGTGTGTTCACCTCTATATTTGTTTATACATTTCTCTTTATATGTTATCATAATATGTATTCTGTTTTTCTGATTCTATTTGACTTTCATGTTACTTTCTTCCAAAATTTCTTTATATTTTTCATTTTATCACTTGTTATAGTAGTCCATTATGTTGATAATAAAAATAGCTCAAATTTATATAGCATTTCAAGGTTGCTTTGCTTCATAGTTACCATGTAAGGTAAATAGCACAAGTTATGGTATTAGGATTCTACAGATTAGGGGAATTTGTTCCTCCCCAAAATTTTCACTGCAATGTGGAGAAAAGAGTCTTAATTGCTACCTAACTAACAGCATGCATAATGATAGAATGGTCTGCCATTTGTGGCAGGGAGTTCTCTCTTATTGAAAATATTTAAGCAGAGGTTGACTGGCTTATCATTTGTCAAGAATTTCTGTATTGGGATGGAGACTGGATTAGTGGTCACACTACCTATATGACCCTGGGCAATTAATTTTAAAACCCCAATGGACCTCAGCTTCCTCATCTATAAAATGACCAGGTTGGACTAAATTTTCTCTAAGGTGGCCTGACAGTTATACATCTATGATTCTATGATTCCTCATGGCCCCTCCAACTCTAAAATGATATGGCTAATAGAAAAAGAAGTTTAAAAATCTATTTTTATTCCTTTGGCTTTAAAAAAAATTAACTCTTACAGAGAAATTTTTTTAAGTTATCTTTAAATTTGTTTTAAAGGCTCTCTGCAGTTCATAGCTTTCTATAAATTTGCTTTCTAGAACTTTTTGAATTTCAACTTACGTTATAGAGCATTATAATAGTTCTTCACTCCAGAATTCAACAATAAAGTGTATCTTGGAGAAATGTTGTTTTTCTTTTATTATGCTTTGAATTCAAATTCATTAATAAACTTAAGACAGTTATACCTGTGTAATTATTGCCCAGTACAGAATATCTGTGTATAGAGCTTGAACTTATTTGAATGCATATATTCACATATATATGTATGAATGTTAGACTACATACCATATTTGTGTGTGTATATATACACACACACACACATATTAGAATGTAAACTTCTTGAGAGTAAGGATTGTTTTATTCTTTGTATCTCCAACACCTGTAGCTTTGTGCCTGATTTTTCGTAGGTGCTTAATAAATGTTTATTGATTCATTGTTAATACAAATTTTATTTTCACCCTGATTTTAGAACAACAAAGAAGAATATTTTTGCCACCACCACCCGGCATTAGAAAATGTGTAGTATCTACAAATATTTCTGCCACATCTTTAACAATAGATGGAATCAGGTATAGTTCTTGACCACTTTCTTAGGTTTCAAGAACCTATTAGTTTAACTGAGTTATTTTGCCTCTCTGTTCCTCCTTTCTTATGTAGATTTTTTTTCCTCTTTTTTCCCCTAATTCAATTTTATTTTTAGTTCCAATTTTTTTTTTCTTCTCCTTCCCCTTTCCCCAACCACTGAGGAAGCAAGAAAAACAAAACTCTTTACAAAAATGTATGCTCATGCAAAATAGCTTGAGCTTTAGCCATCTTCAGTAGATTTTCAGTCTTGTAATTTACATTGTTGGTTATTAACCCCTTTTAACTTACTTTTATAAACAGGAAATGGTGAGAGATCAGAAACTATCAATTTACCTTCTTTAACCAATTGGAAGCACACATCTTCCTTTTCCCAGTTTTAGACTGTCCATGATAGTGCTTGTGTTTTGCTAAATAAGGAATCCAAAGCCAAGCCTTTAATTCTGTGCTCCCATCATCAGACATATCTTTTTCAGAATCTATAATCCTTTTAATGCAACAAATGTTTGTTGTCCTTTACTCCCCAGTAGCTATATAGTCACCAAGGTAATGTTTGTCCTAAGTGTTCATCTGGAAGTAGATCCATCCTATTTTCAGTCACCGTTTTTGTGATGTCACTGGCACATAGTAGGCATGATGCATAGCATTCTGTGCGTGGTGCATAATATATCATGCATGGTGCATAATATATTTTTCGTGGTGCATAGCATTCCTTGCATGGTACATAGTATGCACTGCATGATACATAGCTTTTCTTGCATGGTGCATAGCATTCCTTGCTTAGTGCATAATATACCTTACATCTTATATAATATGCCTTGCATGCTTGTGTGGTGCATCATGGTGCATAGTGTTCTTTACTTGGTGTATTCTTTACAAAGTATATAATTTGCTTTGCATGTTGCATAATAAATGTTTGTTGTATTGAATTGAATTATAAAGTACTGGACCCTAATTGCTATGTTACTGGGATTTTTAAAATTTGTGCTTAAATATTTTTATTGCCAACAAATTGTTTTTGGCTAACCTTCTAGAAAAACATGAAATTCTTGAGAATTTAAGGCCCAAACCAGTAGCCTCAGAAAGCTGAGTTAGACCACTTGAGGGTATTTCCCGGTGATACTACCTTTTGTCCAGATTTTTGTCCAAATTTTTTTGCCTTTGGAAAAGTAGACTCAAAAAAATAGTTATTGTTTATGTTCCAGCAGAAAGAAATGATCACTAATACCTGAAAGGCCCTTATATTTGTTTCTTATCTCTCACTTTTGTCTTTTCTTCCCCTTACCTTTCCTTTTAAAATTAACTTCCGCAAAAGGGGCGGGGGGAGGGAGTCAAGAAATTGATGATCACCTCCTTTCTCCCAAATCTTTTTTCTTTCCCAGGGAGGGTGAGAGTCATGTTATAGAGGTGAAAAAAATAGATCCTTACTTTCTTTTACTGCTATCTTAACTTGTATCTCTTAATCGATTTTGTTATCTCCACCATTTGATGTTCTGTTTTATAGAAGCAATGTGAACTAGGGACTGAGTGAGAGTTAGATTCAGAGCCCACAAGAATAGCTCAGAGCCAAGTTTTAAAATGAGAGAAAGTAAATAGTGGGCAGTGACAATAAAGTATATAGTGGAGAAATTCACACCTCTTAGTGAGCATAAGAAAGGATAAGAATGACTAAACTAAAGCCATGGTCTAATCATTAAGTGATACAAGAAGCCAAATTTTTCTAAGTAACCAAAGAGAAAAGGAGAACCTAAACTGTTTGGAAACTTTTTATTTCCTCTCATTCCTCAGAGAATTAACTTACTTCTGTTTTCTTCAGATATGTGGTAGATGGTGGCTTTGTGAAGCAGTTAAATCATAACCCCAGGTTAGGGTTGGATATGCTTGAGGTGGTTCCAATTTCAAAGTAAGTTTCCCTGTACTGCTTTCATTCAAAAAACATTTGGTAGGAATGGTTCTTGGAGTTGGGAGGGGAAGGCAGAAAATGGTGGGAGGTGATATTGTTGGGAAACCTACAAAAAGAGTTTTTTGAAAAAATTTTTTTAAATTTTTGTTTTTTAAAATTTTGCTTCATTTTGAAAGGAGCGAGGCAATGCAACGAACTGGTCGGGCTGGCAGAACTTCCTCTGGGACTTGTTTTCGAATCTACAATCAGGATTTCTGGGACCAGTGTATGCCTGACTACATGATCCCTGAGATTAAAAGAACTAGTTTAACATCAGTGATTTTGACCCTGAAGTGCCTTGCCATTCATGATGTCATAAGGTATGAAGACAACTCAGACAAAGATAGGGTCACGATGAATTATACTTTTGAGTCCCTTGAGAAATGTTGTCCTTTTACATTTACCCAGGTTGAGTCATTGTTCTCCGTTCTTTCCAAAGTTTTCTGTTCTTTCTAAAGTTCTGGTTTAACAAAATAAAAAGTAATCAATTCCTAATTCCCAGATGACTTTAGAAAATGTTGAGACTGATCGCTTGCCAGAATTTGAACTTTTACTTACAAGGATGCATCTGGTGCCCATGTTTGTTTTGAGCACTAGGTGTCTGCAGCTTGGTTGTAGTGGCATTTACAGTAGAAGTTCCTAAATCACAGATTCTTGGAATATTGGATTTGGAAAGGACCTTTGAAATCATTTAGTCCAGAGGTGGAACAGTAGGAGACCAAGTACTGATCTGGGAATCAAAGAAAAAATTACAGTCAATCATTTTCCCAGCTCCTATCAACATGAAGAGACAGAGAAGTCTGCAGAGAAGCGGGATGGGATCTGGCCAGGAACAGAACCTTCCAGCTCAGGGACAAACTGTGTACCAGGACAAGAAGTGGTCTCAAATGCAGTGTAAAGAAACCTCGAATTGTGTAGGGTGCAGAGAGAACGGCCAGCTGGCAGTTCTGTTGCTCTGTACCCAGTCCCAGGTGGATTCCAGACCAGTATCCAGATCTGGGGTAAATTAAGGTGGGGACGTGTGCCTAGGGGTGGTGTTCCAGGATGAAGAGCAGTAGTGGGCCCTAAGTTGTGGACTGAGCAAGGAGCAAGTTCAGAAGCAAGGAGCAGCTGTGTAGCCCAGACCCCCAAGAATGGCCACCAGCCCAGCCTGAAGCCTACAGAGGAATAATCAGGTCAGGAATTTCAGACCAACGGGAAACCTACAATTCTGTCACTCTGAACCAGCAAAGCTTTTCAGTTGACTGCTCGTGGCTGAGTCCAGGAGCAGTCTACTGAAACTCCAGATAGTACAAACCCACAGGCCTGTTGCTCAGGCCCAAACCCAGGTCACAGATTTGCAGAGTTTAGACCAAGTTTTAGACCAGCAACAGACTGCCTTGGTTCAGACTACTTTGGGAGCACTGAAACTTGCAGGTCTCCAGTCTGAACTAAGATCCTGGAATAATTCATTAATATATTCAATAGTAATTCAAAATATTCAATATCCCAAATAAGCAGCAACCAACCAAAACATCCCCTAACATAAGTATGCAGAGGCTGGCCCTGACATAAAGTCTGTGGTCAGGAAGAAGGCTATAAGAATGAGCAAACAAAAAAGAATCTCACCATAAAAAGCTATTATGGTATCAAGTACCTCAAGACACAAATCCAGAGAAAAAGAATGACTCCAAAACATCTACAAGCAGAGCAACAAAGAAAAATATATCTTGGGCCCAAATTAAATTAAAATTCCTGGAAGAGATGAAGCAAGAATTTTTTTTAAAAAGTTAAAAATTCTTTTATAAATGAAATAAGAGCACTAAAGGAAAAAAATTGGAAAGGAAATGAGTATTATGGAAGAAAGAATTGTTAAGGGAATTAACAGGTTGGCACAAGAGGTACAAAACCTTACCCAAGCTATGAACTCCTGAAAATTAAAATGAACCAAATAGAAGATAATGACTCTGTGAAACAAATATTAAAGAAAGTCAAATGACTAAAAATATAGAAGAAAATAGAAGGTATCTCATAGCAACCACTGACTTGGAAAACAGAACAAGAAGAGACAATTTAAGAATCATTAGACTACCTGAAAACCATGACCGAAAAAAGGAGCCTAGGCATCATATTTCAAGAAATCATAAAAGAAAACTGCCTAGATCTATTAGAACCAGAGGGCAAAGAAGAAATAGAAAAAAAAAAATCTACTGAATCTACTTCCCAACAGAAACCCCAAAATGAAAACTCCCTGGAACATTATAGTCAAAATCTAGAAATAGAGGGAATTCAAGCACTGGGGAGCCATAGTCAGGATCACACATGATTTAACAGCCACCACTTTAAAGGAGTGGAGAACTTGGAATACAGTATTCCAGAGGGCAAAAGATATAGGCTTACAGCCAAGAATAACTTACCCAGAAAAACTAAGTATTACCTTAGAAAGGAAAAATGAATCTTTAATGAAACAGAGGACTTCTAAGCATTCCTTATGAAGAAACCAGAGCTAGGTAGAAACTTTGAAGTGCAAATACTGGCATCAAGAGATATAAAAAAGCAAGGGGCAGCTAGGTGGCGCAGTGGATAGAGCACCAGCCCTGGAGTCAGGAGGACCTGAGTTCAAATCCGACCTTAGACATATTATACTTCCTAGCTGTGTGACTCTGGGCAAGTCACTTAACCCCAATTGCCTCACTAAAAAATAAAAAAAAAAAAATTTTTTAAAAGACATAAAAAAGCAAACATGATCAAGCAATTATAAGGGACTAAACAAGGATAAACTATTTACATGGTAATATAGGAAAATGAAACATATGTCTCCCCTGAACTCTATCATGATCAGGGAACATAAAGGAAGATTAAATAGATATAGGACATGAGAGAGTTCTGTTACGCCTTGATGATCATAAAAGGAGAATGGAAAGGGAGATAAACTAGGTGGAGAAAGAGCAGAATGTTAGAGAAAATTATCTCTCATAATGAGAGTGCATAAGTAGAAGTCTGTACAACAAGGAGGAAAGATGTTAACTAAATGGATCACAGGAAGGAAGAATACACATGCAGAGTTGGATGTTAAACAGGGGAACAGAAAGGAAAGGAGAGAAGGAAAAGGGAGGAATAAGATGGAAAGTAAATTATGGAAGGGAGTAGTCCTGAGCAAAATAAATTCTAAGGAAATACAAAAATATTTATAGCAGCTCTTTTTGTAGTAGCAAAGCTTCAGAAACTTGTGGGGAGAGGAGGTCTAATTAGGGAAGGGTGAAAAAAGTTATGGTATATAAATGTTATGGAGTACTGTTGTGCTCTAAGAAATAATGAAGAGAAACCTGAGAAGACTAGTATGAACTGATGCAGAGTGAAGTGAACAGAGCCAGGAGAACAATTTATTATGACAATAATATTGTGAAAACAACTTTGAAAGACTTGGGAACTTTGATCAGTCCAGTGACTAACCATGATTTTAGATGCCTCATGTTGAAACATGCCATCCACCTCCTGAAAAAAAGTAAAGGATTCAGCATGCAGAGTGAGATGATTAAAGGAGTGGAGAACTTGGAATATACTATTCCAGAGGGCAAAAGATATAGGCTTACAACCAAGAATAACTTATTCAGAAAAACTAAGTATAATCCTAGAAAGGAAAAATGGATCTTTAATGAAATAGAGCCTTCTAAGCCTTCCTTATAAAAAGAGCAGAGCTAAGTAGAAACTTTGAAGTGCAAATACTGGTACCAAGAGTTTTTTGGATATGGCCAATGTGGAAATTTATTTTGTTTGACCATTCATATTTGTAAGAAGGGTTTTGTTCTTCTTTCTTTTTCATTGGGGAAAAGAGGTAGGAGAGAGAAAAGGCAGATTTTTGCTGACTGAAAAAAAGTCCATTTAGTACAACCCCTTCATTTGATAGAGGAGGAACCTGAAGCTCAGAGAGTTGAAATGACTTGTCCAAAGTCACATAATTAATAAATGACAGAACTGGAACTCAGCCAGGAAGTCATGTTAACATGATGTTATTGAGCATTTACTTATGGGCTGGGTGACACAGGAGACCAAAAAAAATTATGGCACAGTTTTTATGAAGCTTACATTCTTGTTCGTGAGAAAAGACAAATGTTTGAAACAGAGTGTTATAGTGCTCATTGTGTGGAACAGAAAGAATAGTAGAGAAGCAGGCTGCAGTAGTGACAGAGGATGTCCAGTCTCCTGGGAATCTAATACTGCTTGTGCTGAACACTGGAAGCATTTTTTAACTTTACCGAAAATTTGATCCCTCAGTAGATCAAGGGAGCAGCAAGGCAAACTGCTCTTCTGAATGTAATTCTCACCAACAAGGAAGAACTAGTTGGCAATATAGAAATAACAAGAACCCTGGTGGAAAAAAGTGACCATGCCCTTGTGGAGTCTGTCTTAAGAAGGAAAGAGAACATATCAAATAGGTGCCCTTGACCTGGAGCAAAATTCAGATGGCTTATAAAAAATATAGTTAAGATTTGATGGCTAGAAATATAGCCCACCTGATAAAGGGGTGTGTCACGTCAAGAGTAGTTGGAAGAATTAGAAATGTTTGTTGTGAACCAGAGAATACAAAGGGGAGATGTAAAAGCTGTCTTTCAGTGTTTGAAGGGATGCTCTGTAGAAGGAGAAAATGTGTACTGTCTTGTTCTAAGGCCAGAAAAACTTGAACTAATGGTGAAGGATAAAATTTTAGCAGCTGGAGTGGCAAACTGATGGAACACTTTGCCTTTCCTGGTAGTAAGCTCTCTGTCTTGAATGAAAGAATGAATATAAAAAACATTTATTAAAGGCTTAATGTAAGCAAAACATTGTGTGTGCTGAGCACAAGAGATACAAATAGAAAAGCGGAGGTAGTCCTTGCTCTCAAGGAGCATTCTAATGGAGGAGATAACATATGCAAGAGATCTCAGCTACACTTCAGATGGAAAGGTTACACGGGTGTCAGGGCGCAATAGCAAAGCAGATGGTAATATATCTTCTTTGATGCCATTTCTACTGATAACATTATATTCATGTCTGATGTTGAAACATTAGACAGTGCTAAGGACTCCAGTGATTGAGAATTTTCTATACCCAGTATTTTATAGCCTCAGTTGCTGAGGAGGTAGGGTTGCAGCACCTGTGAAAGCAATTGCCAGGTCTCATCTCCACAGCAGTTTCTTCCTGAGGTGATGGCTGCAGGAGTTGGGCTGAAGGGGTGCTGCCCCTCCTGAGGTTCTTGGGTGTATCTGCCTGTTGGCAGCAGTTGGTCAGTTTTGCGTGTTAGTAGTGGTGAAGCAGGTTGGCCTTCTCTTCAGAGTTTGTTTTCCTCAGTGATGGCTGTGGGCTGTGGGCCTTGGGCTGGAACCAGACCAGGAGTCTGAGGAGTACTACTATTTCCAGGGCTCATGGGTTCCAAGCCAGGGGCTAATCTCCATCAGGGCCTGAAGGGAAGTGGTGATTGAGTTAGTGGCCATGGTTTGACTTGCCTTGCACCTGCTGTCTCCTGTCTCCTCCTCAGAATGCTTTGCCCACTCCATAGGTGGAAGCTTATTTAGCATTAGTGGGGATGGCTGCCAAACTCGGGCCTGGAATATTGCAATAGCAGAAGTAGTAGTTGCCTCCCTCAGCTGTCTCTCCCCTTCAATGTATCCTCCATTCAGCCATCAAAATGATTTTCCTTAAGCACAGGTCTAACCATGTCACTTTACTATTCAGTAAACTCCAATGGCTTCCTGTCAGCTCCAGGATCAAATACAAAATGTTCTGTTTGTCATTGAGAGCCCTTCATAACCTAGTCCATCCTACCTTAGCAGTCTTCTTAGATCTTACTCTCCACCATGTAATCTTCAATCCAGTGACACTGGCCTCCTGACTGTTCCACAAACAAGATACTCCATCCCTCAGCTGTGGGCATTTTCCCTCTCTCTGTCTGCTGTCCCTGAGCTTCCTTTAAGTCCCAGTTTACTTAAGTCCCAGTAAAATCCCATCTTCTACAACCCCTCTTAATTCAAGTGCCTTCCCTCTGTTAGTTATTTCCCATTTATCCCATATATAGTTTGCTTTGTATGTATTTGTTTGCACATTTTCTTCTCCATTAAGTTGTAAGTTCCTTGAGGGCAGGGACTGTCTTTTGCTTCTTTTTGTATCATCAGAGCTTAACACAGTTCCTGAAACATACTCGGAACTTAATAAATGTTTACTGATTGATTGACCATTCTCAGGAGTTGCTAACCCAGATCAATGATGCAGAGGGGCTGGGCCCCAAAGCAGGGCCAGCAGTCTGAGACACTGCAATTCTTATGTCTCTTAGGCCTACTGTTACCAGAAGTATTAAAAGAGAGATTGGCTGATCATTTGTAAAGAATGTTATCAAGCAAATTCTTGCATTAGATAGGAAGTTGAACTAATGGCTTTTAAAGTTCTTTTCACTTTTAAAAGTCTGTAACTACAAAAGCAGAAGGAGTTCAGAAAAGGGGGAAAATGTGGGGTTCAGTAAGTCTCTAAAAGTTTTCTGAAAGAGGTAGAGCTTAAGCTGGGCTTTGAAGTGTGGGTAAGATTTGGGTAGGTGGAGAAAGGGCTGCAGGAAAGTGAGAGAGTCAGGAATCAGATTTTATTGAAGATATTATTTCTCTTAAACCTAAATTCTCAAAAGAAATTGACTTGTGAAACTGGGTGATGTTGGGTTAAGGCACTGCAAGCAATGTCACCTTTTTTTATATCTCCTTTACATACCTAGGTTTCCCTATTTGGAGCGGCCTGATGAGAAACTTATTTTAGAGGCTCTTAAACATCTCTATCAATGTGATGCTATTGATAGGTAAGAAACAAATTTTATTTCTTTATCATGGTTTTAACTAGGTTCAGCAAGTCAGTCGCTTAATTTGTTCTTATCCCAACCCTTTGGCTTCACTGTCCCTAACCCTTCCTGCCTCTACACTGTGGCTTTCAGCCCCTCCGGCTCTCAACTCTCACACCCACCACCTCCACTCTTGCCACACTTTCACAGTATTGGTCCTGTTGATTAACAATCTAGAACATTCTTGAAAATTTAAATTACAAACCAATGGCCCTCAAGTAACCAACAAGCATTTATTAAGAGTTTACTATGTGCTAAATGCTGGAGAATCAAAAAAAGGCAAAAACATCAAAGTTGGGACACAAGAAGGCACAGAGGCAACTTAGAAGCACCTTCCTTCCTAGTAGAACCAAAGCTTTGCTTTACCTCTTTCTCTTTCGCTTAAAGAGACTGGGATATGTTAGAAAGGCGAAGCTAGAGTATAGTTTTCTTACCAGAAGTACTTTCTAGACTTAGGAACTCTGAAACATAATTACCAACCACCTTCTAGAAGACTCAAGATGAAACCCGCTGCCCCTCTCCTGACAGAGAAGTGCCAAGGTTGGCTCTTTTTTTTGGAGGGAGGCGTGAGATAGGACCTGGCCAACATGGGCATTTGTTTTGCTTGACTGTCAGTAATGGTTTTGTTTTTCTTGCTTTCTGAATGGGAAGATGGGGAGGGAGAGATAGGAAGGAAAGAATGCAGACCTAAAGGTAAAATAAAATCTGAATTAAATTAAAAAAGTACTTTCTGCTCACATATGGATATCTAGCTTTGTGCTGGTCTGCCTAAATAAAGATATGGTAGGTGAAGGTTTCTCTCCCTGGGTAATTTGGTAGTTATCTTCAGCTGCGCATCTATGTATAGGAAAAGAATGACTTTTCTCTTGTTTGTCCTGACTTATCCTAAAACAGAATAACTTAAGTACTTTTTCCTCCTACTAAGGAGTGGCCGTGTGACAAAACTGGGTTTATCAATGGCAGAGTTTCCCCTCTCTCCAAATTTGACCAGTGCCGTCCTAAAGGCCGCTTCTTTGGATTGTGAAGATCTTCTGCTTCCAATAGCAGCCATGCTATCTGTAGAAAACATCTTCATTAGACCTGGTAAGAAGCTAAGTACTCCATTCCTGTTTTAATTTTGGAGAGGAGTGTGCTTAATCTCTATTGTTAGAGTAGAATGAAAGGGAGTAGTTCTAGGAACGTCTTTAACAATTTTTTTCATTTAGTGTTTTTTTTGCATTAATATATATTTATGGAATAAAACAAGTATTTCATTAATAGGAATTTATATGTGTAGCCTATATCAGATTGCTGTGTCTTGGGGAGGGAAGCAGAGAGGGAGGGGGAGAAAAAATTTAAAACTCAAAAGCTTATGGAGGGGCAGCTAGGTGGCGCAGTGGATAGACCATCGGCCCTGAAGTCAGGAGGACCTGAGTTCAAATGCGGCCTCAGGCCAAACACTTGACATTGCTAGCTGTGTGACCCTAGGCAAGTCACTTAACCCCAGGTGCTTTAAAAAAAAAAAAAGCTTATGGAAATGATTATTGATAAATCAAAATAATTTAATAAAAAAAAAACCCAAGCATTTCCATAAAATAGTACGATAAAAAAGATGTACATGAAACTGTAAATCTACTAAGCATAACTCGCTATTCCTTTCAAATATACAACAAAATTATAATTTAAATTTTTTCTTTTTTCTACCCTCCCCCCACCAACAATTTTAGTATTTTTGAGGTGACTATATTTTGCATGTTTATTGTGCTGAGTACATTTGTAAACTTTTATTGTATAAAAGTCAGGAAATGTTGCATAGTGAATAATTTGGAGTCAGTCACACCCCACTTCTGACACTTACTAATTATGAGATACTAGGCATATCCTTCAACTCCATGTTCCTAGGAATTAATTGGCTACTGAGTCATAGATGGGTGGCTGTCTTAATGTGAAGAGTCCACCATCCCTTCTCATGCTAACAAATCACAGGCACTCAATGCATACGTTTTGGAAGAACTAATCCAAATAGCACTTGGCTCTTAAAGTGTGATGGTATTCAGGGGAGTGAAAGATCTAACTTTCCTCTATGAACTTTTGCCAGTCTATAGGCATTACATTTAATATGAAGGGGGAAGGAGGGAACCACACATTTCGTTCATGAGGAACCATATGCACTAAATGACAAAGTGCTTTTGATGACCAGTGAGTAGTCCAGTTTGGCTAAAATGTGAAGTATGCAGAAGGGAGTAGCATAAGATAAGATTAGAAATGTAGATTTGCACCTGGTCACCTTGAGGGCCAGGCTGATGGGTTTGAATTTTCGTGGTAGGCACTAGGGAGTCACTGAGGATTTTTGAGCAGAGGAGTGACATTACCAGATATGTTACAGAGGTAGGGCTAGAGAATTGGCACTTTTTCTCTGAGGTTCTGATCTCTAGGTCTTTCTAATCTTGAGTCTGGTCCTCAAAAACTAAATAAAGCTTCTGCACAGTGCAGTGCTGTTTTTCTTTTCAACAAGTGGATAAAGAATGCCCATTATCCAGACTATGGTGTGGAGTTAGATAGCCAACCCATAGAACTGGTCCCTCAACCCATACATCTTAGACACTGCAGATTGACGATAAACTGGGCCCAGAATAAAATAAGATAATAAACTGTGTCCAGAATCATGTTGAAGGAGAGTAGCTTGTTGTATCCAGTGATTTGAAGGTCCCCCACACTTCTGTCTAAATCGTTAGCCCCTATTTTTAAAAACATGAATATGTGCTCATCACATGGTAAGGTCACGAGATAACCAGTGGAAAGAGCCCACATGTTCCATCAGTATCTTTGTGATGTCAAGAGAGCAAAAGGAAGGTACCCAGAACATTGGGTAAGTGAGTGAGCCCCTGTGGTCAACCTAGAGCAGAACACGGACAACCATCCAACAGAACGGCCTGGCAAGTCGAAGGCTACTGTGTGAATCACCAGAAGGAAATCCCGCATCAAAGAAATCCAGTGGAGTATTGGAATATTCCTCCAGGGCTACCGACATAACATGAAATGCTGAATTATTGCTAGGGTACACCTTTCAGTGCTTGAAAATCTGTCTGACGACGACTTCCTGCGTCTGCCTGCTAACTTGTTCTTTTCACTTTGTCGTTGTTGTTGCGCCTTCTCTTTTTTTTAGTATCATTGTCACGTCCCCCTGACTCTCCCCCAGCACACACACAGTAGCACCTTCTCTTATAACCTGCTGGGTCATGTGACCTCAGACAAATCATTTATCCTCCTCTGTGGGCCTCGGTTTCCTCATCAGTTGTACTAGATGGCATGTGAGGCTTCTTGTCAGGCCACATTTATACTCCTGCGATCCTGTGATAAGTACAACCAAGCAGAACAAACCAGGACATTGGCCCTGTCTGAAAGTGAGGCCATGCTTTGTTCTGCACCCATTGCCCACCAGCCCTTTTTTTTGGTACACGGGAAGCGTGCTTTACCATCATTCCCTCCCAAGTCTCTAGTTACTCAGACTCAGAAACTCCAATATCTCATCTCAGGTAAATATTTCAAAACACACATTCTCCTATGTAACACCTGCTACATGGTGGTTGTTGTTTTTTTAAAATAGAGATTAGGCAGCTATTTCTCCTGAACTGTCCACTGATAACAAGAACCAATAGTGTTTTGTAATGCTCTGAGAAGAGAGGGAGAAGTTTTATTTATCTCTCAGTCTTGGAGGAAGAAATAAACAAAGCCTCTTACCTAGCATCAGCGGGAAGAGAAAACACAGGTTATAGAATGAGAAGGGAAGAATTTGGGTGGAGGGAGGGAGTCCACAGGTCTAATTCTGAGATTAAAATTCCCCACGTGAACTCTTATCTGCTCTGGCCACGAGAGAGTACTGAGCTCAACATGTGTACTGCCTGCATTTTGCATGGGTCTCGAATAATCCTAAAACAGTGCTTTAGTTTCACAGTCCACTGAGCATTTAAATGCCCACCGAGTATACAGACAGCACCATCTTGGGCAGATCACCGAGGTGAAAGGCTGCAAGCTCTTGTTATCCTTTGGCCACAGGATCTGTGGAATGTTTCTGGCCGAAAGATTTTTATTTGCTTGTCCTGGTAAAGGAAGTTAGTATAGAAGACCTTTGCCTTATTGTGGTGTATCAGTGATGTATTAACTCCATTTTTCTGAATCAGCAGGCAAGAGATTTAAGCCCTTCAACTCTTTAGATAATAAATGATCACTTTGAGGAACCTGTAGATGCTCTGCCTTCAGGGTCCCTTCTCCCAGATTTCCTTTTTGATGCCAGTTCTTGATGTGGCTTTTGCTGACATGTTAATTTTATGTTCACCTGTTAAGAGGTTTTTGTCGCCCTCCATGAGCTTTTGTTAGCAGTGGCACTTCCCCTCTGCCCCAGCTCCTCTAATAGATAACTTGTGCCTCCCACAGCCAGGTTTAGAGAGACCCATCACCACAATTTGGGCCACCAGGTCAGGAATTTTTCCTTGCTAAGGCAATTTGTGAAGAATCTGCTATTGCATGGAGAGATTCTATCTGCATGGGTGGAGTGATTCCCCACCCCCGTGAAGTCAGGAATCTTTACAGATAAACCACAAGGCTTGGAAAAGCGTCCTTTAGTTTCCTCTCCCCTTCCCTTGCTTCCCCACCTCCCTTTTCTGATACAGAGCTCTGTATGTGGTGGAATATAATAGCGTCAACTGGCATTTTAAACGCTTGAGTTACAGATACTTAAGAAAGAAAGTTTCTAAGAGATCAAAAGCAAATAAAATCCCCATATTTATGACTTTGTAGTAGATGAAATCAGTGACTGCTTATTTATTCTTTGAAGTTGTAGTAAGGCATTTAATTTAGGTCCACACTGATAACTTTCTTTGGCTCTCTACTGAACATTATCCATTTTTACCTTCTGTTAGATTATCTAAGCTTATGGGGATTAATAAAGTGATAAAACAAAATGTTGTTTTAAAAGCAACAAAATGTCTCTTTCTCATTCCTGTTTGCTACTGTTTGTGTTTTTGTGGCCTAGAAATCATTGACATAGTTCTTAGATCCTGGAAGTTCTTATTTGATATTTTTACCACAGTAGCTGAGAGCTACTGTTTTTTTTGTTTTTGTTTTTGCAAATATAGAGGAAAAGGCTGAGCTGGAGGATTTCTAATTCATGAAGGAGATTTGTCTTGGATGTCAATTATGCTAATAGGCAAGAGAGATAACCCGGGGCAGAGTGACCTTGGTCATCCAAGATTCTGACCTAGCAGTGCTCAGAGATCCTTGCTATTCCGGTAGAGCTAAATATCAAGCTATGACTGTAAGTGGTGTGAATGGCCTTTCCTTTCTGTAGGGGGTGTTAGAAGATTGACACCTTTCTCTTCAATTCTGACCCAGGTCTTTGTAATCTTGAGTCTGGTCTTCAGGAACTAAATAAAGCTGCTGTATAATGCAGTCCATTTTTTCTTTCTTTTTCTCTTCTCTTTGTTTCTTTTCTTTCCTTTCCCCTTTCTTTCTCCTTCTCCTCTCTCCTTCCCTCCCTCTCTTCCTTCCTCCTTCCTTCCTTCCATGAGATCTTATCCCCTCAGTGTTCCGGAATATATTATCAATTGATATAGGTTTTTGGTTTTTTTTAGTACTATTTATGGGCTCTCTTTAATCTGTAAAACCCTGTCTGGGTTGGGCCTTGGTGATTGAAGACTAGCTATGTGTATTTACATTTTCCTCATAGTCAAAATGAGGTGGTATGCCTAGACTGACTATCCTCAAATTGGAAAATTGTGGTCCAGCCTGAGAAATAAAATGACCCCTTTAAAGCTTGGTGCCCTGCCCCCATTCTCTGCCTTGCAGTAGTCAGCTGCTGATTCAGTAAGGACTAATGCAGATATTAACTTGAAGAAGCAAAGAAAGGTGCAGAGGCTGTTAGGAAAGGATGCATTCGTTTTAGCCGGAAAACGTGACTCGGTCAAGGACATTTATAACCAAAATAATGTCGAGTTAATTCTTATATCTCCCACCTAAAGCTAGCCACTGTGTGTTCCTTTGTGAGAGCTTTGGAAAACAAAGGACAGTTTTCACATATGTGACAGTGCAACCTGGATGGCCTGTTCCTTTGTCTCTGCTGAATGCTCGCATTGCTGAAACATTCTCTGCAAAGCCTTTTCCACTATCGATTGTGATAGAATTGACTGATGACTGAAGAATTCAGCAGTTATATCCCTGTCTTGTTGCCACTGCAGCTGCTCCGATTCACTGGCATCTATTTATTTTCACTGGCAAGGACTGCAAATAAAAAGACTGGGGAGAGGGGGCATTTTTTTTAACTGAAGAAAATTGCAGGTACAATAGTGTGATAAGTGGTGAAAAAGGGACAACTCACCTGTTATTCATCAAGAATATAAAAGAATATTATAAGGGCAAGGTGAAGTGCTGCAAGATACTGCATTATGCCTAATGCTTGGATCTCTTCCCACTCCTGCTTGGCAGTACCCACCCTCCCCCCTCACAGAGATGGCCAGGTCCCCTTCCACTAAAATATCCCCCTGGCTTCCTGAAATTCTATCTGATTTATTTGGATTAATAAGCAGAACCCCCTGGGAGGGTTGGAAGGATGGCTATCAGTCATTCATACCCTAGCGAGGTTGTCTCTAAAACAAAGCAAATTATTTTCTCCCCTGTCTTTTTGAAACATTTATATGTAGTTAAAATATATTGTGGATACTCTTGAAGGAGGAAACACAACCAAAAAAGATGCAGCCTGAGTGCTGGGTTTTAAATTGAGGATTGTAGAGACCAGGTAATTTTTAAGGTGCTGTACTTATGCTGATTCTAGATGAGGCTCAGGCTTTTTTTTTTTTTTTAAAAAGCACCAGCTGGTGTTGTTTCCTTCTTCTAGAGCTGCTTCCCTGAATCACTGCCAGGTATCAGCAGCCAAGGCCTTCCCAAAGCCCAAAATGGGAAGATTCAAACCATAGTGTGGATTAGTTTATTCAGATGGCTTTCCTCCTTCCACTCGGTTGAGATGCATGCATGAGAGAATGTGAGTTTTGTGATGAAGGGAGGAAGCATCAATGAGGCTTTTAGGAGAATACAAATCTAGGAGGGCTGCTGCAGTAGTAGACTTTATATTGTCAGAGCATAACGTGGGGCTCTCAGCTTCTGGGTGGAATGGGGGAGAGGAGGCTAGAGAAGACTGGGGGTATTTGTGGCCAAAGGGGCTAAAGGCAAACGGCCCACTTTGAAATTTTGTCTGTATCTGCTTTTGTTCCAGATCCTGACTTCCCCTTTCATCCCCTCATCCCTGAAGCTAGGCATAGCAGTTATTAACGCAGCAGATCTCTTTTCTTTGCCTTGCCCTGCCTAAGAGGGTGAAACAGTAATGGAGTAATGGCGCAGGGGTGAAACAACCTATGAGCTGTCTCAGTAGTTCAGGATGAGCTGGAACAGTTTCACTGATTTAGAAGTAGAATGAAATCAAAAGCCTTTCCAAAAGAATAAGATTTGTTTCTTTACCTCATTTTAAGTTCTGATCATAGGTTTTCAATCAGTTTAACTATGCAGAATGAATAAGTGGAGGCCCTGCAAGCTCAGCTCTCACCCCACTTAGCCTTTCTCTAGGTGACGCAGAGAAACGGAAAGAGGCAGAGCTGAGGCATCAGGAGCTGTCATCCCAAGCTGGCGGATTCAATGACTTTGCAACTCTAGCAATAATCTTTGAACAGTGCAAATCAAGGTATGTAAAAGAAAACATAAAATTACCGTGGCAAAATATTTTTTCTAGGATTTGCTTTTACACATGTTTTTTGTATTTGTGGATTTTTAACATTCTCCATAGTGAGGTATTGGGTTGTCTGAGATAACAAGATATTTGAATGTGCTGTGTATATGAAATATCCCATCCATAGTCTGAAACTGCCCCATTTATAAATTGTTGATGTTTTGTTTTGCTTTGTTTTAACTCAGTGAAGGTGTTTTTCTTGGACATAGCTCTGAAACAAGTTTTTTCTCCATAAGCAGGTCTCATCTGCCCGCTTTCATATAGGCCGATCTTACAGATGACTGGTTTCCATCTCTACATGTGTCACACAAATAACCTTTTACTAGAGCCCTCAACTGACTCCTTGTCATGGCACTGACCTGATGCTAGTGCATAAGCCGTGGGAGGTTCTAGCAAGCCTGGGAATGAACAGGGAGTTTATAATCTAAGAGCCAGCACCTCAGCTAAATTTGGAGAGGCAGGTTAGCCACAGGGTAGTGGCCTTTTCAGGCAGAGCAACTTTCAAAGACCATTTTTTAAATCATAGAAGGTTGTCATGTGCCTCAGGGAAGGTGGTAACCACACAGATGAAAACTCAGATCCTTGAAGTACTGAAGCTTCACTTAGAGGTAACCTTTCATCATACCAATATTATCGTTCACAGCCCATCTCCACCTGCATGGTGTCAGAAACATTGGATCCATTGGAGGTGCTTACAGTCAGCATTCTGTGTCGAAGGTCAGCTTCGAGAGATAATCAGGAAACTGAAGCAGGTGACCACTGCAGTGCTTTCCTTCAGGCTTTATGTATTTTATGCTGTTGGAATAGCAGGGATTTACAATTCCTTTCGATTATTCCACCTCTCAGTGCTACTGTGTAGCAAGATTATTTGCCGTTTGTTAACTCCTTCAGAAGATTCGTGGGAGATAAATTTGCCAAGTATGTATTCAGTACCTACTGCATCCCACCATGCTCAGTGCTGGTGATATAAAGCTAGATATGAAATCAGCTTGGCTCTCAGTAAGATTATAATCTAATGGCAAATGGGAGTGGACATAAGTCCCCAGCTAATAGTGATGTAAAGGAGAATGAGATAAGTGCAAAGGAGAGATTGAGGCAAAATATGATGAGAATTTTGAGGAAGAAGCAATGAATTTCACATGAGACGTGAGATTAGATGGGAAGATTCAGGGAAGACATGCAAGTTGGTTCTTAAACAAAGAGAGGGACTTCAGCAGCCAGAAATGGAATGGTGGGAGGCATTCCAGTCATGGAGAATTGCCTGAGTGAAGTCATAGCAATGGGAGAGACTGGGGCAGGCATGGGAGATAGCAAGTAGTCCAGTTTGGCTAAGATAGGAAAAACACGAAGGGGAGTAGTATAAGACAATGGGAGCCAGATTATGGTGAGCCATTGATGCCAAAATATACACTTGATTAAATAGGCAGTGGGGAGTCACTGCAGGTTTGGTAGTGAGATGGCATAGTGGATAGAGTGCTTGGAAACAGGAAAACCTGAGTTCAGATCTTGCCTTGAACATGTACTTAGCTAGGTGGCCCTGGGCAAATCACTTCACCTATCCCAGCCTCAGCTTCAGCATATGTAAAAATAGCATTTACCTCACGGTGTTGTTGTGAGGATCAGTGAGATGATGGATATAAAGGGCTTTGCGAACCATAAAACTACAGAAATGCTAGCAATCGGTATTACTATTTGAATAAAGAAGTGATATGATCAGAATATGGAAAATTACTCATGGGCAGCTAGGTGGCACAGTGAATAGAGCTCTGACCTTGGAGTTAGGAGGACCTGAGTTCAAATCCAGCCTCAGACACTTAATACTTACTAGCTGTGTGACCCTGGGCAAGTCATTTGACCCCAACTGCCTTACAAAAAAAAACAAAAAAAAGAAAGGAAGAAAATTACTCAAGCAGTCGTATGGAGGATAGATTTTAATGGGAAATAGACTAGACATAGTAGGACTGGGTAAGAAACTGTTAAAGTAGTCTAAGACACCAAAAAGTAAAATAAATAAATAAAGAGCAGCTAAGTAGTGCAGTGGATAGAGCTCCTTGGAGTCAGGAGGACCTGAGTTCAAATGTGGCCTCAGACACTTGATACTTACTAGCTGTGTGACCTTGAGCAAGTAAGTCACTTAACCCCAATTTCCTCACCAAAAAGCAAAATAAATAAGTAAGTAAGTAAAGTAGTCTAAGAAAAAAAAGAAAGAGACCATGAAGGTAGTATCAAAGGAGAGAGAGAATGGTCCAGATACCAGAGGTACGGTGAAGGTAAAATCAACAGGACTTAGCAGTTGACTCCAAGATGACTCCAAGGTTGAAAGTCCACGTTACTGGGAAGGCGATGATGTCATGAATAGGAAGAGAGAAGTCATTGATGAGGAAGATTTCAAGAGGAAGAGAATAAATTCTGTTGTCGGCAGAGTGAGTATGAGGTGTCAGTGTGATGTCCAGGAGGTAAAGAGATCCATCGGACAGTCGCAAATATCAGACTGGAACTCTGGGGAGAAGGTTGTACCTAGAGAGAGGTTTGCTTGTCATTTATGTTATGGTTAGAGGAGTTAGATTTACCAAGGATGAAGGCTGCCTCTTTTTCTGAGACTTGAGAAGGGGTGAGAGGATAAGTGAGGACACTGAAATCTTACAGGAGCAAAACTAGGAAACAGAGGAAATTCACACTGAAGCCAAAGAGAAATAAAGATTGTTTGTTGAGCATGATGAAGACGAGTTGGAGCTTTGAGGTCGGAGGACAAGGCAGGAAACAACTGTTGTGGAAGACGTGGGTCAGTGAGAACTGAATACAAAGATGGTGCCATGTCACATGGAGGTCCCATTTGGGACTAGAGAGTTTACATTTTTGTGATTTCTTTTAGCAGCACTCGGGCATGAAGACGACAGGAGTTACCCAAAATTGAGGGTTAAAGGATAGAAATGGAAGCAGGTTGAAGGAGCGAATGATTCAAGAGTAGAGAGCAGTATTGAAGTAGTTGACCATAAGGTCAAGAACGAATGTAGAAGAAACTGAGGCCTAAACAGGGATGGAAGGACTGGAGATTATGATGATATTGGATAACATGTATAGAAAGGAGGAGAGGGGTAGAAAAGGAGTGATGAGAGTAGTCAGAGAGGAGATTTAGGAAGGGAAAAGGTTTTGCATGATGGTGAGAGGTCCAAGATGTGATCACTTTAGTATACAGATGAAGGAAAATGAATGTGAGGTCATAAGCTTTAACATGTTCAAGAAACTATGAGGACAACGAGTTAGAAGAGTCATCATTATAGAGGTTGATGGGGATGATGCAGGAGAAAATAGGCAAGGAAGACCCAGCCAGATGCTAAAACAATGGGAAAAGGTGGAATAAAGAAATGACTTTTTTAAAAGTTTTCAAGGTGAAAGATTACTTCTAGTTGTTATAAAAGAATAATCTCCTTACTGATATTCTTTATACAGAAACCTGATTTCCCAAAAGAAAGTTTTGATGGTCCTAGACAAGAAATCTTACGAAGATGTTTGTGCACTGGATATTTCACCAATGTAGCACGAAGGTGAGCAGCAAGCTTAGCAGTGGTTAAAAGGAAGCTACACCATTGAGAGCAATAATGAAGAAGGTTCAGCATTTGATACAATTTCCAAAGTAATGGTGATACCCTTTATAATTTTCATTGCTGTTGAGATTGTATCAGAAAAGTGTAGGTTAATTGGTCCATCTTTTGCTTTTCTATCTGTGTATCACTACTTCCGGCTATGTAAATATTCCCATTATAATTAGAATATGCTTCATAGTCATTTTTACGCTTACTTCTCACAAGACCCTGCCTGGTGAGATGCATTGGTATTGCTGTATTCATTTTACAGTAAGAAAATTGAGACAGAAGGGTTGTTACAGTAAGTACACGGCCTTGCCAGAATCAGTCATTGAACAGCTACAAGGTTTTCTTGCCTCCTCACTCACATGTTCTCAGACTATCCTTCTGCCTAAGTTCCATTCTCTACCTCATCCCCGTTTTGATCAGTTGAAATGTTATGTTTTCTTCAAGCCCCAGCTCAAATACCACCTATTCAATGAAGTCTTCCCTGATCCCCCCTCCCCCACTTAAAGTAATCTTACTCTTGTCTGAATCCACAGCACTTTGCCTGTGCCTTTCTGTATTATAGTTATTGTTTGCATTTCTTATCTTCCATCTGAAAACCTCTCTCACATCTTCCCCTTTTTCCCTTCTCTTAAGTCTTTCCTAGATTAAAAATACCCAGTACTTTTGATTGATCATTCTTATATAATATGCTCTTTGGGCCTCTGACCATTCAGTTTGCCCGCTTCTGGGCATCCTTCAGGCAGTCTGCATCCCTTCTAAAATGCAACACCCAGAGTTGGATATGATCTGCTCATCACAAAGGGCTGTCACCTGTTCTGGACACCACATTTTAATGCAGCATGTGATCATGTTAGCTTTTTTGGCAGCCACATCACACTGTTGACTCATTGAGCCTGCTCAACTCAAAACCTCTCAGTCTTTTTCATATGAACTGTTATAAAGCCCTGTCTCTCCTATTTCTTACTTGTACAGTTTATTTTTTTAAACTTGGGTGCAGAATCTTACAGTCTCATTAAATGACATTCTGTTAGGTTCAGCCTTTTGAGATCCTCAATACTTTCAGCTGATGTGTTTATCATTCCCCAAGCTTCATGTTATCTGTATATTTGGTAAGCATCTCTTCCTACTTGTCTTCAAGTCATTAATGTGAATGTTGAACAGAACAGGATTACAGATAAAGCCCAATGGCATACCCCTAGATATCTCCATTCAGATTGACATTGATCCATTAATCAATATAGTTTACTTCCAGTCATTCTACCATTTTCAATCTATCATTCTATCCACATTTTTTCATCTTGTCTACAAGACTTTTGTGAAAGTTTATCAGAAGTCTTGTATCTGCAGCATTGATCTGATTCACCAGTCTAATAATCTGTCAAAAAAAGGAAATGAGGTTAATCTGGTAATTGACACCTAGTAATCACTGCTTCCCTTATGAACCATGTGCTCAAGAATTTTGCCAAGTACAGAGGTCAAAGTCACTACTTTGTATACTTTGTGCAATCCACCTTCTTTAGAACATTTGTCTGATTGTGGAGAGCTTTAAAAGCTAGGCTAGGGATAACAATTGAGAAGAGATGTCATGTTAACCAACAAGTGAGAATTTTTGCATAGGAATTTTAAATTAAGGAAATCATGTTTTCATTGGTATCAGACTTCTGGATAGCAAAGATCAAATGTACCTTTTAAAAGGAGAAGCATTGTTTATTGATTGGATTGCGCATTCCTGATATTCATTTGAAGCAAAGTGAACCATTACAATAAAAAAGAAAAGTTATTTTTAACCTCTTTTATCTAAACTTAGAAAATGTTGCTAATTGCAGGACTCAATATGCTTGTTTTGTTGTGTTACATTGATGTCTTATAATCATGATATAAAGTGTATCAGTAAAACAATTTTTATTGTGCTTATAGGTCTGTAGGAAGAACATTTTGCACAATGGATGGGCATGGAACCCCAATACACATTCATCCTTCTTCGGCGGTAAATTATATCTTAAATGTCTACAATAATCAGAATAATTATTTTGCTAATGTGTTTCTGTCTCTTTTACTGTTTGCTTTAAGAAACAAATTTGACATCTAAATTACTTATTCCTTAGTGCTATAAAGGCCTGTATAGTATGTGTCTATGAAGAAAAAGACTTAATGTAAACTCTTCATAGAATGGATTCAGAAGAACTATGTGTCTTAAATATGTATTTAATTGCTAACATAGGGTGGTCTCATGTTATCCAGTTTTCTATGTTGTTAAACAGTCTCCCTCAATAAATAATTTTGTTTAGCTCTGTAATCAGGAACCCAAACTCGAGTGGATCATTTTCCATGATGTTTTAGTTACTTCCAAAATGTACGTGAAAACTGTGTGCCCAATTCGCTATGAATGGGTTAAAGACTTGCTACCCAAGTTATATCAGTTTGATGTGTATGAATTGAGCAGTATGGCCCGACATGAAGTGACAGAGGAAGAACTAAAGAGGTGGAAAAACAAGGAAGATCTAAAGCAACAGAAGGGTGAGTAAAACAGAAAGTCTGGTAGCTTTTATGATATAAAAATATTGTGATAGAACTTTGGCTTTAGAATTTTTCCCTAGGGAACAAAGGGATGCAATTGGCTTGTCTTGTCTCTTACTTACTTTCTCCATCCAAGCAAGCATGCATTTTTATTGCAGTGCCATACTCTGTTCTAGACAGAGAAGATGAAATAGAACCTGGATTATTGGGTGACTTCAGGTGAGACTCTAAAGAATTGAGTCATTCTGTCTCATAATATTAAAGAATACATAGAAGAACCAGTTACCAAGTATTTTGTCCTAGTACCTGGCCCTGCATACTGTTAATAAACACACATTAAACTTAAAGTCAAATCCTGAAGCTCCTGGGCCCCTTGTTTTTTGTTACCCAATCTTAGACCACACTGTTTCTCTTGAGTGAGAAATGTTGCTTTTCTATTTCTTTACATTTTACTAAGAAAATTCATTGTACTTTTCTCCTTTAAAGCCTTCAGTCTCAAGTCCAAGAATATCACTTTAATGTATTCATTTTTTCATGTTGTTTCCAGATAGAGCAATGAAGGAATCTCTAAAGAAAATGCAGAGAAGAAATGATGATAAATCCATTTTGGATGCACGTGCTCGATTCCTGGAGAGGAAGCATCAACGATCCCAGAACATCACTGGCACTTTGAAGGAAAATGACTAAGCAACAACCTTGAATGAAAATTCAGAAAAGACCAGAAGCAGTCAGAAAATGCACTGCTGCTTTACTGTTTACTTCAGACAGAACTGGCAAATACCCAGAGAAGCTGCTATTGAATTTATTAGCCCAGGAGCTAAAACAGCCTACACCAATGCATTCAAATGGAATTTTCACAGGGAAAATGAGTAGGTTGCTCTGATCAATAGCTTTGATGTTTGAATGAGTACAACTTGAGACTAGAGGTCATGTTGTTCCCTGTTACTTTCCATTCTGCTGATCTTAAATTGGCATTGAACTCTGTTCCTCGATATTTTTAAATAACACATAAATTGATATTTTATTAGATTGTAACTCATTTGTAATGAAACATTAAAGATTATTTTCTTAAAGTCTGCCTCTGACATTTACTGGCTGTGTAACCTGGGACAAATAACTTAACCTCCCAATGCTCTAGGCAATTCTTTAAGACTTAGTTGCAAAAGTAGGTAAGAACCTGCATTGATAGAGGGAGTTTTTTTTTCACCTGGGAGTTCTGTTCCAGGGAAGATACAGATTCGAGCTGTATCCCTAACTCTTCTCAAAGCCACTATTAGAATTGTTTGTTATATCTGGTGTGTTGTCATTATTTAAAGCATTATTAATATTTATTGAAAAAAGACTTAGATGGTCAATGAGAGAATAAGAAAACCATGTATGGCAGGACTCTTTTTTAAGTTATTTTTGCTGGGATTACAGAAAGTACTTTTTTATGTTGGGAAAAGTACCTATAGCCACTCACTAGAAAAAGATCATATGTGTAAGGACTTTTCTTCTATACCTATGTATTTAGTTTAGTGCCAGCTTAAAACTCAAAAGATAGTATAAGATGTATTTAAAGTTTTTTTTCTGCAAAGATTAAGACATTTGTATTTTTTGTACATAACTGACATTTTCTGGAAAGTTATAGCATTATTTATTTGTCCTTAGCAGCTGAGCTGAATGCTCTGATTTTTAGGTTAGGAACTTTTTAAACCTTTACTGAAGAAATCCTTAAGCTTTCTAAAGCAGGATAAATGGTGATAGATTCACGCAGCACGCCCTACACTGGGTCTTTGCTTGCTCTCAGAGTATTTTATTGTTGAAGGAGGCATAAAGGAGATTAGTTCCAGAAGCCACTCTCTTCCTTGGAAGCTTTTTGAAAAAGCTTATGTAATTCTCATGCATTGTGAGTCACAACTGAGATCTTAGGAAACATTTTTGATCTGGGAAATTCCATGCCTATAAGTGAATAAAATGAATGAATGAATGAAAACACGTTAATTAAGCATTTATTATGTGCCAAGTACCAAGGATGCAAGTAGAAAAGCAGACAGCTTCTGCTTTCAAGGAGCTCACATTCTAATGGTAGAGATACCACTCATAGGAGGTTTCAGTTGCAAGTCAGAGGGAAAGGTCCCTTGGTCTTTAGAATACAGCAGTAAAGCAGATGGCAGTGTTTCTTCAGAGTCATTTCCATTGATAAAATCCTAACTGTCTCTGATGTTGAACCATTTGACAGTTGTAAGTACTGTGGTGGTAAGATCTTTCCTTTGCCTGTCTCCAGTAGCTGAGGTGAGGACTCCACAGAAGGGTTGTTTCTTGGGATAATGGCTGAGCTGGAAGCAGGGCTGGGGGCATCAGGATACTGTCACTCTTGGGGCTCTTGGGCTTGCCTGCCTGTCAGTGGCAGTTTGTTAGTAAGCAGTATTTATGGTTGCAAGGAAGGTGGGCTCCTTCTTTACAGAGATTGCTCCCCACAGTGATGGCTGCATTAGGGTTTGAGGAGAGGTGGTGGGTGAGGTAGTGGTGGTGTTTTGACTTGCCTGGCCCATGCTGCCTCCTGTTTCCCTCAGGGTACCTTAGTGCTTCAGTGGGCTGGCCCCTTCTCCACAGGAGTCACATCCCTGTATGATGACTACAGTCATATTGATGAGCCCCCCCTGATGTTCCAGCCCCACCCAAACCTACTAGTGCCATGTTGGTACAGTCTTTAACTTTAACTAGCCCCCTTCACCCAAAGCCTCCATTTGTCCAGACAGCATGAAACCTCACTATTAGGAGCAAACACTGTAGCCCAAACATACCTCCAATAAATAGTCAACTCCTAGTACTCACAATTTATTAGTGTCAATGACAGGTAACCTCCCCAACTCTTCTCTTTCCAAGTAAGATATGAGGTCTTAGATGAGCTCTTTCTCAGTCTGTCTCAGTCTTCATTTTTGTGCTCTGACCAGGACTAGCTGGGTTCACTAATAAGAAATTTGGCCAAGCTGTTTTCACCGTGAAAAGCAGATGGAAGCCAGTAGGACACCACTGTGAAAATTCACTTTCTTGGGGAATTTAAATGAGGAGCCCATGTCTTCAGACCAGCACTGTAGCCCCAAGGCAAGGCAAACATACCAGGGAAGACAAAAGGAGTAACACTCTACCACTTTGAAAAAGCTCTTCAAGAATGTCACTTAGCCCTAAGCTATGGAATACGTGCACTAGAGATAACCCAGCAGAACTGGCAAGCTAAAATCTCAGAGGAAGGAGTAATTCTCCTTGCTGGTCCTTGAGAGTACTTGCCAAGGCAGCCCTTCTGTCATGCACACACCTATTGGCATTGCTCCATTTAGTAACTCAGTGAGCTGTTACCAACACGCTTGCCTCTGATGCTGCCAGTCAGTTTGCAACATTCTTCCTGTGTTTTAAGTTAAAAACTATCCTGGTTGGTGATTGCCTTCATTTCTGCTATATTTGTGAAAGATCAATACTTAAAAGGCACATCATCATAGATCAGTGTGGCTAGTCCAGGCTCTAAAAACTTCCATAACCCCTACCATGGTCTTAATGGTATTTATTTTTGTTTTATATAAACAATACATTTTATTTACTGTTTTAGATAAGTAGGGTGGCCAAGGTGGTTTCCCTAAAGATGTTAAGAAAGGGGTGAAGTCCCTCAGCACAGCTGATAATCTTCTCATAGAGAACTTTTGGAAGAACACGGACAAGAGCTGCACTAATGAATGGTGATCTGCATTGTTGGAGAGAATAGCCACGGTAGTAAGATTGCAGATTCATTTAAATTTTGTAATGTTAATATATATTTTAAATAGATTTTTATTGATAACTTTTTTATATTTTCCCCTGAGTCCTTCCCCCATACTACTCCCAAAGAGTAATATATAATGGATAGCCCTTATAATAGAGATTTTTTTAATTCAACAAAATCAACACATCAAAAAAAAAATCTGATATTATATGCAAAGTTCTACTCCCCACCTCTACAAAGCTGCAAGGGGAGGTGTCATCTTATATGCTATGTCTTTGGAGTAAAGTTCTTTGTAATTCCTCAACAATAATATTTGATTCTCTTATGGTTGTTACTATTTTCATTTACAGTGTTGGAGTCATTGTATATGTTTCCCTCCCCCCCCCCAACTCTGCTTACTTCCCTTTGCCATAGTTCATTCAGGTTTTTTCATGCTTCTTCGTATTTATCATATTCTCATTTGTTATAGCTCGGTAAAATTTACTGAGCACAGTTTGGTTGGCCATTCAATGGGTAGCTACTACCCCACAAATGCTGCTATAAAGATTTTGGTTTATATGGAGACATATGCCTAGCAGTGGAATCTCTATGCCATTTCATACAACAAAATGGGGAAAAAAACTAAAAAAAAAAGGTTCAATTATGTATCATATTTGAGAAGTCCAAAATCTATCAAGGACCCACAAAGTTTATCTCCTTGGAAAATTCAGCTAAAAAACAGATACTCACAGGTAGCATGGGGTCCCTGGAGCCTTCAAAATTTGGAAGACAATTCACTTTATCCTCATCAAATAAATGGAAGTGATATAATTCTCACTATGAAATAACTAATAAAAAAAGTTAGGGAATTGTGGTTTGAATATTTAACAAATTAGGTACTTTGATTGTAACTTCAGAATTTTATACTGTCACCAAAAGCTCTTTGTGATTTTCAGATACTGAAATGTGAGGGATTGTCTGGTGTTGGCTACTGCCAAGTGGGGGTTGTGGCAAGATGGGGTAGGAACAAGATATTAGGAAATAACCGGAGCTCACGCTCCTGAGGCAGTGGGCTGTGCTATGTGGAGCTGTGATAAGCTGGGGAAGGAACAGGATACAAGGAAGTAGCCGGAGCACGTGCTCCTGAGGCAGGGGGCTGTGCCACGTGGGAGTGGGATGGCAGAGAACGAGTTCCCTTTGTCTAGTCTCCTCCCTAGGTGCAACGTCAACCCCAGATGTCTCCTTCCTGACTTCCTGGGTCACGTACTTTCCCTTTGTGAAGCACTGACCCCAGATGCCTCCTCCCGGTATCTGGGCCTGACTTCCTGGGTCACGTACTCTCCCTTTGTCTATGCACTAACCCCAAACGTCTCCTTCCTGTATCCGGTCCTAGCCTCCTGCGTCACATCCTCTCCCTTGGTGCAACACTAAACCCAGACATCCCCTTCCGGTATCTGATCCTACAATCAATGACTAGTAGGCGGTCTGAGGAGGAGGGGCTAAGTAGGTACTTAAGGAACAGTAGAGATCGGAGCTCTCTCTCTCTTGCTCCTGCTCTCTTGCTCTTGCTTTCCTGCTTGGCCTTGCTGTGATGACCTCTTAATAAAGCTCGAGTGTTTGCACCTCCTGATCGGCTCGTCTCTGTGTTTATCTGGGTGGGCACCGAAGACTGGTAAGTATGACTCTGGCAGCCTGCTCCTTATAGGAGGAGAGTGCACGGCGCAGCTGGCACACTAAAAGTTGATGAGGCTGAGTGCTTAAAAGTTCTGAGTTATATAAATGTCTATAGCAATGCCAATAGCTAAAGTTCCACATAAACAAATTACAAAATGCATAAGAAATATTGATTACGCACTAGATTAAAACATTTGTTCCCACTGGTCCATTATCTAATTCATCTTTGAACATTAAAAATGAGTTAGCTTTTAAGTTGCTATCCCAAAGGTACAAAGCATCAGTAGAGCTAGTATGGTATCCTGGATTTGCAGTTAAAAGTACCTGGATTTGAATCCTGACTCAGTCATCTATAACCTGTGTGACCTTGGGCAAATCCCATAACCTCTCTGGGTCTTAGAATCCTCATCTATAAAAAGAGAGGGTTGGGTTAGATCTTTAACTTTCCTTCTTAGCTCAGCTCAAATTCTATTGTCAGCTTCCATATGAACTCTTCTACCTCAGCAAGTCATTGCAGAGACCATGGACAAAAAGGCTCATCACATCTGGTATGCCTAAGATGAGTTTTGGGGCAAAGTGTTTCATTATGTGAAGTCAATCACTGAAATAAGTTATCTTGAGACCTAGGAAATGTATGAAGCAAAGTCCTAAGAGCTGAGAAGGATCCCCCCACCCACAAAGCTTGTTTTGATAAGATGGGGGAGAGGGAGGGGAAAGGCAACAGGGACGCCAATTTACATGTTCTTTGTCACCTTGTCATGTCCACACATTCTGTCATATTGTGTTGCCGGATTCATGATGACCATAAGCAAAAAGATCCATCATGAGCCCTATCTGCCTAGTTCTCATCTTTATATAGACTTTAAGAATAAGCTTCCAAGGGTATCTTTGATTAAAAATATGAGAAGAGAACAGAAAGGCCATTGCAAACTACACTGTACACAAGGCTATAACCTTTCCTTCTAGTTTCCTTCCAAGTTCAGCTCAATCACTGCCTTATACATGAAGTCTTTCAAGGTCCCTTCACCTACTAGTGACTTACCACACACCCCTTGTATTTATTTTCTATATATTTTCTGTATATATTTTCGATAAGTGCCTAACAAAATAGGTATTTAATAATAAATATATGACTAATTTTAAAATTCCAAATAGATTCCCAGTCCTGAATGCTGCAGTGGTACTTGTATAATGTTAACAGATCCAGGGGAGCAAGTCACCCATTAATCTGTTGGGTGACTTCCTGGGGAGGATTTACAGGAGAACATGGACAAGAGTTGCACAAAATAAGAAGATGTGAATGGATCATACATCACTCCCACCATTAATGGGAGCATTCCCATCACTAAGATTACAAAATCTATTAAAGTGTCATATAAAAAGATAGCATGAATAAAAACTTCTTAGCCAGTAGCTTCAATTTCATCTCCTTGACAATAATTAAAAAAAAAAACTTTATCACTAACACGTATGACAAATTTTAGGTTGATTCCTTCAAACTTTTCCTAAGAATTTTTCCAATAAGTAATGCAATAATCAAAAGGTCAACCAAAGCAAGGAGTGACATATGCAAACAGCATGTGTGATCAACAGACTGGCATTGCATATATTAAGTACTTTCTATGTGCCAAATACTGCTAAGTTCTAGGAATACAAAGAAAAACAAAAATGGTCCTAGCCTTCAAGGAGCTCATATTCTAATGGGTGAAACAAATATGAAACAAGGTACATACAAACTCTATATAGGGTAGATAGGGAGTAAACTCAGAGAAGAGAGCACTATGGGGAATGGGGGACATGTGTGGGAGGAAAAAGGGTATGAATTTTGAAAGAAGCCAAGGAAATTTAAGACAGGAGTAATAAGGAAGAGCATTCCAGGCATGGAGGATAGATGGTGCAAAGGAGTCCTATACAGGACACAGTAAATAGACCAGGATAGTTGGATCATAGAATGTGTGAAGAGGAGTAAGTGTAATAAGGCTGGAAAGGTAGGTTGGACCCAACTGAGAAGAATTTTTAATGCCAAGCAGGAATTTATTATTTCATTCTAGAGGTAATAGGGAGCTGCTGGAGTTGATCAAGCTTGGGGGCTGACATGGGCACACCAGGTTTTAAGAAAATCAATATGGAGGGTGGATTAGAGTGGTGAGAGACTTGAGGGAGATCAATTAAAAGGCTATTGAAATAGTCCAGGTAAGAAGTGATTGAGGGTCTGAACTAGGGTGATGGCAGCGTCAGTGGAGAGAAGGATATTATCAGTCATTCATTTAGGCAGAATTTTGGAGTTCATGTAAAAGAAACCAGCACCCATGGGTGATGGCAATATCAAGAGTATGGCCATTTCTGTGTGCTGCTGATGTGGAGTGAAGAAATATGCCATGGGAATTGAGTAGATTAAGGAACTGGCTGGCAGTTGAAATCCTCTAGTATGAAAGTAGGTGTTGTGATGAAGAAAAAAAACTGTGAAATGGGTAATGAACTCATTGAGGAAAGAAGGAAAAATGTCCTGAGTGTTAATAGATAATAGCTACCAGGATCTGGATGGCATGATAAATTTGTATAGCATGAATCTCAAAGAAGAAGTTGATGAATGATGGTGGTAGGAGGTGGGTCTAGAAGTGGTAATGGAGAGTAAGGAATATTATGACTCCCCCACCATGACCTTGGTCAAAAGGGATGAGAAAGAAAGTGCATCCAGTCCTGGAAAGGGTAGGAGGGGAAGTACTATCATCAGGAAGGAGGGATGTTGCATTGAGTACCTGAAAATAGAAGGGGTTTAAAATGAAAGAAAATTTGTTAAATATACAGCAGTTGTTCCAGAAAGCACAATAGAAAGAGCCACCAAATCAGGAATAGCAAATGAGGTTGAGGAGGGGTTACTGTTGAGGAGGATGGGAGTAGGGGAGCAGTCAGTTCCAGATAGAGACCAGGGTTTGTACATTGGTGGTGGGGTGGGAGGGTCAGAATTACAGAGATAAAATATATGAGAATGAGAGTATGCTAACCATTGAGGAATGAATCTAGGCAGAATATCAGTGCATGAAGAGAAGTCTGCTGGAGAGAGGGAGATAAATAGACTATTAAAAGGTCCAGCCTCATGGCATGTGGTGATGTATCCAGGGTTGCTAGGATGACATCAGGTGGGAGCAGGTGGAGATAAGGTGTTGGGCATCGAAGGCCTTTTTTGGGGGAAAGGGGAGTAAAGACACAAACCAAGAGGTGAATGGCCAAGCTCTTGTCCCTAAAAGGTAGCTTGGACCCAGTTGGAAAAGTCTCTGAGGCATTACGCATCTAATCCCTCTTCTACATAAAGGGAGACCTTTACTCCCTGAGCCTTATCTTCTCTAAGTTAAACATCCTCAATTCCTTCAACTGCTCCTTGTATGACATAGACTTGGTTAAGGTCCTTTGACATCCTGGTTGCCCTTCTCTGGATGTTTCCAGCTTATCTGTTTTAAATTGTGATGTCTAGAACTGAACGCAATACTTTAAATGGAGTTGGATCAGAGCAGATTATAGAGGGACTTTCACCTCTTTGTTCCCGGATGCTATGCTTCTCAGAGCAGCCCAAGACTGGATTAGCTTTTTTGGCAACCACTGACTCATATTAAGCTTGTAGTCCACTAAAACCTTCAGATCTTCTTGAGACAAACTGCTCCTGTATTTGTGTAGTTGCTTCTCCCTTGAGATTATCCATATCTTAAACGATATTATTGTTAATAAATATCACAGTGTTTGAAAGGAGGAACTTTAATTTGGGAAAGATTTAAAGCACCTCAGAATAAAGGTGGAAAATATAAATAATTGAATTGTGAACCAGATACTGTATGTTGTATTCTATGTACTTTTGATCTAAACTCAGAACTATTCTTGGTTGGTACATCTTCTCAACATTTAACTTTGGACACATAAATGCATTAATGGATATATGTACATATTAGAAGACTGATTTTTCTTATTATCATCCTAACAGAATATCCAACTCAATTGTCAGGAATTATTTTTATTTTATGAAACAAATGATCCAGATTTTGCTGTCTTACTCCCTGTTCCTTGCCAACAGACCTGGTATTGGGAGTCCATAAATCTGAACTATAATCCTTATTCTCCTAAGAATTTCCTACGTAGCCTTATGGCTGTCTTACTATTTTCTTCTCTGTTGACCAGGAACAATGGTTATCTGATGCACAGGGCTGTTGAAGATTCTTTAGAAAACATTAATTATAGTAATCATCAAGATAAAAACAGCCCATATGCTGTTGTTAACCATTCCAGTAGTTGGTGCTGAACTAAAACTAAAGAAATTAAAAGAGTTAAGCCAAAAACATAGCCCAGTATTCTTTTAGGGCTTACACAGATATATAATTTTGGTCAAGTGATTATAACCATTGTAGCAAATCATGCACATAACACTGGAGTAGGAATTATCCTTTATTGCTAGCTTCTAACACTCATTTAAATGAAAAAAAGTTCTGGATTTCCTTTTTATGGGAAATATATAATTTCTTTTCACATTAAGATTTTAAGTGATTTTTTTGAATCCCTGAAGATCTCATCCTGAATCCCAACCCATCCCCCTCCCAATCAACAGGAGAAAAAACATTTTATTTTGTTGTAGCTGGTTATTTAGTGTCAGGCTATAAATCTACCATTTGAAAAGTATTTGAAAACCTTTCAAAGCAGACCCAGCCCTTGGTTTTCTAGGACAACAAAAGTCACTTCTTTTCCTTGTATATTGAGTAGTTTAAGCAGTAGCAGAATCCCTAGAGTCTATCAGAGGACACTTTCAGGCTTCTACCATCAAGGAGCCACATACAGTCATTAATACAGAAGGTTATGTTTTCTGGCATATTTAGAGCCATAGTTATCCATGACTGTTATGTCCAAGAAGGCCTTTTACTTTAAAAACAACAAAGTGATTTCTGATTAAGACAGTGATGTGAAAGCAGAGCCTAGCTCTCCCAAATATATCTCAGAAAATATCAAAAAGGGCTCCAGACAGCAATGATCAAGAAAACCAAAGAGAAACAAAAGCAAGTTCCTCCATTCAGTGCAGGGGTACACAAAATGATGACTAGAAAGATGCAGGCAAGGAGAGAGGGGTGCACTTCTCAGGTCACAGGGAGCCACAGTAGGAAGCAGGAGGAATTCATCCCCTGGTACATACTGAGTGGAGAGGGAGGAGGTGTTGCGGGAGTGTGAGATCTCCAACAATTAACTGGAACCTGTTAGTGCCATGGCAGGAGATGGAGCTAATTCCCAATCAGGGATTGTACAAAGTTAAAAAGTGAAAGCACAAAGTCTCAGTCTAGGTTAGAAATATGAGTATGCAGAAGAAAACACCAAATACAATAATGAAATACCATGCTGTAAAAGAATCTGAAGTGGTAAGCCTAGAAAAAGAGAGTAACTTCACAGCAACCACAAGCAAAGACTCAGAGGGGAAAAATATTTTGGCCACAAAGACTTCAAAAGTATATAGAAGAAATTAAGCATGAGATGAACACTGAAATGAGAACTCTGGAGAAAAATAATTAGAAGGAGAATAAATACCTTAGAACAGAAGGCAGAAGACCTTACCAAAATAGCGGACTTCATGAAAAAATATAAAGAAGCAATCAGAACTTAATTACTCCTTGAGACAACAAGAAATGTTAGAACAAAGTCGAAAGACTGAAAAAAATAGAAGACAAATATAAAGTATCTACTGTCAAAAAGAATAAGGATTCTATCAAAAATCTGAAAAACATGACCAAACCACAGGTGCAAGGGATGGGAAGATGACACAGTTATCCAGACTCTTTCCCTATGTTCCCCTTACAACAGGTTACAAAAAAAAGCCTGAATATTATATTTCAAGAAATCATAAAAGAAAATTGCTCAAATCTGTTAGAACAAGAGGGCAAAATGAAGATAGAGAAGAATCCATAGAGCTACTTCTTTGAGAAATGGCAAACTGAAAACACTGAGAAATGTCACAGTCAACTGCTAGAGCTTCCAAGTCAAAGGAAAAATACTGCTGGAAACTAGAAAGAGCTCAAGTGCCCAGAAACCACAATTAGGATTGAAAAAGAGAGAGAGAGAGAGAGAGAGAGAGAGCGACTATTCCACAATGACAACAAAGAAGAGCAAAACTTGGAATATAATATTCCAAAAGCCAAAAGATGAAGTCTTTAAATCATAAATAACTTATTCTGTGAAACTGAAACATAATTCTCCTGGGTAAAATGGAATCATAAATAGAAGGGAGGGTTTTTAAGCATTCTTGATGGGAATACAAGAATAGAAGCTTTGGAATGCAAACATAGGAGTTGAAAGCCCTAAAAAGATAAAATGCATCTGAGCAATAAGAAAGTGCTAAATAAACTATTGTGAAGTATTTATATTGTTAGAGGAGATGAAAATCAGAGTCACAGAATTAGAGTAGAAAGATAAGCCCAGGGCCTAGATACTGTTTGTCTCATTTTGTTGCTTTTAAGACAGAAAGGAAAAGGGAGGGGGAATTGAATTTCTACGCATGAGATAAGAATTATAAATATGGAAGAAAGGATAGGGAGAGTGATATTCTCATGATCCTCTCTCATCTGAAGGAGACAAAGTAGGGTTGAATACACATATGCCCACATATACACAGTTTGGTGTAGAGATACCTTAAACTTAATAAGAAAATTAATGGGGACAGACAATGGGGAAAGGGGGAGGTGGGGCTTGAGAGAACAGATCTGAAATAATCACAAGAAAAAAAAAAGCAAGGTGGATCCTAAAGGGAGGATTAAAATAAGAGAAAGTAGATGACCAGAATAAGACCTAAATTTGATGAACAGAGAAATAGCAGATGAAGAGGAACAGATGATTTTAATTATAAATTATTAGTGTCAATCAAATTTTTTTTGGTTCACATTCTTATTTCCAAAGAGATGCTCATGGAGGAAAAAGAAGAAAAATTATGAGGATATAAAGAAGGAAAGTACATAATTAGCAATCATAACTAATGTAAATGGGATAAACACACCTGTAAAACAGAAGAGGGTAGTAGAATAAAGGAAAGGGGAAAGGGAATAACCCATTAAGCATATTACATGCCAGACACAATGCTAAGCACTTTTTTTTTTACCAATGTTAACTTATTTGATCCTCACAACAATCTTGTGAGGTAGATGCTATTATTATTCCCATTTTACATTTGAGGAAACTGTAGGTTATAGATTAGAAAGTAGAATCCAACAATATGTGGTTTGCAAGAAATCCGTTTGAAACACAAAGGATTCACACAAAGTTAAAATGCAGGTCTAGAGCAGAATTTATTATACTTTAGGCATATTTGAAAAAAGCAGGGGATAGCAACTGTGATCTCAAAAATAGCAACAGTAAAAACAGACATGATTAAAAGAGATAACCAGAGAAACTACATAATGCTTGAAGGTACCATAGATAATGAAATAATATAAATATTATTCACACACACACATACACATATATATATATATATGTACACACATCTACAAATATGTGTTATCTATATCACAAATTCCATGAAGCCATTGTTGAATCAGAAGCTTTATTAATGACCTGAGAAGGTTGGGTATCCCACATATGTGAGAGCACATGTGTGAACAGATGCACACCTTTCTATTCCCTATTCCCCATTTGAATTTCCTTTCCCTGTTTCCCCACTGGCTGGGTACTATAGAGGTTACAGCCTATCGGAAGCACCTAATTTCCCCATGTGACTCTCTACCACTAATTACATCTCCCACTCCCCACAATTCAGCCACCCTGGCTCTTATTTGGGAACAGCCCTTATTTGGGTATGCCCACACCCCCTCTGCCTAGTGTTAATCTATACCTCACCTCAGAACCAGTTTTCTCTGGTCAGTTCATTCACCCACCAATTCCACTTTTATGTCTTCCTTTGTTCAACTTCCACCCAACCCCTAGATTGCTTCTCTGTGGAAATGAAAATCAGCCATTTCCTACATTCCCTTCCAGTCCAAACTGACTCCAGTGCTGTCACACAGGCATCCAACTCCTGACTGAGTGATTGATATGCAGAAGCAACATCCTCAACCACATTTTCCACATGTGTGTATATATACACATGTTTTACAGATGAGGAAATTGAGACTAAGTGAGACTAATTGAGACAAAACTAAGCGACTTGCCCAGGGTCATACAGGTATTAAGTGTCTGAGGCCAGATTTGAACTCAGGAAGTTGAGCCTTTCTAACTTTAGGCCCAGTGCTCTATTCTCTCCCCTTCTCTCTCTCTCTCTGTCTCTCTCTCTGTCTCTCTCTCTCTCTCTCTCTCTCTCTCTGTCATAGCATAACATCTAAGTACTTAAAGGAAAATTTAACTAAATTAAATGGAGGATTAGACATCAAAAATGTACAACTTGGCAAACTCAATGCATCTCTTTCAGAGCTATACAAATACAAATTTAACAAAAAGACAATAAGAAAGAAATTAAGGATCTGAATAGAAACTTAGAAAAGTTAGCTATATTAGATCTCTGGCAATTATTGAATGGAATTAAAAGGATTATGTTGTATATTTATCATCTGTACTTGTCAAATTAACCACTTGCTAGGGCATAAAAGCGTCATAAAGAGAAAGACAGCATGGCACCATGGATAGAGAACTGGCCTTAGAGTCATCTAGGCCTATGACCAAGTTCTTCTGCCCTTGTTACATATTGACTGACTCCAGGCAAATCATGTAACCTCTCAGAGCCATCAGATAATTTTCTTACACTGTAAATTGCAAGATCTGTATTGGTGAGTGGAATTCCTACTGGTAGATCTCTATAGTGATGAAATCCCAGTTCTGGTTAAAAGCAAAGCAAAACTCATAAACAAATGCAGAAATATTAAATATTTCCTTTATTGGCCACAACATAATAAAATTATAATAAATAAACAACATCTGAAGAAAGGATTAAAACTTAAAATGGAAACTAATTAATTTAATCCTAAAGAGTATGTGAGCCAAAAAACAAATCATTAAAAAAAAAAAGATGTCTTCAAAGAAAATGAAAATAATAAGACAATGTACCAAAAAACCTTTGGTAACCAGCCAAGGCAGTCATTAGAAGAAAATGTATATCTTGAAACACTTTCATCAGCAAAAGAAAGGTCAGATCAATAAACTGGACATACATCTTAAAAAAAACACACAAAAAAAGCAGCAAATTAAAAATCCCCAACAAAGCACAAATATAGGAATTTTGAAAACCAAAGGAGAGATAAAATTGAACAAAACAACAGCATGGTATTGATAGACAAATAGTTTTTTTTCTTGAAAAAGTAATAAAATACATAAAACTTTAGATGATCTGATCAAAAAGAAAAGAAAACCAAATAATCAATATGAGAAATCAAAAAGGAGAACTTACCAAAAAATGAAGAAGAAATAAGGGAAATTATTAGAATCTTCTGCTCAATTATGTGCCAACAAAACTAATAACTTGAAACAGATGAATATTTACAAAAATCTAAAATACCCCAATTACCAGAATAAGAAATTGAAATTTTAATAACCCAAATTCAGAAAAAGAAAATGAAAAAGTATAACTGAACCTCCAAAGAAAAGAACACCAGGATGAGATGGATTTACAAGTGAATTCTAGCATACATTCCAAGAACAATTAATTCCAATATTCATAAATTGCCTGCAAAAATAGGGAAAGAATGTATCCTACCAAATTCCTTCCATGAGACAATTATGATCCTGAGAGCTAAAGCAGAGAAATAAAACTACAGACTAATATTTCTAATAAATGCAAAAATACTAAATAAAATATTAGCAAAGAATGTACAACACATTAGAAACGTTGTACAACATGACCTTTGAAATGCCCTGATGGATTATTCCATCATTTCCAAACCTTTTAAGGCAACAGAATCCTCTGAGTTAATTTTTTATTTCTCTCTTTAGCCCTTGTTGACCATGAAAATGATGAAACAGAAACCAATTAGTCCTGAAGCCATGGACATATTTTATTTCAAACCACTCCTTCCTAATGATACTTTATGGAATGTTTTGGTTCTTCAGAACAGAATTTAAATATAGCTTTCAGAGCTATTGTAAGTAAAGTCAACATGTATTTATTCCTACTAGTGGGCCTCAAGCTATGCTGACATGATACAAAACAAGCATAAGAAAAACTTGTTCTCTTTCCTCAAGTAGCTTCCAATCATGTTAGAGAAGGTAGATGTGCACATGAAACCTGCTATTCTACGATCCCAGCATTTCATGTTCTGCCTCCATTTTTTTCTGCCCAGGTTGTTCCTGATGGCCAGAATGGTCTACTTCCTTACTTCTACCCCTAAGAATCCCTGGCTTCTTTGAAGACTCAGCTTGTATCAATTCTTACAAAACCTCTTTCCTGATCCCTCTAATTGTTCTTTCTTTTCTGAAATTACTTTGCATTAATTTATTTTGGTATTTATATCTCCTCAATGAAATGTAAACTCCTCGAGTACAAGGGATGTTTTCCATTTTAAACGGTATTCCCAGGGGTAACACCTTATCTTGCACATTTTGGGGGCTTAATTAATATTTGTTGAACTGAACTGAATTAGGGAATAATACAAGATAGAATCTTATTGTATTGTGTTGTATTGTATTGTATTGCATAGTAAAATTATATTGGAAAGATGATCAGTGATAGAGAGGGTCCTAAAAAGGGCTTATAGAGTTGGGAAAGGTTTTGTTCAGGAGATAAGATGCATTATTTATTTATACATAGATTGTATTGATGCCTTTTATTTTTGTATAAGTCATTTCCAAGTATGCTTGGCTCAAGAACTCTCCCTTGCAACAACAAAAAACAGTTTGAGAAGACCAGAAGCTATCCTAATCCACCTGATTGCATATGCAGTGTTCCATATACATAGTTCTCCATTTCTTTGCTGAGAAGATCATCTCTTCTCTGGTATGGAGAATAGTCATTGCATTTAATCTGAATTCAGTTATATTTTAGTGAGTAGGTAAAATTTTAAAAGAGACTTATGCTGTGCTTCACTTAGAGCTACCCTTTTTCAGAGTACATATTAACCAAAATTCAATTCAACAAAGTTAAGTACCTACTATGTGCAAGGCATTGTGCTAGTAATTCAGATAGATAAGACATAGGCCCTTGTGTTAGGAACAGTATCCTAACTCTCCCTCCCTTCATTTAAAAAATGTATTAAGTCATTTAAGTGGTCAAAGGATATGAACAAAAGAATCAAAAGAAGAATTAAAAACTATTAACATCTACATGAAATAATGCTCCAACTCATTAAGAAGAAATATGTAAATCAAAACTACCCTGAGGTTTCACCTCACACTCTGAAAATTGGCAAAAACAACAAAAAATGGCAATGATCAATGTTGGAGGGGTTATGGAATGATAGGTACACTAATACATTGTTGGTGGAGCTGTGAAATGGTACAGCCATTTTGAAATTATGCAAATAAAGTTATCTCCATACCCTTTGATGCAGAGATTATACTACTAGGCATACACCCCACTCATTGATAAGTAGAAAAGTCCTCCCATTCACTAAAATATTTATAGCAGTGCTTTTTGTGATAGCAAAGAATTGGAAACAAAATAGACGCCTCAACTAGGGAATGATTAAAGAAATTGTGGTAAGTGAATGTAATGGAATATTACCGTGCTGGAAGAAATGATGAATGTGATAAATACAGGAAACTGGAAAAATCTATATGAACTGATGCAGAATGACTACAATAATGTAAATGGGAAGAACAACCACAAAAAATTAAAAGTGAATGTTGCAAAATTATAAAGAACACACATGGTTGAAAATAATAGTAATAATAACAACAGTAGCTAGTATTTGTATTTCACTTTCTATGCACCAGGTACTGTGCTAAGCACTTCACAATTATCTCATTTGATCTTCACAACAACCCTCAGAGGTAGGTGCTGTTATTATCCCCATTTTACAATTGAGGAAACTGAGACAAAAAAAAGGTTAAATGACTTACCCCAAATCACACCAATGGTAAGTGTCTGATGCTGAATTTGAATTTAGATCTTCCTGCAATACTCTATTCATTGCACCAGCCAGCATCCCCACCCCATACCTTGACAGAGATGGGAGGTCCACAGGTGTTGTCTATTGTACATATTTTCAGACATTTGGATAAACTAATCACTCTGGTGATTTTTTTTCATTTTTTTAATCTTTAAAAAATACTATTTATTCTATGGTATGGTATGTTGAGGTAAAAAAGACATGAATAAAAACTTTATAAATATCAATAATAAACTCACTCATTACATGTTAACAAATAACATTTTTGATGACAATTAACTATATTTTCCCCCAACAATAATGAGAAGACTGGCATTGTTTTACTTTTTTTTTTAAACATGTTTTTCATGTCTGGCTCAATAGAAAACAATGGATTCTCATCTCTGCTTTTGCATTTAATCTTTTGCAATGTTGTTTTGGTTGAAGTATATAAAGAAAACCTGTCTTCACAAAGATAGGTAGTTGGAAAAGGGAGGGGCATTTTAATAGCCTTTCAAATAATTATGGGTATTCTTCTTTGATACTACATTTGAACTTGATAAGTGATATTTTCTTAAAGGTTAGTTGCAATGTGGAGTGAAACCATATCAATTAACTTTTTATACTGCTACATTAAAATCAATTTTTCTGTCTTGTGCTTTGAATGGATCTTTTACCCATGTGTGATTTTATATCATGCATTGTTCATTTGGGACATATTAATTTGCTGAGTTATGCAGATCATCCAAATGCTGACACATTTCATTACTTTCACTGGAAAGTTAGAATTTTATCATTGACAACAAATACTGTCAGTTGCTCTTCCTTGAAGTGAGTCTTCCATCATTTATTCTTGAGAAAACGTCTGCCAAATACCAAATGCTGAGTAACCACAGTTTGTTTGTTGCTCTTTCAAATAAAAATGGTGTTTCATGAAAAAAGTGGATAGTTTATGTCCAACTCAAACAGCTGCACAAGGACTTTTCCACAAGACAATGTCTTTCATTATTCAGCAGAAGTGTATTATTCATGTTTCCCATTTCATCACATAGAATATTAAAAGATGTATGTTTAAGGGTTGAGAATATTAAAATTAATCATATTTGTTATTTCATCAAGGACATTCTTAAGGGAAACTGGATTTTTTTTTACACTGACGAAAAATACTACTACTGCAGTTTGGTGTCACTGTCCTGATTTGTGCTAAAGCATCGACAGTTTTATCCACCATTGCTTTTGATCAATTTTTGAAAATGCAAACACAGTAATTGTTCCAGGATAAGGCATAAGATTCAGAAAAGTTATTTAATACTTTGAATATTTCAGTACCACTTGTGTTTGTTAACAAGCACTCATCTAAAAGATTTTCTTTAGTAATTAGTTATTGCCTGATATTGGATAAATAAAAGCAAAGCAGCAAGTCCAGACAGGTCTGTAGATGTCAGTTTGTAAAGCAAAAGTACAATTTCTGCTGATGAGCTATTAACTCAGTCTTCATGTTTGCAGCTAGATATTTAATTCATAGGTCATGTAGCCTCTGGATAACTCCACTGACCTTGCAGACACCCCGAAAAGTCTTGGGGACTTCCAGGGGTCCCTGCATCATACTTTTGAGAACCACTGGTGTAGTGGATAGAACTGGACTTGGCCTCAGAGAGATTTATGGTCTAAGTCCGGTCCTTAATATATCCTGGCTATATGACTCCAGTCAAGTGATCCCAGGCCAATTCTCTACGACTTTAAAAGTTTCAGAAAAGTTGCTGATCTGCATTGATAGGGGTTTCCTCACTGCGAATTCCCTACACCAATAAAATCACAGGTGAAAACTGGGGGAAAAAGGAGGGGGGGAATGAAAGCAATTCCAGCCGCCTTGTTGGTCAAACAATCCAAGTATCTTATCTTCCATTGGCATCTCAAATTCAACGTGTCTGAAATAGAAACCATTATGTCTCTCTCTTCTCTGGTTCATTTTCTACATAGCTGCCAAAATAATCCCTATTGTTCTAAGATAAAAAGAGCCTGGTATTTAGGACACTTACAATCTGATTCCAATCTACCTTTTCAACCTTGTTTCACATTACTTTACAGATTCTATGTTCTAACTACATTGGATGACAAGCTCTTCCTTATTCTTGACTGCTGACTCCTGCCTCTGTCATTTAGTCAATCTATCAATAAGCTTTTCTTAAGTGCTTACTATGTGCCAGGCAGTGAGTGTGCAAAACACTGGGAATACAAAGAAAAGCAGAAGCAAAAAACAAAAGAACAAACAAAAAAGCCAGTCCCTGTTCTCAAGGAATACATATCTAGTGGAGGAGACAAAATGTAAATAACTAGGTATATGAAAGATATAGATACAAGGTAAAAAGTAATCTGCAAGAGAAGGAATTAGCAGCTGAGGGGACCAGTGAAAGGCCTCCTAGAAAAGATGGTATTTGAATTGTCTTGAGGAAAGCCAGGGAAACTCAGAAACAGAGGTTGCAGAGGAGGGGAGCAGAGCATTTCCAAGCATTGGAGACAGAGTAGGGAAAGGGAGTGAAGTATTCCAGGAACTGCAGGTAGGTTTGTGTGTGTTATCACAGAGTGTGTGGAGGGGGCAAGGAGTAAGAAAGAATGCTGGAAAGGTGGGAAAGAGGCCAGGGTGTGAATGGCTTTAAATGCCAGAGAATTTTTTATTTGATCCCGGAGCTAATAAGAAACTAAATGAGTAGGGGTGTGTCATGATCAGACGTGCCCTTTAGGAAGATCATTTTGCCAGCTAAACCCAAGGATGGAGTGAGGTGGGAAGAGACGAGGCAGTGAGACCAGTTAGGAGGCTACTATAGTAGTCTTAGAAAAACGTGATCAGGTTCAAGTGATGGTTTTTTAAGAAATAGAAAGACAAGGGCATGTTTGTTGGCAGCAGGGTAGGAGCCAGCAGACAGAGATGGAAGATAATTAGAATGATAGTATTTTCTGGAGAAGTCAAGAAGGGATGGGATTGAAGACACACATAGAGGTTGGCCTTGTCACAGAGAAGGGCTTTCTTTATCTGAGGAGGAGATAATGAAGGGAGATGTCTGAGTGACATGAGATGAACAGGGGAGAAGTGCTGTCCATTCATTTTTGCTTACAAGTACTTTTATTTATAAATTAAATTTTCAAGAATGGTGGACTTTAAGTCTTATTCAAGGCAGTAATATCCATGGATTACACATAGCCTTCAAAGGCAGTTACTGGTTCCTTCAGCATACCTGTCCCAATTTTATCATCTCCAACTATCCCGTGTATTTGAGGTTGCTGGATGCCACGTCATACTCATTCATTTAGAAGATCCCTAGAACAAGCTTGAATGCTTCTGATATGTTTCTTCTATTCTGCCATGTCTTTCTCATCATCCCAAATAGGGAAGGTTTTGTAAACAATTTCAGGCTTTTTTTCATTTCTTTGATTCACCATGAACAAGACTTTCTTGTTTTAGCTCCTTTGCTTCTTCACTCTCCTCTTCATCATCACATCCAAAGAGATCGATCCATGCCTTCATCATCTTTGCTATTGTAGTTCTACTTCATGAAGCATCTTCTGCAACAGCAAGCCCACATCTGCCTGAATCCCTCTTTACTCTTGGCAAGCTTGTCTTTTGCTTTTCTTAAGACTTAATGTGGTTATACCAACAGAGACCATGGTACAAGTGAGCAGATAGTGTGCCTGAGATTGCATCAGATACTGAAATGTCAGTTGGTTATGGCAAATACCTTTGAATGTAGCTTGTCTCCAACTCCACAGAGTTGTTGAAGTGCTGGAGACCTTCAGGTTTCTTGTTGTCTTGGAAGTCTATGGCAGCAGGAATGAGTGGGGAAAGGTGGTGACAGTTCAATGATGGTTAAAATGCCCTTCACAATGGCAGTAGGTCCAGGGATATGGAGTAGTGGAATATTAAATTGAAAAGTTAGGTGAGGGTCGAAACAGAGAGGTCCTTGAATGATGGGTAAGGAATTTAGACTTTTCCAATTAAAGCTTTTTGAACAATGGGGTGGCATGAACAAAATAGTTTTAGAGAGATCATTTTGGCTAGTGGTACATAGGATGAATTAGAGGTGAGCAGAGACAGGAGATTGGGAGATAGGTTAGGAGACTTTTAATAGTCTAGATATGAGGTGATGCCCAGGTCAGGGAAAGTACCTACAGTAATGGAAAAGAAGAGATGAATGTAAAAGATGTAATGCAAGAAATATTGATAAGCCTGGATGGGTGATTGGATGTGATGGGGGCAGCGGGAGAGGGACAAACCAAGGATGATTTGATTTTAGGTCTGAGCATCAGAAATGGAAAGTCCAAATTTAAAACTAGTTTTTAGAGAAAGTTGAATTCAGATTGAGAAATGCTAAGAGTGAGATGATGGCAAACCATCTAGGTGGAAATAGTTACCTAGCAGGCATTTAATAGAGATTTGTGGCTGTGGTTTAGGAAAGAAATCTAATTGAGAGGCACAGATTTTTAAGTCCTTCAAAAAGGGGTAAACAGGATTGAAGCTATGAGTCTTCCATTTAAATCTATGCTCACCTTCTGAACTCTGAAAGCAGTCCACCCTTTCTCTTAATTCCTTATACTCAAACCAAATTTTGCTGATAGGCACTTGATAGGCACTGGGAGAAAGACAGACTGCTGTGGATGTCATGCTTGGAATGCAGGGTTTTTATAAAAGTTTATGATGCCATAGACGTCATTCATTGGTCTTTGCTAGTCAAGTTGGCTTTTCTGAGGGTAAAAGGTCCTCTTAATAAATATGGGTATAACCTAAAGCCAAGTTGCTTTTTGTTTTTAATAAATGTTGTGCCATAATAAACATGTTGCTAATTTCCTAATGCTAAATTAGATTATATCTAAATAGGGTTTCACAGGATCTCCATTCACCAAGTTTTATGCTTTTTCCAACATTTTCTCTGGCTCAGGGCCTTCTAATGATTCCATTCATTTCATTTCAAGAAACCTCATTGCACTTAGCTATGAGTTGCTTCAGAACTGTAAAGGAAGATGTTATTATCCTAGAACTTTGCTGACAGGAAGTCTTTAATGTGAATTAGTCTCTTGTTGTTGGAAAATGTTTTGAAATGACTTTAAAAAATTACTGGATATGCAGAGGCTTAATTTCATAATGTTAATTTGATGCATCCTAATGCTATTTTAAACCCATTCCTCCCCTCCCCCAGCTTTGACTTATACTGTACTGCAAATTGTTTTATGCTGTAGAGTATTAGTTTTGAAAAGTATGGTGGTGTTATACAAGTCTGCAGCAGTGCTCAGAAACAAGAAAATGAACTTCCTGATCATCTATTAAACTTCTTGCACAAATTGTACCATCATAGAAGAGTAAGAAGGGTTTTTGGGGCAGCTAGGTGGCACAGTGAATAAAGCTCTGGCCTTGGAGTCAGGAGGACCTGAGTTCAAATCCAGCCTCAGACACTTAACATTTAACTAGCTGTGTGACCTTGGGCAAGTCACTTAACCCCAACTGCCTCACCAAAAAAAAAAAAAAAAAAAGAAGGGTTTTTGTTTCTCCTTTCCAACTAGGGTGGAGATTCTTAACCTCTTTTATGTGTCTTGGACCCCTTTGGCAGCCTGGTGAAGCCTATGGATCTCTTCCCAGAATAGCATTTTAAAAACACCCAAAACATAAGTTTACAAAGACAACTACTTATACTGAAATGTAGTTATCAAAATATTTTTAAAAAATAAGTTCATGGGTCCCAAGTTAAGTACCTTTCAAACTAAGGTTAAGCTCTGGTAGCATCCTAAATTTTACATTCTCCTCTCCACATCCCCCCAAGGATGGGTGACAAGAGGGTATAACTCTTGTCCGAAATAGTCTTAATTGATTCTCAGCTCTTTAGAAGAATTACCTTCCCCCTTGCCCCATGCTCTCTCCCCTCCTTGGTGACAAAATAGAAGAGGACGGTTTGTTCTCAATGTAGAGATTGTGGTCCAAGTCTTTTTTTTTGCTCTTAAAGGAAATGTTAATGTACCATGGAAATACATGTTGTTACAGTGTATATATGGTTTATGACATAAAATGGGCTTCTTGAACTAAGGTTAACAGCAAATCATGGGGCCAAATCAAGCAAGTAAAAACAAAATTGAAATAAAATTGATAAATTGGTTATTTACAATGTGCTTCTTAAAACTGCTATATTGTCCTTCATAAAATCTCAGAATTAGATGGGACCTCAAAGGCCAATTAGTTCAAATTGCACTTGAATAGGAATCTCCTCTATGTCACCCCTGACACGTACAGTCTCTACTGGAAAATCTTCAGTGATGAAGAACATGCCACTTCCTAAAGCAGCCGACTAACACTTCCTGACTTGTGAGGCCAGCCCTCTATCTGCTGTGCCATATTTGTAAATTAAGAAATAGGTATCTACTACATATGGCACACTCTTCTTCTTTTGACTCGGGTCAGAAAGGTTTGGCTTTTGAGAATTATTTTGTAAATTAAAAAAACTAAGAATCTCCTTATATTTCTGATGATAGAACTAACGAGGGATAGACCTTTTTTTTTTTCCTAAGATAAAATTGATAACGTTTTAGAAATTCCAAAAGTAACAAGGAAAGCATTTTTAATGAGCTCTGATGTCTGACTGGAAACTCTTCATAGTAGGAATATGTTGGGTAAGAAAAGCGTAGCAGAATATAGGTAACTTAGCCCATATTTTGAACCTATAGATCAACATTTGAAAATTCTGCTTAGGTTGATTTTTCCTCTTTGTCTTTTTGTCAATTTTCAGCTAGATTTAATTCCTTTCCCAGGAACTGAATTTTTCAGTATTCCAGTATAAGTAACCAGTATAACAATGGGCATAAACTTGAGTTAGTCAAGAGGGTATATCAGGTCGTTTCTTTCCTTTTTTTTTAATATTGTTTTAAAACATTTTGAGTTCCAAATTTCCCTCCCCCACTCATTGAGAAGACAAGCAGCATGATACCCATTATACATGTGAAGTCATGCAAAATAAGTTTGCATATTAGACATGTTTCAAAAAAACCAAGAAAAATAAAGTTAAAAACAATATATTTCAATCTGCACTCAGAGTTTATCAATTGTTTTTCTAGAGATGGAAACATTTTTCATCATGAGTACTTTGGAATTGTCTTGAATCACTGTATTGATCAGAGTAGCTAAGTCTTTCACAGTTGATCATCATTGCAATATTGCTGTTATTGTGTATAATATCCTCTTGGTTCTTCCCACTTCACTTTATATCAGTTCATATAGGTCTTCCCAAGTTTTTCTGAAACCATCCTGTTTGTTTCTTACAGCACAATAGTATTCCACCACAATCTTATACCACAACTTGTTCAGCTATTCTCCAATTAATGGACATTTCCTCAATTTCCAATTCTTTGCCATCACAAAAAGAGCAGCTATAAACATTTTTGTACATATAAGTCCTTTTCTTTCTTCAGGTCATTTCTACACAGTAGTTTATTTCCACACAGCATGGAAAGCCTTTTTATTTCCCAGAGGCTTGTGGAGATGAACTGATCAGAAATACTAGTAGTTGCAAAGTTGCCTCAGAATAAATAGTAAGGATTGAGATCATCTTATTTCAGGTGTACTCATTTCTATGTCCTATGTATTTGATCAATATTTACAATGAAGAACAGTAGTTGTCTGGTTAACTCATTTATTTTGATTCTAATCCATCAAAACCCAAAAATAAATAGACTTTTTTTGGGGGGGGGTGCACCCATCGTAAATAGTATTTTTTTGAGAGAGACAAATGACAAACTGGTATTAGGATCTGTGATTGTTGTAGGTATGGTTACTATCTGCCAGTACAGATCATACCCCCTTTGACTCAGACAGTGTTCAAAAGTTGTGGCTAAAATATTCATCACCCAACCAACACACAACCTAGTAATGATCCTCATTGAACTTAGCTAGGCTGGTTCTCAGAAAATATACATAGAAAGTTCATTACCTGGCTTATCACTGGAGTTTGTCCAGTTTAGTAGGACCCAACAGAGTTTGAATTTTGCTGGCATGACCTTCAAGTACACAGGGTTGTCACCTCCATAACTGGAGATACGAAATAGAGTAGCTCCTCAGTGAGTTGGGCCTTATTACAAAAAGTAATTTTGAGAATTTATTGTAAGACCTTTAGAGTGTCCTAAGCCATCTATATCTAATGCACAATAATGTTTGATTTTTTAATACCCTGAAAGATCCTCAATTACCTTCCCTTCCATTAGATAACTTTTATTTGTGCCTTTTTAAAAATACTGGAATCATTTCCCAACATTCACCCCATCTACCTTGTAACAAGGAAAAATGTCTTGACTTATGTCTTGTCACTGGATTTGATGACTCTGGAAGACAGAGTGAGGCTGACAACTTTGTGCAACTCTGCCTCACTTAAATTCAATTCATGTGCAAGTCAAGACACAACCCTGTGATGTCACTGGTCTTTTTTGAAGAAAAAAAAAAAAAGAAGGATGAATGAACTAATTCAGGAACCATTTTGGCTACTCCTCTTGTCAAGGATATGAGTAGCCATGCTTCTTTGCCAAACTCCAACCAAACCTCAAGATCTCTTTGTAGAACTTTTTTCCCCTTCAAGGCTACCTTTAACATGCATTTTAATTTGATTTCTCAATTTTGAGGCAGTGGTAATGGTACAGAATTTAATACCAGTGCAATTTGTTTCAGTCCCACAAAAATGATAATTTAAATTCTTCAAATTGCTTTCCTCACAACAACCCTATGAAGTAGGTGGTGAATGAATTGTTACCTCTGCTTTTCAGATGAAGAGACCGAGGCTTAGAGAGAAGTGACTTGCCCAGTATCCCACAATTAATAAGCCTTTGAGCTAGGATGTGTCTAGCTCTAAGAACAGGCCAAGGGTAATCCTGGACATCTCAAAGCCCTTTAGGGATGATGCTGGTCACTCACACTCAATTGCTTCACACTTATACCTTATAATGGATCTATGATATAGTTAATGTGGTTACTTTTTACAATAGTGTAGTAGGTCATAACTTATGTCTTCTTATCCTATGCATTTCTCATCTATGTCCTCTTTTGCATCCTCCACAAGGTTTCGACCCAAGGTCCTGGAGTCCCTCCTTGAGTTTCATACTATGGTCCAGAGACTCCAAAGACTACAGTGGAAGGTCCTACTGCCACCCAGCCTGTTAATAGGATATATATGCATAAACATTTATGTATATATCCATATATAAAATATACTATATATATTTATTGAACATAGGACACATTAAGAGAATAAGGTTCAGTGATTTTGGTTACAAAGATTTGCATTAGGTTTTGGAAAAATAATTTTCTTATGTATACATTATCTATACCTATATATTATTACTACCCTCCTATGTCTTTCATATTACATAATACATAAAAAGGCCACCTCCACTTCCCAAAACACAGTAGCAACTCACTAAATGTTGACTGACTTGTGAATCACATGAGATGTTTGATTCCTTCCTTTACTTTCAAAAAGAAAAAGAAAAGGTCTTACAGATGCTATTCCATTTATCTTTCTTGAAAAGATAAAGACCTAGTTCAACCCTGCTATGATTCAAATCAGCTTCCCTAGGAATCTGAGGTGTTTCAAAGCTGCCAGATAAATGGCAAAACCATGCATCTGAATACTTCTTTGATATAAAGACATTCATCTATGACAAGAATCTCCCAGAAACAATTCACATACAGACCATTTCAATGCCACAGTAGTGGGCAATTCTCTAATATGAATCTCACTTCTCAGTCATTGAACTTTGTTGATCATAATTGGAATGTGTGAATGGTACTCATGCTGCTCTGGATGCATAAAAGCATAACTTTTTTTGCTGGAGCCCTGAAAGCTAAGAGCTGCAAAGAAAATGAAGGCACACCTTAAGGAAAGGGGCATTCAGGGGCACCTGCCTGTCCTTCATCCCCTCATTGGCACATATGTTTTAGTGGGGAGCAGCAGCCCTGAAAGTAGCAGATTAAACAATCAGTCCATAAACCTGGCTAACTGTAATTGCTTTCTCCCTGAGTTCATATCAATGGCCTCTTATTGACAGGCTTTCAGTTAAAAGCAGATGTAGACGAAAGGAAGGCCTTTTACTCAGTAACTTGGTCACATTGTTAAAACCTGTTCCTAAAACCCTCAACTTGGTAGGACCATTCGCAGTAGCAACCAAACAACGTCCATGGTCGCAACTGAAGTGCTTGAGTATCAAAGCTGTCCTTTTCAAGCAGATTTAAAGCTATTGGCTTAACCAACCACTAGAACCCTTATTAATGGAATGCAACAAAATATTCCATTGCAAACACAACATAAAAATGCAGTGACTATTTAGGATTGTTCCTCTTTTCTCCCACACACCTGGTCCACATTAAAATTCCTATAATGAACAGGTATCCTGAGGGCAAAAATGGCAGAGTCTGCAAATGAGGAGCCAGGGCCCTGCGACCCTCACAGTATTATTTATACATTTTATTAGTAAAGTTCAGACATTTACACTTTGGCTGTATTCTACATCCCCCAACAAAAAAAAAAATTTGTGTTTCCTAAAGGCAATAAACATACTTTCTTAGTATTTTATTTTCTCATCTCCTAGAGTATTCAAAATTATGTCATTTGTACCATCTGATAATTATTTGACATTGCTTCAGTTTGGATCTGCTTTGATAAAGGAATCAATTTCAGTACTTTATTTGTCCACTTGACAGAAAAAAAATTCCCTAGAAATTTTTCCTCAAGCAAAATTGAAAATTTTAAATAACTAAAAGGTAAAATGTCTTAAGGGAGTTCCTATATTGCTAACTAGCCAAAAATTTATGGAAAGTCAGATTTTTACATAAAACAATATAGCAATCCTTGCATCTGAATCGGTGCATTTTGTTAGGTGTTCCAGGTAACTCTGATAAAAATAATTTTTGAAAATCTCTACATAGTCTCTCTTGGTGATTTTATCAAGCTCCCATGGATTCAGTTATACTGGGCTTCAGTATCCCATTTTCATCTGACTGATGAATAAGTCCACCTGAATGTTCCATAGGCATCTCAAACTCAGCAAGTCCCAAACAGAATCAGTTATCCTTTTTTCTAAGACCTAAATTCACCCCTCTTCCTAACTTCTCTATTTCTGCTGAATGTGCTACCATTTTTCCTCTCACTGAAATTTGCAACCCCCGAGTATTCTTGGACTAATCACTTTCCTTCACCTGCTACATTCAGTAAGTTGTCAAGTTTTATCAGGTCTATTTGCACACCTCTCACAATTTTCCTATTCTTCTCAGTCTCACAACCAACCTAATTCAAGCCCTCATTAGTTCTTGCTTGGACTGTTGCAATGTCTCCTTTTTACAATCTATGCTCCATATTGCTATCTAGTCATTATTCCTAAAGCATAGGTCTTTATCACTGACTTATTCAAGAAGGTTCTGAGGTTTTGTGTTGCCTCTAGGATAAAATACAAATACCTCTGACACTTCAAAACCTTCACAATTTGCCTACAATCTATGTTTCCAGACTGATTACACTTTTACTGCCCTTCACAGACTTTATAATCCATCTTCTGCCTCCATACCTTACTCTGGACATCCCCTATGCCTGGAATGTTCCCTTCCCACCTGTACCTCTTGGAATCCCTAGCTTATTTCAAGGTTCAGGTCAAGTGCTCCCTGATAGAAGAAGCCTTTCCTCACTTCAGTGATTGTTAGCGCCCACCCACCAATACTTTGAATTTATTTATATTTTATATTTATTTGTGCACAGGCTGTTTCCTACTTGAGAGGGAAACAACCCCACCTCCCAGGAGAATGTAAAATCTTCAAGGAGGGGAACTATTTCATTTCTCTTTGTATCCCCTGTGCCTAGCACAATGCCCAACACATACTAAATAGTTAATAAATGCTTGTTGAATTGAATTTAATTAATCTAAGCGATTTACATTTAGGGAAGGTAAAGTGAAAAATGGAAGAATTTTGTCCTCAGTCAAGTCAGGCTTCTGCACATGTCTCACAGACAAAATTTCAAGGCAGAAACTCCTATTGCATTAGATTTGATTAAATAGCAAGCAGCACCATTGGAAATTAGTATTGGAAAAATACTTCTGAATGTGGCAGAATCTTTTACAAAGATGCTTATGAAGAAACACTAGACCAGGAGTTCTTGATTTTTCTTTGTGTTATGGACCCCCTCTTTCAATAAATTTCTCTCTAAAAATTCATAATTAAAGGAAATGCTAGGTTTCAGTTAGAGGTTATTGAAAATAAAGACACATTTTCTTTCCCATCCAAGTTCATGTACCCTTTGAGGACACCAGCACACCCTGCACTAAATGGAGAAAGAACTGGATTTAAATCTTGATTCCAACACATACTAATTGTGAGACAGCAGGAAAGTCCTGAACTTTAGTTTTTTGTTTTTTTTGGTTTTTTTTTTTTTTTTTTTGGTAATATGGCTACATCTAATAGTTGTGAGGAAAATACTACATAAACTGAAAAGTATTGGGGTAGACACTTGAGTTCTCCAGAGCCCTGGAGAAGTTAAAATTGAGGATATAGGAACTTCTGGGTCATGGGATAAGCAATGTGGCAGATTAGACACTTTCTTCAGACCCCTTTCACTCTTAAAACTTCCAGAAAATAAATTACGTGCCAATTACAGGAGAAAGAAGGAACTCCATAAGGTAAAATACTTATGAATTAACAACAGAAAAGACTAATCCTTAAAGTGCTCAATGACCTTGGACTTCTGCCTGGGGTTCACCTTGGGATTTTACCTCTCTCCTGAAAAGATTCTGGAAGTACACGCTACCCCTTTGCCAGCACCCCACCCTGAAACACTAACTTTGCCCAGCCATATTAGGAAGAAAGTGGGGGAAGAATGGAACTAAAAGAGTGATGCCTTATGACTGGGGCTAGCTATGATAGGGATCCTTAAGATGCAGAGACTCTGTCCAGAATATCTCCCTGCCCTGTAAGAAATGGAAGACACAGATTCACTTCAGCCATAGCAGGAAAGAAGGAAGAGGAAGGACAGAAATGGAGTAAGACCTAGCATGCATGGCTGCACTATGTCTGAAAGAAAAGGGCTTGAAACCTAGGTGGCCCAATCCTATCCCCTGAGGCTACTCAGGGTAGGGACACAGGGTTGATGAACCATAAGTCCCCCAAAGCTGGAAGAGGCTGAGAGAGTTTTGCAGCCCAGACTCAGGAACGTTCCCACCAATAAAGGGGGAGGAGTCAGAAAGTAACAAAGGAAATAAGGGGAAACTATTTTAAGAGGAACAATACTCCAAAAAAAAAAAAAAAAAAAGGCCAGATAAATTGAGAGGAACCTAAAACCAGAAGAATGAATACTAAATCATCAAAACAATTATAACATTTTTTCCAAATATTACAAGACAGATGAAAGTGGTCCAGTTCCTAATGAAAGACAGAAGAACCATGTGGACTCCTAAAAGAACCTGAAACAAGAATCTTCAAAATGGTCCAAAATCAATCAACAAGCATTTATTGTTTACTATATGTCATGTACCATGCTAACCTCTGGGAATACAAAGAAAACAGTCCCTACTCTCAAGGAGTTTACATTCTAAAGGAGAAGACAGGTATACAAATTGGTCCATAGAAGATACATAGAGTAGATAGATAAAAGGTAGCCTTAGAGAGAAAGGCACTAGAAGTTGGGGGGGATGAAGAAAGCTCTTCCTCAGGAAATAGTGCTTCAGCTGAGTCTTAAAGTAAACCAATGATTCTTAGAAGCAAAAGGGAGGAGAAAGAGCATTCCACTAGTCAGGGACAGCTAGTGCAAAGGCATTAAAATGGAAGACAGAGCATTGTATGTGAGGAATGGCATGTAGGCCAGCCTGGCTGGATTCCGTTGCACAGAAGAGAGTTAAGTGGTAAAAGAATGGAAAAATAGGAAGGGCTCAGCTTGTAAAGGTCTTTAAATGCCAAATAGGAGCTTATATTTTATTTTAGAGGTAATTGAGAGTCATTGGAGGTTGCTAAATATGGAGGTGACATGGTCAAACCTACCCTTTAAAAAATCACTTTGATAGCTGTGTAGAGGATGGATTGGATTGAGGAGAGACTTGAGGCAAGGATTAAATTAGGTGATTTCAATAATCTGTACAAGAGGTAATGGAAACCTTGAAATAGAGTTGTGGCTGTATAAGTAGAGAGAAGGGAATGTATGAGAAAGATGTTGTAGGGTTAGAAATGAAAAGATTTTGCAAGTGATTGGATATGTAGGCTGAATAAGAGGAGTTAAGGAATGACATTGAGAAAGGAATTCCATTTAAAAAATGAAGAATGAATATAGTTCAGAACTTAGAGTGCTCAAAGAAGAATTTTAAAACTCAATTAGAAGAATAAAAAAATTGAATGTGGATTCAGTGGTTAAGTCTCTCTAAAGCAGTAAGAAAGAGATGAATAGTTTTGGAATACTGAAGTGGAAGAAAGCATGGCATAAAGGAAGCAAAAGGCAACAAAGTTAAAATGACATATGAACCCTATACAAGTCAAAATAATTGACTTTGAAGACAGGATGTGCAGAGACATCCTAAGGATGTGCCCCAGAAGAATATGACAAATCAAAACCATAATGCAGGAAATAATATAATAAAACTACACAGAATTTTGGACACAGAAAATAAAACACCAATCAAGAGAGTCTACATATTGCATCTAGTGGATAAAAAACAAAACAAAACAAATGAGCCAAAAAAAAAACCCCAAACCTTGTTCTTCAAATTCCAAGACATGTAGAGATTAAATTAATTTGAAAAATATTATAGTTCTCATACTGTACTACAATAATTTTCCTAATATTTCTTTTATTTATTGTTATAAATTTGATAAATATCTATATAAGCTTTTTCAAATACAAGGAACATAATGGGAGGATTGTATATGAATTTCAATTTTTTCAACTCATTTTTTTAAAAAAGTTGAATTTAACATATTTTCACACTGCTTTGCTTGCCTGTCCCCTTCTAAGCTTCCTTCTGCTCTCTTCTGTGTATTTTGTAAGGCTTCACCAATTTTTTTTTTATATTGGTATCATCATGTCTTACTCCTCCCCACCTGCATAAAAGCCTTTCCTTATAACAAGTATAGTTAAACAGAAAAAATTCACATTTTGACCACGTCTGAAAAATCTCATTCTACACCTTCATGTGAAGAAGTGGGAAGCATAAATCATCGTCAGTCTTTTGGAATAGTGGTTAGTAGTAATATTACATCAATCATAGTTAAGTCTTTCATGGTTATTTTCTTTTATAATGTTTCAGTCACCATATAAATTGTTTTTGTATTATCACTTCACTGTGTATCAGTTCTACAAGTATTCTCAGGTTTTTCTGAGCCCATCCCTTTCATGTTTTCTTTGGACACAATAATATTCTATTACATTTATATACATTTATGTGTGTCATAGTCAGCCTTGAAGTTGGACAACCTGGGTTCAAGTTCCACTTCTGATATATACTATGTGACCCTGGACATGTTACACAACTTCTTAGTGTTATAGGTAACTCTCTATAAGTTGTAGAAGTGTGAATTTGAATTGGTAGAGAGTTTCCTCACCTGGGAATTTCCCATACTAATTAAATCACAGATGCAGTACGTATCTCCTACCATACTGATGGGGGGTGCTCGGGCCCCAAGCCCTAAGATCAAATCTCTGGAATCCTCCTAATTTCTCAGTAAACCCCTGTCCTGTGACAAAATTTTCTCTTGTTGCAGAGTAGATAGAGGGGCGCCTGGCCCAAGGATTTTTGTCCCTGGCTGGCCCAAGGGCTCTTCCTCCTACCAGATCACCAAGTTTCATGCCTCTGACAACTCCTTCAGTGTCTGATATACTCCCTACATTTTCCCATCCATAGCTCCCAAAGACACCTGGACCCTTTGATCACCTAATTAGTATCCTTGGCATTCCTTTCCCATGCCCTTTTTCCATATAAACCCCAGCACCATCCTCAGTCTCTCACAGGTTCCATAAGGACCCTTGCCCGCTTTTGCTAAAGCATTACAGTAAACTTTGTTACTTGACTAAGAGAAGGCTTGAGTGTGTGAATTCATTCCAGGCAACTCTGCCTTAGAATTCTCAGGGTCCTAGCACCCCAAACCTCTTCAATATTGCATAATATATTCACCATTCCCCAGTAGATGGACACTCACTTTGTTTCTAGTATTTTGCTATAACAATAAATGCTATTACAATGTTATACAACTGGAGTCCTTTTTTCTTTGAACTCTTTGTGGAGACAGAGAGACAGACAGAGAGAGAGAGAGAGAGAGAGAGATAGAGAGAGACGGAAACAGAGACAGAGAAAGAGTGTAAATGCACAGTAGTATTGCTGATCAAAAGAGTATGCAGAGTTTATTGACTCTTGCTTTCCAGAATGGTTAGATTATTTCACAGCTCCACCAATGGTGCTTTAGTGTGCCTGTTTTATTCTATTTTTTCCTATTTACTCAGATTTTCCCAGGTATAACTGCTGCTAAAATTAGAAGACTTCAGCCCATTTACTAAGGGTTGGGCTCACATTCTTGGTGCAACCCCTCCCAGACTCTGCAGGTTTCTGGACATTTTTTTTTAAAGCTGAACAACTTACTTTTGTTTTCTTTACTATTGTTTCACATGGTGTCCTCTTTAGATCTTTCCGGACCAGTGTTGGAGAGTTGATCTCTGTATCCCTTCATACTGTCACATTAATTGAACATGGGATCCATGGGATCTCATGTGAAGTTTGAGACCAATTCTATTGTTGATTGTTTCCACAATGGTTGTGTCATGAGGTAAAGGCTGTAGGTACTGAACCTTGGTTCTCTGACTGATTTTCTGAGCTTGGCAATAGTACAGTGGGTGTGGGGATGCAGGGAGGGCCATAGAAAAGGAAAAGAAACTTGCTGGGTCACACTTTCCAGGGTAGGTAGGGGCAAGGTGGTGGGAAGCGGAAAAAGGTACCTGCATACAAGCCTTATCTCACAAAATATTTAAATTTAACGATTTTAATGACAAGCAAAAAATTCTATAAGTAGAGAGGAAAAAGATATCAAAATATAAAGGAAAGAGAATTAGATTAATATAAGATTATTTCAACTTGACAAGAAATTGTGGAAGTTGAGTAGTATAGTCTGAAAAGCAAAAGACCTCAAACTGAAATTCAAAATGATACAATTTGCTAATCTGAGACTAATTATCAATGCAAATTTAACAAAAGAGGAATATATGAGGCATTTTTGCAACAATAACCACAAAAAGCTATATATGAAAAGATTTGATTTGTTGCTGGAAAAGATGTGGGAAAATTGGAACACTAATGCATTATGGGTGGTGGAGTTGTGAACTGATCCAACCATTTTGGAGAGCAATTTGGAACTATGCCCAAAGGGTTATAAAACTGTGCACACCTTTTGACCTAGCAATACCACTTCTAGGTCTATATCCCAAAGAGACCATAAAAATGGGGAAAGGACCCACATGTAAAAAAATATTTATAGCCGCTCTTTTTGTGGGGGCCAAGAATTGGAAATTAAGGCAATGCCCATCAATTGGGGAATAGCTGAACAAGCTGTGGCACATGAATGTAATGGAATACTATTGTGCTATAAGAAATGATGAACAGGCAGACTTCAGAAAAACCTGGAAAGGTTTTTCATGAACTGATGCTGAGTAAAGTGAGCAGAACCAGAACACTGTACACAGTAACAGTAACAGCAACATTGTACAATGACTAACTTTGATAGACTTACCTCTTCTTGGTAATGCAAGGATCTAAGACAACTCGAAGACTCATGATGAAAAATACTATCCACATCAGAAAAAGAACTATGGAGTCTGAATGCAGATTGGAGCATATTACTTGCTTTTTTTGTTTCTTTATTTGTTTCTTCTTTCTCGTAGTTCCTCCCATTGGTTCTAATTCTTCTTTACAACATGACCAATGTGAAAATATGTTTAATATGAATGTATATGCAGAGCCTATATCAGATTGCATGCCATCTTGGGGTTGGGGGAGAAGAGAGAGGGGGAGAGAATTTACAACTCAAAATTTTATGTTAGTGAATGTTGAAAACTAAAAATAAATTAATTTTTTAAAAAAGAAAACAATAGCAAGTTGCTCGTAGTAGATTTGTAGTTTCATGTGCAATCATCTTTTTTATCATACTATGACATGGAAATGCACGTTTTATTCCATAAACTAAAAATAAAACAGCAATAAAAAAGGGAAAAAAAAGATTTGATTTGCAAAACACCCCAAATAACACAAACACAAGGTAAATTACCTCATGTTTAGAGGTCTTGTTTTTGTTTCCAAGAGAATTGGGGAAATGGACAAATGTGCCTATGTCATAGTACTTGATTTGCTAAAGGGAGTAGAGGGTAGAGCATCAGCTTAAAAAGCATTTCTGCTCTTGCTCCAGAATGTGTGGCATGTAATTCTGTCCCCCTCTGATATTTCCAGCGAGGGGTGTGGAAGGTCCCTGGTGCCTTCTTCTAGTCCATGAGAAAAAGCAGCTGCTCCGACATGGCACAGCATGTGTCCTTGCTGCTTTGTGTCTTTTTCTGAGCAGAGATGAATAAACAGCAGTCCCAAGATAGATAAACCTAGTCTGTCTTTGGAAAGTTGGGTCTCTCAGTTCCATCTGACTGGCAGCAGAAGTTTCTCCATTGAGAAGATGTCTACTGACAGGAAAAAGAACCAAAACCTTAGCTTGCCAGAAGACAAGGACTTTGAGGGAATTTAGACAGCATGGAAACTGAGTGACAATGAAGGATATGGCACCTGTCAGATTAGTGATCTATAGCAATCTTAGCAAGGCCATCAAGCTATGCTATTCCTGACCTCAGCTGTGAGGTCATTCTTTATCCCAGCCATTTATTTCCAGCCGCCTTGGCACTGTGTGTAATGCCTCCCCTGCCTTGCTCTAGAAATAAGCATTGGAAGTAATTCCATGCCCTCCTTTGTTTCTGCAAAGGCTGTGTCAGTTGAACTACCCTAATGATCCAGTTACCATTCCTGTGACTTCAGACCATAATATCCCTCCCTGGCCACCATTCCTCTATTTTGGTTGTGATCTCCTATTTTAATGCCCTTTTTGAGTATAGGGAATATTAAAATTTTGTATTTGTATCCTCAGCATTTAGCACAGCACCTAGCACAAAGGAAATCCTTAAATACTTCCACATTGATTCACTAAATATTCAGCAACCACTTATTAAACTCCTATTATATTCTGTGCACTGGTGATGCAAAGACACACAAAATGAAAGTCCGTTTCCTCAAGAGTATTCTACTGGGGGTTGAGGGTGGGGTTCATATATAGTCTCATAAAGAGCAAGGAGTAAAGAAGAAAAGAAGAAATCAGGCAGAGTACTGAAGAGTAGCAGCTAAGAGAAAGAAGGCGGAAGAGATACCTGAGCTGAACTTTGATGGAAGAAATCCCAAAAGCAGAGATTGCATTATGGACTGAATGTGCAAATGCACATATCCCAGAAGTGAAAAGCCAAGTTCTGGGAATAGAGAATAGTCCAGTTTGGCTGGAATGTAGAATGTACGAGGTAGGTAATGTAAGGGGGGAAAGGTAGGTCAAAACTAGGTTGTGGAGGATGTTCTTATATGAAGACCTAAGTCAGTCAGTCAATATTATCATAGTGCCTACTATGTGTCAGGCACTGTGTTAAGCACTGGGGACACAAGAAAAGGCAGAAGCCAGTCCCTCCTCTCAAGAAGCTCAAAATTTAATGAGGGAGATGACCTGAAAACTATGTACAAACTATATACAAGATAAATTGGAGCTAATTAGCAAGGGAAGGGACCAGAATTAAAGGGGAGTGAGATAGGCTTCTTGTAGAAGGTGAGATTTTAGCTAGGACTTGAAGGAAGCCAGGAGTTGGAGGTGAGGAGGGAGAGCCTTCCAGGTATGGGAGATAGCCAGTGAAAATATCCAGAGGTGGGAGATGGAGCATTGTGTTTGAGGAACAGCAAGAAGTCAGTGTCACTGGATTACTGAGTAGTTGGGGAAGAGGGAGGTATGAGGTGTAGAAAAACAGGAAAGGTAGGGAGAAAGGTAGGTTATGAAAGACTTTGAACATTAGAGACGTTTTTTGATCCTGGAGGTAAGAGGGCATCACTGGAATTTACTGAGTAGGGGAATGAATTGGACAGACCTAAACTTTAGGAAAATCACTTTGATGGTTGAGTGGAGGATGGACTGAAGTAGTAAGAGACTTGTGTCAGGGAAACCAGTTAGCAGGCAATTGCAATAGTCCAGGTGTGAGGTGATGATGGGCCTTTGGAGGGTGGTGGCAATTCCAGGAAAGGGTGTATATGTGAGATAAGTTACCAAGATAGGTAAAATCAACAGCTTTGGCAAGAGATTGGATATAGGGTTGAAAGAGAATGAGTAGTTGACGAAGACACTTGCGTTGGTGGAATTCAAACTCAGGTCTTCCTAACTTTCCTACTACTGTTGAGGGTATAGCAGCCTCTTACTGAGTTAGCTAGGTGGCACAGGGGGTAGAGTGCTGGGCTTGGAGTTAGGAAGAGGGGACGGTTTGGGGGAAAAGTGTAAATTAAGAAGTTTGTAAAGGCAACTGAAAGCCTCTGAAGTGTTCTGAGCAGGGAATAATACAGTCACACTTGTGTCTATTTTGGCATCTGGGTAGAACAACTGGAAAGAGGGAGATTGCAAGTAGGGAATCTAATGCTATTAATGTTAGACTGTAGTTTGGGTGAGGGGATAAAGGCTTGGACTAAGGTGGTTGCAGTGGGGATGGAAGAGAATGGATAAAAGAGATGAGCAAATGAATGGATTTAGTAGGTAAGGAAGGAGGATGTTAAGAATTTAGGAGATTGGGAGGATCACAGATTTTCAGCTGGAAGGGCCCTTAGGAGAAATCTTAATCAATTCCTTCGTTTTACAGATGAGAAAAACAAGGCCAGAGAGATTAAGTGATTTGTCCAAGGTGATATAAGTAGTAATAGGTAGGATTTGAACCCAAGTCTTTTGTTTTCTGAACCATGATATCCGATGGGGGGACAGGTTTTGGGGGAGGGAAAAGTGGCAAAGGTAAGTTTCAGAGGTATCAAACGGGATATTCAGATAGAGTTGACTAGCAGGGAGCTGGTGATGGGTTCAACTATTTTATTATTATTTTCAGATATTTGGTCCAAGAATGCAACTTGGCTTTTTGCCATGCAAATCCTTCCCACAATACAGTAGCAAGGTCTTTGCCTGATATACCTCTTGGCTCCTGTTTCGGGATTTCTTTATCACATGAAAGACTGGTCTATGTTTGGAAATATGTAAGCCAACTCAAGACGAAAAAATAACATGTGAATCATAGAAAACTTTGTTTCAATCCAAGAATAATAATTTTACATATAATATTTTATGTTCCTAAACCAACATAGGATCTTTAAATTAACAAAAGGCACTAAAAGTTAATACTGATTAATTTCCTTTTCCTCAAGAAATTAACTTTAAAAAGCCTCCCCACAAAATATTTTCTCCATGGTTTCAAAATTTCCAGAATGTACTACGTAAAGATAAAAGGAAGTCTAATTTCTTCTATTCCTTACAAGATTCCTAGTTTCCTCAGCTTGGGCACTTTCTCCACTGACAAGGGCTACAACTACTCTACATTTCAGTAGATGATTCCAAGTTGCTGTTGCCTGTACTTGGTGGGCAATCTTTTGGTAATAGATCTGTCCTCACTTTGCTAGGCTAGTTGATGACAGGCTGCATATAGTCAGGCTCACATCCATAACATTTCTAGTTTTTGAGAAATTGCCAAAGCTTGTACTCAGCTGGCAGAGACCTTCAGGAGCTGAAGTTCGTATCCCATGCAATAAGGGATTTTTGTGCATGTGCAGTATCTGCATTAGAGAGAGCTATAGTTTTCACTGCTATAAAGATGTAGAAACTTTTGAGATTAGCACAGCCCCTTATTTAGGCAAGCCATCTCACCTGTCTTTGCCTGTTTCCTCATGGGTAAAATGGGGAAGTAACTACCTTCAAACAGTGGTAAGGAAGAAAGTGATTTATAAACCTCCCTCCAAGTGCCATATAAATGTGAGTCACTACTGAGTATCCAAATCATGTAGTTCTGAGGATTCCTTGATTAGAAGATGTCACATTATGCTGTTCTCAAGCTAGAAATTAAGAATGAAATTCTTGAGGTCTTATCCAGTCCCCTTCCTCTCTGTGCATACAGTAGACCATAAAAAGATATTCAAGTGATTCCCAATGACTCTTAATTTATTCTAAATCTTTTCTGTGCTTAATTTAAACCCTTGTCACAATTTAAGCTACATTTATATTAGCATTATAGAGAGTGAGGTGAGTTCACTGAATAGGAGGAAGAGATCAGGTTAAATCACATTTTCACATTTGGTAAAGTGCTCAGAACTTTAAATTATTCCAAGCAGTTTATTGCCACTGACCACTTTATACACTATATATAATAAACGTTATATTCTGTTCAAGGCCACCACTAACTACTCTCTTAAAGAGGTTCACGGAAGAAGAAAAGATCAGCAATCAGTTAATTCTAAAGATAAGGAAATTGAGGCCCAGAGAGGATAAATGACTTGCTCAAGGTCACAAAAGTAGCTAGGTGGCTCAGCAAGAGTGTTGGATCTAAATTAGGAATATCAGAGTTCAAATCCAACCTTAGGCACAACCAGTGTGATCCTGGGCAAGTAATTTAAACTCTCTCTGCCCTGTTTTCTCATCTGTAAAATAAGGATAATAATAGCACCTGCTTTTCAGGATTGTTGTGAGGCTCAAATGAATTATTTGTAAAGTGCTTTGCAAACTTAAAGTGCTATATAAATGCTAGCTATTACTAGTGACTATTACTAGTGAGAAGGGACTTGAACTCAGGTAACCTTTGATTCCAGACCCCTATCCTATACTGAATTCAAACCCCGTGCTTCCCCTACGGGCCCTGTGGAGCAATACCAATGAAGGCTGGCTCACAAGGTCCACGAGGGCAAGATCAGTTCTGATTTAGTTTCCTACTTCCATCCACACCTAGTCTAGTGCAGGCCCCGGCCAACTCCCCCTCCCCCACCAACCGCAGCAGGAGCTCAGCTGAAGGAAGGCTGTGGAATGAATGAATGAATGAATGAATGAATGAATGAAGGGGCAAGCCCTGACTGCGGCCTGGTCCTCAGTTTCCCAGACTGGGCTGAGTGAAAGGGGCTGGGCGGGTGCATTTGGACTTTAATCTTCCCGAAGGGCACCCACCCAACGAAACTAGGCGGGGGCGAGCTGGCAGCTGGTGGGGCTGAGGCTGGGCCCCCGCTCCCGCCCTTCGAGGCGCAGAGGCGGTTTTCCTGAGTCACGGGGAGAAGGGAGGCCGGCTCCTTGGATGGCTTGCTTGCCGGCGCCCCGATCTCAGCCAGGCAGTCTACGGAAGACGGGGCGGAGTGGGAGACTTCTTCCCCCCACCCCTCACCGGACCGAGCCGCCGCCGCAGCTTCACCGGCCTGACGCCAGCGTTCAACGTTCTACACCCCCCCCACCGACCCCCCAGCAGCCGAGCTATTTGCCCTCCCTTCCTGTATCACGTGTACCCGGAAGCATGTGGGAGGGCCCCAAACCGCCCACGGAAATGACGTCGACCCACCCTAGTCGCATGATGTGGCAAAATGCAAAAAAAAAAAAAAGATGGGGGTTGGGGAGGAAAAGTGAGAGGGAGGGGAAAGTGATGAGTCCAGAAAATAGTCCCTCGGGGTCCTAGGGGACTACGGAACTGGTTAGAGCAAAGAAACCGGCAGGTTTGCGCACTGCGCTTCGAATTCCTGTGCCCGGCCGGGCGTCGTCTTTCTGGGGGAGGGGTACATAAGGCGGAGGGAGTACTTTGCGAGGGCCCGGCCGCAGTGCTCTCCCACAGATCCCTCCGCCGGGCTCAGCCGTTTCCGGAGTCTGTGCTGCGCCCGGTTCCGCCATTGCGGCTCTCCCTGCCTCAGGAGCCTCCGCCCCCGGCCCGAGCTTGTCCGTCCGTCCGTCTGCCTGCCCTCCAGCTACCCCCCCACGCCTGCACCCCCAGAGAACAGCCTCACCGCGCCCGACCTCCCCCCCTTCCCCTCCTCCTCCCCCCGCGGAGAGCCCCGACGGCCTCAGCCCCGCAGCCCCAGTGACAGGAGGAGACAGGAGCCCCCGGCAGCGCCATGGCCCAGATACTCCCCATCCGTTTCCAGGAGCATCTCCAGGTGGGGCCGCCGCCCGCCGAGGCTGGGGCGGGGGCCCGGGCCACGGGGGTTGGTGCGGGGGGGGCGGCTCCAGGCCTGGCCCGCAGCGGGGGCCCGGCTGGGGCCGGGGCCGGCGGCGGGGAGGAGGGAGGAGGCTGCAGTGGGGGAGCTAGAGACGGAGCCTGCTAAAGGGGAAGGGGACGAGGACTGTGGCGGTGCCCTGGAGTCAGGTGCTGCGCACCCGCGGCCCGGCAGGCCCTTCCTTTTCTCCTCCGGGAGTCGCCTCCCCCACCTGAGGGCGGCGGGGTGGGGGGGGTTGTCACCTCCTGTTTCTCTCTTCTCCTTTGCACCCTCCTGTGTTGGCGCCCTGGAATCGGGGTGGGGGGTGTGTGTGTAAAGGAGATGGAGGAGGAGCAGCAGCAGCTCTCTTCCTCCTCCCTCTGCGGCTCCCTGCGACGAGAAGGACACCTTTCACAGGGGGAGGGAGAGCTGTCTGCCTCTCGCCCTCCCCCGAGCCATTGGGTAGGGAAGGTCACAGCTCCTGGACCCCCCAAAAAAGGGAGCGTGATGACTTGGGCCTGTGTCTACCGGGCACACCATGGGGCCAAGGTCCTTGGGGTGGGGGAAGCATGTTGCCCCTCCCCATGCAGAAACTAGAAATTGTGACTTCAGTCCCGGTTTCTGGGATCAAGGATGATTGTATGAGATGTCCAGGGGTCACTGAGGCCTGCTGGAAATTGAGGCCAGGTTAAGCGGCTGTGAAGCTGGGGGCATCCTTTGGAGGTTATCTCAGAATGGAACAGGGCCCCCAGGTGGAGAGAATCTGGCTTTCGATTGACCTGCAGAGTCCCTGAGCCTTCACTATCATTTAGTTTACAAGGACCTTCCCAAACGTTAAGGAGTCCATCAAACAGGGGCTTGTGATGGGAGGTACAGGCTGAGCTGGCCCAGTGTCTGCTGGCAGGTGCATTGTGGAAGTGGTCTAGGATAGGACTTTCAGCCTCTGTCCTTGGAACTCCCACTCGACATCAACCTATGTCACCTTGGCTGAAACCATATCTTCCCAAGAGAACAACCTGCCTTAGTTCAGGCTTATCAGTTTTGTGTGTTTTTTTTTTTAATGGAGATGGTATTATTGATGTCAGGCAATGATATCTAACCATTGAACTTTTTTTCCCCTCATCAAAGAGTATTTTTTTTTTTAACTTTTTCTCTGTTAGTACACTTAGGACAGATGAGCAAACCTCCTGTTGGAAGAATCTACTGTTGTTTAGGCCATTGATATCTAATATTAAGCTGAACCTCTTTTTTATGACATTTGTTATCTTTGCTGATATATGCAAGACAAAAAAATTTTTTTTTACCTGTGTTTAAAAAACTATTTAGAAAGACTAAGGAAACAATGGTGTTTGGAGCAAAACTTAGTCCAAGCTTTTCTAATCATGGATGGAATAAAGCATTCTATGCTGAAATAGAATATACTTTGGCATCAAAGAGATCAAAATCTTAAACTTGATTTTTTTTTTTCTTTTTTGGCTAGGCAGTGGGGTTAAGTGACTTGCATAGGGTCACACAGCTAATAAGTGTTGAGTGTCAGAGGTCGGATTTGAATTCAGATCCTTTTGACTCCAGAGCCAGTGCTCTATTCACTGTGCCAGCTAGCTGCCCCTTAAACTTGATTTTAATGGTAGAATGAGTGAAGGAAATTTAAATGTCTCATTTTTAGGTTGAGACATGGTTATCTTCTTGTGAAAATTGAGGATTCATATAGAGACCTAGGAAGAAAGAATGAAAACTAATATTCAAATTAGATTTTCTGCAGTACAGTTTCTCACACAGATGTATGTAGAACATACTTTTTAAAAAAGCAGGTGTAGCTGGCATTTTTTTTTTAAACTGCAGTAGTAAAGCCCACCAGATAATCTGTTGAACTCCAACCCTCCTTTTTTCAAATTTGGCAGTAGTAGAACAATACCCACTAACCCACTTATTTGGTAAAAGTGAACTGGATAGGTAGAAGAAAGGCTTTAAAAAATGAAAACTAATTCCTACTCATTGATTCTTTATGGGCCAAGTAAATCACCACTGAAATTTGGATTGGACAGGATAGGCAAAAATAGATGCCTTGGATTTTTTTTTAAATGTTATTTGCAAGGTTTTGCAGTTTTGTGCAATATGCTTTTATGTAGGATAGTAAGTTTGCAGCTTCAGTAATTCAGGATAATTTAAAAACACGTAAGAAGACCTAGGTGAAACAGTTTATTAACAGTACTTTTGGTATAGAGGCTGCTTAACCTTTTTAAGATGTTTGAAAAACTAACTCTAACTTGATTTCTATAGCCTTACGTTCATTGACAGGCTTTAGGTCTGTCAGCAAAGGTCAGTTTATTTAACTATCATGAGAAGACATTCCAAGAATTGGAAGGAGGTGGTCAATCAATTTGACCACTTATGTGTAAGGTTCTCTTGGAGCTAGTGGTTTCCTTTAAGGAAGGAAGTGGGGAAAAAAAGCCTTAAAAAGCTACAACTCCCAACCTTCAAACCATTGCCCTCTTTTTCTAGAACCTATAGCATATGCCATTGTATTTCCAGGTTCTGTGGATTTACAGTTGGTCCTACCTCTGACCTTTCCCTTTCTTTTCTCTGGTGAATAAAGATATGAAATGTGTGAGTTAGGTGGTAGAACTGCTAGCCAGAGCAGTTCAGTTTAAAAGCAGGAAGCAATAATGAATTATTGGGAGACTTCTCTTTTTCACCCTCTTTCTAAGCCCCCACAATAATTAACTGTGTTCTCCAGAATAGGCAGGTATACCACAGTACATCCTGGGAAGGAAAGTTCCTGTGTCATTTAAATTGTGGTAATGGATAATCTCTTGAGATGAAAGTGTGATTAAAAGGGGTATGGTTGATAGTTGTGAATGAACTTGTTTCACTATGATTAAGAACACTGTATTAGATTGGAAACCTGTAGAACTGACATTTAACTAAGTCACTTAATGCTCATTTTGCTTCTTACAACAGTTATTTCTGATTGTAATTGATTGGATCATAGATGTAGAGTTAGAAGGGATCTTGGGCCATCTAGTTCAGTCCCCTTATTTTATAGTTGAAGTGATTTGTCCAAGGTTACGCTAGAATTCCATGATTTTGAGAGGTTCTGTTCAACTTTGCCGCTATATTCTTGAAACTTAACTTGCATTTGACCTGATATAAAACCTGTCATTGAGCCTCAGGATATCTTTTAAGGTTCTAGACATTGGATGTGTCTTTCATTTTTTTTTTCTTGAAAAATTATGACAGTGTACTAAGGAATTCATCATATTTTCTACCTGAGATTCTGGATTTCTTCCGTTGCTGCCTCCTCCTCCCTATACTACTACCATCCTAGTTTAGGTACTAATCACCTCTGGAACATAATACTCTCCTAATTCATCTCCCGTCTCCTCTCTATAACTTATCCTTCACATAGGTTTGACCATGTATTTCTTGCTCTTCTGTACTCCCAATGGTCTGTAGGATAAAATGTAAGCTGTACCTGGCATTTGAGGCCTTCTGCATTCTGTCTTAAGCTGTATTTATAGCCTTTACTTATAGTACGTTCTGGACTACTCAGTTGTTTTCTAGTTTTATCTTGTACAGATCATCTCTTGTGCCTGAAATACTACCTTCACATTTTTACCTATCTAAAATCCTTTTCTTTATCCTAGGACTAGCTTAGATGCCACTTCCTCCAAGAAGTCTTGTTGGATTTCTACATCTTCCCATTCATCTTAGCTAAAAACTGATAGCTAAAAACTGAGCTGGCAAATTTTCTTAGACCTGTGACTGAGTCTTTCTTTAACCTTATCAAAATCTACCTTGTATCATTCACCTTTATCGCTCTCCCCATATCAGATCCAAAAACATGGGAAATGTTTCACAAATCTTGAAGTGATATGTAAGTGCTATTATAAATTCCATGAAGACGGGGACTTAATGTTTGAATGAATTAAGTAGAAGACCAAAGTGTGAATAGTTTAGAGATATAAATAGAACCCTAATGTGTTAATTATCCTTTTCTGATGAATTTGAGCTCAAAGAATTGACCTATTCCCCAATCAGAGATTATAGTTAACTTAGTTATGTTGAGATTTTATTAGATTTTGTATGTAATCTTTTCCACATTAAGATATTAGGCAGTTACTTTATAGTTCTCTCAGATACCATAGCTCCTTCTCTAAAATACATATCCATAGAGGCCACATGCTATAGAAGAAATAGTGTTATCTCTGGCATTAGAAAACCTAGGTTCGGATCCTACCCATGTTACTTATATGTGTGCCTTTGGTCAAGTCACTTAACTTTGTTGCTCCTCAGTTACTTCGTCATTTGTAAAATGAGGAGTTTAGGGTTAGACAGCCTCTGAGGTCCCTTCCAACTCTGAGATTTTGGGTGAAAGACATATATACTATTGGGGTTGGGGGGGGGGGAAGAAGCCATTTGAACTGGAACAAGAGGGTATTTGAAAGGATAATATGGGTTTTTGGCACTTACAGAGCTGTAGAATTGTTCTGTTGTAAAATTTCCTTGTACATTTCAGATATTATACTATTAAAAAATTCTGAAGGAGAGGCAGTTGTGTCCTGAATGAAATATCATTTATTAAGCACTTACTGTGTGATTAGCATGGTGGCACGTCTAGGGGTACAAAAAATAAGATAGTTTTTGCCTTCCAGAATCTTACATTGTAATAGCTGAAGACAGTAGACATTAGGGAGTGATGTAGGTGGTGAATGGATCAGAAGAGCAATTGATTGACATGTTCTTTCTTTTTTTTTTTTAGACAGTAGGGTTAAGTGACTTGCCCTGGGTCACACAGCTAGTAAGTGTCAAGTGTCTGAGGCCACATTTGAACTCAGCTCCTCCTGACTCCAAGGCCAGTGCTCTATCCGCTGTGCCACCGAGCTGCCCCAGCATGTCCTATCTAGGAGTGGTAGTGTTGATTTGTTACTGGTCCTAGTGCTGGAGGTGGAAAAGGGGGAGTACTTGTGTTATAACATAGTAATGAATATGGTTGGAGAGCAGTGGTCAGCATAGTGGATCTAGGTTGGTATTTTTATTTTGATAACTCTCACCATTCATGAACCCAGGAGTCCAGGATGGGAACTAGACAGCCACATCACAGCTAAATAGGCATGAAATTAGCTGGAAAATGGCAGCAGATGGCATTTGGTGTCTAGATTTGGCTAGTTATAGAGAACTCTCACCAATAAGCGTCATACATCTAATCTGGAAGGAGCCCTGGATATCTAGTATAACTACCCCTACTGGATTAGAAGTTGGAAAACCTAGTAGGTTCTAGTTCTTATTCTGCCAATTGATTCGCTTTTTGACCTTGCATGAGCCACTTAACCACAGTGGGTCTAAGTTTCCTCATCTATTACACAAGGGAGGTGGATAGAAAGAGGGAGGACTACGTGATTGATAAGGGCCCTTCCAGTTCTGATAGTTAGTGATAGTGAGGTGGCATGGTACAGTGAAAAGAATGCTATTCTTAGAATAAGAGCACATAGGTTCAGGTCCTTATGTCACTTAATAGCTGTGTGTTTTAGAGATCTGTTCCCTCATTTGTAAAATAAAGGTATAGGAATAAGTGACTGTTAAAGACTGTTCCAGCTCTAAATATGTGATCCTATGACTCTTAATTTTCTGTCTTCTCTAAGTCTCATAAAATTATTCAGAATTCCACTGATTTGAGTAGTCTTGCTGGATATTGTAATAGCCTAAATTTATGTAACAGACAGCAAAGATTCAGAAGGAGTCTAGAATATATTAGCCATAGTCTCAAACTGTGTATCTTGGGGAAAAAAAAGAAAAGATTGATAGGTACACCTGCGTTGGTAGATGGTTTTTCTTTGACACACTAATGGCTATGACAGAGCTTATATGCAGCTTACCTCATGGTGGCATGCATCTCACTGGTAATTGCTAGTTTTAGGGCCAAGGGAAGAAGTGCTATGCACTACTGCATTACCCAGCCGTTCACGTTCCTCATCTGTTGCAGGGGTCTGTCAGGGTTACCTGCGCTCTCATAAGATACCACCTTTGCCTTGTGTCTGAATAATATGCAGTGCCACTTAAATTAATCATGACAATTTTGATATAACACATTATTTTGAATGACAGTTATCCAGGGTTGTGCTTTGGAAAAGCAAATGTCAGCAACTGTCATCTGCTTGGTGGGTGAAGATAATAATAATAGGGCTCTAAGTTGGTCTGTATTTAAGTGTTGGTAGACAGGTGCAGGAAGAAGGTCAGGTTATTCTGCGTGGAGTTCCTTAATAGGTCCTTTTTCGGGAAAGGTAGTAGAAACATTGCCAGTACAGACTCTTTAGAAGTGATGTAGCAGAATACTGCCTACTTATTGACTGTGTTCTTAATGCTCATCATTGAGAGAAAAGCTAACCAATAGTCAGTTTCCAATTTAAGTTTGATCTTGTGATTTTATTGTTTATTGTTTATTTTTATTTTTTTTTTAGGCAATTGGGGTTAAGTGACTTGCCCAGGGTCACACAGCTAGTGTCAAGTGTTTGGTCTGAGGTAGAATTTGAACTCAGGTTCGCCTGACTTCAGGGCAAGTGCTCTATCTGCTGCCCCGATCTTGTGATTTTAAAATAGAATTATAGTTCCCAAAAGAACCCATGAAACCTACATAATGATGCTAAATGGACGGAAAACCTTTTTGTTTTATTAGTGTTTTGTAAATGCTCTTATGAAAGGGTTTGCTTTGTCTTTTTTCCGTAGACAGAAGTGAGTTCATTGCTTAATCTTTGTATGTGGACCTTCATATTAAATGATAGGGACACTCTCCTTAAATCTGATAAGTTTAGGAAAAGTTAATTGAAAGTACTTAGCTCCTTAAACACAGTAAATTAGCTCTAGGTTCCCTCCATTCTTGGCTGAGTGCTTATTGCTAATGCCTTCAAAACTTTAATTTCAGTGTTTATCCTATAATGCACATCCCAGCTTTCAAACTGGAGTACCTGACTTCTGACTTTGTGATATGAAATACCAAATTAAAAATTTCTCATTTTATTTTAAGTTAACTTAACCTAACACATCTTAAGTGTTTATGATCTGAATTTAACAATAGTTTACCCTACAAAAAAAGTTCAGTTGGCCAAAGTGATCAGTAGAACTTAATGAGCAAGATAAGCTCCTAGAGCATAGGTATGGGATCTAATACGCATAAGTATGCACATCAGCATGTCTTATTCTTTACTTGAAAAACAAAATCAAGAATTACATTATTTGGCAAGAATGTTTCAGGTCATTACAGTCATTGAAAGTATTTGATTTTTTTCCTTCCCTAGAAGATGGAAGGATGTGAACAGAGATATATCATATTAGTGAAATTCAATCAGGTTCTACCCCTAAAGCAAACCTTTCTCCTCTACCCTCCATACCAGGCTGTGTTATAGGTTCACCCAGTATGACAGATTGGTCACAAACCTATATGGAAAACTAGGACAGAAACATTAATACTTCCATGTTCTAAATAAGCAGATAAATAAGGTCCTCAGGTTTTTAGGGAAAAGCAATTTTAAGGGCTTTTTTTTGTATATGGAAAAAGGCTATTATTTGAATTCTTTTTAAATTTAATTTTTTTTCTTGGAAAAATGAGATTTTAAACCTGAGGGAAATAATTCCTTTTTATTCCATCAACATACATATGTTTCAGTGAAGTGCTAATTGTATTTAGAGGTATAAATCAAGCTTGACTTTCTAGCTAGTGAGTTCTATTGCTTTTAGCTGATAAACTAGGAGCTAGAAGGCATAATCTTGGTATAATTACTGAGTCTTCTGAATGTCCAACTGTACTGTTTGTTATACCACTTATAAAAGAGAATCGTTATTTGTCAGGTAGTTTGAAAATAATAAAATTACATTTAATTGTGTAGGCCATTTTTGTGTACTAGGAACTCAGTTGTCCACCCTCCCTCCCTCCCCATTTCCTTCCCACCCCTCACTTGCTAATGTTAGCACTGTGTCAATACTAGCTGTGAAGCATGATTGCTGTTTTGGTACTTCTTTCTGTAGAATTTTTAAACCCGGGTCCTGCGGTGACAAATGTTTAGTTTATTTAGGACTTATGAAGCATATTAAAATTTTATTTTTGGATAGGGAGAAAATCATTAGGAGTACTTGGAATTATTTCAGAGCATTGTAACCTGGACCCTAACATTTCTGGGTACCTTTGTCATTTGAATAAATTCTTTTTTACATCTATAATACTTTTTTAATAGTAAATACTTTTTTACATCTACCTTTTCTCTTCACTTTAGCTTCAAATCTTGCCTTTCATCTTTAATTAAAAAAAAAAAGCCACCAGCAATTCCCAACCTCACTTAGTCTAATCCTCTTTAGCCGCTTATTGTCTTCTGTACTTCCAGAAAGATCCTGCTAAAGTATCATGCCGCACAAAGTAGTATTTGGGTATGACATTATTGGAAATATATGGCATAAGCAAGTTAAAAAAAAATTGAAATCACTTAACTCCATTTTAATTTAGTGTACCGAAAGATTTATGTTAGTTTAATAGCAAGAAGTACTGAACACCCAAACACCATACCTTGCAAAGACTAGGTCATTAATACATGTCCCTTGAATGTTTTGAATGAATATTTGAAAAATCCAAATGGACCAGACTTAAATAATTCAAAAATCCTTGATTTGAAAAGTGTAGGCATTCTGGTAGTGCTGGGGACAGAGTGCACCCGGAAGCAGAGAGACCTGAGGTCAAATTTGACCTCAGACATTTAAGAGCTTTGTGATCTGGGCAAGGCATTGTAGCATCTGCCTTGCAGGGTGGTTGTGAGGATCAAATGAGATAATATTTGTAAATGGAGTGCTTGGTACATAATAAGCACTTAATGAATCCTCCCTTTCTCCCTTCTCCGTGGCACTGGTTGGTAGTGAGTGTGAAGAGCTAGGATGTAAACCCAGTTGCTCTGGCTCCAAATCCTGTGTTTTTTCCCATAGTACTCCAATACCATAAGCCTTTCCATCTTATCAGGCTCTTATAGAGTTTGTCTCTTGCTGGCAATAGCCTTTAAGTCTCCAGGGTCATTTCCATGTGACGAAGTATTAAAGTAGGACTTTGGAGCTGACTAGGTAAGTATCATTGTCTCCCTTATCCCTCTGTGTGTATCACCACCAGCTGAAGTCAGATCTGTTTCCCAATAGAAGAATATCCTTTGGTCAAGAATATGTGGTGACTACACTTGCCTGCTAGAACCTTCAAACACACTTTGAAAGTTTTTCTGTCTACGAGCTTTAAATATCTCTTTCTCTTCCCTCCCCCTCTCTTTTTAAGGGCCAGACCTGTGATTTCATTAGAATAGGAAATACCTAGTGAGGAAACTTCATTCTCCTGATGAAACTCATCACTGTTCTGCAGTTGTGACTTGGCCTGGGTCACACAATATGTGTCAGAGGCAAGGCTTAAAATTAAACCCAGGCCTCCCTTAATCCAAGGCTGGCTCCCTCAATTCACTCTGCCATGCTGTTTTAGAAATGTTTTATAGCAGTGTAGAAACAGAAAAAGTAATTAAGGCTTGTCTTGTCATTTTTGTCTGAATGTAACATGAAAATGTTAACATTACCCAGATTATTAGGTTGTTTGAACACTTGATAAGAATTACTTGAAAGTCAGAAGAGAATACATAAGTTCCATTCACTAAATCTACTCGAACTTTCTGATACTGAGCCCATATAGAAGATCTCACTGGAGGTGCAACACTTGACCAAAAGTTAGAATTAGGTAGTCTGGGTTTTGATTATTTCTTTGCCTGTGAACACTATTGAATTGATTTTGCTGTCCTCTGAAAGGTCATGTCAATGATGTGCCATCCTGTATTTCTCCTTGGCTTTGCTTTTTAAAAAAAATCTAGTACAGTTTTCCCTTTCACATTGAGACTTTTCCTATCTTGGTTTCTACGTATTGCGGCTTGGCATAAGAAATGGGAATTTTGCGGAAGCTGCAGCTGATATAGAAGCACTTTAGAAACTCAAATGCCTAAAATATAATATCAACATATTTTATCTTGTAATACCACAATAATTCAGATTTCTTCTCTGGTATGAAGGGCAGGCCAAAAATTTTACCTAGATTTTCCAGATTGCTAGGGTGCGACTCCCTAATCCCTGAGATGTGGAAGGGATAACTGTAGTTTCGTATTCCCTAGCAAATCTATCAACATAGGGGTGGACATGATTGTGATTCATTTTCTGTGGTAGAAAGGGTTGAGTTTTATCTTAATACAGTGCCAGGCTAAGAATTGAGCCATAGAAATGATATTGTTGTGGGGCTCATATTAAATTTTAATAAGTAAATTTTAAATTAAATTAAACTTAAATGAGAAACTTAAATGCCCTACTTACTGAACCTAGGAATTTAGATACCTGATTATAATTTAGAATGATATGTAATAAGTTTTCCTTGAATTGTTTAGAGCTCTGAGTGTTAGTCTTAAACCCTCCAATGGAACCCTGCTTTGGTTCTTACAAAAATTGTTTATAAAAGGACATCGGAGTAGTCATCTAATCTTCAGGCATCAGCTCAGGGGCCACCTTCTCTGTGAAGCCTATCCTGATTCTCTAGGGGGTTAGTGGCTCTCTTGCAATTATTTTAGGTTTGTGGGCGTGTTTTATCTGTACAGTAGACCATACTGCTTTATCTGTTATAAGCACTTAATCAGTGTGCCTTACACATGCTTGGTACTTAATAAATTGCTCACTGCCAACCAAATGACTTTAAATAGGGAATGTAATAGACTCAAACAGTTAAGCTTCATGGTGTGATTTTTATGAGAATGTGAAGCTTTCATATAAGGTTGATAAAATTACTCTTCTGTTCATTATTGTTTTGCAGGTACCTAATTTATTTTTTGTCATGAGACTTCCTTAGAAATTAAGCCACCTTTCTATTTACTAGATTACTATTATTTACTATTTTCTTTAACATGTGAATAAATGTTTTGGCCATTCAGTTGGGGGGGGGGGGGGAGGAGGAAGAATTCTTGGAGCAAGTGAATTTTCAGTCACTCACTAACACCTGAAGCTTCAGCAGAGAATTATAAGTTTGGTTCAGGTATGACATCTCATGAAATATTTCTTAATCATGCCACATCACTTTAGTGGTGCTTTTATCTCAGATCTTGAGTGAATTTCAGAGTTATGTAGTAGGAGTTCTTTTCACTAGTTATTGCTGTCAAACTAGAAGACCAAAAATATAGTACCTTTTCTGAGAGGCTTTAAAAAATCTATCATGCTTGGTATAGAAGCATCTAGGTTTCATAGAATAATAGACAAAAATAATTACTTCTCAAAAGATCTTTAGCCTCTCAATTATACATGAGTATATTCCTTAAAGATATTCAGTTTTGCTGCTTGGTTAAAAGCAGCAGAATATTTAAGATAAAATCCTGCCTGTGAATTTGCACTTTTAGTTCCATTGAATGATTCATGTCTTTCCAGTGTTCTATGTAAGATGAGCTGCTTCAAAAGATAGCATATAGAATAGGAACAAGTTGAGTTAATGCTGCTCTCATATCAAAATTCAACTGAACAGTGTGTCCCTTACCTAACACTGTTAGATCAGAAAGTTAAAGGTTTCATTTGTTTCATGAAGATAAAGCTCTGGGGCCTTTTCTGCTGAGAACAATGGTTGATATCCTGTTGTCCCCTGAATTTAAGGAATGCTGCTTTCTCAGCATTTTTTCCTTCCCTTCCTTTGGAAGAACTCAGCAACTGTAGTTTCATACGATTGAATCTGCTGACTTCCAGGAAGGACTTGGTGGGATGACTACTGTCAGCACATTTTCACTGGAAGTTATAGTCAGTCTCCTGTTGAAGAATGTTGCAAGGTTGTGAAATGGAATTGTGCTGAATTAATGATCTAGGATAACTACTTCCAACACAGTTAGTTGCATTTTGGTATTGCATTTGGTTACCATGCCATAATATAGTAGAGCCCTGAATTAAAACATAAAGAATTCCAAACATTAAATCTTTAAGAAAAGGTAGCATGATGTACTAGAATTGACTTCTAAGTCAGAATTCAAGTTCTGTCAATGACACATAGTGTCTGTGTGACCCTTGGGGTAAATCACTTAAATCTCTCAGTTCCCTAGGCAATTCTTGAAGCCTCAAACTTAAAATGAATTGCATATCTACATATGCCAAGGTAGTTTCCACCAGAGGAGTTTCCTATACCAATGAAATCATAGGTCTAGATCAAAAAAAGGAAAAAACCCTACCTCTCACAAATGATTGAGTTCTGCCCTAGTAAGAGATATTTTCATGTTTTTGTCAAGAATCAAAAATACTTTTTCTCTTTGCAGAAAAGCTTATGATAGCGGAAATGGTATTTTTCATAATTTCGAAATAGCTATTCATAGTTCAGTTGAATTAAGCCAGCACTTCCTTTACATTCTAACTATCCAGGCAGAACAAAGAGGAAGGATCTTAAAAAATGTAAAGTCTAGCACTAATTGTGAAACCATCAGTTCAGGTCTTAGTAACTGTCACAAATACAAGATGGCTACAGTATTTAAGCTAAAGCAATGAGTGAGTGCTTCCCTAGTATTTCTATGGATGTTTTGAAGTACTAGAAATTGCTTTCTAGGAACTGGCACAATTACAGTAAAGCTCTTTTCTGATGACTTTACTTTTCAGATGTGATCATACATGGCTTAAGTGTTTCTAGTAGAAATCATTAGACTCTGAGCCAGTCTGCTTAGCATTGACAGTCTTAATTATGCCATTTGTAGACACAGCTGAGATTGAATGTCAGGAAATGCCTATGTGATTTGTAGGAAGAAACCTTCCAAATTTTAGACTTTGCAAGTCAGAATACTTGAGTTTATCTGAACTTTGAGTATGTGGTATCCTTCTATACCCCCATTTTAAAGGGCTAATCTTGAACTAACTTCATGATGGATGTCAGCCATGACTAAAATTTTCCATATCTTATTTTCATCCTCTAATGTTGTAGTAATGTGCTGTTCCCTTTGCATAAGGGTTGATTCTGTGGACCTCCCAGTTTATATGTACTTTTCAAGATGGCTAATTAGTGTTGGGGTATTGCCTATTTCATTAAAAAAACAAACAAAAAGCCTTACTGGTCTTTGCAGGTGTTTCAGTAGTGCAGTCCTGTATACCAGTAGTCTTTAAGGTGGAGTTCATGGCCTAAACCCAAGAAGTATGTGATTCATCAATTGGAGGATGAAAAGATGTGTCACATCCCACATTCCCAGGAATATTGTGGGACCTGCCTTTATCTCTGGTATTTTCCTCTGCTGTACAAAACTCAACCTTCCCTCCTGCCAAGCCACCATTAGCCCTTCGAGGCAGTTAGAACCTAAGAAAAATCACTAATCCCTGTTCAGAAGATCACTTTGTGGTTATGGCAAATGCCCTTTGGAAGGTGGGCTACGTGTTCTTCATTTGGAGTGGGACAGAGTAAGTTACACAGGATGAGTAGGGATGGATAGGTTGTAGTGTTCATTTCAGATCTCATTATTTACCTACTTCTTTTCCTAACTTCCCACTTATTATCAAGGATACTGTGATCCTTTCAGTTACCAGATTCACTATTTTGGTGTTGTCCACTCCTCACTATCTTCATCACACTACCCACTTGTCAAATCTAGTTGTTTATACCTCCATAACATTTTGCATCTCTCCCTTTTCTGCCCAAATGAGCACCATCCTAGTTCAGTCTCTCGTTAGCCCTTGAATTATTGCAATAGCTTTCTAATTGGTTCTCCTCTCGAGTTTTTCTCTCTCCAGTCCATCCTTCACAGCTGCCAAAGTGGTTTTCCTTAAGTGTAGAAAATGTCATGTCATTTCCTTACTTAGTAGCTCCCTATTAAACTCTCTGATCAAATATTACTTCATTTTAATCTCACCTTTTAAAAAAAACTTTTTATGTAAGCTGTATAATGTATATGGTAGCACATATAAATAATTTACAAGTAAAGGTGTACATGTTGGAGACGTGATTAGAAAAATTTGGAAATGACTGCTTCAAGCAATTGAACTGTGTTAGGATGGCCTATTTCTTTTAGACCTAGAGCTAGGAGATATGTTTTAGGATTCTGTTGTTCAGCAAACATTAGGTAGACTAAAGAATAGCATTTGGGTGCAAGGATCTAAGACATGTCCAAAAGTCTCAGGATGGAAAATGCTATCCACATCCAGAGAAAGAACTATGGAGTCTGGATGCAGATCGAAGCATACTGTTGGCTCTTTTTTTTTTTTCTGTTTTGTTTTGTTTCTTCTTTCTTGTGGTTTCTCCTATTGGTTCTAATTCTTCTTTACAACATGACTAATGTGAAAATATGTTTAATAGGAATATATATGTAGAGCCTGTATCAGATTGTATACTGTCTTGGGGAAGGAGGTGGGGTGGGAGGGGGGGGAAATTTAGAACTCAAGCTTATGGAAGTGAATGCTGAAAACTGAAAATAATTTAAAAAAGAATAGCGTTGGGGAAAAGCTATAAACAGGTGAGAAAACTGAGTTTATGATTTGGGATAGATATGTTTGTGAAAATGATCTCAATGTTAATTTTTTTTTTAAGTTTTAAAATTTTAACAATAAGAGATTCATAAGATTTGCATTTCAGGCCTCTAAGATATCATAAGATATTAGCACTTTCTATACCACTCTCATCATTTAATTTGAATTGCACAAACCTATTGAGGTGGGTAGGTCTGGTTATATAAACTTTTTGGTTTGCTTAATTTAAAAGCAATGTTGACTTATTGAAATTAGGAGATGTTGTGTAGTTATTGGGAAAGAATTTTTTTTTTTTTTTTTTTTTTTTTTTTTTTGCTAGGCAGTGGGGTTAAGTGACTTACCCAGGGTCATGCACAGCTAGTAAGTGTTATGTGTTTGAAACCGATTTGAACTTGGGTCCTCTTGAATCCAGGGCTGGTGCTCAATCCACTGTACCACCTCGCTGTCCCTAAGAAGAGTCTTTTTAAAGACTCAATGACTGACTTGCTGACTATAATATAATCTAGGACAAAACTTGCTGCTTATGCTTTTCTTCAGTTTGATTACCTCTGTTTTTCAGCTTTTAGCTTCCTAGGGGAAAGTTTTCCAATAAACTTTACATTACGCTTTTAAACTTCATAGTATCTCAAAAATTTGTAGAGCTATTAAAAAAGAAAAGTATATTGGAGCCAAAAACTTAATTATTATGATTGAATTTGGGGAAGCTCTGGTAAAACTTAAGGTTCTCCTGAGAACAAATGCTGAAACGAATATAGTTAGGATTACAGTGACATGAAATCACAAAATAGCAACTATTTAAAATTCATAATTTTTTTTCTACAAGGGTGGTATTTTAGAAACTTGGAGAATAGAAGGTAACAAATACATGGAGACCACTAATCTGTTATCACTTGTCATAAGACCAAGTGACGTGACATTCACACCCATTTTGAACAGCTGAATTCAGCAGATAATAAGATGTTGATGTTTGAACTATGCAAACTTGATACACTTTGTGCAAGGTGAATACCTCCAGCAACTAGGAAAAGTTTCAGATGAGCCTTGAAGAGTTGATGGAAACTTCAAGAGGCAGAATTGAGGAGGGAGAAATTTTCAGACATGTAAAAAAAACCAAAGATATGGAGAACAGACATTTATGTCCTCTAGGGCATGTAGGCCAGTTTAGCTGGAATGTAAAAGGCATGTAAGGGGGAGTAATATAATTAGCCTGGAAAGGTAGTTTGGAGCCAAATGACAGTCTTTGAAATACCAAAAAGAGGAGTTGGCATTTTTTTCTAGAAACAATAGGGAATCATTGAAGTTTCTTGAGCCAGAGGGGTGACATGATTATTTTGAGATTTCAAAAAAACCAAAACGAAAAAAAATGATGTAGTAGGAAGATGTTAATGTGGCTCCCTTACACTTTGAGGTGATAATATCTCTACTGTATAGTAACAGTGATTGCCAGAAATGTCAGGTATGGTCAAGTGCTGCTTTTTTGGAGGAGGGGAGGAGAGTGGAGTTAGTAGTGGTGGAATAAACTTTCATTCTTATTGTGATTAGGTAAAGCTGTTCTAGACCTGCGACCTCAGGCAGATCACTGCTTATTTCTAGGACTCAAGTTTTCTTGGTTGTAAAAGGAGGTAGTTGGCATAGATATACCTTAAGGTCTTTTCCAGTTTTTAATCTATGATTCTGAGATGTACAGAGCAGTCAATGCTTAGGGTAGGCCAATTTTTATATTTCCTGACTTGTCAGAAACTGACACTAAGCTGAGGTATACATTTCTGAAGCAGTTTAAAACTTTTCACTAGAAGGGGCAAGGAGGAGTCTCAGTGGATAGAACTCTGGCCTTGGAGTCAGGAGGACAGGAGTTCAAATCCAGCCTCAGATACTTGACACTTAACTAGCTTTGTGACCCTGGGCAAGTCATTTAATCCCATTGCCTAGCCAAAAAAGAAGAAAAAAACCTTTTGACTAGAACATGCATTGATTATTGAACATGTGCTATTCTACTTCTTTGTGTCACATTAAAAGCTATAGCGGGCTTTTTTTTTTTTCCCTAAAGTGGAGACATGTTCCTATCAGAAACTCTGATCTTAAAGTATTTGGTCTCATTATGCTTAGTTTCTGGGATCTCAAAATAAGGCCATGAACATTTTTTTTCCCTTATCCATTTTTTTGGAGGCAATTGGGGTTAAGTAACATGTTCAGGGTCACACAGCTATTAAGTGTCTGAGGCTAGATTTTGAACTTGGGTTCTCCTGACTCAGCTGCAGGGCCAGTACTCTTCACTGCACCACCTAGCTACCCCTCCTTATCCAGTAGGTATTGTCTTTTTTTTTTTTTTTTTTTTTTAAATTTTTCAGTTGGTATTGTCTTATGTACAGTTCGTGGAAACGGTGTGGAAGAGTGAAGTCTGGAAACTTTTGTCATTTGGCATATTGCATGTGCATTGTGAATATAGTGTTATCTGTAGTGGCACAGGCTACATTCCTAGTTCTGTGCTTGATGCCCTAGATTCCAATAGACTTTAGTTTCTAGCAGGTAAAGACTTTAACTTCAGTGTAAATGGCTTTAGAAAAGTGACACAATCATTTTAAGTTTAGCAATTTGTATTTTTAAAAACAGTTTATTTAGGTAAACAAACTAAACCTAAATATACTAGAGTAGCCGTATTGTTTCAACTGACTGTGTATTTATTACCTGTTGTAACCCAACTATGTATAGGATCTGTTGTTTGTTCTTTGTTCTTGAAGAGGACCTTGACAACAGGAAGGCTTGAGATTTAAAAAAAAAAAAACAAAAAACATGACTTGCAAGTGAATTGGATTTAAGTGAGGGAGGGCTGTGCAAAGTTATCAGCCCCACTTTCTCCTCAGGAGCCAGCTGGGTCCAGTGGCAAGATACAGATCAGGATGACTGGATAGGGCCCTGGATGCGGTGGAAGGCTATGGCCTTTTTAGGCTAAGGTCTTTCCCAGGTCTCAGTTTGACCGAGGCAATGCCCATTCAGTGATTAAGGCTAGGTTCTAAACATGAACCATACTCTTAACTAGTCATATGTTTAACAAAAGCCTATAAGTTAGTTCTTTTCTTCTTATTGTTGTGGATTGCAGGTAAACATGGGAAAGATTGTTAAGCAATTTGGGTCCATATATTGAGAAGAATTTATTTGTAAAGTCTTAACACAGAGAAGATAATTATCATAGATCTAGAGTAGCAGGGACTTTAACTTGTCATCTAATCCAACCCCCTCACTTTGCAGATGAAGAAACTAAGGCCTGGAGAGACTGAATGACCTGCACAAGTTGCACAGATTTTGAGAGTGGTAGAATTTGAATCCAGGTCCTCTGATTTGAAATCTAACACTTCTTCCACTGTGTTGGCTCCCCACTGAGCTAACAAAGGAAGCAAACTGTTTTGAAGTAGTTTTAGAAAGTCAGTGGGGATGGGGGTTAGGAATGAGCTATATGCAAATACAGTTCTGCATAGAGTAGGAATAAACTGGATGACTTGATAGAGGCAACTTATCACAATTAAATGAGGTGCAAAACAGATACATGTATGCCACTTTTATGTAGTTGAATGGGCAGTCTGTTCAGTTGGTTCATCAGTACATGTATCTTGGGCAGGTAAAATGAGCTGGGCTTAAAATTGAATAGAAAAAAGCATGTTAGATTGCATTTGGGAATTTGTGTAAGTGCTTAGATAATCATCCCAAGTCCTCTGACACGTGCAGCCATCTGTTTAATAGCAGTGGATGCTGTATGTCTCTGGATCATAGAAGACCACAATTTTGGAATTATCAAAATTTAAGTGACCCAAAAAAATAGATGGAGAGTGGGTTTAAGGCTGCAGCATATTGCTAGTAGTGACTTGCATGCAAAGTAGTATAAAATATCTAGGAAATTTATAATTGGGAAAAGAGACTTAATGTGTAGTGAGAGTTGAGGGTAACAGATGAATAGAGTGTGTGCTGCTGTATTGCTACACACAGTGTTAAGGCTTTAACATGTTGGGTAGATCCTTTGTGGAGAATTTATGTAAGGACTTGGGCAAGACAGGATGAGGAGGTTTGGTAGAGTTGTGATTTGTTCTCTAGGAGGATCCGTGGACTCTAATTCATTACAAATGTGGGTCTCTCACACTTAAACCTATTTTATCTTCCACATATTTTTGAATTCAGTGGGAAAAGTGGTCATTTTACACATGAATCAACTAGGCACAAGTCCAAAGTCATTTCTGGATAAAGGTCTAGAATTTAATTTTTCTGAAGCTCATCCATAGGCTCCTTCTGCTGGAAACATCATCTGGCATCTCTGTTATGCCATATGAGAATAGAAATTACTTATGATTTTTAAGCAATCTAATTAATGTTAAGGGCTTACATTGTGCAAAGAGCTATGCTAGGTATGGGGATTATAAGGACAAAAAATCCCTACTGTAAAAAAAACTTGCCTTCTGTTGAAGGCACAGCTTGTAACCAAATAACTTTCTAGCTGATAGCTTTTGTTGCTTACCCTTAGTATCCTTTATGATTTCTAATTGTGCTCACTTTAGCACACTCACTGAGCAATTCCACCCTTCATTAGAAAGCTCCTGTGGGAGGGAGACAAGAGGATAGAGCTTGACCACTTGCCATAGCATTTTCTACTTGCACACAGCTGTCACAGGGACAGTTATACTAGAAAGAGAACTATAGGATCATAGATTTAGAGCTGGAAAGGAGGTACTTGAGAGGTAGAGGAAGCTGAGGTCAGAAAGGTTAAGCAATTGCTTTGGGGTCACATAGCTTGAACATGCCCGAGGCAAGATTCAAGCCCAGGTCTTCTGATTCCAAATTGAGTGCTGTCTTGTGAATAATATTATTAATGTTATGTGAATGACATAGGATACTTAGTTATAAAAATCTCTTTCATATACATTGAAGATTCCTTTCATTTCTGCCACAATACTTCTTTGGCTTGGGTTTGTTTCAGTGCTAATGGTTTAAGGTAAATCTTCTGATCACAAGTTGCTTAAATATAGAGGTATTTAGGCAATATTTCTTCAATCAGCAAGCATTTAATAAACACCTATTTGTGTTCCAGGCACTGCTGGGGATACAAATAATGGTACAAACTCTGCTTTTCAGGAGCTTGTGTTCCATTGAGGAACAAGAATATGTATATTGAGAATAAATATAAAGAGAGTAAATAAATACAAGGTAGGTTGAGGGTTAATTAGGAAAGGCCTTATGTTTGTAGAAGGTGCTGCTTAAGCTGCATCTTGAAGTAAGGGATTCTATGAGGTAAAAGTGTGGAGGTAGTGAATTTCAGGTTTGGGGGCTGGGGTGGCAATTCAAAGTCACAGAGATGGGATAATGCTGTGTCTCGTGTGAAGAACAGCAGTAAGGCCAGTCTGACAGGCAAGGATTATAGAGTTGAAGAGGGAGGAGTAAGTTATAATGAGACCAGAAATATAGGTTGGAGCTAGGTCATGAAGGGCTTCGAAAAGACAGTAGGGAACCCCTGGAGTATGAGTAGGGAAAGCAATATGGAGGATGAACTTTGAGTCAGGAAAGTTCAGTTAGGAAGCCATTGCAGTAATCTAGGTGAAAAGTGATGAACACCTGAACTCTAGGAATAGCTGGAGGTCTTCAGTGTTGGACCAAACATTGACCATAGGTGATGAACCTGCTGTGTCTGACTTAAAGCTTTGTAGAAGCTCGTTAAATTACATGCTGTCTTACTATTTAGTGATAAGATTACAAGACATGTTAAAAATACAACAATGCAGAAAACTATTTTTGCTAATATTAGAGTTTGACTTTTTTGGGGGTGGGTGGTGCTTAGATCTTTAGGAGTTTAGCATCAAAATAGTACTGAATTCACTTTTAAAAATACTATCTTGGAGGCATAGTGTTTTGGCAAAAAAAACAAAATCTTAAGAGGCAGGGGCTCCTTAACTTTGGGATCCCTGAACTTGTTTTTAAAAATATTTCAATAACTATTTCAGGGGCAGCTAGGTGGTGCAGTGGATAGAGTACTCAGAGTCAGGAGGAACTGAATTCAAAATTTGGTCTCCAGCACTTACTAGCTGTGTGACCTGGGGCAAGTTACTTAACCCTGTTTGCCTCCCCAAAAAATGGATAAGGAAAAAAAAATGTTTATGGGCTTATTTTGAGATCCCAGAAGTTTAAATTGCTTTACAAAACCTGAAGGAACTATTTTAATATCTCATTTGTACACAGCCAAGCTAAAATTCCACAGGATCTTGAATGAATGAACTATGATTTGTATGGGCACCACACCTTTTAATGAGTGGTAATCTTCCGGTTGTATAATGGCCACCTACTAAGAGGTGTGGTTTCTACTTGCTTAAACAAGTAGCAGTGGTCAAAGTTTAAATCAATGTAGCAGTTCATGATATTCCCTGAGGTTCATTTTAGAAACACAAAATAAAAGGCACATTTGTTCTATGTAAATTTTTTTCAATAACAATTACTACTACCCCTACCACTTATAAAGCATCATTCCTTAGTGAACTCAGGAAGACCTGGGTTCAGGTTCCAATTTTGATTCATATTGGCTGTATGACCCTGGGCAAATCACTTAACCTCTCAATGTCTAGTCACTAAAATTAGAAGTTGAAAAAACTTTATTTGCTTGTTTGTTTTTAAGTTGAGGGGGAAAGAGGTTGGTATATACAGGGATTTCAGAGAAAGGTACCTAAAATAAGCAGGTAATCATCAAACCTCATTTTATCAAATAGCTGTGTGGTATTCTCATTCTCATTTTACTGGACTTCTTAATAAGTAGCAGAATAAAAATTCTGGAGTTGATTTTCCTTTATTGGGGGGAAGGGGTATAGTAGGAGAGAAAAGACAGGATCTAGTTGTGGGTTGAAAATTTTACCCGGACTTTTGTCCACACTTTACATGTAAGGCAACTGTTCACAATTCTGAAATTTATCAAGTTGCTTTGACTCAGCTGTGTTTTCTCTAGCTCTGCATATAAAAAACTGTGAGACTTGGCTGTTATAGTTCAGACAGATATTTGACAGAGACCTTCAATTGAGGGTTAAGTGTATACCTTACTTTATTGAGGGCAGGGCTTAGGGATGTTACATGATTTCTTAAAGAATGACTTAGAAGAAAAGTTCACTTTTCAGATGTCCTCACTTTGCGGCCTTTGAGGTAGGTAGGGATTGTTTTCCTATTTTGTGCATTATAGAGTTAATGGAATAGTAGTTGAGTATTAGGAGGTGCTGTCACATAATCCTGAACCACAGAAGAAATGTGATGCAATCAGGCCTAATGCTAAATGGAAATGGACATAAAGTGAAAAGATAATGGCTAATGTTTATATAACTTTTTACATATATTATTTCACTTGATTATCACAATGAGAGGTACTAATTAACCTCATTTTATAGATGAGGAAATGGAGACTAACTTTGACTTGCCCAAGGTCCCACAGCCAGTTAAATGTTTGAGGCAAGATTTTCATTTTGCTGCCTCTAAAGTTCAGTGCTCTAGTCACCATGTAAAGTAAGAGCTGCTACATGGATAACCTTTATCATAATCCATTTCATTAAAAGTTATATAGTTCTACCTGTTATCTCTGTAATGTACACTTTGACAGGTGTAAAATGGGTTATTTTGCCTTATTAGTGTATTTGCATTAGTGGTTAGACAGTTAACTTGATTCTCAATCCTAGTGTAGTGTCCATAACTAAATTACTGCAGTTGATAACTGGTTGTTCCTGTAAGTAATTGAGGTATGAGAGGAAAGTGAAAGTAGAGTATGAGACACCCTCAAAGAAGCTTTTTTCAAGACCTTAATGCAGTAGCTCACTTATAGTAGGATAACAAAATTTCTTTCTTTCTTTTTTTTTTTTTTTTTTAAAGGCTGTGTCTACCTTCTTGTACGTACTGGAAGTACAAGGGCTACTCACAGGCCTGGTCCCACCACTGATTGGCTTGGTAGTTTTGACCTGCTTCGGTTCTGATCTGGACCAATTTTCCCCTCCTTAGGTAACCTGGTGGCCCTCCCCAAGGGCTCACTGTATTGATGTGAAATTTAGTGCAAACACCAGATCTACGAAGGCCACTTGTAGCTCAGAACTCCTGGACTCAAGATCCAATAGCCTAGATCATGAAGCCCAGGTTCTAGGCCATGGCTACGATATTACTTAAAAAAAAAAACTATTCCCAAATTATTATACAGCATGCAGTTTCTCAGTCATTGAGAGAAATTGTCTGAATAAGAAAAGGTACCTTTCTGAGAACTTAATACTTCCTAAACTTTATTTGTTTTGCCTTGTGCTTTAGTGATAGCTATTTTCACCATTTTCCTACCTAATTCTCTTTTGTTAATTGAAGTTTTTAAAAATTTTATTTTTTAAAGCACAGAATCTTTATTTTTTTTTCTTCCTTTTTTTGGTTTCAAATTCTCTCCCTCCCCATACTGCCTCTTCCACCCAAGCTGGAGGCAATGGGAAAAAAAACAAACTTGTGAATATGTATAATCATGAACAACAAATTTTCACATTAGCTATAAAACAAGAAAGAATAAAATGCTTCAATCTGTACTCTGAGGCTATCAGTTCTCTCTGGAGGTGAATGACATGGGTCATTGTGTTGATCAGAGTTACTAAGTCTGTTAGAATTGATTACCTTTTTTAAAAAAGAATTATTTTTCTCAATTACATGTAAAAACAGTTTTTAATAATCATTTTTATAATTTTTGAGTTCTAAATTCCCTCCCTCCTTCCCCTACTTTGATATAGATTATACATGTGCAGTCTTGCAAAACATTTCCATATTAGCCATGTTGCAAAAGAAAACACAGATCAAAAAACTCCAAGAAAAATAAAGTTAAAAAAAGCATATTTCGATTTTATATTCAGACTTGTATCAGTTCTTTCTCTGGAGGTGGATAACATTTTTCATCATAAGTTTTTTAGAATTGTCTTGTATTATTGTATTGCTGAGAATAGCTAAGTCATTCACAGTTCTTCATATAGTGTTGCTGTATACAGCAATTTCCTGCCTCTGTTCATTTCACTTTGCAGTCAGTTTGTGTAAGTCTTCCCAAGTTTTTCTGAAATTATTCTGCTCATCATTTCTTATAGCACAATAATATTCCATCACAATCATTTACTACAGGTTACTCAGCCATTCTCCACTTGATGGGCATAACCCTCATTTTCCACTTCTTTGCTACCACTAAAAAAAACTGCTACAAATATTTTTGTAAATATGGGTCCTTTTCCTCTTTTCTTGATCTCCTTGGTGTATAAACCTCAAAGTGGTATTGCTGGGTGAAAAGATATGCACAGTTTAATAGCCTTTTCGGCATAGTTACAAGTTGCTTTCTAGAATGGTTGGACTAGTTCACAGCTCCACCAACAGTGCATTAGTGTGCTTATTTTCCCACATCCCTTCTAGCATATCATTTTCCTTTTCTGTCTCTTAGCCAACCTAATGGGTGTGAGGTGGTTACTCAGAGTTGTTTTAATTTGCATTTCTCTAGTTATTAGTGATTTAGATCATTTTTTCACATTGATATTGATAAATTGGATTTTTTTTCTTTGAAAACTGCTTATTCATATCTATTGACCATTTATCAATTGGGATAAGGCTTTTATTTTTGTAAATTTTACTCAGTTCCCTATATATTTGAGAAACGAGACCTTTATCAGAAAAAACTTACTTCAAAGATTTTTTTGCCCCAGCTTCCTGCTTTTTTTTCCTAGCTGCATTGGTTTTTGTTAGCGTAAATTCATTTTAATTTTATATAATCAAAACTATCCATTTTGCCTTCTGTGAACCTCCCTATCTCTTATTTGCTCATAAACTCTTGTCCATCCATAGATCTGACAAGTAATTTCTTCCCTGCTCTACCAGTTTGCTTGTGATATCATCATCTTAATCATGCACCTATTCATCTATCTTGGTATACAGTGTGAGATAATGATCCTTGCCTAGTTTCTGCCAGACTATTTTCCAGTTTTCTTGTTTGTCAAATAGTGTGTTCTTGCCCCAGTAGCTGAGATCTTTGGATTTATCAAATACTAAGTTACTGTGTTTATTTGCACCTGCATATTCCATATCTAATTTGTTAAGACCTCTATTTCTTACCCAGTACCAAATTGTTTTGATGATTACCGCTTAGTAGCATAGTTTGAGAGAGGCTCCCTTCCTCCCCATTTTTTTTCATTGATTTTTTTGATATTCTTGGCCTTTTGTTTCTCCAGTGAATTTTGATATTTTTTTCCCTAGTTCCATATAAAGTAATTCTTTGGTAGTTTGATTGGTATAGTACTGAGTAAGTAAATTTAGGTAGGTTTGTTATTATTGGCAATTATATTTTTTATATTGGCAATTAATATTTCCCCAATTACTTAGAGTGCTTTTGTAATTGTATTCATATAGTTCTTGTGTGTGTCTTGAGAGGTAGACCTCGAAGTATTTTATACTGGATTTCTCCTTCTATCTCTTCCTGTTTGCTTTTGTTGGTAATGTAGAGAAATGCTTAATGATTTGTGTGGGTTTGTTTGAAGTTAATTGTTTTGATTATTATCTAATTCTCTACCTCATTTTTTTTCCCCTTAAAAAACTGAAGCAGTTGGTATGCTGGCTTTAATATTCTTCACTGGTCACTTGGTAAATACCAGGTGATCGCTTCCTTCATAGTATTGAACCACATGATTATTACTGCATTTAAGGCATCCTGGAGCTTCCTTCTTAGGATACTTTATTGTTCCTATTCCTTTAATAGGATCAGAAATGGAAGGGTCAGGGTGGGGCATTGTATAATTAAAATAAGTGACATTCTTCTTTTTTGGTCCTAAGATCAGAGTAGATATGAGCATGAGTGTTTTTCATGACTAAGGGAGTCATGGAATCTGAGAGTTGGAGGGCCCTCAGAGGCCATCTTGTCCAACCCTTACTCCTCCTCTAAGGCTTTTCCTCTAAAATGAGTTGTCATTGAGTTTAAGCTTTAGGCTTTACAGGGAGAGTGAACCCAGTACTTCTCAGGGCAGTCCATTTTTCCCTTGCATTAGGACCAATCTTGGGAATAGTCATTATCTTGTGACCAAAATATTGTAAAGGAAATGGATTTAATGGGTAGGGTGATAATCAAATGCTAAAAAAGTCTTCAGGTGTCCTAACATAGTATTATCTTATAACTTAGTTATAATGTAGTATAATTTAGAATTATTACTAAACATTTATAGCTAGCATTTATATACAGCCTACTATGTGCTACACTAAACACTTTAAAATATCAAATTTATTCTCACAATTAGGTGCTAATATCCCCATTTTACAGTTGAGGAACCTGAGGCAAATAGAGGTTGTAGGCAAACAGGTTATGTAGCAAAAGTCTAGAGCCAGTTTTGAACTGGGGGCCTTCTGAGTCCTGGCCCAGCACTCTAACCACTGTACCACCTAGCTACCCTAAATTTAGGTGGTTCTTTGTGATCAGCCACTGTTGTTCAATTGTTGTCCAACTCTTTGAGACCCCATGGACCATATTGCCCATGGGATTTTCCTGGCAAGGATTTGGTTTGCCATTTTCTTCTCCAGTGGATTAAGGCAAACAAAGGTTACATAAGTTGACCAGAGTCGCATAGCAAGTGAGTATCTAAGGCCAGATTTGAACTACAGTCTTCCTGACTCCAGGCCAAGTGCTCTCCAGTAACCCACCTAGCTGCCTCTAACTAGCCACTTTATTCTTTTATTATATTCTAAAGCTAGTTGTGACAGAACTCTTAATACCATAGTGATCATTTATTTTGAGTTCCTACCGAATGCAGTTCAGATTCTTTACCAAGGTTTCCAAAGATACTAGAAAACCTCACAACACTTTGCTTTTGCATCTTCATGTGTACTGTGCTGTAATAAAACAGGGTTATTTTGACATTCTTCAAACTCAGTGATTTTCTTACTTCTGGAATCTTCCTTGTTCTGTACTCCCTCACACCTCTGCTTTTTCTATATCTTTTAATGCCTTTCTCAAGTGCTGTAAAGCCTTCTTTGATCCACTTAATTACTAATGATACTTTGCACTTCTCTTTTTTATGTATGTTTTGTATTATATCCAAAATACACAAAGATGAGTGAGGGGCTTGCCACAACTTGATTGTGGGCTTCTTTAGGGCAGGTCATTTTTTTGGTCTCCGCATGGCACACAGTGCTCTGTGTCTCGTAGGCACTTAAAGGTTTGAAGTTGCAGGAGACACAGAGGATATGGAGTCCTTCTACACTGATTTTGTTGTTGGGGGGGGGGCTTAAATTAATGACTTCATATTCTAAAATGCCTTGCTTATTAGTCAATAAGCATACATGTTAAGTACCTACTATATACCATGTCCTGTGCTAGGTGGATATAAAAATGAAACAGTGCTTGCCTTCAAGGAGTTTACATTCTCAAAGGGTGGGGACAACTTGCTAAACAGATACAGTGTAATCTAAGGGAGAAGCACTAGCAGTCTGGGATGGGGGTGGGGGGATTCTTCCAGGACCCCATGTAGAACCATAACTGCTAACTGTGGCACATTGATTTCACTATTTCTGATTTCTAGCTGGGTAGTTTTAATTCTGTGTCTGAACTGAATTTAGTGTTACATAGATTTTGTAACGCAAAAGTCATTACTACCTTTTGCTGTTAATTGCTTTGTTTGCATTTGTGTAATGAGGGTGGTAGGGCTAGCAGTGTCAAATGAAAAACTATATGGCACTTGACATGTTACAATATTCAATTAAATTAAGCCTTTCTGGAATTACTTAATGGTAACAGTGATATTTATTGTGTAATTATTATTTTGTCATATGTGTCTTTATTAATTAACCTGTCTTTCTTTCAGCTCCAGAATCTGGGTATCAACCCAGCAAATATTGGCTTCAGTACTTTGACTATGGAGTCGGACAAATTCATCTGCATTAGAGAAAAAGTAGGAGAGCAGGCTCAGGTGGTAATCATTGATATGAATGATCCAAGTAATCCCATTCGTCGACCAATTTCAGCTGACAGTGCCATCATGAATCCAGCTAGCAAAGTAATTGCATTAAAAGGTACGAAGAACTGATTTTAATATTATAAATTCTTCTCTTTGAACATGTAAGCTTAGTATTTGGACTCTAGGTTTTAATGTAGTATACAGGTTAAATTTGACTAAAATGATATCAATTGGCAAAGATTAAGCCCAATGTTAGAAATTTACCTGTTTGTGGACTGCAAAGATACTGTGAAACATGACTCTTACCTTCTGTTCAATATGTCTAACTGGGTTTTTACTTAGGTATAGATGATACTAAATGGCTTTTGAGGTCCCATCTAATTTTGAGACTTATTCCTTTGCAAGATCTTAAGGAAGACTTAGAGTAAAATATACTGGAATTAGCTGTTTGTATAATTGGACTGTATTACAAGCATCAGTTTTAATATCATTAAAAGGCAGGAGATTGCCATTGGTAACTTCAGTTGAGCCACTATGTTTTACTTTTCCTCAGGAGGTAAGGCCGTTTGACTAGACTTATGCAGAGGAACTTTTCAAAGCTCACAGAATTTATAGAGCATGTAACCATTTAATTTAACAGTCAACTTGTTTTTAGCCTTACAGTGTGAAAGTTGAAATTCTTTATCCATTGGTTATAGTTAATCTTGCTGATTAAATCTAATTAGCTCTACACATCCTAGTTTCTTCCTCTTCAGTTCAAAAGCCCTTTCTGAAGTTACCCACTTTCTGCAGGTTCTAGGGGAGATACAGAGTCTAGATGAGTCACTGTCCCTACCCTCACAGAGCTTATATTGAAGTGCCTTTTGAAGGTACTCAAATACTTTTCTTAGAATACTTTCTCTAACTTTAATGTTACTATATTTTTTAATGCTTTCTTATGTGTATGCAGATGGTGAGTTCTCAATTTAGATTGTGTTAGTTATTGTCCTGTTCTATGAAAAGAAAATGTAATGAGTTGAAAAGGTTTCCGGAGCTCATTACTATAGCATAGTAGATACGCATTAGTATTAAACATTTTTTTTTTACTATCTGAATATAACCTAAGTTCTATATGAGGGAGAAAATAATGTCATTTCAAGGCGCTGTTTCCTATATAGCTAATTATATTAACTTCAAGCTACTTTTTATAAACAGGACTATAACTATCACAATTTTTCAGTCTGGTTTTTGCCTTTAGTGTGCTTTGCATATTGTGCAGGATGGAAATAACATTTATATTTTAGGGAAAGCTTTTCCAAACTATGTGGTTAGATGGCGGCAAGTACAAAGCTATTTCTTCTTCTCTTGGGAAAATAGTATCTTATAGGAGCCATATATTTTCTGGCCCAGAAATATGGTGCTTTTGGGAGACCATCAGGCCTTTCAAATTAACTTTTAAATATGGGCCCTTATTCTGAAAACCTGCAGCTAGCTCTGGGCACATTTCATATTCAAGGCACGTTCCTTCCTTCTGGGACTAAATGTAAGCTGTCTTATTGGGGTGAAGCTTGAACTTTATTCTTGCCTCCAGTATATTAACTATGTACCTTGAAACCTTTCCTAACCCTTTAGTGTATTATACCCTTCCTTGCATTTCTTTTTCCTTTTCCCTTTGTAATTTTAACCAAGTAGGTGTAGCATGAATTCATTTTCTTGATATATGAGTGACAAGGCAGAGTTTAAGTGGAACCTCTTTCTTCAAGAAGCAGCTTCCATAAGTTTGGTCAGAGGGAGTATGCCAGTCTTACAAAGATCACATGTTGTGTCTGTACATATACTTGTTCTGCTTAGTATACCGAGAACTAAGTAGCTATTAATGGGGAAAAAAATTGGCTTTCTATCACAATTATAAGATTAACCTGATTGTTTTCCATCCTTTTGTCAGAGTGTTGTGCTTTGTTAGTGTTGTCTCAATTCAAGGCTCAGATGGCTATATAATTAGACTATTAGTAGAATTAACTAGGATGATGATATTTATTTCTGTCTCTATTTTCGTCTTTGGAAAGTTAGCTTTGCCAATGCTCAACTAAAGCTTAACTATGTTGGATAGAAATAACTTAATGCTTCAGATCTATTCTGTAGCGTTTAGCCATTAACTCTTGTTATTTTTGTGATAAATTTTGATGATTCTGTAACTAGTGATAGTATGAATAGTGCCTTTTCAGTTGAATGTGAAATGTGAAGATGCAGAAACTACAGAGCTAGAGTTTACTCTGAGCCTTGGTTTTAAAATCTACCTTTTTTGTTTTAAAGCTGGGAAAACACTTCAGATATTTAACATTGAAATGAAAAGTAAAATGAAGGCTCACACCATGACTGATGATGTCACCTTTTGGAAATGGATTTCTTTGAACACTGTTGCCCTTGTTACGGACAATGCGGTCTATCACTGGAGTATGGAAGGAGAGTCACAACCAGTGAAGATGTTTGATCGCCATTCTAGTCTTGCTGGTTGCCAGATTATCAACTACCGTACAGATGCAAAGCAGAAGTGGTTACTTCTTACTGGCATATCTGCACAGGTATACCGATTTTATGTAGATTAAAGAGGAATAGAAGTCCATTGCTCAGAATGGAGTAAATTTTGAAATAAGGCTTTATGTACAAAGTCCTTTCTGGAGTTGGGGTTAACCTGCAGAAAAAATGGGAAGAAATTGCTTACAGTACTAGATCTCTTGGTCTAATTAAATCCTCTTTTCTTCCCTTACTTGAGGAAATAACCAAAAATGACCTACAATGAAAGATTCAAAGCCTGATAACTATCTAGGGCAGAGGTGTCAAACTCAAGACAGGCCACAATATTTAATAAAAACAAATTAAAATGATCTTAAAACCTAGATAATTTATGGTTTTGTAAGTCAATATGCCAGCCCATAGGGATCCATTCTGTTTGAGTCTGACACCACTGATCTAGAGCCTATAGTGTAGTTGATCAGATATAATTATACTCTTATCAATTGCCAGGTGTTCTTTTTTTAAACCCTAAATTGTGAATTCTCTTACAAATTAGAAGTTAGGTCATAGAATATGGTAGAAATAAAGAGCTCTGGGTGGACTCTGGAGACTTGGGTGTTAGTCATGATTTTGTGTGACCGTGAGCAAGATACTTAATTTCTGAGCCTTGATTTTCTCTCATCTGTATAATGAGTTGGATTAATTATCTAATATCCCTTCTAGGTCTAACATTCCATGATTCCATACTTCATTTTCCTTTAGCAGGCTTTTTTGAAATACATCCTTAGGTTGCCATCTACAGAGGAAAATATTATGCTCTAATTCCTAAATTGTTAGCAATGAGGTATTACATCTAGCTTGGAAACAGTTCAGTAACATAAAAGAAATGGATCTCTGACGATCATAAAATATTGTCACTGAACATCCTGTTAATGAATTAAGGAGTTAAGATTTTGTTATTTAGTAGATTTCAACTTGGTAACCTTATTTCTTTGCAGCAAAATCGTGTGGTGGGAGCCATGCAGCTTTATTCTGTAGACAGAAAAGTGTCTCAGCCCATTGAAGGACATGCTGCTAGCTTTGCACAATTTAAGATGGAAGGAAATGCTGAAGAGTCAACACTGTTTTGTTTTGCAGTAAGGGGGCAAGCTGGAGGCAAGGTAAACTTTGGCTTCTTGAAATGGAGTTAGAAATACACAAAAACTAAGCAAACCAATTAAAAAAATATAACGTGCTTAACTGCTTGTCTTCATCTCTCAAAATTCACTCTTCCTTTTAATCCCAGTGTTCCTGCAGATTAAGGCATGTTTTTGTCTGGTTATTGCTGTTACTGTTTTGTTCCTTCTAATATCTGTAAAATATGTAATCATTCTCTAGAAGCATCAGATCATCTTTTAAAAATTAGATGACTTGAATGCCTTTTAGGTGAAGACCATTAACTACATAACAAATATAGTAGTCATCAGCTTGAAGTAAATTGCTAGAGTTCTCTCTTTCCTGAGAGGAACCCAATAAGACACCAAAGGTATATTTTCCATTTAAATTTGGAATGATAGAACGGTAACAGGCTCATTAACTTTTTGAATAAGAAGTCATTCTTAACATCTGTAAGACTGTAAGACCCAGGTACTTTGGGTGACTTGTCTCTAATACACAGATAATAATTAGCACTTTACATAAAATATATGATGTCCTCACAAATACCTCCCAGTAATGCATTTATAAATTCTCCTTGGGGCCTCACTGTTATTTATGGCCTTCTGCTTTGTCTTTTGTAGTGAGATCTTGAAATTGTTTACCATAATAACTTTAACCTTTCTAGTAAAAAATTAATACAGTGAATTAATGTATAAAATATTCTTATTCATTGCATAAGTCAGATCTTGCTTTCTTGAGAGAATTAAATAGAGAATCCGTTCTTGGACTCACTCTTAATTGCTTTATGTATTATAGGAAGCCTTTTAGAATTAAAACATTTGAGCAAAGGAACCGTGAATCAATCCTTCTTCTAAGGCAGCCCCAAATAAGCAAGGACTCTTTTATCAGTTTTAGGGATTGAACAACTTTTCAGCTGTATTTTGAATTTGGCTTTTTAAATCGTACCTTTGTTTTTGTGAATTTCCAGCCTTTTACCACTGTTTTTTGATGTAAATGCCAAAAACCTAACCCAAAGCCCAAAATATATAATTTTGAGGTGATCTAGGCCACTGTTTCCATCTGTTCATGTAAAGATGATCAAGAGCTGACTCTAGTCCTGATATTTCCCGTTCTTCAGTTGATGTTTTTGCTTGTCAGAAAAAAAAAAGGCGTAAAGAGTTACAGAAAATATGATTGTGTCTTGTTGAACAGTTACATATCATTGAAGTCGGCACACCACCTACAGGGAATCAGCCTTTTCCAAAGAAAGCAGTAGATGTCTTTTTTCCTCCAGAAGCACAAAATGACTTTCCTGTGGCAATGCAGGTATGTTAAGAGAAGTTTGTTAAAAATACGTTTTATTGATCTTTTTTTACATTGCCAAAATTTCTCCCGATATCCCTCCCCCTGATCCTTTCCAGAGTGCTCTCTCATGTAACAACTACAACAGAATTAAAAGGGGTGGGAGAAAAAAAATCAGCGAAACAATTTATAGATGTTAATTGAATTGCCCTTCTTAGCATTAATTTAACCTTTTTTTTTCTTTTATGTGGCATTTAGAAGAATGACCAATTTTGGTCATCCTGAAAGAACTTCTGTAATGCTGCTCTACTTGTTATACTTATCTTTTATATAGAATACTTAGGTGTTTGAGTTTAAGTCTTTATGCCGAAAACATGCTTTCTTAGACTGGGCAAGGCGTGAGTAATAGAAGTGGTTGGAGTTAAACATTTAAACCATGGCAGGGTTCTTAAAAGAGAGATAGCAAAATAAAGCATCTTCTATGACCAGATTTCAATTTATTTTTGTTAAAAGTGCTAATTTTCTTTATATAGATCAGCGAAAAACATGATGTGGTATTCTTGATAACCAAATATGGCTATATCCATTTATATGACCTGGAGACTGGTACCTGCATCTACATGAATAGAATCAGTGGAGAAACCATCTTCGTTACTGCACCTCATGAAGCAACAGCTGGAATTATTGGTGTAAACAGGAAGGGACAAGTAAGGAATCTGTCTACCCTCCAATTAGGAAGCAAAGACAAACCTAATAGATAGTCTTTTTCCTTTAGCATTTCAAAAATGATTATCTCCCTGTAGAAAACAAATTTAGTACTTTTTGATACTGTATGCTTGCTATACAAAATAGATATTTCTATAGAATGTAAGTTACAAGGAGAACTTTCCTACTACTAGTTTATATTTTTTAAAAGTAATAGTCACTACTTAAGGAAAATTGATGTTTTAAGTAAAGCATCATTGACTGACTTAGATACTATTTAGATAGGAAAAGCTATTGGCTGACTTGTGTATCGGAATTGATTTTGAACATTAGAGTCTCCAACTTAAGACTTTCTACCTAGGCAGTATTTATATTTTCAGAGTATCATAAAGTAGTTGGAAATACGTCACTAAGAGTAACTTGGATTTATATAGTACTTTATATTTTTAAAAGCACCTATGATAGGTGGTAGGGAGGTACTATAAGCATTATTCCCATTTTACACATGAAGAAGCTGAGACATAGGGAAGCTAAATGAATTTTCATAACTAATAAACTGACCTGTTTCTCAAACTAAAATATTAGAAGTTGTAAACCTTTTCCTCTGCTATTATTGTTATAGATATGTTGAAGGAAAGCCTAGTAGGTTGAATCCCAAAGTATCTGATTCATTTTAGTTATGACCTCAGTTGACATTTAAATATCTTTAACTCACTCTGAACTTTGGTTAAAACTTTAAACTTTTTAATCTGTCATTTGACAGAATCTTGAGTCTCAGAATTCTTTGTTTTTCCTGAAGCTGACTGCTAGATGCACATAGGACCTACATCTCACTAACTAATCCTAGTTGAGTGCTTTGTTTTTTTTTTTTTCAGTGGTGTTTCCTTTATAACTGTTCCCCATGCTACAAGTGATTGTTTTGCTTTTTTCCCTCTCTCTCTGAAGCTAAATAGAATGTGACTCTTTTAAGAGCCAGAGAGTTTCTTTTAAAATAGATATTTCCGTTTATTTGTCTGTCCATGTAGCTATCTATCTTAATACATTTTTTTTTTTTTACTATGAAAGGTATTTCAAAACGAACCTCCCTACAAGGTATACTCCCTTTCCTCCCCCCCCAGCAGTTCACAAGCTATAATACAGCGAAGCCCTGAAATAATTTTGACTAGTCCTGTTGCCTCTTAGTGTGAAATTAACTTGATTTATATCATAGCCATTGTATGTGTATTATTGTCCTGGTTCTGTCAATTAACCACAATATTAAGTGCCTGTTATATAGCAGGTGCTTGAGGTACAAATTTAAAGAAGGAAACAATCCCTACTTGCAAAAAACTTAAATTCTAAAGCCCTGTGTTCTTTATTTTGCATCATTTCATAACAGTCTTCTTGTGTTTTGGAGAAACTAATCTTAGTATGTACAGGGACCTTAGTAGTAGTGTATATTAAGTTTTGTTAAAATAGCCTATAAATTTGGTAAGATTGACATTGTATTTGATGTGGAATTTGTAAGTTGAAAATAGGAAGGTTGGAACTTAATCTCTATTATCTCTAGAGACAAGTAGTGATAGTGGAGGGAGAGGAGGAAGAGAACAAATATTAATCTACTTCCTTTTTAAAAGTAGATTTTTGTTGTGGGGCGGATATGTATACCTTGAAATACCGCATCCACTTTGCAGTATATCTTGCCTGTAGTGATAGGCTGTTTTAAAGATGAAGTCAGGCTAAAGTTAATTTTGTTAATGTTTTCTAGTTGTAAAGAAAAAATGTGGAAGACTAGTGGATAATGATTATATATTTGATTCTCATAAGCAGTGTTTTAATTGTAGGGAATATGGGGAATGGGGCCTTAAGGTCTTAGGATAGTGCAGTGCCATTCCCTTGGAGAATATTCTGATAGTTTAAATGTATAGTACAAAGATGATAACATTTCTAAGGCAGCCCAGCCAATGCCACAGCAGAGTGGTGGAAGGTATCAGGCAGCTAAGCTTCTTATGAAAGTTGGGAAAGAGAACAGCATGAATATGAAGAAAGCAAATATATATAAAATAACTTATTTTGTTGGTGAGCTCTTGGGGGGGGGAGAGCAGAATAGAGTTACAGTAGGAGGTGGTACTTAAGCTAAACATTAAAGGAAGTCAGGAATTTGATGACGTTATCTCCTTTCATCTGACTTAAACTAAATTAACCTACTGTTAGACCAATTTAGATGTAAAAGATGAAATAAAAGTATCTCGAACTTAATTTAGGTAGAAGTAGTTATGGGCTTGTAAGTTGTAAAGAAATAAAGAACTTGGTTTGACTAATTTGTCAAATGGAACCACTTTAGACTACTAAATGATTTCAAACCATGATAATAGATTTCTATCAAAGGGTCCACTCCCCTCCAATTTTCAAATTTTCTTAATATTTTTCCTCTCTTTTCCAAATAACTAATCGTGTTGAATCCTAATTTCATTAATCATCAAGGACAGTACTAGTACAGTCTAAACATATTTAGAATAAATGTCTTACAAAGTATTCATATTGGATATCTACTAACATTTAAATTATAGGTGCTGTCGGTGTGTGTGGAAGAAGAGAATATAATTCCTTACATCACCAATGTCCTACAGAATCCTGATCTGGCTTTGAGAATGGCTGTGCGTAACAACTTAGCTGGAGCTGAAGAGCTTTTTGCCCGGAAATTTAATGCTCTTTTTGCACAAGGAAATTACTCAGAGGCAGCAAAGGTGGCTGCTAATGCACCAAAGGTAAATTTGGGAAACAAACATCAAAATTCCAAGAACATTTATGTGCCTGTTAAGTGCCTTCCATTTCTAGCTATGTTAGGAAAAGATCAAAATTTTTGCAAAATAATACTGCTTTTTTGACTGTATGAGTTTAATTAGGACTTCTAATCTCTTTTTAATATTTTAACTTTGCTTTAAAATGTTATTTCCCATCCCCACCCCCTTTGTAATAAAGTACAGTTAGACAAAACAAACAACATATTAACCGTGTCTAACGGTATATGCCTTATTCCACATTACTTCTCTACGAAGAGAAATATATTTATTCATTAGTCTTCACAATTCAAGATTGGTCGTTGCATTGATTTTAGTGTTTTCCTTGGCATAATCTTTCGGTTCTACTTAATATTGCCTGCATCAAGACATAGAGATCTTTGCAGATTTCTTTGAACTTTACATTAATTTTTTTTTTTAGTGCAATAATATACCATCACATTCATATCCTACAGTTTGTTCACCTGTACCCTCCTGAAGGACTATCCACTCTTGTTTCTAATTTGGGAAAGTTTTAAAAATTCTCCAGAAAGGCTGCCATAGTGTCTGTGAGACCTTTTCCTCTGTGTTTGGCTTCCTTGGGGTGTGTGCCTTGGTAGTGCTATTGCTGTGGCAAAATGAATAGTGTAGTTAATTTTCTTAATTGTTTCTAAGAATTATGGGATCAATTTATAGCTCTGCCATATTTGCTTCGGATGCTGACTATTTAGGTCATCATCTTTGACAACTTGTTCTTCCTATTCACTTCTGAGAATTTGCTTCAGTGAAGCCATACAGTTTTAGCTTAGCAACATTATAGGTTTGGATGTTAATGTCCCTATTTTTAACCCAGAAAGATTTAGATTTATATCTAATATACTATGAATTGCTAGAATTTAAGAAAACTAGGGCAATATTTCTTCATGGTTGAAGATGACTACTGATAGTCTTCACCTGGAAGAAAATTCACTTTGTTCTAGTTATATGTCATAAATTTGACTGATTTGAGTAAAATTCTTAGGGCTAGAAGAGATTTAGAGAGGATCTAGTCTAATCTCTTCATTTTTTTTTTCCTTTTAAAAAATGTTTCATTTTTTAAACATCATTGTCACTTCTCACTCCTCTGAAGTTAGAAAAACATGACAAAGGCCATGTCTGGAAATATACCTCATTCTGTATCTATAGCCTGCTGTCTCTCAGTTTCTGAGACGTGGGATACGTATTTTGGTATAATTCCTCAGAAATGATTGTTATTATGGTATTGATCAGAAATCTAAATTTTCCTTTACATTACTGTGTTCATGGTATAAATTGTACTCATTCTGTTCACGTTGCTGTAGCCATCCATTCATAGATATCTTAAGTTTCTTTAACTTCATTTCTTATAGCATAAGAATACTACATTATATTCTTGTTCAATAGTCTCTTCCCCACCCCCAGTTTTTGTTTCTGTGTTGGTATTTATCCTATCATGATTTACCCAATTTCATGTGCCTTAAAAAATATGTACTTTAGTATACATTGTGTACCTATACAGTAGACTAGCCAACATGGTGCTTTATGAATATATTTAGTGGTAGCACACTTAAATCAGAACATGAACCAGCTTAGTCAATTTATAGTCCTGAATACGCATATGAGAGTGAGAAGGACTTGTCACAGACTATGTTAATAGATGGATCGTATTCTTAGACTTGTTTAAGCATAGAACTTTTAAATGGAAAAAAAATTTGTTTCAAATCATTTTTCTTGAAGGGAATCTTACGTACCCCAGACACCATTCGCCGGTTCCAGAGTGTTCCAGCACAACCAGGTCAGACTTCACCTCTACTCCAGTACTTTGGAATCCTTTTAGACCAAGGCCAGCTGAACAAATATGAATCCTTAGAACTGTGTAGGCCTGTGCTTCAACAGGGGCGTAAACAGCTACTAGAGAAATGGTTAAAAGAAGATAAGGTAAGATTTAACATGCATTGGTTTAACCAAATTGAATGCTATGTTAGTCTTGGGTATGTGAGAAGGGTGGAGTTTAGTTCTAGATTGCACCCAAAATGTGTGCCTAACATTCTGTCTCAAGACAACACAGAAGCCTGTGGTGCATGGAATGGTTAGGATTATTATCAGAGTAGCTAATACATGTGAGCACTCATGGAATCTGAAATCTCCTTATTGAGTTCTTTAACTATTCTACTGGAGAATGTTCTTTTAGGAAAAATTGTGTACAGTACAATACTTGAGATGGTAGAACTCTTAGGGCAATTTGGAATCAGATCTGTGGACAGAGCAGTATATACTGCCCATTTAGAAACCTAGAACCTTAATCCTAACATGGACAGAAGTTTCATCCTTATATATTTGTCATAGCTTTTTTTGCCTTATTAAAAAAATCCGAGATTTAAACGTAAAACTGGTTATCTCTTACCAGTTAAGTTTACTGATAATGAAAAGGCTAATAGGCCATAATATAGAGGTTTATTGGTATTATTGAAAATAAAGAAGCACAAGTACCACTAACCCATGATTTTTTCCATTAGTCTATCAATATCCATTACTACCAGCAGTCATGTCATATTCCTAATAGTGAGGATTATATTGAAGTACCATACCAGGAACTCTTTGGAAAGAGAATCACTCTTGAGGATAATACAGGCCACGGTAGTTCTCTATCTTCGATAGATTTTTACTCAGCCTTGTTGAAAGAACTGAAGTTTAACTGAGCCAGTAGAATGCGCCAGTTAGAAGTGTGATCTCTGTGGAAACTTTTCATCTCTGCATAACATTCTAGGCAAACTTTTTGGTTCATTTATTCAAATGAAAGTGAGTTTACTACCTTTTCAAAATAAAACATAATGTAACATAGAAATTTATTAATTCAATTTTCTTATATGTTGGATGGATTTGTTCTTTAGAGTTTCCTTAGAACCTGGTCACTCATGCTGCTACTCTTCTTTTCTCAGCCACAAATCACAGTGGTTATTTATCTTTGCAGAAAAGCCCATTTTATACAAATAGGATGTTACAGAAGGTAGCTAACATTTGTTTTCCAGGCCAAAGAAGTGTTTATTAATTGACAGCCAAAACACGAGGGGTTTTTTTTGAGGTTCTTCTATTGAAACAATCCATGTAGAGAAGGAATAAGCCCACATGCATTTTATTTGTTGCAAATAGGTTCCTTTTCTATTTTTATCCTATTTATGAAGATGTAGGTCCTTAAAATTACAATTTCTTCTACAGACCAGTCAAGTTATGAATAAGCAGGTGGTCTTATTTAATTTTCAGGGCAGTCATTATTTTTAGAATTGGAAAATACACAGAAACACTTTTTTTTTTTCAAATGTATTTTCCATAGTTCTTACTTCATAAGTATGGTCATTCTTTCAGAATCAGAGTATGTATTTGAGTACCTTGCACTTAATTTTGAAAGCTCAGTTTTTTTTAATTGATTGTAAATATATAAATTTCAGGAAGAAATTTTTATTCTAAGATTAATTTGCTTGATTTTCATCACTAAGAAGAGTTCTAATTTCTTTTTATCTCAAATCCCCTTTAAAATACTTTGTAATGAAAGAGCCAGTGTTTTGTCATAACATAGAATTAATTGCCCTATCCTCTGTCCTGTATCATTACAATTTTGCAAAGAGTCTTGGTTTTTTTTGTTGTATAAAATTGATTACTCCTTTAGTACATCTTAAACTGTATGTAGCTTTTCATTCATATCCAATATAAGTGATTATCTGAAGCATGCCACGTATTTAAGTGGCATGATGGAAGGAGGTACATTTTAGACTAATGCTTGTAGACCTACATCTCATTCTAATATCAGTTGAGTTCTCATAAGAGTGCAGAGTCTGGTACAGTTTTACCATTTTAATTGAAAAATTCATTAACTAAATTGAAAATGTCTCCTGTCATCCATAGGTTTTCACAGTAATATTTCTAACATCAGTTTCAACTATAAAACTTTAACTAAATATATTACTTAATCTACTTGCAATGCAAAATAGCAAGATTCTGTATTCTCAGTTAATTGATCAGAAAGCTCTTCCCACTATATGTTCAGTTCTACTTCTCACTAGATTATATTATCTGGAAGTGGAACCATTCAAAGCTGTTTGGCCTATGATTCATAATCATTTCAATCATATCAATTATTGCTACCTCGAGTCATTGATGTTTCTCCTAGTGAATGAGATTTTTTATTCTTAGCAGTTCTGTAGGCAAACCTTATTTACATAATGCAGGCAAATACTTTTGATGTCACAGACTTGTTTCTGAAAGATGGAATTTTTTTTGTTGTTTTGTTTTTTTCTTAACAAGTTAATCTTTCTCTGGGGGAAAAAAACTTTTGTCAACGTATTGGTAATCTCAGTGTCTACTTTTGAAGATAATTTCAGTCTGTTGAGTTTCGGTAATCCCAATGAGTAAAAAACCATCACTTTCTAGGTTGGGGTTTTTAACTAAGTTTCTATATTTCTGTAACTTAAACTCATAATTATTTGCTGTGCAAGTTTTGGCTGCCCCTGTGAGTTTTCAGTTCAGGCAAGTTATGTATTTATCACAAAAGGTTATTACTTAACTTAAAGACAATAAAATAACTGATAAATTTCAAATGACTAAGTTTTTTGGGAAACCAGCTTATATGTTTTTCTTAAATGACATTGAGAAATATCACAGAAATTATGATACTTCTGAATTAGGAGTTCACATGCTTTATTCCAGTGTAGTGTGACAACGTCAGTACATTAACCTATGTTGACTCACAGTACCTGTGACAGTTCAATATATGGTGATTAAAATTTGTCCTCTATTTTATATATCATTAAATGATTGCTGTGCTATGTTCCCTGGTAGTTGGATTGAATTTTCTGTGGTTCGTTTTTGACTTGATTTGGATTCTTTTCACTGAAATAATTAGATGTATTTATATAGGAGTTATATTTTATTTTTTAAATTTTTTTCTTAATTTATTTTGATTTATCAATAATCACTTCCATATGCTTTTGAGTTTAAAATTTTTCTCCCCCTTCCTCCCCACCACCCTCCCCAGGATGGTGCACAATTTGATATAGGCTATACATTTACATTCATATTAAACATATTTTCACGTTAGTGATGTTGTAAGTAGAAATTAAAACCAATAGGAGGAACCATTAGAAAGAGGAAACAAAACTCAACAGAAGAGAAAAAAAAACAACAGTTCAGCTTCCATAGTTCATTCTTTGAGTGTGGATAGCATTTTCTATCACAAGGCCTCTGGAGATGTCTTAGATCCTTGTATTGCCAGGAAGGGTTAAGTTTATCAATATTAGTCATCACACAACATGGCTGTTATTGTGTACAACATTCTCTTGATTCTGCTCACTTCACTCAGCATCAGACCATACAAGTCTTTCCAGGTTTTTCTGAAGTCAGCCTGTTCATCATTTCTTCTAGCACAATAGTATTCCATCACATTCATATACCACAACTTGCTCAGCCATTCCCCAATTGATGGGCATCCTCTCAATTTCCAATTCTTTGCCACCACAAAAAGAGCTGCTATGAATATTTTTGTACATGTAGGTCCTTTTCCCATTTGTGTGATCTCTTTAGGATATAGCCCTAAAAGTGCTATTGCTGGGTCAAAGGGTATGCACATTTTTATAGCTCTTTGGGCATAGTTCCAAATTGTAGGAGTTATATTTTGAAACATCCCTTAATTTTCGCTATTGCTTTGTACCCTCCTTGAGAGAAGGTCTTGTGTCACAGTTTGGAAAACTGTTCTGAGGCTCTTATTAATCAGGCTTTTCTCTTTTTTTTTCTTTTCTTTTGGACAGCTGGAGTGTTCAGAAGAATTGGGTGATCTAGTAAAATCTGTGGACCCTACATTGGCACTTAGTGTGTACCTAAGGGCTAATGTTCCAAATAAAGTTATCCAGTGCTTTGCAGAAACAGGCCAAGTACAGAAGATTGTACTGTATGCCAAAAAAGTAAGTTCAACGAAATTCAATTCATTCTCTTTGTCATAGGTTCATATAATTTTGGCTCTCAGTGAAAATGAAGTGACATATGTTGAATTAGCTTTAACAAAGTGAGAAGATTCCAGTTCTGAAATTTTTAAAACACATTTAATAATTCACTTTGTGATACCTTAAAACTTAAAAAGCACTTTCTACATTGGAGTAAAGAGTGCAGTATTATTACCATTTTATATTAGAGATTGAGGCTAAGTGATGAGTTCAGTGCTGCATAGCTGAGAATTTGTCTGAACATGAGCCTGTTGTTTTTTCTGCTTAACCAGAGGAAGTACAGTGGACTTTTTTGGCTTGGAATGATGGCCATGGGGTCCACCTTCCTTCTTCTAGAGATGAAGGCCCAGAGAAGTGAGGTGACTTATTCTGAGTTGTTCAGATCCTCTGACTAATATTAATGCTGATCTTGCAAAAATGAGTTCTCTCTCTTTCATTCTTTCCCTCCCCAAAATTGTTTTTCTTGCTCTCTCAGTCTTCTCTTTGTTTTATCATGTCCTATTTTCTCTTATCCCCTTCCCCTCCTAATTCCCTATTGAATAAGTTACATTTCTGTAAACAGCTGAGTGAGAGAGAGAGCGTGTGTGTGTGTGTGTGGGGGGTGTGTATATATTTCCTTCCCCCCGTGAACTAATTCTGATAAGATTGAGGTTCAATCATTATCCATATCCGCCCTCCCCACACTTCCCTAATTTTTCCATTCATGTCTAAAGCTCTTCCTTGTGTTCCTCTTTTATGTGAGAGAAAATTTTCCACATTCTACCTCTTCTTTCCTCTTTCTCCTAGTACATCTCTCTTTCTCAGTCCTTCATTTTTTGAGATCATTCCAACATAATCGACTCACGTCCATGCCCTCTGTCTGTAAACTCCTTTTAACTGCCGTAATGATGATAAAGTTCTTAGGAGTTACATGTGTCATCTTCCCAAGTAGGAATGTAAACAGTTTAATTTGAGTCTCTTATGATTACTCTTTCATGTTTACTTTTTTATTCTTCTCTTGAGTCTTCTGTTTGAATGTCATATTTACTATTCAGCTCTGGTCTTTTCATCAGGAGTGCTTGAACGTCCTTTATTTCATTAAATATCCAAACCCTGAAGGATTACACTCAGTTTTGCTGGATAGTTATTTTTGGTTGTAATCCTAGCTCCTTTGCCTTCTGGAATAGCATATTCTAAGCCCGCCATTCCTTTAATGTGGAAACTGCTAAATCTTGTGTGATCTTGACTGTGACTCCGTATTTGAATTGTTTCATTCTGGCTCCTTGAAGTATTTACTGTTTGACCTGGGAGCTCTGGAATTTTGCTGTAATATTCTTGAAACTTTTCATTATGGGGCCTCTTTGCAGAGGTGATCAATGGATTCTTTCAGTATCTATTTTTCCTTTGGGTCTGGGATATCTGAGCAATTGTCCTTGATAATTTCTTTCTTTTCTTTTTTTTTTTTTTTTGGTGAGGCAGTTGGGGTTAAGTGACTTGCCCAGAGTCACACAGCTAGTAAGTGTCATGTGTCTGAGACCGTCCTTGATAATTTCTTGAACTATGTCTAGGCTTTTTTTTCCCCCTCTTTTTTGATCATGGCTTTCAGATAGTCCAATAATTCTTAAATTATTTTTCCTTGATCTATTTTCCAGATAAGTTTTTTTTCCTAATGAGATATTTCACAGTTTTTTTCATTCTTTTGACTTTGTTTTATTGTTTCTTGATATCTTATGGAGTCATTAAATTCCCCTTGCCCAATTCTAATTTTTTTTTTTTTAATTTTTTTTATTTTTAGACAATTGGGGTTAAGTGACCTGCCCAGGGTCACACAGCTAGTTAAGTGTCAGGTGTTTGGTCTGAGGCTGGATTTGAATTCAGGGCCAGTGCTCTATCCACTGTGCCACCTAGCTACCCCCCCCCCCAATTCTAATTTTTAAGGAATTATTATTAGTATTTTGGTGAGGGAACTAGAGTTAAATGACTTGCCCAAGGTCACAGAACTAGGAAGTATCAAGTATTGGAGGCCGGATTTGAACTGGAGTCCTCCCGACTGCAGGGCCGGCGCCATCTAGCCACCCCAGAAATTATTTACTTCAATGAGTTTTTGTACCTCCTTTTCCATTTGACCTATTCTGCTTTTTAAGGAGTTCTTCTATTTAGTGGATTTTTGTGCCCATTTTAACATTTGGTCTTCTGTTTTTTAAGGTGTCATTTTCTTCAGTATTTCTTTGTGTCTCTTACCAGTTCTCTTTTCATAATTTTCTTGTATCATTCTCATTTCTTTCCCCAATTTTTCCTCTACCACTTTTATCTCTTTCATTAACTCTTTGAGGAATTCTTGTTCAGTTAGGGTCCAGTTAGCATTTTTTTGGCATCTATTTTCACATTATTGTCTTCTGAGTTTAAGTCTTGGTCTTTCTGCCACCAGAGTAGTAGCTTTTTAAGATCAAATTCTTTTTTGTGGTTTGCTCATTTTTCCAGCCTATTTCTTGACTTTGAACTTTATGTTAAAGTTAAGTTAAAGCTGCTCACCTGGGGTTGGGGAGGCGCTGTCCCCAAGCTCCCTGCTTTCTTGGGCTGCTGTTTTCAGAGTCAGTTTAGGGACTTTGCAAGTTTTTGGCACTTCCAAGGTGGTGTGATTCTGGGAGAGTTTTATGGTTGCTGCTCTCCTGTTCTTCACTCTTGTGTTTACCCAGGAAGGGGTCCCTTATCCCCTGCAGCCACAAGCACTTCTCTTTTTTTTTTTGTGAACTGTGACCAGGGCCCCTGCTCCCTTGTAACTGATAACCGGTGCTCCTTCACACCCTGGAACTATGACCTAACACTGTGTATGTGTAGTAGTGTTGCCAATCAGCACCAGCTATACCCGGTGCCAACAAAGGGTCCCCTGTAATCTCTTTGTGATCAGTTGTCTGATCCTTTTTTAAGTTATTTGCAGAAGAATGTTGGGAGAGTTTAGCTGAGTGGCTGCCCTAATCCGCCATCTTGGCTGCACCTCCAGTGAGTTCTTATTATATAGCAAAGCAGATAATGCTTCTACCTCGAAAATAAGACTTTTTTTTGACTTCTACTTTTGAACTGTTTTTGTAGGTTGGTTATACTCCAGACTGGATCTTTCTGTTGAGAAATGTAATGAGGATCAGCCCAGATCAAGGTCAACAGTTTGCTCAAATGTTGGTTCAAGATGAAGAGCCACTTGCTGATATAACACAGGTAAATGTGTTCAGATATCTGCTTGTTTCTTTGATTTAAATGCATGAAAGAGGGTAGCTGGCTTATAACTAAACTTTGGAAAGACAAAACACTTGAAGAAATGGTGGCATTTTATTTATGCATGGACTCTTCCTGCTTAAAACATTTAATGCTTAGTTTTTTGAAAAACAGCTTTGGTAACAAGTGTTATAGACCATAATTAGATTCAGTAGTTATGAAATTATAGTGGTCTAAATGACTTATAAATATTATTCTTTTCTTTAAAAATGGCTCTTGAATCTGTGAAACCAGGTTTTTGTTCTCATGTTTACATGTAGCAATATCCTCAAGCTCTTTTTCTCTCTTTCATAGATTGTTGACGTGTTTATGGAATACAACTTAATCCAGCAGTGCACTGCATTTTTACTTGATGCTTTGAAAAATAATCGCCCATCTGAGGGTCCCCTGCAAACACGGTTGCTTGAGATGAACCTTATGCATGCCCCTCAAGTATGTTCTTTTCTTGTGCTTTTAATGATGTTTCAAGTATCTCCTTGTTCTAGGTGGAGGATAGATTGGAGAGGGAGAAATACTTGAAGTAGTGAGTTCAATTAAAAGGCTCTTGGAATCCAAACAAGAGGTGATGAGGAACTGAACTAGGGTAGTAGCTGTGTGAGTAGAGAAGGGGACAATGCAAGAAATATCGTGGGGATAGAAATGGTAAGATTTGGACAACGGCTAATTTCATAGCTTGAGAGGGAAGAATAAAGGATGACACCAGAGTGGAAGGATGTTGGTACCCTTGTCAGACTTAGGGATATTTAAAAGGGAAGAAGGTTGGAGTAGGGAGATCAGATCACTTTATACTTTTTGAATTTGAAGTGTCCATGAAACATAACAGTTGGTGATTTTTGGACTGGGATTGATTGACATAGATTTGGGAGTGAGAGAAATGATTATATCTTTCATACATTAATAACTAATTATTGAATTAGGACCAAGGTTTTTCCTCTTTTCTGCTTCCTTATTCAGAGATCAATCAGTATGGGAAATCTTGGGCAGAGACTTACCCAAACTAAGATCTAATCAAAGACAGAAAAGAAATTCTAAGGTGGATGAGTGGATTCCTGCTCATTGTTTACTTGGAGGGGTCTGGGGAAATGTGGATTCTCCCTTTTGTCAGACAGGTGATATGAAAATCGATAAATCTCTTTGACCAAGATTTGGGTGCTCAATGTCACGTACCCCAAGATCCTCATTGGAATAAGCCCACCTCTCATTATAATACTCATTCTCTTCTTAATTGTTAACCAGTTAGTTGATTGTTTCCCTCAGGAGCACCCAGTCTTTCAAGGGCATATAAACTGTGAGCCACTGCCATGATTTGTCTTTGGCATTTGATAGTGTCATAGACCCATTTTATTGGTAATATGCTAGCATTATTAATAAAATGCTTAATTACCCAGAAATTATGGCTCTCGAACTGCTTAAGCATCACAGCAGTTATGTGGAAAGAGATAATTGAAATCATGGGAGCTGTTGGTGATCATCAAGTAAGGAGGGTCCTGGGCAGAGCCTTAAGGCACATCCACACTTCTGGGTTGGGATTTGGATAATGAGTCAGCAAAAGTGAATGAGAAGGAATAATCAGACAGGTACCAGAATCAAGGGGAAGTAATGGCATGAAAATCCAGAGATAAGGGAATCCTCAGGTAGAAAAGGTTGTCAACCGTAGCATGCTGTAGAAAAGTCATGAAGGGGAAGCATAGAAAAAAAAAACTTGGGATTTATCAGTTAAGAGATAGTTGCTAACTTTGGGTAGAGCCATTTCAGTTGAGTGAGGTTGGAAGTAGATTGCAAAGTTGAAAGTAGACGATGTAGAAGCAAGAGTAGGCAAGTTTTCCTGCACGTTTGGTAGAGGAAGGGAGGAGAGGTATAGGATGTTGGTTTGAGGGAATATAGAGTCTAGTGAAGATTTTTAAAGACTTGGGTATATTTGTAGGCAGCAGGGGAACTCGTATATAGAGAGGAGTTGGACATTAGAGAGATGGAAGGGATCATTGAAAAGAAATAGGGGAATAGGTATATGTGAGGGGTTAATCTTGATGAGAAAGGCAAGCTCATCAGACTGGAATTAATGGAGAGAGTTTTGTCCAGGGGTTTTTGAAATGTAGTGAACTAGGGCAAGAGCTCATTGCAAATGGGCTCCATATTTTCATTCAAGAGGTAAAGTCCTCAGTGGAAAAGCCCCATAAGGAGTTAGAATAGAAAATTTGTTAGGAGTAGGAAGGAAGAAAAAAATGAATTTATTTAGTGCCAGGTAAGCACTGGAGATGACAAATACAAGCAAAAAAGAAAGACAGTCTCTGTCTTAAGGTGCTTACAGTCCATTGAGGGGAAAACTATATATACAAGAGACCTGTAAAGGGGCAGGGAAGGGCCAAATGAACTTAGGTGGAGAAAAGGATGGTGTTAGAGTTAAGGAGGAGGGTAATTAAGGCCAGCCTTTCCAAAATGGAGGCTCCAAGAGGAACTCCCCAGTGGGATAATGGGACAGACTTTACAGAGTGATATCCAATGATAGCCTTGCTGCAGTGAGGGCTCAGTTGAGATGAGATAACACATTTGTAGTTGAACCAGTCAGATTCTTTGTATGCCTTCTTCCCGCTCTGCTGTGCAGCATATGAATAGGAATAGAAGAATTGGATGGTAGGAATAATCTAGGGTTGGGGGCACTGACATTAGGACAGGGGATTTAGGAAGAGAAGACAATGTGGAATTTACAATGGGGTCAAGATAGAGAAGGAAGCTGGAACAGGGTGGCCTAGGAGAGTACTTAGTAATAGTATAGATTTTTACCCCCTCCCCATAGAAGTAATGGGAGAAAGGAAATGACCTGTGATTTCATACTTGTAGGGAACTACTAGGTGGAGAATTTACATGTACTAATGTGGTTTAGCAACTTACACCATTAAGGAGAGATGCCTGGAGCACAAAGAGGTCAGATGATTTGCTCAGGGGCACAGAGCTACTATATGTCAAAGGTGGGACTTGAACCCTGGTTCTTCTGTCTTTAAGACTGGTCTGTATCTGATATGCCACACTGCTTCTCAAAGAAGAATCTAGCTCCTTTGGTACATGTTTGTCATTCAAATCTTTACACCAACTGTCCTGTTTTTTAGATTTCTTATATGCTTTTATTTTAGCAAGTCACTAATGAGTGGTCAACATTTAATAAATATGCTTTTATATTATATAGTAATATATGGTTTACAAATACCTTCACAGTGATCCTGGGTTAGAATTAGTAATATTAAAAGAAAAAATTTAACTGTTCTTTGTATATTGTTCTAGGTTGCAGATGCTATTTTAGGGAACCAGATGTTTACACATTACGACCGGGCTCATATCGCTCAACTCTGTGAAAAGGCTGGCCTATTACAGCGTGCACTGGAGCATTTCACTGATCTGTATGATATTAAGCGTGCAGTTGTTCACACCCATCTTCTGAACCCTGAGGTATGTCTCACGTATACCTCCTATCATTTTAATTTTACTTAAGGTGTGTGATCTCATTGAATTTTTTTGTTGTCTCCAAGGATACACTATTAACTTTCATCCATGTCCTCCCCATGGACATGGTAGTTCTTAACTGATATTATTTAAAATATAATATATTTATTGATGGTTGTGCTGATAGCACAGTATCTTTCTGCTAGCCTGACCCTTAGCATGATCTTTTATCATCATTTTGTCTTCTAGTGGTTAGTTAATTACTTTGGTTCCTTATCTGTGGAAGATTCCCTGGAGTGCCTCAGGGCTATGCTTTCTGCCAATATTCGCCAAAACCTGCAGATTTGTGTCCAGGTGGCTTCCAAGTATCATGAACAGCTCTCAACTCAGTCCCTGATTGAACTATTTGAATCCTTTAAGAGTTTTGAAGGTAAAGTTTAAGAATTCTGCACTATGTAATAAAAAACAAACCATAGGAACACACATTTTTTTTGTGTGTGTGTAACGGACAGGTAATGGTTTAGATAGAAAATTCAGGAAGAGCTATGAAACTTAGACCTAAAACCAGTTTCATCACCACTATTCATCTTGTAGTTGGTATTGCAACAGACTTGAGGCATTAATAGTCTTGACTTCTATGTTTCTTGCCAAAAACTGAAGTGAAGATTATGTGCAAAGTAGGAACTGCAACTTCAAATGACCATCTCTGCCCTTGAAACACTTAAAACCTACAGAGAGGACATGAGATGTATGCAGGCTGTAATGCACGTTTAGGGTAAGGTCAAGATCTAGATCAAGTAGTCTTGTAAGTTTCAAGGACAAATGTCACATCTGTCTAGGAGGTGGAGGGGAAATCAGGATAAGCTGTGTGGAAGAGATGGCATCTGAGTTTGGTCTCAAAACAGAGGAAATATTTAAGTGTGACCAGAAAAAATCCTTTTTAAGGTGTAAAAGTGGATGGAGGCAAATCAGGTTTGGGGAATGGCCATTATTCTAGTTTGATTATAATATAGACTATTTGGAAGGAAGTTGGTATGGAATAAGAGGATTCAGGTTTTAGAGGGCCTTGAAAGGCAGGATATCATATCCTTTAGGTAACAGGGAGCCACTGAAGGCTTTTTTTTTTTTTTTTTAAACAATATATGTGATTTATGTTAGGAAGATAATTTTGCTAGTTATACAGAGGAACAGAGGATGGAGGTAGGGAGACCAGTTAGGAGCCTATTAGAGTTGTCTTGATGATAAATGATTAACATAATAAAAAAATTTGCTAATTTTAAAGGGATTATGGTGGTAGAATTGACAAGACTTGGCAACTGAACAGAGACTTGGAAGTATGTGGAAGGATAGAGAAGAAAGCATAAAAAATAATTTTAAGACTTGGTGAAATGATGGTACAATAAATAAATAGAAAAGGAGGAAGGGCAGGTTTTGGAGGGAAAGATTATTTGTTTTTGGACATGTGCATCATTAGAAACTTATAAGTATTCTTAACTACTGGAACTTGATGATTAATGAGATGCTATCCTAATATTTAGTAATTAAACTACTATTTCCCAAATGGCATGCCATTTTGATAAAGCCCTCTAAGAAATTTAATCAGGGATGGTTAGGTGGTGCAGTGGATAGAGCACTGGCCCTAAAGTCAGGAAGACCCGAGTTCAAATCTGGCCTCAGACCAAACACTTGACACTTGATAGCTGTGTGACCCTGGGCAAGTCACTTAACCCCAATTGCAAAAAAAAAAAAAAAAAAAACAAAAACAAAAAAAAGAAATTTAATAAAAAATTTTCTCCTCAATTATTAAAAGAATAGAGCTTCTAGGTGTTTTTTTTTTTTTTAAGATACCAAATGTAAGGTTTCCAGACTTGAAAACTTGAAAAATGTTCTAAAGTAGATGATAAAGGATTTCAGAATCTGAAAGTAATTGCATTTTTTACTTACTTGGCTCTTGTTAGGATTTTATTGTCTACCATAATGTGAAAGTAAGTTAGAGGAACCTTGTAAGACTTGTATGGACTGATGCTGAGTGAAGTGAGCAGAACCAGGAGAACATTGTACGCAGTAACAGCCATGTTGTGCGATGATTATCTCTGATAGACTTAGCTCCTCTCAGCAATGCAAGGAACTAAGGCATCTCCAAAATCTTAATGGTGGAAAATGCTATCCACATCCAGAGAAAGAACTATGAAGTTTGAATGCATATCGAAGCATACTATTTGCTTTTTTATTGGGGAGGCGGGTTCTTCTTGTGGTTCCTCCTGCGAGTTCTAATTCTTCTTTACTAATGTGAAAATATGTTTAACAGGAATGTGTATGTAGATGCTAGATGAGATTACACGCTGTCTTGGGGAAGGAAGGGGGGAGGGAGGGAGAGAAAACTTAAAACTCAAAAGCTTATGGATGTGATTGTTGAAAACCAAAAGAAAAAATTAATTAAAAAAAGAAAGTAAGAGGAATAAGAAATTAATTAGATAAATACTTTTCTATTATTAAATGATCAGAGTTTGTCTAAATGGAGTTTTGAATAAGGCATTCTGCAGGTACAAATGCTCAAATCATAATCTACTTTGTGTTACTAGATTAATCACTCTTCATTAAGCTTGTAAAACAATTGGTCTTATGGGAGGTCTGTATGTTTAGGGTACTTGGTCAGATGATTTCTTTTGTGCTGTCTCTGAGCAGTTCTAATGCTAGCCACAAATGTACATACTTCTGTTGCATCAGGGAGCTGACTTCCCATGCAGATCATCATGTTTTTCTAGTAGATAGATGGTATTTGAGAGTTGCTGGAGCTTGAAAATTCATCATTTTGCCACCATACTGGTAGTAAACCACATTGGATTTAGCTAGGCTATGCTAAGAGAAATAGCGAGTACTCAGACCTTTCTAGCTTGCATTACCTGTCAGAGCTAATACTCTACTGGTTCATTATTAGAGCCTAATGTTACCTCTATATCATGATGAGGCATTTATATAGTTCCTTGGAGTAAGAGTCTCAAACTCTTTCAGCTCAGTTCTTTAAAGCTTCTTCTGGTAATCATCTTTATCACTTTCGTCTGAATCTAAGGATTTCTTTTCCTTTTTGGTTTCACCAGCTGCCCCATCACCAAGTTCTTCACTTTTGTACTTTTCCTCCACTCAGAAATTCTGGCTTAGTATAACAATTAAATATGGAAATTTCAAAAAGTCTCTCCTTCACAGATTAGATTTTTTGAATCTTAATTCTAAATTAATTTTTTCATGTGTAGTTATTGTTTAATGAAGGTTATGTGTTGTGTGTATGACAATGTATGATTTCTTAACTAGAGGGAATCATGAGTCTTAATTTTTACTTTTTTTAAAGGACTTTTTTATTTCCTGGGATCCATTGTCAACTTCAGTCAAGACCCAGATGTGCACTTTAAATATATTCAGGCAGCCTGTAAGACTGGGCAGATCAAAGAGGTAGAGAGAATCTGCCGAGAGAGCAACTGCTATGATCCCGAGCGTGTCAAGAACTTTCTCAAGGTAAGTTTTTCCAAATATAGTTAAGTCTACAGATAATTGATTATCTCGTGCAAAATCAGTAATGCTAGGAGATTTTTAAATGATTGTTTTGCCCCTAACCCTACATAATTGAATATTGAAAGCATTTCTTCCAAGTTAAATAAACCTCTAATTTCCCCTCAGAGGAGGAAACTAGTAAGAAATAGATCATTAGATCTTAGAGATTTTTTACTATGATAATCCATAGCTTCATCTCAGGAGTTATTTAGGTCCTTTAAAAGAAGGCTAGATTTTGTAGCTTTGCTTCCTCAAGTGTCATGATACTGTACTTTAAAATTGTAAACTCAACTTGTCTATGATACTGTTAGAAAGGGTCTTCATAGCAAGCAGGGATTGACACTAGTGTCTCCAGGCTATGATTATTTGGCTGTGCCATTGAAGGTATAAGGTTTTCAACTTGTAAACTAAGTATCGTATTCAGACATGGCAACTAGGTCTTGAGTAATTAGCAGAATAGAAGCTACAAATTAACCTCAAGATGCCAACTACTTTGTTACATGATAAATACTAAGCTTCAGAGAAATGATAGCTATTGTGTGGGTCTTTGTTGAAATGATGCTTTTTAGGGAAAAAAATTTGAACTTTAGCTTCTTTCAATACAAGACAACTTAAGCTAGTCAAAGTTTAACTTGAACTTCATTTCACTCAACAAAGTGATTGTTTGGTAGGAGAAGAATTAAAATGGGATATGCTGTTAAAAAGACTTTAATCTCCACATACAAACTAACTGTAGAACTATTAGCACACAAACAAATTTATTTTTCTTCTTCTAATTTTTAATTTTAAAAGAGTGGCCCAGGTAGTTTTACAAAAAGCTTCTTATAACTTGTCCTTCAGAAGAATCTTAAGTTAGAACTATAACTGAAGGCTCCTATCTTATCAGGTAAATTGACAGAGGGTAGTATATAACCTATAATAAACTCTTCTTTCACCCACAGTGTTTCTTAGAGTTTGCCAGTCCACTTTGTATTAAATAACTAAACTCATGGCCTTCCATTCTATAAATTATACCAAGTGCTAAATTCAGCCTAACTTTTCGCCTGGGATAGATTCACCAAAAATATGAAAGCTCTTGTGAAGAGCTACAGCTTTGAGAAACCTAAATTCACATAATCAAAATCAGAACTGCTTCAGGTTATAGACCCACTGTAAGGATAAAGGATTAAATTGGATCACCTTTCTTGTCTTTTCTAGTCTAGGCATCAATTTTACCAAATCTTTATGAATCAATAGTAAAGTACCTTAGTCTCCTTCCTTCCTTCCTTCCTTCCTTCCTTCCTTCCTTCCTTCCTTCCTTCCTTCCTTCCTTTCTCTCTCTCTTTCCTTCTCTTTCTCTCTCTCTCTCTCTCTCTCTCCCCCCAATCAGGATCTCATGAGAAGCAAATGGTGTAGTTGTGGTATATCTTTGGCCTTAGAATTATTTTAAGATCCCCTAAACATTTTTAGTCCAGGATTTCTGTTACCTCTGGGACTACTCTAACTTTCTGGTGTATATAGCCTGAAGGCATTTCATCCAGCCCAGCACTATCCCTTGAATTGAAATGGTGCTTGTGCTTCTTAGTCTTCAGGTTCTGATCAGTTTCAGGGGATAGGGCACAGGTGGTGTTAATCCCTAGACATCAGACCAACTTATGCTTTCTTCTTAGGACTACTTTTATTCTTAACTTTATTCCTTTATGCTGTAACTGTTTTAGTGAGAACATTTATTAGTTTGGTTTGGGGGCACCATTGTAGTAGTCTTAAGATTCTCTGTACGTCTTAGAAAGAGAAGAGGTAAGAATACCCATAAGTGCTCATTTTTATGTTCAGTAAAAAGAGATTTGTGATGAGACGTACACCTAATATAGCTTTTGTGATTATGTGATAGTACTTAACTTCTTAAGATTTCTCCTAAGAGTTAGATGCAGTCTCCAAACCAAAAAAAAATTATACTCTGTAAGAAACTGTGAAACTGTGAATTTAAGTAAGTTAATCTGAAGCCTTAAATCTAGTAGGAAGCTTGAAACTGTTCTCAGTTCACATCTAACAGTGGCTCTAAATGTGTTAGGCAATTGATCAGAATTATTTTAATTGTTCTGAAAATCTTAAATGATTGTAATTGGAGAGCATGGTAAATCAGTATGGTGAAAACACTGGTTACCTTTTGCCTTGCCCAGCTAAGTAGTACCTGTAAGTAAGTAAGTAAGTAAAGAAGTAATTAAACAGATATCTTAGTTTTCTTATTCACTTTCTCAGTTTAAATTAGTGATTTTGAGTAGATTTTACATGCTAGTTGTATTTTTACATTGCTTCAGACAGTAAGTTTTCTGCAGAAACCCTTTAACCTTAAACTGCCTGACGTTATCTCTAAGAGTGCTGAATTCTTAAAGGTCAAAGGAAGTATGTTACTACATTTACATAAAAATAATGCCACAAACAGAACTTGGTTTACTGGTATTCATAGATCACTGAGGAAAAAATTATGTTAATTAGCTACGCTTGTAAAAACAAGGTAATAGAAACACTTTTCCTTTCTTGAGATTATTATAGTATGCAGTAATGTTAAATTTCCTATTATTTTAAGCATTAGCTTGCTTGAAAGACTTTCCTAAATGTGTAAAAACAAGTCTGTAGCTGGGCTGCTTCTTCAGATGCCCAGCCCTTTTTTGGGGGGGGGGGGTTGTTAACCCCTAGATATAGTTTTCCTTCAACCTTCCCTCCCCTAACCCTACATTTTTTAAAATTCTGGAAGTGCTTCATAGTTTACTTATGCTTTGTAGCATTAGATATAACCCAGTTGTGACTATTGGTTAGACCTCAATGATTAGATTTTGTTCTTAGTTTGCAAATGTAGTTTAATTTTTACTCTGTCATTGAGGAAAGTCTCTTAGGTTTCTCAGTTCTCTTTCCTCAGAGTGTCTTAAAAGCATTCATTGAGGAATTTTAGTCTGTCTATAAGTAAATAAATTCCTGATGGAAATTGTTGTTTTTTGTGCTGTTCCTTGTGTCTGTGGAATGTACAGGACATGTACCAGGTAAATCTCCCAGTGCAGGTCTTTCCTACCTGTCCATAGCATCTTTCATGTAAGTTTGTAAGATTATATCCTGGGATGTGTAACACTCAACACAGCTTGATTTATGTAAGGGCATCTTTTTTTTAAGTGCCTGTACTGACCTTAATCTTACTACAGCAACACATGATGCTTCTGTCTCATGGATATCATGTTGCATTGAATGGGTTGAGTTAAAAGCATTTGAGTGGATGGATGCAATAGAATCTGTAAATTGGGAAGGGATGGGACTAAATGTTATCCATCTGCAACAAATGTAGATGAAAGTACTATGATTTTGGAAGAGTGCTTTACTTTCTTAAAGCAGTTATCAAGTGTTGGTCTTGCATTTATTAACATCCCAGTGTGTTAATCCTACTCTCAATGCCAGTGGCAATCAAATTCTGAAGTATAGTTGTTTGTCATACCTGTTGTCCTGTGGTTGTTTAATAGTCTTGTAAATGTGGGCGTGGGAAGGGCCTGCCTTGTGAGGGACTTGTTAGATTACTATTTTGCTGTAGATAGTAGCTAGTGAGTTTACCGATAACCCTGGGAACATGCATACTCAGGTTATTAGGATACTCTTTATACTGAAGATGAGACTACTATAGAAAAATTGATTGCCTTTTTGCATTTAATAAGAACATGGTCATGTCTTAAAACAGACCATATGTGACAGGTAAGGGTTCTCATGTGTTCTTTTTCAGGAAGCAAAACTAACAGACCAGTTACCACTCATCATTGTTTGTGATCGATTTGACTTTGTTCATGACTTGGTGCTCTACTTATATAGAAATAATCTCCAGAAATATATCGAGATTTATGTGCAGAAGGTAAGTACCAAATCAAACACAAAGATTATATGTTATCTTCCATTGGGGGTTTTGGACCATAAAGACCAGTCTTGTTGGACTATGGGGTAAATCATCCATTTTAATCATTGTACTGTAATGCAAGAAACTTGGGTATGTAATAAATAGTAGGGTTATAATTGGTTTTGAAAAACACTGCATTCCTGTCTTTTAGTTCCTTAAGTTTTCCCACGCTGTTGTATCAAATACCTACTTAACTATTTCAAAAGACAAAGCAAACTGGCTCAAGAATTCACTCACATCCCCCATTAAGTCTAGACCTGTGGGGCAGTGTTTTCCTCAGTAACTTTACATAGTGTTATAGTAAAAGAAAAAAATTCTCATATGCAAATAAGGATAAATTTAAGTATTTCAAGGACAAGTGAGACCATTACTGTGAATATTTCTTCCATCTTTGCAGATCTTTATCTTTTTGTGCCTTAGGCATCATGAGTTGTTGAGGTCCAAAAGTCATCTCGTGAGTTTTTCCAAATTTAACTAGGCTAGTCACGTTAGGCCCGTACTCATTACCATTTTAATTTAATAGGACTTACTAGTCCTGACAGTAGTCTTTGAGAATTTTATGTCAAATACATGCTACTGTGATATGTCATAGTAGACTATTGGTAGAGGAATATAAATGAATAAGTTTGTCAGGAACATTCCTTTGCTTAAAAGGATGGAAAAGAATATTATCGAGGGCAGCATTCTTTGAGATGAGTTAATGCTAAAATATTATATCACTGCCTTCTGTAGGTGAATCCAAGTCGTCTTCCTGTAGTTATTGGAGGATTACTTGATGTTGATTGCTCTGAAGATGTCATAAAGAACTTGATTCTTGTAGTGAGAGGTCAGTTCTCTACTGACGAGCTTGTTGCTGAAGTGGAAAAGAGGAACAGGTATGGAAACTCTGTCCTTGTTAAATGAATAAAATGATTTCTTGTCTTTAGCCCAAACTTAATTCTGTTTAGAAAGATAATCAGTGATAAAGGTAGTGTAGTTGATAAGGATTCTTTGTCATTGTGTGTTATTGATTGCTCCTCAATTTTATAGCATCTTCTATTTCTAGGAAGTTGGCTAGACTAGAATGGAAAACAGAAGATCAGGAATTGGAAAAGTGTAACTGTTTATTTGCATAATGGGGAAGTCTATACAATTATTATAAAGCAAAAGGATACTGAATACCAGGTGGAGAACTGTCCTATGTTATCACAACATTGTTTGTGTTCTCTGTTAGAGCTAGAACAATATATAGCTAAATTTGGTATATGCCTAGTGCAGCATATACAATGTGACCAGTGCAGTCAGTACAAAACTAGTTTTTAATGTTACTCCTGAAAAATGTAAAATTCTACACTCTTTGACACATGATTCATTTATGATATGAAGTCATGTGTGTTTGCATAAAGGCTCAAAGCTAGCAGTGCGCAAGTAGCACATGTAGTGTACATTTCAGATCTTGGTTAGGTTATACAAATGCCTTGTCCCAGGTCTTTATGGAAGGATATCTTAAAATTACACTCCGCAACTTCTCTGATCACCAAGGAAAAATGTTGCTTTTTGTAGTATAGGTGGGCTATCTATCTAATGATTGCTAGGTCATCTGAATTTGTAGCTAAACAAAGTGTGCTTTACAAATAGACTAGATAAAAATAGGAATACTGTCTTGATTCGTGCAAAAGAACTTGAACAATAAGGATAACTAGTTAGAAGTGTCCAAGGAAGACAGGAAAATATTAAAATTTCGATAGAGAACTTTAGATAAAGGTTTTTATATGAGCTGGTGATGCAGTGTATTGAGCACTGGTTGGCGTCATATTTGACATTACATATGGCCTCAGATACTTACTAACTGCATAACCCTGGACAAGTTGGTTAATTTTTGCCTGCCTCCATTTCCTCAGCTGTACAGTAGTAATCATAATAATAGCACCTTCATAATAGCACCTTCTTGCCAGTTGTGAGGATCAAATGAAGTAATATTTGTAAAGTTCTTTGTACAGTTCCTGGTATACAATAGATGCTTGAATAAATGCTTTTTAAAAATATCACATGAATGGTACCTTTAATGACATTCATATAATTTAAAGCTTATGAACATTTCAAATATTGGAGAGAAATTAAAGCTTACGAGAAATTAAAGCTTACTTGCCGTAGGTGGCTAAGATCTGCTGAGATAACAGGAATCCAATTAATTTTAGATGCTGTAGTTGTTTGAAGTAGATATTTTAATGTTTAGAAAGGAAAACATAGGTTTAAATGTGTCCTCTCGATCTCATTCTAAATTGCCAAGGTATTTCTATCATCCCATTGTCTTTTTAAAAGACAAATACTAAACCACCAGAGGTCAACTATTGTCTGATTCACTAAAATTTTTGTCATATTGCCTTAATCTAGAAACTTTAATCAGATAATTAAACTTGTCTTCCAGGCAACATAGAATATCTGCTTGGGTTAAAACTAGTTGTAGAATCTTAAGTCCACCTTCACTCATTTTATTACAATAAGATAATGATTCTGTAGTGGTACTTATGACTTAAAATCTGAATCCTACTTTCTCTTTGGCTATTTCTATGCAAAGATTTAAGTAATGGCTAGAAGTAGAGTTAGCCAATAAAAAGCCAACATGTGGCCGAAGCTTACTTAGAGCAGGGAAATCTTTCTTGGAAAAGGTTTTATTCCCAGTTAGTATTAGTATTTCCCGTTAGTCATTATTTATGACAATTCTCCTTTTGGCCATAGATAACAGGGCTCTCCTTTTAGAGCTGAAATTTAGCTCATCCTCTGGGCCTTTGGCTTGTAGTCCCAGGTAAGATTGTTCTTGACTAAACAGCTAAGATTTTTAATATTACCTCATTGAGTTGCTTTTCTGGCTGAGTCTCATGGATGGCTGTACTTGGGTAATACCTCACAGTCAGATCCTAAGTTTTGTAGGTTCAGAAGCTCAGTTTGTAGGTCACTCAAACATTTCATCAGGTATAAATGCTCCGTGCACTGACTACTGTATGTGTTGTATTACCAGGAAAGAATATTTTGCTGTTCACTTTGGCAGCATCTTTTAACAATTTGGATAATGTAATAGTAATACTAGTAGCTAACATTTATATTGTGCTTTAAAGGTTTGAAAGCACTTTACAAGTATTGCATTTTAGAGATTACACCAAGGGTCAGATGGGTATTTATAATAAAGGTTTGTGTGTTTTTTCCTAGATTAAAACTTCTACTGCCTTGGCTAGAAGCCAGAATTCATGAGGGTTGTGAGGAGCCTGCTACTCACAATGCATTAGCTAAAATCTACATTGACAGTAACAACAACCCGGAAAGATTTCTTCGTGAAAATCCCTATTATGACAGTCGTGTTGTTGGAAAGTATTGTGAGAAGAGGGATCCCCACTTAGCATGTGTGGCTTATGAACGTGGCCAGTGTGATCTGGAACTTATTAATGTGCGTATCTTTCATATTGTGAATAGAAAAGACTCTACCAACTGTATATGCTAAGAGTTTGTGGGGATGGGTTTAGGTAGTTCTCAGAACTGGAGTAGATTATTTTAAAGAACTTTTATATCAGTGAATACCTTTTTTCTTTCATTATGTCAGGAATAGAACTATAGTTTTGTTTTTTAAACAGTGGAAAATAGGCATGGGATATTTTTTTTTTTTGATAGGAGAGAGGTGGTTAGACCTAGCTTTAAGTTTTAAACTTTCTCTCTCCTGTTATGTAGGTTTGCAATGAAAACTCTCTCTTCAAAAGTCTTTCCCGCTATTTGGTTCGCCGTAAGGATCCAGAGCTTTGGGGTAGTGTTCTCTTAGAGAGCAACCCTTACAGGAGGCCCCTGATTGACCAGGTAAGAGTGGTTATGATGCATTGACAGTTCTAGCTGTTCTTGTCACTGGCAAAGGGTAGGAGAGAGGGGCAGGTCTTTAACTTGAGTTTCTTGTTCTTAATATTTTAGGTTGTACAGACAGCCTTGTCTGAGACTCAGGATCCTGAAGAGGTGTCTGTTACTGTCAAGGCATTCATGACTGCAGACCTTCCCAATGAACTTATTGAACTATTGGAGAAAATTGTTCTTGACAATTCAGTGTTCAGTGAACACAGGTATGTTGTGAGTGATAGCTCTTTGTGGTATATTCCATTTGATGCTCACATCATGTGTAAGATTTTTATAAATGGTGGCAGAGGCACAGCTAAATTATTTTTGTTTTGGCTACAGCTTGAGTAAGTCTTGAAAGAAAAGAAATGACTTTCTTGTATGGCTATGATTATGAATACTTCCAACTTATGCCCACCTTCCCCTTCCAACCATCCAGATTTGATATTCATATGTATTTATGCCTAATAGTTTCTTGAACATATTACATTCAAGTGATGCTAACTTGTCCTTAATAGGAATCTACAAAACCTCCTTATCCTCACTGCAATTAAAGCCGACCGTACCCGTGTTATGGAATATATCAACCGACTAGATAATTATGATGCTCCTGATATTGCTAATATTGCAATCAGCAATGAGTTGTTTGAGGAGGCATTTGCCATTTTCAGGAAATTTGATGTCAATACGTCAGCTGTGCAGGTAAAACTTCAGTCAGCCATTTATGACAAATTATTTAACCTCATATTCCTTTCATTCCAGTTAATAGTTGTATACACCCTTATTATAGCAATAAAAAGGCAAGTTGCCAGCAATTTTTTTCTGTTAGTTGTAGAAAAGCCCAAATTTAACTAATTTAGCCATTGCCTTCACTACTAATTTTTAAAAATTTATTTCTTAGGTCTTGATTGAACACATTGGAAACCTGGATCGTGCATATGAGTTTGCTGAACGCTGCAATGAACCTGCAGTATGGAGTCAGCTTGCAAAGGCTCAGTTGCAGAAAGGGATGGTGAAAGAAGCCATTGATTCCTATATCAAAGCAGATGATCCTTCATCTTACATGGAAGTTGTTCAGGCTGCCAATACTAGTGGTATGACTCAAATGTTTCAGGGGCACATATGTTATCTAGTCCTCAATTAAAGCTGAGTAGTGAATAGTCCTGAGTTGTGTTGGAGCCCCATAAGACCTTAACCCTAGACTTCAGTTTCCTTATCTGTAAAGTAAGGGGGTTGGATTAAATGGTTTCTGAGATACCTTCCTTCTTTAGATCATAGATCTAAAGATCTGATCTCGAAATTTAAGTTGCCTTCTCAGGTGTCAATCTGTCTTAAAAAAAAAAAACCAAAAAACAAAAGACTTGAAACTATATTGCCTAAACTTGAACTCTCATGGGATGTTGCTTAAGCGTCATGTGCTTCTTTTACCTTATGTTTTCTCCCGTTATGGGGATGGGGGTGAATAGGAGGGAATGCCTATCTTGCCTGTTATAACAATAAGATTTTTCTTTTAGCCTTACCTATCAAGAAAAAGAAACTGGTTAATTCTTTGCTGTTATGGCAGGAAGATAGAATAATTTCAGACTCATCTAATTTATCACTATTTCTGTAGGAGGCTTTTTGGAGGCTTCTTTTTTTTGGCTAGGCAGTGGGGTTAAGTGACTTGTGTAGGGTCACACAGCTAGTAAATGTCAAGTGTCTGAGGCCAGATTTGAACTCGGGTCCTCCTGACTCCAAGGCCAGTGCTCTATCCGCTGCGCCACCTAGCTGCCCCTAGGAAGCTCTTTTTTAAGGGAAATGAAATGATACCATTTAAGATTCTTCACTTTATTAATAGGGCTTTCTAGGGGGATTTTCCATGTAGCTTATTTTTCTTTCTATCTCCAGGCAACTGGGAAGAACTGGTTAAGTACCTGCAAATGGCTCGCAAGAAGGCTCGTGAGTCCTATGTAGAAACGGAACTGATCTTTGCTCTGGCTAAGACCAATCGCCTTGCAGAGCTGGAGGAATTCATCAATGGGCCAAATAATGCTCATATTCAACAAGTAAGGTTCTTGTTCCATTTCTTTCAGGAGCTGTTGAACAGCTCTTGTGTGAAGTGTGACTAGTATCAGCAAATCACAGCTCAGGAGCTAGGTAGAAGGAGAATTATGTATGGCTGAGACTGATAACCAACTGTTTTTTTTTCCCCCCCAGGTTGGGGACCGTTGTTATGATGAGAAAATGTATGATGCTGCTAAATTGTTGTACAACAATGTTTCCAATTTTGGTCGCTTGGCATCTACCCTAGTTCACTTGGGTGAATATCAGGCAGCTGTTGATGGGGCCCGGAAAGCTAACAGCACTAGAACATGGAAGGAGGTACCTGGAAACATAATTTCAGATTTCTTTAAAAGTTAGGATAAACTTTCAGACCTTTGCTCTTCCCTAGGAGGGATCTTTCAGCAGCGCCATACCTACATTAGATCATCAGCCAGCTATGTAGCTGTTTTTCTTAGAGACAATCATCTGTATTTCATATCCCTAGGTCTGCTTTGCCTGTGTAGATGGGAAAGAGTTCCGCTTGGCCCAGATGTGTGGGCTTCATATTGTGGTACACGCCGATGAACTAGAGGAGCTCATAAACTACTATCAGGTAATGAAGAAGGGTCTTTGACATTCATGACCCCCACATACCACAAGGAACAGCCCTTGTTTGAATGGTGCATTTCTTTCTTTCAGGATCGAGGGTACTTTGAAGAACTGATAACCATGTTGGAAGCAGCACTGGGGCTTGAGCGAGCCCACATGGGAATGTTTACTGAATTAGCAATTCTCTACTCAAAATTCAAGCCACAGAAAATGAGGGAACATTTGGAGTTGTTCTGGTCCAGAGTGAATATTCCAAAGGTAGATTATCTTTGTTGAATGGCTAAAACTATAATACTGGATACTAATCTATTTGAAATGTATTAAATGGAATTAGCCCACATTTACTAGTACCTTAATCTTTTTTTCCTATATGCAGGTGCTAAGGGCTGCAGAACAAGCACATCTTTGGGCAGAGCTGGTATTTTTATATGATAAATATGAAGAATATGACAATGCCATAATTACTATGATGAATCATCCAACAGATGCATGGAAAGAAGGACAGTTTAAAGATATCATTACCAAGGTAGACATGTGCCATCAGAATGTGAAATCTTTGTATATTGAATTCTTTGAATTAAAATAAACCTAACTTCAACCTATATTTGAATCTTCCCATTTCAGGTAGCCAATGTGGAACTGTATTATAGAGCAATACAATTCTATTTAGAATTCAAGCCTCTGCTACTAAATGACCTTCTGATGGTACTGTCTCCAAGACTGGATCACACTCGTGCTGTCAACTATTTCAGTAAGGTAATGGTTTTAACTAATCCTACTTAGAGGGTGCTTATCTGAGCCCTGAGTATTTTTCTAAGTAACTTGGATTTAAAATGTGCTACATTAACTCCATAATCTTGTTTCAAAGGTTAAACAGCTTCCATTGGTTAAACCATACCTACGCTCAGTTCAAAACCATAACAACAAATCGGTGAATGAATCATTAAATAACCTCTTCATTACAGAAGAAGATTACCAGGTAAAACATTTTTGGCTCTTTGGTATGCCTTTGAACACTTAGTTATAGTCATAGGAAAAATGGGTAAATTACAAGGCCTTATATTTTTACTTTATTCTTTCCTTCTGGTTTATAAAGTAGGTTGTAGGTAATAAAAGGTTTTTTATAACACTGATTCAGCTTTATTCATGTGACTTGGAGCCTAAACAGTGATACTATGAGGTTTGAGAAATTTTCATGTATAAATGCTTTAATGACTAAAGCAGAATGCTCCAAAACCCTGCTAGAAGTGTTTGGGTTTTTTGTTTTTTGTTGAGGGTTTTTTTGTGGGAGGGGCTGGTGGTGGAGGGAAAAGCTTTGACTACCCTTATATAGCAACCTAAAGAATAGAATCTAAAGAATAGAAAATGTTTGGCCCCTTAAGCTCCCCAAACTTAAGTTTCACCTTGAAATAACTGTTCCAGTCATTTTATTCTGTTTTTTTTTCTTTTTTCTCTACTTCCTGACCATTAACTTATGACAGTTTGGTATGGTAACTGAAGTATTTGATCCAAATCCTGACCCTGATAATACTAGTCATCTGCAAATCATTCCAAGCCTTAAGTTTCCTATGTGAAATACTTTACATATTTCAAAGTGCTATATTGATGTTGGTTTGATTACTGACAGAAGGGCAAATGTTTGCCTGTATCAAACTTTTTAGTGAGGATTCTTAAGACAATAAAGTTAATAGGCATTTAGTCTAGACCAGGTCCATTTCTCTCCCAAGAATAGAAATTGGTTTGCAGAGCACAAATCTAAAAACCTCACAACCAAATCCAAATTGTTTGCCAATTTTGAGCATGTTTGAAAGAAAAAAAAAACCTTCAAAGCATTGCTTTTGTTATAAACATTTTTATAGTCCAAACAGACTTAGTGGAAGAAACTTGTGGATTATTCACATGGCTAATGTTTAGATACAAAATATTATGGCAGGTTTTGTTTCAGTAATGCCAGTGGTAGGACTGAACACAAATTTTTAAAGATGTTACGTCAGTTTGTTCTTTTAATTTCTTTTTTTTTTTTTAAGGCACTGAGAACGTCAATAGATGCATATGACAATTTTGATAATATTTCTCTTGCTCAACGTTTGGAGAAACATGAACTTATTGAATTTAGAAGAATTGCTGCGTATCTCTTCAAAGGCAACAATCGCTGGAAACAGAGTGTAGAGCTATGCAAGAAAGACCGACTTTATAAGGTAGATAAAGTTAAGAGTAGAAGGGAAGGGGGAGTCTAACCTAAAGTAAATAGGAAAAAAAACCTTGAAAAAAGACCATTTCCAAGACTGGATTATGAACCTCTGTCTTAATCATAAGGGATACTTTCAGATTTTGTGTTCTATAAAACGATCATTGTTGTATACCTTAAGGAAGACATCAAAACTCTCACACGGGACAGATCAAAGTATTTAACTCTTAAAGTAGTATATTAGTCTCCAGTGCAATCTAGTTAATGCAAAATGAATTTATCAGTGTGAAATCTTTTTGCTTTTTGGCTTTTTGGTGTGGCAGTTGGGATTAAGTAACTTGCCCAGGATCACACAGTTAGTGAGTGTTATGGGTCTGAGGCCAGGTTTGAACTCAGGTCCTTCTGACTCCAAGGCTAGAGCTCTATCCACTGTGCCACCTAGCTGCCCCTAGTGTGAAATCTTCTGCTGAGTTTTGCTGCTCCCCATGTCCTCCCTCCTCCCACTTAAAAAAAAAAAGCCTCACAAAACTAAAGTAGTAAACTGAGGTAAAGCTTAATTTCTGGGCGGTATTGCTCTATTTTCTCATCTAGCTCAACTCAAATCAATGTAAGATATTTTGAGGGTGCCATGTCCTCCTTAATGTAAGGGGCTTGGGCTCATTCTGTTCCTTTTGTGATTTTTAAAACCCCGATGCATAATAAAATGCAGTCCATTCCACCCACACACACACCCACACACACACACACACACACACACACAATTCTTTAAAAAAATTTCCCTTTCTTATTCTTAGGATGCAATGCAGTATGCCTCTGAATCCAAAGATACAGAGTTGGCAGAAGAGCTGCTACAGTGGTTTTTGCAGGAAGAAAAGAGAGAGTGCTTTGGAGCTTGTCTCTTCACCTGTTATGATCTCTTAAGACCAGATGTTGTGTTGGAAACTGCGTGGAGGCACAATATCATGGACTTTGCCATGCCCTATTTTATCCAGGTCATGAAGGAATACTTGTCCAAGGTAAGGAGTTATCTTTTAAACATATTCATCAATAATTGCTTCAAGCAAATGCAAAATTTCATGTACAGTCTTAGGTTTCAGAGGTGAGATTCTTTAAGTAGATTTGATTTGTTTCAAATCAATTATGTAAAAATGGCTCTAATTCTTGTTACTCAGGGTCCCCTACCCCATTGCCCTGCCCACTTTGACATCTGAGGCACTGGAAATGACTTCTCAGTATATCACCCTAGTGTGTGTATGAGTAAGGTCACTTCTAAGTTCTTCCTCTCTCCCCACCCTTTTTATCTCTTGGTGAAGAAACTCATTTCTTCAGAACAATCCTTCCCCCAATCCAGTATTCAGAAGTCTCAGTAGTAATTCACATCCATTAGCCAGATGTTTATAACTAATAAAATGAATTGCCTTTATGCCAATTATATCCTTTTGTAGCTTGATTTTTTAGTAGTAGTAATAGTGTGTTTGTGGCCTTAGGAAGTGGCACATACTTTTCTGATAGGTTGCACCTGATGGTATTGATTATCAAAGGAAATTGACTTAACTAAACATTAACAGGTAAATTAAATTGGGGGGCCTAATTATACATTTGTGAAACTTTGTCTTACCAAACTTGCCTTTTTGGAATTGCTGTCTTTTGTGTAAATATATTTAGAAAAAAGGCACTTTTCTCTACTTTTTTACGATTCCTCTGGGCTTAGTTTTAGGTCTTGCAATAAAGAAAGTCTTTGGAGACCAACAAGGATTTTTGTACCTTCCTTACCACACTCCCTCATCTAGTGATTTTACTATTCTAACATAGGGAAATATACTCTAAGAGAACCTATTTATCCTGTCTTGAGGAATAAGATAGGTGCCTAAAATATGGATGACTCATCAGATCGGCATACTTGATTATTTGTTTTTTAAAGAACATTTGCCTAATGGTTCACATAAAATTGCTATTTCTTTTTTCCTTCAATTAACTACTTTTTAGGTTCCAAAGTATTTGGTTAGTTTAAGCAAAAAAAAAAAAAGACATCAATAAAGTGCTACAGAAATCAAGTAGTTAGTCAATGAAATGTTACTTTCTCTCCATAGTCACAGAGATCTCTTCTAATGTGCTTAATAGCTAATATTGTGATGAGGGGCTCTTAGCTGCTGTTAAATTAAGTGCTATACATTTACTGTGGATTAAGCTGCTTCTCACTTTAGTATAAATACACTTTTTTTGCAATAGACTTTGAAGTTAAACTGATTTGACTCTAAAGTTTGCTTCCAGTGTGCCCTTTATTTTCACTTCTCCTGTACCTTTTTAGTGGTGAATTATTTCTCCCCTAAACCTTTGTTGCTGATTCTACCTTTTTATGCTCAATATGGAATTTAATTTTTTCTAAGCTGCACCTTCTGAATTCCTTTGCAGGTTGATGCAATAAAGGAAAAGGTGAAAGTTGATTCTTTTCCATCTTTAAGTCTGGAGGACTAAGTCTAAGAAATCTGCATGATTTTTTTTCCTTCCTACCTTTTCTACACTGCTGCTGCTGCTTTTTTTCCCCCCAACAAAATTTCACTAAAGCCTCTGCAAGTCCTTTGAAACATATCTACAATAGAGCTGTAGGAAATTAGTAGATGTTTGCTACTAATCGGCCAATAGTCCTTTAGGAAGGGCAGGAGGCTAATCAGTAGTTGGTTCACAGTCTCTTAAAAATGTCTTTTAAAAAATAGGATGCTGAGATGTTTTCCTTATTCAATCCAAAGTATAAGAGATTTCTCTGTCAGGGTATCTGGACCATAGTAGGATTTTCTCTCAAATACATGGAACAAATTAAATTAAAACAGCCTCTGGTTTGACTTTTGCAACCCTGCCTGACAGTTGATGAAAAATATATGCCCTAACGGCTTTTCTTACTTCACATTGAAGGACTGTGATCCAGTTTCTGATCTCTTGATTATTACTAATTTTTTTGCTAAAAGTAGAGAGAAGATACTAGCTGCTTCCGAAGTGACTTTCCTCATGTTTCTCTGGGTGTCCAGTTCTTATGGTGCTAGTACATTCTCAAGAAAAAAGTGAAATTCTTTTTAATAAAAAATAAGTTTTAATACAATTTAACTTGATGTATCTTGTTGCTGAGCCAGCATGGAATATTTCATTTTATGATGACCACAGTATTAGCAGCTGTCTTTTTTTGGCATCAGGCACATCTTTAAAACCCCTGTCAGTTTGTTCTCTTCCTGATGTTGGTTTATTCCTAGGAAGATCTTATAAATGTTGCTTATAGCCCCTGCCTCCTTGATTAGACTTCTCTGCATCCCAATATAAATGAAAGGCTTTGAAAACTTGTATCACATTCAAAGAATGTGGTTGGTGGCCAGGGGCTGGGAAAGCAGAAGGAGGATGACACAAATTCTTAAAAGCGTTTGGAAGGGCTTATATTGAACCCAAATGAAATCACCACTGGAACTTAGGGCAAACCTGAGTAAAATACATTGTGTGTGAGGCTCTTCAGCAGCTAGTAAGCAAGGCAGTAAGAAAGCGTGTGTGTGAAAAACGGGTAATTGAACTGCAGTGTATGCATTGTTTAAACTGAGCATGTACAACAGTCATTGCAATTACATCACACTATTTCTGAAACTCTAAAGCATTGCTGTGGGCTGTGTGTGTTTCTTGGGAGCCTGTATGGCAACAACCATCTTCAGACCTCACTTCTTGCTTCAGTACTTTTGCCTTTTTTTCATGCACACATACACAAGATAACTGACTGCATGTTAACTTTTCCTCTGCAGCTTATTGCAGTCTTTGTGGAAAAGCCTTTTTACATTTTAATGATCTTTCAAATAGCGTGGATGAACTGAACCCAGTGACATGCTTACTTGTCTTTTTATTCAAGGATCAGAAACTTTTGTTACAGCTCTTTTAACAAAAGCTTGTGTTCATTAAAACATTCTCCGCTTTTTCATTCAAGCAAACTGGGTCAATGAAAGCTAAAATTGGATATTTCTCTGCCAGAGGCTGTCCCTGTGTCTGGAAAAATCTAAACTTTTTGCTTAGCTTGATGCTACCCCTTCAGTATTCCTCCTTTCCTGTGCCCAGCCTGCCTATGTCAGTGCTTGGGTATTTCAACATTCTAGTGTGTCTAAATCTTCCATTTGTCTCTATAACAGGAGTTATGTTGAGCATATTACCCTAATGTGGACTTTAAACAGGCATTTACTTAAGATTCCCCCCTTCCCCTTAAAATCTATAAACATTTGTAATTTTTTTTAATAGTTGCTTGAGTAAATTACTCAGCATGATTTGATTCTGGGAATTTTCATAAGATCCCGAGTAATAATTTGATGGCATAGAGCTTTATTAACAGACTCAAGAGCTGTGGATTTATTTTTGACGGATTAACTCTAGTTTGCAGAAATGTACTTTTGGATAATAATGCTTACATACTAGTGTTTAGCTTGTCATTTTTTTAGGGTATTTTGGGACATAAACATCTAGGCTGCAATATTCCTTTTTTTGCCTTTTGTAGAACACTTTCCTGGGGAAGGATAACCCCACTTCATCTGAAGAGTCTATGGTTGACCTTCAGTTTATGGTTTAATTTCTGTAGGTAAACTGGTCTTTTGCATAATTATTATGGATTATAGCGTAATATAAAGTATTAAGTATATGGAAACCTTTCACTGTTGGATCCACTGTGGGCAGAGAGTTAACTTTTGAGAAACCAAACAGTAACTAATGCTTTAATTATTAACACATATAGCGCTTTAAAGTTGATAAAGCACTTTATATATATATTTGATTTGAGTTTCATAACAACCCTGTGGGGTAGGTACTATGGATGTTGCCTCCATTTTGCAAATTAGAAACTAAAGCTAAGAGAAGTTCAGTTGGTTGGCCAGGGTAACACAGCTAGTAAGTGTGTGAAGCAAACCTGGCTGTCATGCTTTGCATTGTGAAACCTCAAAGCCAAGTCTTACACTTTAACAGCCCTGTATATATCTTGATTATTACAGCTTTTCATAACATTTTGGTGTTTATAACTCCACATATCTTTTTGAAAGATACTAAACTGTCTTCCCCTTTACTATAAATCAAGGTACCATGACTTTGAGAAATTATGTACATAATGTTCTGAAAGTAAAACCTAATAAGATAGGGAGACTTGGCCATATATAATGATAGACCCAGACTGTTCTTTGTATTCTCACATGTTGTTGGTTAGGCCCCAGTGGCACATTACTGCCTGTCCCCTACACACACACACACACACACACACACACACACACGCATACGCATGCATGTGCATCACACGTGGGCTCTTTCCTCTCCTTTCTCCTCTTTCTCCTCCTGTTTCTTTGTCCTCTCTCTCTCCCTCTCTCCTCTCTTCTTTCTCTACTGCCTGCCCCTTCCATGTATGTACAAACATGCATACATGTTACTGCCTGCCTTTTATACACACACACACGCGTGCGTGCGAGTACCACAAGTAGGCTCTCTCCTCTTTCTCTTCTCTTTCTCTTCCCTCTTTCTCTACTGCCTGCCCCCTTCATGTATGCACAAACGTGCACACATATTACTGTCTGCCTTTTGCGCGCGCACACACACACACATACCCCCACCCTCTGCCTACAGTGCCCCCCATCTCCCACTCCACATTTCCTTTAAGCTACTGGATTCCTCCCTAGCCACATTTTTGGGGTCCCATTTCTTCCTTTCCACATGTTTTGGTAATTAGTGTGACTTTAGCCACTTAGCAAAGTAGCTAGTCTATTAGTCTTTGCTGAATAGGCCTGCATCTGTGATTTATTGGTATAGGGAAATTTCCCATATGAAGAACTTTGTTTCAATCAGTACAGATCAGCACCTCTTCTGCAGTTGCTGTTCTGAGTAGCCTTAGGCACTGGTCTCCCTCAGGGTCACACACAACTGATGTGTCAGAGGTGAGACTTTAACCCAGATCCTTCTGAGCCAGGCCAGCTTTCCATTATACCACACTGCTTCTCATAGTCTTTTTCTGGCCTTTAAATAAAAGTATAGTTACATGTACAAAAAGAGTTTGGTCAAAATAAAGCTAGGTAGATATCATGTAATATTAATGTGTAGCCTTTTAAAAAAGAAAATGGAGCCTGGAGTTACTTAGGTCTTGAAAGCTTCAGGAAAGGCTTAACTTGTGTCATCTGGACCCATACAGTCTTGACAAAGTATAGTTTACAGTGCCATTGTTAATCTTTGTCAAGTTAGCCTGCTGGTTTTACTTTTTGAGAAAGTTACTTTATTTTGGTGAGGGATGCTCTCCTCTTTTCCAAGAATTCGTCAGTTTCTTCTGGTCCCGTTTAACTAGGAGGCAAACTTCAGTTTAAATGGTTCCCTCTCCTCTTCCTCCTTCCCTCAGGCTGCATCCTAGCATGTCCAGTTTTAGCCTGGCGTGAGCTTTTGACAGTTATAAATCCCTCCTTCTTGAGGGTTTATAACAACAATGCTGAAAAACAACCTTGACTGATGTATGACCATAACCATTTGAATCTGAGGGGGCCTGAGAATGTTCTTTCAAGTCCGGTTTTGACAGTATTTAACACACTAAGGCTTTTCCACTTTCTGCCAGAAAAAAATAGGTGTATGAAGCCTTTTTGGGTGTTGATTAGCATTACCTGTTTTTCTCCAGGTGGATAAACTGGATGCTTCTGAATCTCTGAGAAAAGAAGAGGAGCAGGCTACAGAGACGCAACCCATCGTTTATGGTAATGCCACTTATTTGCAGATATAAACAGTGGATTGATTTAAACTTTATTAATAAATATACCACAAAATAGGAACAGAAATGGTTAAATAAGAAACTTGGCTTTCAGTTAATAGGAAGTTTTATGAGATGACAAAATAAAGGAAGACCATCAGCCTATTTTACTATTTAAGAAACTGGTCATAAACCCATGAAAAGTTTCTCAGAGCACTACTCATTTTCATGTTGAACACAACTCCTAAATAGGTCATGTTATTTGAACCCTACTTGCTCATTTAGTGTTAAAAAAAAAAAAATAGTATTCCTGCAGTGATGATACATCCAGATAATCAGAACACTGAAGGGGGTAGAGAACTACCTTTCATCTAAATTTCTACCATATAGGTATAGAGCTTAGCAAAATTGCCCTTCTTTTTTTCCAATTTTTTTTTCTGTCTTTTTAGGCAATTGGGGTTAAGTGACTTGCTCAGGGTCACACAGCTAGTAAGTGTCAGGTGTTTGGTCTGAGGCTGAATTTGATCTCAGATCCTCCTGACTCCAAGGCCGGTGCTCTATCCACTGCGCCACCTAGCTGCCCGCATCTTCTTTCTTTATAACATTTAATTCTCAAATTAATATTAGAGACTCACAGATGGGCTATCATTTATCAGCTTACTTTTGATTCCATCTATCAAATAATAGACCCATAGCTAGTTGACTGACTAATGAATGAAAAATATGTAGTGTTTAATAAGTTTAATAAATATTATCAAATAAGTAATACATTGAAATTTCCTTAGTAGCTTAAGGAGCAATTAGAAATTGAAGAATTTTGTCTGTTGAAAAAAAAATTTTAAACATAGCATTGCTGCTAGACATGATGATACATGCTTGTAATTCTTGCTACTGGGGGGCTAAGGCTAGTGAATCATTTGATCTCAGAACATCCGAGCTGTAGTAGGGCTAAGGGAATTGTGTGTCCACACCAAGTCTTGCACCAATATGGGGGAGTCTTTAGAACAGGGGGACACCAGACTAAGGAGGTGCAACAAACCTAGCTTAGTAACAAAGCAGGTCAAAGCAGTGTCAGTCATTATTGGTTTTAGACCCCATGAGTGACCAGTGCAGTTCCAGCTGGGCAAGATATGGAGACTATCTCCCAAATAAATGTGTGTATGTATGTACATGCATATACATATACACATACCTACCTTCATACACACATTCACATACATATACACTGCTTCTTCTTTAAACGAATAAATTTGCTTAACCTGATCCCCAGATCATTTCTTGGATACAAGTTAAATCTTGGGTAAATAGGTAAGGTAAATAGATTATTTGATATGAAAATTTAAACTAAAAAGCTTTAAAAAATTTGTTACTCAAATTTTTGTATTTAATGAGTACATAGCCTTCATTGCTTTATTTCAAGGTGAATGGAATCTTTAACATAAGTGTTCCTCTGAAGTCAGTGTAGAGATTAATTTGTGAACTACAAGGCCTGTCACTTAGTAGAAAATGAGAGACATGTACAACTTTTAAATTGAGCCACTAGCAAAAAAAAATTTCTGTGGAAATAGGAATTTGGATGAAACACTTCAGATTGATGTAGCTGTTTTCTTAGTGTTACACTGGTGTGCATACACTCACTTAAACTGTAGATTTTAGTTCTGAGAGCATGACTCCCTATAGAACAAGTGTCTTTAGGGAAAAAAATTTTGTAGGTCAGGTTTGCTACAGGTATCTATGGACAACTCTCAGTTCGACTGAGGAAACTGTTACTGTACTACATAAGTTACTTCAGTCTCATGCATTTCAAGGTTAATAGTGCTAGGATTTTTTTTCCTGCCTGTTGTCAGATTTCCTCTTTCCTGGGAACAGATCTTTGCTAGAAGGATTCAGAAGGCATTGTTCAACTGGGCATTTCATATTCAAATGATCTTTGGTTGAAGGAGTTGGATTATATTTAACATAAGCTTAATTAGAACTGTGATTACCCAGATTTTATTGACTTAAAACTATAAACATTATTTTGCTGTTGGCACACAATAGTTTTAAGCAGTTAGGTGCACATTGCCATACATACATATCCATATCCATATCCATATATATATATATACACACACATATATATATATAACTCTTAACCAGCTTATTTTCCTCTTAATTTCTATTAATAGAACCCTCATGTTCCTTTATCTAGGTTCAACATCTGTCTTTGTCCTCTTCTCCATTCACCTGCATCTTGTCTGTTTCCTGTTGATTTCTAGTGTCTCCACCTTTCCATTCTCGCTGCTGATGCCACTTTAGTTAAAACTCCTATCTTTCATCTGGACCTTAATTAAAACTCATACCTCTCATCTGGACTGTAGAGTAATTTTAAATTTATGGAAGAGAATGTTAAGGGATCTGTTTTCTGATTCAGCCCCTATTGTTTACACTAAGCTGGGTGATTCCATCCTCCTGGACATTGGTGCTTTTCCAGCTCTGGGGTTTTTTTCCCCCCTACTTCATGTTCTTCTCTTAGGGAAAAGCATGGAAAAGCCTTGTTTTTTTTTCCCCTGTCTCTTTCAGAATTCTACCAGTATTTCAAAGTTCAGCTCAAATCCACACTCTTCTCAGAAGCTCTCCATGCTAGAAGTGCTAATTCCATAGAATACTTGTGTGCTTCTGAACTTTTTTATTCTATCAATTGTGCCCAGTTATTTCTATACATCTTTTCTTCTTCTGAACTGTAAGATCATCAAAGGCCGGGGCTGTTTTGTATATTTTTAACAACAATGGCACTTCTCATATGGCAGCCAGTAAAAGATAGTTGAGTGAATAATAAAAAGTACATCCCAATTGTGATTTTGATAAGCTTACCTTTTCATTTGTGGATGTTGCCAAATGACTCCTTTAGTAGAATAAATTTCTTTGCATATGAAAGGGGGAACAGTTTCATCCCGTTTGTTCTAACAACTGAGCTTCATTTGGTGTCAGAACCCCATTTTCACATGCCAATGACAGCTGCTTTCCTCTTGTTTATAGGTCAGCCACAGTTGATGTTGACAGCAGGGCCCAGTGTGGCAGTTCCTCCTCAAGCACCTTTTGGCTATGGCTACACTGCGCCTCCCTATGGGCAGCCACAACCTGGCTTTGGGTACAGCATGTGAGGCAGAAAATGGATCCTGGAGCTGGCTGTCTTCTTACTGAAACTCCACCGTCCCAACCCACCTCTCAATTCATAACAGGGAAAAAAGCAACAGAGTTTTGCTTCGTGTTCTTGTAACCTTTGTTTCATGAAGGACTTTTTTTTCCTAGAGCAAACTTGGATCACCTATGTTTGAACCTTTATTTCACATTCCACATCATCTTAGAATTTATTTTCAAAGGGTAATAGTTTAAATGTTTGTTCATGTGGGCTTTTTTCCTCCCCCTCCTCCTTTACAGAACTGCTTAACATTCAAACAGTCTGTTGTGAAGAACTTGATTTGCACTCTGTAGTGTTTATAAAAAAAAAAAGAGAAACTCTAATATCAAATTTCTTAAATTCAATGTACGCGAGCAGCTTAAAATATGTACTGTCTAAATGCATTTAAGTCTTATTGTATATTCAAAGAAAAGCTAAAGCAAAAATCGGTATTTGACCATGCAAGACTGCCAATGACAACAAAGACAACACTAATCAGCATCTTCTGCACTGGTTGGATTGCATAGCTCTTCAAATTATTACCGTACAGACAACTTTGCCTGATATTTTAAAATGAGCATAAAAGGCCCTCTAACCTATGCAGGTTTAAAGTTACACATATAGAAATGCTAGCGTGTTTTGCTCACTCCATATGTAACAGATGCCCTTATGTTGTGCTGTATCCTGTGCTTTTTTTGTGGGACCATTCCATTCAGGAACAAAGAGCACCATGATTCCAATTCATGTGTATTTACTAACCCTTCCCTGAGGTTTGTGTATGTTGGATATTGTGGTGTTTTAGATCACTGAGTGTACAGAAGAGAGAATTCAAACAAAATATTGCTGTTCAGTTTTGGTTGTGCAATTTGAAATTACTCAAATTTAAAATAAATTACTGGACTGTGGACATACCCTGTATAATGGCAGTTTTAATTATGCATTTTCCTAACATTAACCAATAATAAGCCAGATCAACAGATTTGATGGGGTTTCACACTGGGCAGAAACTGAGATAGTAGCAGGGTATCTTAATAGAGAGGGAGGAATAAAGATTGAGACCGTGTCAAATAATGCAACACTATGCATTCTATGATGTGAATTCCTGTAGTTAAGATACCATACAATAAAAGAACCAAGCAATGTAAATTTGACTACATTTCAGCAATCTCTCCAGTATTTTAACTGAGTGATACTTTAGATTTGTATCCAAGTATTTCAGTTAAATTAACAGATCATGTTAGGTATGTTAAATTGCCTTAATATTAGCTTCAAATAAAAACTTAAATGTTTGACTCTCGAATACTCTTTATCCTGTTTGAACATGCAGTTAGTGCTCTGTATCATCTATCTCTACCAAGTCACCCCAAATAGGGATAAATTACTTTTTTTAAAAAAAGCAAACTGCTACATTTCATGGCAGTTACTAATGCATTAAATCATTAAAAAATTTGCAAGCATGAAAAATAACTTAAATCAGCTTATTTCATTCTTCAGTTGCCAACTTCTGAAGCCATTTGTAACCTGTTCATAAAAAAAGTAAAAGGCAAGTCCTTTGAATAACACTAATCAGGTTATCCTTCTGCTTTATAGGAGCATTGGCATGAGATATTTTCTGTTACGTTCTCTATATCTGGCTATAGATTTACCAATAGCTATAAGATTGTTTAGAAAAGTCAATTTATGAAATGACTAAAGGAGTAATTGCCACGAACGGCAGGTCCCTTTTTTTTATTGTTACTATAATTAGCCTAATCAATGTGAGAAGAGCCTAGTGGTATTAAAGCAAACTAATTATTTAGTAAAACTTCTAGAGTTCTAGTTTTTATTCTCTATGTTGCCCTGGTAAGATCCTGCTTTGTCTTCATGATTACATCAAGATTATGATCTTCGTAGACCTAACATAAAAAGTAGAAAGATTGAGTCTTGTTCTTTCTTTACTCTACCCTACTCTTTCCACCAGGTAGATGCCATATGAAAGTAATCCTTCATTTTCCCCTTTATAAGTTTGTGGCATGTTGTGGCAACTGTATTTTGCAAGTGTGTAGCTTTAAATTCATATTAGGTTCCCACCTAAGGGAAATCTATTTGGAGAGTGTATGTGAAAGTTGTTTTGGCCATCCATTTTCAACTTCAGTGGTCGGGAGAGTGTTTTAATTTGGGTCCCTAGTAAAGAAAGATAAACAAGGCAACTGTAGTGGCATGGGGGAAGGCCAAATTTGACAAGTAAGAAAATTAAGGCATTCTGTTATTATATGCATGTACCTTCTTTTTGGTGCAGACCTGATTTTATTGGTGAGAAACTCCTGTTGCAAAAACCCCCTCCATTACTGCAGATCAACACTACTCCTTGTGACTTACATTCTTAATGACTTACCTAGGACTATACAGCTTATGTGAGTCCAAGGCAGCACTTGAACTCGTATTCCTGACTTCAAGGGGTCACCATGCTGCCTCTCACCCTTTACATTAGGTGTAGCTATACAGGAATTAGGGGAGTACCCTGGGTTTCCTCCAGAGATCTTTCTGCTTTTATGCTATAGCTCAGTGAAAAATGAAGCTCCTTAGTTAAAAATGAAGTATTTAGATGAGTCAGTCACATATTTTGATCTAAACAAAATACTGGTATGACAGATTCATAGCTGGGTATTCTATCTTGTATCTTTTTTTTTTTTTTTGGTCTGCAAATTTCTTCAGTGTGGTCTGGACAAGTTCAGTAAAAATGGGCAGCTCTTTATGAACTGAAAAACATGCTTGAAGTGTTCTATAAACGAACGTTCTCACTACCCTATTTTCAGCAAAATTCAAGAATTTGAATTGTAGTTATCCATGGCTAAGACAGCTGTGCCTTTATTTTTAAGTACTGAACTTGAAGTGAGATGAGGTAAGTTCTGAATTTGTGTAATGTATAGGCAAGTTGTTTCACCTTACTCCATCTTGAAAAAGAATTTGGGTTCATCTATAAAATGGGTATAAGACATACCCTAACTCAAAGGATTACTCTGCAAACCTTAAAGCTGTATAGAATGTGAGCTTAGTTACGGTATCCAACAACTTTTAAGCTTAGAAAATATTCAACACTGGGACTGATAACTTCAAAAGTCCTCTGAATTCTGTAACAATATTTGAATCTGATATTTTAAGAAGTATGCTAGGGGTTACAAAATAGATTAGCTTAAGATACGGGTTTTAAAGGAAATAGTACTATCACCCCTCATGTAAAGAGAATTAGTTTCAAAAAATATGGCAAACTTAGTTCTCTTCTGTACTTATACCACATAGTAGCTGAAACTTTCTGGATGAAGCTCAGAAAGTTTGGTAGGTGAGACATTTTTTCACTGTCACTATTTGGAAAAGTTTAGGTCATCCTGGGGAAACAGGTCTGAGTTGAGGGCCAGCTGGCTAAGAATCATAGATTTGGAGTTAAAATAGATCAGATTAAGTTCAACTTCCTTATTTTACAGAGGACAAAACTGAGGGAGGCTCACAGAAAGGAATGACCCATCCAAGGTCACATGTTACGTAACACAAACGAGCCAGGATGAGCCCAAGTATTATAGTTAAAATCCAGCCCTCTTTCCACATTATCAGACTGCTTCTAAGGCTGTCAGATGACAAAAGCCTCAGAAAAGAGGCTAAAGGTAAGACTGAGTTGAACCGGTCTTCATTACATGATGTTGCATCACTTTGAAGTCTTGCATAAACAGTCAGTTTAGAGACAGTTGCTAATGCAGCATTTTTCTCACTGTTAACACACCCCCAGTATTACCTCTTTAGTTACTTATGAAATAAACTGAAGGTAAATAACTTCATTTTAAGACACTAGTTGGAGTATTCCCTAGGTTTCTGCCACACCAAATACTGCCATAGGTCTCGAAGAGAAAGCATTAAAATTATAACATCTCAGGTAAGATACAGTTGTGACACTGGGAAGTGCTGTTTTACCATGTTGTGGCATCAAAGGTTCAAAAATGGACTATTTTTCTTGCATTGTAAATAAGCAAAGACACTTAGGTCAATTCTATGTAAGGTCCAGTATTAGCCTATTATTTCAAATGGGATGTGTTTATCATTGGAAAAGTAAGAGACAGGTGGTCTGCAAACCAGAACAAATTTTTAATATCATTCCAAGTACACTCAAGTTAAAAAAACAGTTAAAAGGGCAGGTCATTTTTTATTATTAGAACAAAATGGAGGTTCAGTCTAAGAAGACTTGCACCTCATCGCCACAAAAAATTCAGCTCAATAAAGTTTTAAATGGCCAGTAACTTTATCAATTAAATCTGCTGGTCCTGGCCCAATTCCTAGGACAGTCCGAGAGCCTGGTTCTACCTGAGTACGCCCAGCATCTTGGATTAAGCTCACAGTCAGTCCTAGTACTTTGGCATGAGTAAGCAATTCAGCCAGAGACTCTTCATCAGGAGCTTTGACCACCACTTTGGGCTGACCACAGTACTCCCATTGTTTCAGAAGCTCTGGATTTCTCCTTTGTACTTGCTTGTAGGCAGAAACAGCAGCATGAGAACACTGAGCTGCCACTTTTCCCTTCCCCATCTTCAAGTCATTGCGGACCACAATTATCATCTTGAACTCCCCACTTTCTCCCAAGATGCTGGCTTCAGTCTCAGCCTCTGGGCTTTTCTTATTCACTGGGTTTGAACCATTTACTGAGGGGGTCCTGGAGGTCACCCCAAATCGAACTCGGAGGCCCCAGCCCAAACATATGCCACAGGCAACTGCAGCAGCCAGGCTGAGTGTGCCAGAGTGAGCCAAGTAATCCATGCTCACAGACTTGGAAAATATCTAAAGGGAAAGAAATAATAAGTTAACTACTTTAGCAACAAATACTGTAATGAAATATTTTAGATAAACCTATTGATATAATTTCTAACATACTTCTAAGTCTATATCTAAGAATATGCAAAAAAAAAAAAAAAAGGCAAGTTTGTTTCAAGTGCATTTGCCCAAAATTTTTCCTCAGGCCCTAATGCAGACAAGGTGGAACTATTTAGGTAATTAATTTAGACAACTTTGGGTTCTTGGACACAAAAGAAACACTTTTTAATTTGTCTTCCCAATTTTAGTGCTGAGATAAGCCAAAAGGACTGGATATTTCATCAAAATGCCTCCGGGATATAAAAGCTCTCTCTGTTCTTTCAAGAGGTAATTTCACCACTGTGTTAGGATACTATGACACATTTGTGTCACTATTGCATTTTACCTTATCACCATGTCCTGACTATATGTACTCAGTCTTTGCTTAAGAGAGATACAAGGGGGAAAACTTCCCCAAACCAAAAATATAAAAATCTTCCAATGCCCTTAAAGGCAATGCTTTGACTCAGAGGCTGGATTACTGCAACATTCCAGAGGATTTTGGGGATGATCACCTAATCTAGCTTCTTGGTTTTATAGAAGGGGAAATACAAAGGAGGGTGGTGTAATCACTTACTCAGGGTCACTGCTAGTTACCTAATAAGAGATGGAACCAGGATTTGATCCTACATCTGACTCCAAATCCAGGGTTTTTTCCACTATCATGCCTTCCACTGTCAGGCAAGCCAAAAGCAATACCTTATTAGAGTAGGAAGTTCAGAATAATTTAAAAGCAACCTAGCTGTTCTCCAACTTCCTCCCATTTTCTTTGAACCTCAACTCTTGGTTATTCTTCACAAACCTCTAGTACTATCATGCCCACATCTGAACCATTAGCACTATCTCCTTGCATCTAAACAGTTCTCTCAGTAGTTGACATTCAAACTTTACAATTCCTGTGGCTACCTTCACCTCACCAGACTGTAGGAATCCTTCAACTTTGATTACACGTCAGTATATGTCATAGGATTTAAGAGTTGGGAGGTATTTTATGTCATCTAATCCAACCTTTATATATTCCAGATGAAGTTTTTTTTCCTATTAAACATATTTTCATATTAATGATGTTGTAAGTAAGAATTAGAACCAATAGGAGGAACCACCAAAAAGAGGAAACAAAACACAAGAGAAGAAAAAAAAATAGCAAATAGTATGCTTCGATCTGCATTCAAACTCCATAGTTCTTTGTTTGGATGTGGATAGCATTTTCCATCACAAGGCCTTTGGAGAAGTCTTAGATCCTTGTATTGCTGGGAAGGGTTAAGTTTATCAATATTAGTCATCGCACAACGTGACTGTTATTGTGTACAACGTTCTTCCTTCTGAGATTATCTACAGTTTATCCTGTCTATATTTTTTGTTTGTTTGTATGTTTTGTTTGTACGTAGTTGTTTGCATGTCTTCTCCCCCATCAGACTGAGTTTCTCAATGGCAGGAACTGGTTTTTTGTGTTCTTTGTATCCCCAGAATTTAGCAGTGTCTGGCATTTATATAAATGCTTGTTAGCTTGACTTTGATCTTGGAATCCTCCTTTGGATTCCCTTCGTTTTATAATATCTTAATTCTGGGTAGAATGATACAATTTTCAAAGTGCCTTCATCTAACATTATTCAATTCCATAAGCACTCATTAAGCACATACTACAAATAAACAAAGAGAGACATATATACAAATTAAGAGGGAGACAGAGGAAGCTAACAAGAAGGGGGATCAGCAGAGAAAGAACTGATGGAATCTGAATGTAGGTCAAAGCATACTATTTTCAGTTTCTTTGGTTTTTTTTCATGGATTTTTTTCCTTTTGTTCTGTTTCTTCTTTCACAACATGACTAATGTGGAAATACGTTTAACATGATTACACATATAATCTATATCAGATGACTTAGGGAGAAGGAAGAAAAATTTAGAATTCAAAATCTTACTTAAAAATTGAAGGTTGAAAACTATCTTTACATGTAATTGGGAAAAATAAAATACTATTTACATTTTTTAAAAAAGGAGGATCAGGAACGGTTTCCTGTAGGAGGGAGCTAGAGATTCTAGAAGGAGCAAAGGGAGTACATTTTAGGCATGATGCACAGCCTATAGAAAGGCATAGAATTGGAAGATGGAATGCAACATCTGGGGAACAAGTAGGCCAGTTTGGCTGGAATAGAGTGGAGATAATGTAAAATAAATATAAAAAGGAAGACTGTTTCATAAGGAGAAAGCTGAGGAGTTTATATTTTAGCCTTAAGATAATAGGAAGTCAAAGAAGATTCCTGAGAAGGGTAGTATCCTGTTCAGACCTGTGCTTTAGGAAAATTACTTTGATGGCTGTGTGGATGAGGACTAGAGAGGGGAGAGACTAGAAGTCAGTAAGTCAATATGCATCTAGTAAGAGTCTATTATATGCCAAGCACCATGCTAAATACTGGAGATACAAAAGGAGGCAAAAGATAGTTCCCGCCCTCTCCAAGTTCACAATCTAATGGGGGAGACAACAAGCAAACAATTATATACAAACAAAATATATACAGGATAAATAGGAAATAATTAACAGGGGCAAGGCACTAGAATTAAGAAGAGTTGGGAAAGGCTTCCTGTAGAAGATGGGATTTTAGCCGAGTATTGAAGAAAGCCAGGGAAGCCAGAAGGATGAGATGAGGCAGCAAAACATTCCAGGCTTGAGGGACAATCAGAGAAAATGCCCAGAACTGAGAGGTAGAGTGTCTTGTTCGTGGAATAGCAAGGAGGTCAGTGTCAGTAGATAAGAAAAGTATGTGGTGGGGAATAAAATATAATATTAGAAAGGTAGGGGATGGAGGAGGGGAATAACATCATGAAGATCTTTGAACACTAAACAGAACATTTTGTTTGAACACTCCATAGGGAGCCACTAGAGTTTATTGAGTAGTGAAATGGTCAGATATACATTTTAGGAAAATCACTTTAGTGGATGAATAGGGGCTGGACTGAAGTAGGGAAAGAATTGAGGCAGGTAGCCTCACCAGCAGGCGATGATGGCCTGTACCAATAGGTTTTTGCAACAGAGATAGTGAAGCGCCAAGGATGGCACCTAAGTTTCAAGCCTTGGGGACATGGATAATAGTGGTGTCTTCAACAGTAATATGAAAGTTGGAAGGGCTTAGAGGATAACACTATGAATTCAGTTTTGGATATGTTGAGTTTAAGATGTCTACGGGACATCTAAGTCAGGTTGTCTGAAAGGAAGCTGGAGATGTGAGATTGAAGGTCAGCAGTGAGATTAGCAGGATAGGTGGACTGGAGAATCACTGGTATACAGACGGTAATTAAACCCAAGAGAGCTGATGAGATCACAAAGTGAAGTGACAGAGGGAAAACAGAAGAAGGCCCAAAACAGAGCTCTGCAGACACCTATGGTTAGACAGCATACTTTGGATGAGGATCCAGCATAGGAGATTGCGGCAAGATCTGGCAAGTAGGAGAAGGACTAGTAAAGAGTGGTGTCCCAAAAACCTACAGAGAACAGAGTATCAAAGAGAGTGATCAACAGCATCGAAGGTTGCAGAGAGGTTGAAAAGAATGATTGAGAAAAAGCCACTGGATTTGGCAATTGAGAGATCACTGGTAATTCTGGAGAGAGCAATTTCAGTAGAGTGATGAGGTTGGAAGCCAGTTTAAAAGGGGTTAAGGAGAGAACGAGAAGAGAAGCAGTCAAGTCACCTATTGTGAATGGCCTTTTCAGGGAGTTTAGCCACAAAGAGCAGAAGAAATATAGAATGACAATGGGGTAAAAAGGATCATGCAAAGGTTTTTATGAGGACGGGGAAGACATGAGCATGTTTGTAGACAGTAGGAAAGGAGCCAAGAGAGGGAGCAATTGATGATAAATAATAGAGATGACAGGGGAGATGCTGGAGGAGATGGGTTGGAATGGGATGGCTTGTGCAGGTAGAGGGGTTTGCCTTGGTAAGGAGTAAAGCCACCTCTTTGTGAGACGGGTGAGGAGAAGCAGATACTGGCAGAAGTCATCTGAGTGATATGAGATGAAAAACAGAGTAACAGCTCATTGTAAACACTCTCAATTTTTTTCTGTAAAATATCAGGCAATATTCTCATCTGAGAAGCTGGTGGGAGGAGGAACCACAGGAGATCTGAGGAAGGTTAAAAAGGTTTGGAAGAACTGCTGTGGAGAATGGGATAGTGAGTTGATAAGGGAAGTATGAAAGGATTGTGTAGCAGCAGTGAAGGCCTAGAGGTTGTATAACATAAATTTGTAATGGAACCAGTCAGAATGGTTATTTTCTCCCAGTAGCACAAGTATAAGAGTAAAAGTCACAGATGGTGGGAGTTAACCAAGGCTAAGGCTAGGCAGGGTACAACTAGTGATATGACAGAGGGCCAGGGACTCGAGAAGAGGAAGTAGAGTTAAAGTGGTTCATCAAAGGGTCAAGATAGGGAAAAGAAGAGAGTTCAGAGATAATGGCCAGGGAAAGAACTGAGGGGTCCCAGTGGGGATGAAGAATAGGGTTTGGTAAGGGAAGGTAGAGGAAGATGTAGAGAATCAACAGATTAAGGTCAGATAAATGGATTGTGGAATTCTTGAATGTGGAGGTGAAACATTTATGAGTGATGGCAAGATCAAGGGTATACATACATAAAGCCACCTTTATGTATGGCTGAGGAGGAGTGGAGGAGTAAGTCATAGGAAATGAGGAACTAAGTGGTTTGGGTCAGAGTAAATATGTATTGGGAGTCAATATGTACTGGGAAACACCTCCCTGGGTGAGAGGTAATCCTCAAGGGCCTTAACTAGAATGATAGGTATGTAACCGCAAAAAAAAAAAAAAGGATGGATTTGAGAATATTGAGGAGATGGAATCAAAAGACAGCAACAGATTGGATCTGAGGGAAAGAGGAGTTGAGGAAAACTTCAAGGTTATGAACTTGGGTGATAGGATTTGATAGGATAGGTTGGGTGAACTTGGGGGGGGGGGTTTAAGAAGGGAAGATAATGAATTTCACCTTGGACATGATAAATTTCAAATGTCTACCCAAGTGGATTTGTCTAATAGGCAGTTGGTGATTTAGGAATGGAGAGTTTGAGAGAGATTATCTCATTTAATCTTCATTACCACTCTGTGACGGAGGCAGGAAGGTACTATGGTGTGGATGTATAAACAGATGCTCAAAAGGTTTGAATGGCTTGCCTATGCTTGGGGCAGAACTAAATGCCCAGCAGGAATTAGAACCCAGATCCTTCTAAGTCCTTGTCCAGTTTTTTTTTTCACATTTGCAAAATGTGTATAATTTTATTTAATCAGTTTTCATATTCTAGATCCTTGAGGGATAAAGCACCACTTGGATCCTGTGTCCAATGGTCTTGGCAGGAAGATTGCTTCCAAACTTGGCTCAAACCATTCCATTATTTCCATGAGCCTAAGTAACTTTCCCCCAGATCACTCTTGTTCTGTTGGGTTTCCAACCAGGAATCATTGTGTTGGTTTTTTTTTTGTATATATAAGCATATCTCTTGCCTAAATAGAATTCAGTTTCATCCCAAGCACAGCCTCTTTCAGTTTTCAGAAGAGCTGGATGTTCCCTCTGCCTTCATAGGCCTCATTTGTAGCCAGCAAAAATGGCCTTAGACCACAGCCTTCCAGACATTTTGCTGTTCTAGAAGTCCTGTTTCCAACAGGCCTTCCAGGCTCCAAGAGGAAAAAGGAAGAGCCCAGTTGTCTTTTACACAGAATTTCAGGGGTAGCCTCACCAGCAGGCGATGATGGCCTGTACCAATAGGTTTTTGCAACAGAGATAGTGAAGCGCCATCTTTATATTCAGAATCTTTATATTCAGAAATGTAATCAGTTGTTTATGTACAGTCACATCAGCAACTCATTAGAGCAAAGATAAAGATCAAAATCAACATTAAACCAGAAGAATAAAGTAAGAGATATGGTATGACATTTGAGGCAACACTAACATAAACTATTTAAGTAAGCTGTTGATGTTCAAGAAAAAGAAATGGGTAAAAGAAAAGAGAATAACAGATAATTACCATTTCCTGAGGAAGTCCAACAAGGAGACCAAAAGAACCTAGAAACAAGCAGTTGACACTAGATTCTCCTTGTCAGCTTTGCCACTTACTATTTTGTGATCTTTTCCTACCTTTCCAATCTTCTTATACCTCCTCCTCACCTCCACCTACTCTGTGACCCAGTGACACTGGCCTCCTTTCTATTCCAGGGATAAGACACTCCATCTCCCAACTCTGCATTTTCACTCGCTATCCTTCCTGCCTGGAACTCTCTCCCTCCTTACCCCTACTTCCTAGCTCCCTTCAAGTCTCAGTTGAAGTCTCTTCTTCTGCAAGAAGCCCTTCCCAATCCTCCTTAATCTCAGTGCCTTCCTTCTGCAACTACTCCCAATTTATCCTGTGCAGAGCTATACAGTATAAAGTTGTTTGTGTGCTGTCTCCCCCATTAGACTGTGAGCCATTTGAGAGCAACAACTGTTTTTTTTGGGGGGGTGGGGTGGGAGGATGGTTTGTCTTCCTTTGTGTCCCAAGCACTTAGCACAGTACCTGGCACTTAATGAATGCTAGTTGACTGAATACTTGGGCAAGCTGCTTAAGCTCAGTGGGCCTCATTTTTCTCACATGTAAAATGAGGGGGTTGGACCAGATTACCTCTAAGGTCTCTTCTAGCTCTAAACTTATGATTCTATTCTGTACTGTTCCCCAAAATGGAAAAATACATAAAGGAAGCCTTCTAATATACTGGGTAGATCTTCTATGGCATATCTATAGGGGAATATAAGCACACATACAAAAAATACATAGAATGAGGCGAGAATGAGCTGTTATTTGTAACCATGAAATAAATGTCCCTATCACTGAGTTTGTCTGGGTTCTCATCACACTGCTCCGTCATGGTTCTCTTGCTACCCATAGTGTGTGGATAGGGGTAAAGTATAAGAAGATTCAAAGTACAAAAAGTGTTGAGGTTGTACAGAGCTTTAAATGCCAAAAAAGAAGTTTACACTTGATCCTGGAAGCAACAGAGAGACAATGGAGTTTATTAACTGAGGGTAAGGGGAGGGGTTACATGATCAGATCTGCACTTGAGGAAAATCACTTTGGCAACTACATGGAAAGTGCACTTGAGTGAGAAGAGACTTCAGGTAGAGACCAATTAGGAGGCTATTTCAATAGCTAAGGCCAGAGGTCATCACAGCTTGAGCTAGGTGATATCTGGGTAAGCAGAGAGAAGAAAATGTATACATGGTATGTTATAGAAAAAAAGATAAGATTCAGAACCTGACTGGGAACTCTGAAGTGAGTGAGAGTGAGGAGCTGAGAATGACAGGAAAGTTATGAGCTTGGGGAGTGGGAGGATGTGGTAGCTCTAACATTAGGAAGGAAATTTGGAATATGAGAAGTTCTGGAGAAAAGATAATGAATTTTGTTGTGGCCATGCTGAGTTTGAGATAACTAGGGGCCTTCCAATTGGACAAGTCTAATAGGAAGTTGGTGATGAGGGCCTGGAACTCAGAAGAGAGGACAGAAATAGATATAGATCTGGGAAACATCCGGCACAGAGATGATGACTGAATCCATGCAAGCTGATGAAATCAGCAAAGGAGATAGAAGAGAAGAAAAAAGGGCCCACGACAAAGCCTTTGAGGGATAACCATAATTAATAAGTATGACATTGATAAAATTCCAGCAAAGAAGACTGAGAAGTAACAGCAGGAGAACCAAGAGAAAGCAGGCTCACAAAAACCCAGAGAACGGTCAACAATTTCAAATGCTGCAAAGGCAATAAGGAAGATGAAGACTGAGAAAAGATCACCAGATTGGGCAGTTAGGAGGAGAGAGAGGAATTTTACTTGAATGATGAAGTCAGAAGCCAAATTGTGGAGGGTTTATAAGATGGTAATAGGACAAGAAATGGAGGCACAAAGTGTAGATAGTTTTTTCAACGAAGCTGAGAAGGGAAAGAGAGAGAGGATAATAGCTAGCAGCTATGGTAGGATCTAGTAAGAGTCTCTTTTTAAGGATGGAGGAGACATCCTCCAGATTTGTAGGCAGCAAGAAAGGTGCCAGTAGATAGGAAGAGATCTGATTTAAGATTGGAAAGAGTAAGGATGATAGTGGGGGCTCCCCACTGCTGGTGAAGATGCTTGGGGGGGTGGGACAAAGTTGTATGTAGGAGATGGCTTCTGTTCCAAAGCCCACCTCTCCAAGGACTGTAATGAAGAGATAGTGAGGATGATGGAAGACAAAGGAAGAAAACAACTTGTAGCAAATGACACCAACTTTTTAGGTGAAGTCTAAGGCCAAGGTCCTTAGGTGAGAAGATGGGGAGAGGGGCTGCTACAGGAGGCTTAAGGAGAAACAAGTTTAGAGTGGCTAGTTCAGTGAGTGGGATACAGAATTTACATGTATGTAGAAGTACCCTAGGGCAGAAATTGGGGTAGAGAGGAAGACTGTGAATCAAGAACTGTATTCAAGGAAGGAACAAGATCTGGAGATTGTAAAATAAAAAGCCACAAGGGTCTGGAGTGGGTGATGAATTTGGACAGACTGAACCACAAAGGAAAAGTTGTCAAATGATGATGATAGAAAGTCAGAAAATGGCAATGAAGAATAGGGAATTTTAATTTCTAGACCAGGACCAGATAATCAGTAGCTGAAGGAAGGTATAACCAATTCTGTAAAGGTTAACCAGGGATGCACTGTCATCTATAGAGAGCCAGCTCTTATTGAGCACCAGAAGAGGGAACAAGAGAAGAAAAAAATCTAAAATGAAAGGATATTTATTGATCTTAAAGGGGAAGTTCTAGAAGGCACAGTGGAAAGGGATGAGCAGATCTCAAGCAGGGCATTAAGGGAATCAATAAGGTTGCGGTGGATGGGAATGAAAGAGTGGACACCTGGATTTGGAGAAGGAGGTGTGTTCTTTAATTCAGTATTACTGGGATGGGGAGAATAAGCTAATTACTGGTTATGAGTCTAGGAAGAGTGTTAGTAAACAATGAAGGCAGGTGATTAGAAGGTTCAAGGCTGTCTCTCAAGCCCTCATCTGTTCCTAGCACACAGCAGGCACTTAAATACTTGTTAACAGACTGATCTGTGTAAGTATTGAGGTGACCTGAAAGACGCCACACTAGTTGCTGGGGAAACAAACTGAGTTTACAATAAAGAAGATACAATTCATACCCACATAAGCATGATAAAGGTAAAAAAAAAAAAAGGATAGAGAAAAGGAAGGTACAGGGAAAGGGGAAATGGTGATAAGGTACTCTATGAAAAACTGATATGAAGTAATCCCTTTCAGTGGGGATGATGCTGTGGAAAGGGTAAGACATCAGGGAATGAAGGCAGAGATGTGGATGCAGTTTACTCTGCTGTATGAAACAGCTTCTGAAGATAAGAGATTTCAGTATGAGATCAAGCAATGGTCCCTGTAGTACAGTCTGGCTGGAATGCTGAACTTGTGAAGGAGTAATATGAAGTTACACTGGGGCCAGATTGTGAAGGAATTTAAATGCCCAACTAAGAAATTTGTATTTTCTCATATGTATGACAAAAAACAATCAGATTAAGAGAAGGGGATTTTAGACATTTTAAATCTGACATCTGGTGGGGCATTTGGATGAAGATGGGTATCCAGCATATAGCTGGTGATGTAATAGTGGAGTTCAGGGAAGAGACTGGAGCTAGACATATAGATTTGGAAATCATGTACACAGAGGTGAAAAAGGGCTTGGATTGGATCATGAAGACCAACCAAGATTTGGAAATCATGTACACAGAGGTGAAAAAGGGCTTGGACTGGATCATGAGGACCATGATGACCAGTGTATGAAAGGCCAGGATCTTGGGAGACCAAGGAAGGATCATAGTAGAAAGAAGGAAGGAAAGCAGGAAAGAAATTGTGTAACAGGAGCCAAGATATTTTCTTAAAACACACTATAATGAGGTGGTGGTTGACAGTATAAAATTGTGAAGAAATTGCAACGGATGAAGACAAACAAAAGGCTACTGGATTTGAAAATCCAGAGGACACTGGTGACCTCTGCAGGGAAAGTTTCAGTAAAAGCAGTTAAGTTAGCAAACATATTGTGCCAAGGAGAGCGGGTAGTAAGGGAGTAGATGCAGGGCCTGTTTCTGGAAGTTTGGCAGGAATACAGAAAAAAAGGCACAAGGCTAGTGTAATGGAAAAGGAAGAGAGAAGAAGAGAGGAAAAGACTGAAAACGAGGAAAGGAAGAGATGATGGTGGATCTGAAGACAGAAACCACAGGCAAGAACTGCCTCACTTTCATAGATTGGAACCACGATGGAATAGACTGGAAAACCTACTGCATCATGGGACTCATAAACCACTGCAATCCAACATTGGTGTGGTGTAGATGTGGGCCTCCATGGAGCCACTGCAGGTTATGAGCATTTAGTGAGTTTTGGGGGGGGGGTACGAAGGTGAGGTACAAGACGCTCAGGGAGAGCCAACTTATCTGCTAAAGGACCGAGGACGAAGGTTTGGATGAACCGCTATGCGGAGTCGACCCCAGCTGCCCACTCCAGCATCCCTGACGGATGGCCCTTCCCAGGACCAGGAGAGCTCGGGCGCCTTCCTGGGCAGCTCCCCTCCCTGCAGGGCAGGGATGACAGCTGGGAAGCTCAGCAGCGCCCAGGGGGCGCGGCGCGGCCCCTTCTTGCCCTGAGGCCTGAAGCGCCTTAGCTCCAACGCCCGCGGAGGAGGCTGGGCTCGCCTCGCCCGTCTCCTTCAGGCCCCCCAGGCTCCTATCCCAGTCCTGGGCTGAGACGGAGGGAAGCCCTGTCTGGGGTGGACGCTCCCGAGGGCCGCCTGGCTTTCCTCCCTACCTGAAGCTTCCTTCACGTCAGCTCGGTCGCCACGTTCTTCCTCCCGCGCAGGCTACCTCTTCCGGGTCACGACAGCCGGTTCCGGGGACTGGTGGATAAATCATCCCCGCCGTCGCTTCCCTGGTGTGCTGAGTTTCCAGAGCTGCCCTAAGGTCTCGCGAGAAGCATTACACAGGTGGTTGGGAGGAGTCAGAGAAAGCGGGGTGGGGCGAGCCAGAGGTGAGGGAGGGCTGATCTTGTTGGCTTCTTTAGAATAAAGTATAAACTCTTCTTTTTGGCGTTTACATCTTTTCACTGCTTGGCCCTAGCCTATCTTTGCAGCCTCATTATACACGGCACCCCGACCCTGTCTCCACGCCTTTGCACCAGCCGTCCCTCTTGCCTGGAATGCCCTCCTTCACTTTTCCTTCTCAGAATTCCCAGCCTGCTTCGAGACGCAGCTCGGGCACTACCTTCTAACCAGCATCAACCGTCAACAAGCATTTAACCTACGCGGCACCAGTTAATAAGCAATTGATAAACATTAAGCGCCCTATGATATGCCAGGCACGGTGCTAAGCACTGCGTGCAAATACCACGAATCCCTACTAGCTACTAGAGTTTACGTTCTTAAAGGAGAGACAACAGGATTAGGTTGTAAACTCTGAGCGCAGAGATTATTTTTGCCTCACTTTGTATCCACAGCCTGCTAAGCACGGCGCCTGGCACATAATAGGTACTTTTTGAGTTGTTTTCAGTCTTTACCGACTCTGGGATCCCTTTTTTGGGTTTTCTTGGCAAAGATACTAGAGTGTTTTGCCATTTCTTTCTGCAGTTCATTTTGCAGATGAGGAAACTGAGGCAAACAGGATTAAGTGACTTGCCCAGAGTCACAGCTAGGCAGTGTTTTTGGCAGGATCTGAACTCAAGAAGTTGTGTCTTTCTTTCTCCGGGCCAGGCACTCTACCATAACAGGTGCGTAATAAACGCTAATTAACTTGGCTCAATATCTGGACATATAAGTGACTCAGTAGATAAAGCACTGAACCTGGAGTCAGAAGACCTAAGTTCAAGTCATTCCTCTGATACTACTATGTGACAGGCAACACAACTTAACCTTCATCGGTGTACTTCCTCATCTGAAGAAACGGATAATAATGAGTCTCCTTCAAAGAGTTGTGAGGATCCACTTAGATAATGTATGTAAAGCCCTTTGCCAACCTTAAAAGTGCTATAAAATATAAGCTTATTATTAGAGAATAAATATAAAAATAAAAAGTAAACAAAGCAATTTGAGAGGGAGTTTGCTAGTTGATAAGGGGAAATACATTTACTTAAACATTTATTTTGTATTTATCCTGTATATACTCATATATGATTATACATTGATTGAAGAAGAGACTGAAAGGGAGAAGGGGCTGATAAAAAGGCTGTAACAGGGAGGGTAGGGGAGACGGCAGGAGGAAAGGCCAGGGAGGAATGATGGGGAAAATCAGGAAGGCATATTAGAAGAAGGGAAGGGGAAAAGTGAAAAGAAAATAGAGGAGGGAGAGAGAAGCTAGCTTTCAAAAGAGAAGGGAAGAGAGGAGGAGGAAGGGGGAGTGGGAAGTGAAAATGGATGGGAAGGAGAGGAGGAGAGAGGGAAAACGGGGTGAGAAAGAGAAGGGGAGAAAGAAGAGGAATGGACAAAGAGAAGGGAAAGAGGGAAAAGAGAAGAGGGGTCGGAAAAGAGAAGGGAATGAGGTAAGAGAGAAAGGGAGTGGGAAGAAAAAAAGGGGACAGGGAAAGAAGGAATGAAAAGGAGACAAGGGGAAGATGGAAGAGAAGAGGAATAGGAAGAGAGAAGGGGAGAAGAGGAAAAAGAAGGAAGAGGGAAGAGAGGAGGGGAAAAGCAGGAGGAAAGGAAGAATAAAAGCTAAAATGAAGAGGGGGGAAGTGAGAGAAAGGGAAATGAGGGAGAGGTGACTGGAGAAGTGAGAGAAGAGTGTGAAAGGAAAGGGGAGGGGGCGAGAGGAAGGAGAGGGAAAGGGGGTGAAGGAAATGACTGGATGGGGAGGGAGGACAGGAGATGGGACGTTGGGGGAGCAAGGAGTAGAGAGGGAAGAGACGGTGGAAGGAGCAGATGATGGAGGTGAGGGAGAGGGAGGGCGTAGAAATGCGTCATCTCGGGGAAGAGTAGAGCGGAAAAGAAGAGGAGAAAGGAAGAGAAGTGGGCAGGGAGAGATGTGAAGGCAGGAGACGGAGCAGCGAGCACAATGACGTATGCCTCTCCTGGGGCGAGGGGAGGAGCTGAGGACGGAGGAAGGCAGGGAAGTGGACCGGAAATGAGGCGGGAAGTTCCGGTTGGCCCGAGCCCATCTGCGGGTGTGAGAATCGCTCAGGATCCTCTCGCGGAGCCGGATCCGGAGCCGGAGCCGGGGCTGCCGCTGGGTACGTAAATCTGGGAGGGAGCGAGGGAGCGAGCGCCGGGGCCCGGGAGCCAGCGGCCGCCCTCCCGGGAGCTCCCTCGGGCTGCAGGTGCCGGGACTCCCGGTGTCTCCCTGCTGCTCAGCCGCCGCCGCGGGGCCCCCAGGCCGGCCGAGCGGAGCGGCTCCCGGGGCGGTGGGGAGAGAGGGAGCGACGTCGCTGGGCGCCCGGGACGCAGCCCCGGTTGCCGCCCCCCGCCCAGAGCAGGGAAGGCGCCGGCCGGCCTGGGCCCCAAGTAGCAGCCGGCTCAGCTTTCCGAAATCGCTCCGTGCTCGGTGTCTGGGGCTCCTGTTTCAGCGCCGGGCCGGCGGGCAGTTGCCAGCTCCCCCGCGCTCATCGTGGCCTTGGCTGCTTCGGGTTCAGCGGCCAAGAGTCCCTGCAGAGTCCCGGCTTCATCCTCCCTCCCCGATCCACCCTGTCCGTCTGTCTCCTCTCTCTCCTCACCCGTCTCCCGTCTCCCGTCTCCCCTCTCCCCTCTTTTCTCTTCTCTCCCTCCCCTCCTGTTTATTTGCCTCTCTGTGTCTGTCATTGTCTCCCCCTCCCCTTTCTCTCCATCTGCCTCTCTTTCCTCTTTCTCATCTCTTCTGTCCTCTCCCTCTTCCTCTCCTTATCTGTCCTCTCAAGCTGAATTTGAGGCAAAAAGGGGTTTGTGGTCCAAAAAAAAATCACCTGTTGGGATACTCTTCTTAGTCCCAAAATCTCAAGAGGCTGGACAGAGGCTGAAGAACCTTTTCTCGTTGCTTGCTGGCTTATGGATGACGTTCCTTTACCCCAAACCGAACTGTACCCAGTTTTTCCTTCTTCCTGAATTCTCACAGACACCTCCCAATCAGTGTCTTTGCCACTTTCTACCCTCTACCCATCTAGGCAACCAAACACTCAGCCGTTTCTAAGAACCTTTCTAGGAAATCCAGTGATTTTGACTTTTCAGATCATAACAGTAAGTTTGAGACAGAATTTACAGTTAAATTACTTACAGGCTGGGAAAGAGAACTTGGATAGACTTTTTTTGTGGTATAATAATACAGTGTGTATTTTGGCCAATCCCTGATGACTTGAGCAACTGAATATGGGTGGAGGTGTATGCTAATTGTTACACCTATATTATTAGCCACAGTTTACATTTCCTAGTCAGGGGAATGTTTTCCTTAAACTTTTGAAACGATGAGGCACCCATTTGGATTGTAAACAATTTGTGTAGATAGTGGACTTTCACCTTGTCTAGAGTTATAAATGGATGTACTTGTTAGCTGATAATTACATATATTTGGATTTTTAGGCCCAATTCCACTAACAAAACAGATTTACATTGCATTACTTTACAGATTACAGTGTTTTGTCATTTTGGGAAAGAGAAGTCGCACATTCATTTTCAGTAACGTAATAATAGAGAGTTGGATCTTTTGGCCACAACCAAATGGCTTTTGCTACTGAATGTAGGAGGAGAGATATGCTAAGTATTCTACCTGCTGTTAGGGACCGATTATATTATTGTACATATTTTGTGTTTCCTAATCAGGGGAATGTTTTCCTTAAATTTTGGAAAGATGAGACACCCAGCTAGATGGTACACTAGACTGTCCCTTGACTAGAGTTAAGTATATGTACTTGTTAGCTGACAATTACCTATATTTGGATTTTTTGTCTTAATTTCATTAACAGAACAGGTTTTCCTTCTTCCGGGAGATTGTGTTATATTTGAATACCTTCATAGAAGTGTGAGGTGCAAAGAAGTAAGATGACATACAGGTAGTAAATAACAGTGCCATAATTTGAACTCAGGCTCTCTTTTTCCAAATCTAGTGCCCTTTCTATCATGCCACACTACTAATAAGTTTCCTTTATTGGTTGTGTGTATTGATTTTTGTTTGTTCAACCAACCCACTTGGGAACTTTTTCTGGGACTTCCCGGTTTCCTGTCATTGAGCTGTAATACTGCTGTTAAAGGACAGCTGGTTGGTGCAGTGGATTCAGCACCAGTGTTGGAGTCTGGAGGATCCAAGTTCAAATGTGGCCCCAGACACTTACAAGCTGTGTGGCCCTGGGCAAGTCACTTAACCCTGTTTACCTCTGTTCTCATCCGTAAAGTGATCTGGAGAAGGAAATGGCAAACCATTCCAGTATCTTTGCCAAGAAAACCCCAAAGAGTCGGACATGACTGAAACCACAAAACAATGAACAACATTACTCTTCAGGATAACCACTAGAGTAGTACTTAATATTAAACCTTTTATGATCGCCATGGGTCCCCAATTGCCCCTCTGTTGCAGGAAAATATTCCCATGCTGTTGAGAAGGACATAAAAATGCTTTTTTGCTGTTAAAGAATGATCCATTTTTCTGTTTAAGCTGTCAACAGAACTAATGCTAACTTGCTGAAAGATTTTGTCATGCCTTATTATGAAGGATGCTGCTGTGGTAGTACCAAATATTGGTACCTTGGCTTATTTAGGGAGATCCTGTGTCTTGTTGACAGTGTGTTCTTTCATTCCATCTGTAAATAAAGCACTTTTCTGAGATGACCTTTGCCTTACTTTGAGCACACATTTTAGTGCCAGCCAATAGAATTTGAACATAATGATGTTTAGAACAAGTCATTTTAGTTTTATACCTACCAAACTGGAAAATGAATGTAGCTTTGCTTCCATTCTTCTATGACTTAAAATGTAATTGCCAATTTGATTATTTTTCTAAAATTGTAATTTTTATGGTTCTAAGGGTCTAAATATAGGAGAAGTTAACATTTAAGATGTTTTATAGTTAAGCTGAAGTTTTGCAGTAGTCAGAACACCTCATAGAAATAGCAACATATATATGAGGCTCACTGAAATCAGCTGATTCATCATAGGGGTAGAACCATAAATATGAGACCTGGTAGGGACTTAAAATATCATGTAATCTAACCCCTTTTTTATATATAAGGCCCAAGGAAGTGAAGAGAGAACTGACAACCAGAGAACTACTCAACATCAGCCAACAGTGGAAGAGGCTGATCTTAGAACTCAACTCTCCTGACTGAATACTGACTATTCAATGTTCCTTTCACTCTTGCCACAGTTGTTATCAGAAGGCTTTATGTGTTGTTGATGTGGTCAGTATAGTATATGTGAAAATGGTTTCTTTTGAACAGAGAGAAACACAAATAAGGAGGACAGCTTTGAAAGTTACCTGTTGAATTTGTTTTGTGATTTTGTTTATTTTTCTATAATCATGATTTGGCAGCTAGGTGACAGTGAATAAAACACCAGTTCTGGAGTCAGGAAGTCTTGAATTCCAACCTGGCCTCAGACACTTCCTAGCTCTGTGACCCTGGGCAAGTCCCTTAACCCTGTTTGCCTCAGTTTCCTCATCTGTAAAATGAGCTGGAGAAGAAAATGGAAAACCACTCCAGTATCTTTGCCAAGGAACTTCAAATGGGGTCGCAAAGAGTTGGACACAACTGAATAACAAATATTAAAATTAGTTTGTATTTCTTGAATGTGAACTGATAATAATAGAGTAAGGAGATTCAGGATGATGAGCTGGGGAAGCCATGCTGAAATAAAAACTGCTACAGATAAGCCACATAAAAAAAATCTAGAGTTAACTATATTAAGTATGATTTAAAAAGTTAATTTTATGTCATGGTGCATGAAGATTAATTTTTTTTGAAGACTAATTTTTTAAAAACTTTTTAATTGCATGTTTAGATGGTGAAATATTTGATAGAGATCAAAATTATGAGAATGTTATTATCTGAACCGGAGTAATGAGTTTAGTGGCTCTAGGAGTGCAAATTCTGGTGAGAAGTATTTTGTAGTTAAGATAGATATAAAAGGACGTGGGCAAAAGCTATAAAGAAGAACGAAAAAGTCAGGTGTAGCAGATAGTCCACCCCAACCCTTCTTTTTAGAGAAAAGGAAACTGCGGCCCAGAAATATAACTTTCCCTGGGTCACAGAAGTAGCAGCTCTGAGATTCAAATTTGGTTCCCCTAATTCCAGATCCATTCCTCTTGAGTAACTAGATTTAGCCTTCATAGATTGATCAACTGTTTTAGTCAAGTTGCTAGTAGGGAATGATGACCTTAGGAACCGAACCTTTCCCTGAGGGGAATTGAAGAAGGCTTTCTCCCAAGCTTATTTTTAACATTAAAAGGTGAGTTGTTGAGTGCAGAGAAATAGGTTTTCACTTTGTGAAAGTACAAATTCAGATTTTTTTCTACCAAAATAAAATGTCTAAAAGAGAGAGATAACTATGTAATCAAGTATTTTAGAGAAAAATCCTTTGCTGCTCCTTGTTGCTCACCCACAATAAAAATCCTGTCTTTAGGTGTTTTTGTTTTATTTGGTTCTCAGTAATTTTTGACAGAAAAAACATTTGGCTTAAGTAGAAAATAGATCTGGAGCAGTGATTTATTCCACCACATGGAAATCTGTGGTTATTTTTATATAAATTACTTGTACTTTGTGGGATTAAATAAGTTTAGTGGAACATTTTTGTTCAGGAATATACTTAGAGTGTAGTAACTCATTAGAATGAGATCTGTGGAGATTATGAATGCCTTTAAGATGTGTCCTTATTTGGGATTTTAATTGAATAGTTCCCCAGAGTATTTTTTAAAGATTAAGAAATGTTATAAGCCATTATAAATAATTTTTTTTATGAAAGTCATTAACCTTCAGAAAAAAAATAATTTAAGTGGCACAGTCATGTGAAAAGATGCTAATCTAAAGAAGTCAAATGATCCAGTAGTTTGGTATTGCCTAAAGTAGCTGATTTTTGTCTTTATCTCTAAGCACTGGTGGAAAACTCCTTCATCAGTGAAATGTATATATTTTTTCTTCTGTTGAATTTGCAGCTCTTTTCCTGTGTTCCTAGAAATTGTTTACAATTGTCTTATTGAAGTCTACTACTACCATATATTCATAGGAGCTAAACAGACTGAAAGCAATGGGCTATTCAACCTCATTGTTCCACAAGATGGAACTTTTTTGCTGTTTGTATCCAGGTGGTGTGCTGGAGCCTCCGATTGTTAAATTTTCAGTTTGAGCTTTTACACCTGGGAAACCAGCAAACTACAAATCAGGTCTTCATTTGTTGATTATCTAGAGACTTAAGAAAGTGATGGAGAAAATATTAATTATGCAGATTAAATTTTGAAGTGTTTAGTGCTAAATTTCCCTCTCCCCCACCCTCACTTGTTTGTTAAACATTGATCAGCATATACCCATGTCCAAGGATTTGAGTTTGATCTTGTTTAGTAACCTTTCTTATCTGGTTTTCTGGTTGGTTTTGTTTATTTCAGTTTTACTTTGAGTGCTATTAAATAATAATAGGAGGTTGAACTTTAGCAGCCCATACAAATTGTTATCCTGATCTTTGGTGGTTGAGTAGTTAGTATACTGCTGTTGTCACAAAACTTAATAACATTCATTACCTTAGTTTGCTGATATTGTTGTGACATGAGTAGGAATGTTTTTTTTTTAAGAAAGCTGATTTGATGTTTTCTGTGAAAGATTTTTTAAGTTTATAAGTTTAGTAAAAGTACCCAAAGTGTTTTAGATTTCATTTTGAAAGTACAATATGTAAAATAAGAATAAATCCATGATTGTATAGCTAGAACGCAGTATCATTAGCTCTTAAATCTTTTTTCCTTTTCCCTTTTACACCAGGACCGTAACCCAATAATGGTTATACTAGTAAGGGAATTGCATCTGACTGCTCTAAAATACACATTATTGCAACAGATTTTGAAAGCTTTCAGTATCTATTCATTTTCTTTTAGAATTCTTTGAAAGCACAGAATTTCAGAGTTGGAAGCCATTAAGGGCCGTTTAGGTAACATAATATGTAAATAAGACAACCCCTCTAGCCATCCACCAGCCTTACAGACTTGTAGCTGGGGGAGTGGGGGATTTACTACCCCTTTTTCAAAGACCTCTGGTAGGGAGGTGGGCATTCTACCTCTAGAGGTAATTCTTTCAACTTTTGTATCTTCCCAGTTGTTAGGGAATTTTTCTTTCTGTTGTGTCAGAATCTGTCTTTCTGTAAATGTTCAGTAATGGGTAAGGAGTAGGAGAGAGTAGTTATAATGGGAATTATTTTTTACTTTTGATACAGAAAGACCTCAAATAGATAAAAGATAATTTGAGTTTCCATGACTATCTTCATACAGGAATCCCATGGCCCATCATGCCTTGCCAAGCTCAAACCATCTATTACTCCACTGTCCACTGACTTCACTCCTGTTCACAAGCTGCAAATGAAGCTGGAGAAATCATGAAACTGCTGACAAAGTCCACTCCTGCTGTCAAAGAGATTTTCCTAAATTGATAGTCTGACCCTGTCACCACCGCCCCCTCCCCTGCGTCCTTATTCAATAAGCTCTCTTTTTACCTCCTGGATCAAATATAAAATTTTGTTTCACTTTTATAGCCCTTCATAACCTGGCCCTTCCTACCTTTCCATTCTTCTTACACTTTACTCCTCTCCACTTCCTATACTATCCATTGATGTTCCTGGTGTATAACACTCTACCTCTCCAGACTTGATGCTTTTTTCACTGGCTGTCCCCTATGCCTGAAATGTTGTCCATACTCACCTTCACCTCTTGGCTTCTCAGGCTTCCTTCAAGATTGAGCTCAAATTTTCAGGGATCCATTCCCAGGCCCATCATTCTTTACCCTTCCCATTACTAGTACTTTCCCACTGAAATTACCTTCCATTTACACTATATATATTTTGTATGTACATAGATATTTGCATATTATCTCTTCCATTAGAATAAGAACTCCTTAAGGACTGACACCATGTTTTTGTATATCCGCAAGAACTTAGCACAGTACCTGGAACATAGGAAGTACTTAATAAATGTTTGCTGCTGCTGCTGTTATGTTAAAAGAACATTGAGTTCTAGCCCTGATTTGTCTCCAGTGTGACCTTGGGCGGCGACTCCTTTAACTTTTGGGGGCTTCAGTTTCTTAATTTGTAACATAAGGATGACCTCATTATCTTCCTCCCCCACCCCTAAAATCTTCCCCTCTTCCTAATTTTCTTTTTTCCTTTTCTTTTTTTTAAATTTTGGTTAGGCAATGGGGTTAAGTGACTTGACCAGGGTTACACAGCTAGTAAATGTTATGTGTCTGAGGCCCGATTTGAGCTCAGGTCTTCCTGAATCCAGGGCTGGTTCTCTATCCACTGCACCACCTAGCTGCCCCTCCCCCCTAATTTTCTTATTACTTGTTGAGGGTACTGCCTCCTCCCAGTTACTCAGGCTAAGTGTCCTAAGTCCTAAGTATCATTCTTTACAAGTCTTTAACACCTCATGCCTGGACCATTGCAGTAACCTTTTCTCAACCTTTCTAGTCTTCTTACATCTTACTTGCCTCCATGTGCTTTGTGATCTAGAGACACTGACGTCCTTGCTGTTTTTTTTACTAGACACTCCATCTCCCAACTAGACATTTTAACTGGCTACTTCCCATACCTGGAATGCTCTTCCTCCTCCTATCTGTCTCCTGGTTTCCCTGGCTCCCTTCAAGTCCTAGCTAAAATCTCATTTGTATAATAAGACTTTCCAGATCCTCCTCAACGCTAGTGTCTTCCTTCCGTTGATTATTTCCATTTATCCTCTTGTTTATATAGTTTTTTGCATATTGTCTATTGAACTCCTTGAGAGCAGGGGCTGTTTTTCTTTCTCCTTTCTTTGTTATCCCTACGGCTTAGCATGGTGTCTGGCACATAATAGGTAATTAATCAATGATTGTTGGCTGACTAATATGTCAGCTGTGTCAGTGATTGGTGGGTAATGTGCTATAAACCCTCGAGACTGCAAAGGCATTTTACCAAATTCTGAACTACATCATTTTGAGTGTTTTAAAGTTTAAATATTTTGTTATTTCAAATATTAAAATATATGACTTAAATTTTTTTGGAAGTTGTACATACTACTTAATGTCAGAAGGCAAAATAATAAAGTAATAAAAGTTTGTCTTTGATGCCAATCTAACACTCCCTGCCAAAAGTTAAACAAAACAGAATAAAAAACTGCTCATGTAAATAAATCACCACATACAGCTCCTGCAGGACAATCTTGACTTCTACCAATAACTGTTGAATGTGTCCCCCTTCTAGATCTGTTTTCATTTTAGTAAAAGAAAAGTCATTGTGGGCCAAAGAAACAATTAATACTAGGGACTTAGGTTTGAGTTCTGCTTCTGTCATTTACAGACTCTCTAACTTTGGACACCTCACTTTGCCTCTTTGAGCTTCAATTTTTTCTTCTCTAAAGTGGGAATAATTCAGTTCCATTAACATTTACTTAGTTACTATCATATGTATCACACTGTACTGGGAGTTGGGATACAAAAATTTTTTTTTTAAATTGCAGAACACATAGGCAGTAACCATCTACTTAATAGCCTAAATTATATCCTTCTTATAGTCTCCAGTTGAATAAATAAATAGATTTTGTCCACAGAACTGCCCAGTTTAGTATTGTTTGGGGGGGTTACAAATGTTGCAGCTGTGTTAGGATAGAATTGAGGAATTGTGCTCATAGTTCCAGATATTCAGCCCACAGAGAACCTTTTGTGAATTCTTTTCAGCATTCTATAAGCATTTCATTCTGAGATAGAGAAAAAATGTATCTTGGCATCCCTACTTTTTAAAGCTGCTAGTAACAGGCTGGGGCTTGAGCATTCTTTGTTTTTTAGATAAATCCTTAAAGTAAGAACTCTTTTAGTTAAGTTTTGCTTCTGCTGTTTTTTTTTCTTTTTGTTGTCTTCTCAACAACTCTATAGAATGTTTTTAACTAACATTTTAACATTACCACTTTTTTTATATAGAAGAAGCTCAGGTACATACTTTAAAAATTGCCATTAGAAATCCGGTATTTCAGATATACAGGCAATGGGGTATAGAAATCTTTCCTGCCCTACAGGAAAATAGAAGGGGAAAGGGAGAAGAGAGGGGGTGGGAGATAGAAGGGAGGGCAGATTAGGGGAAGGGGTATTCAGAATGCACACCATCTTGGGGTGGGGGGAGAAAATTTGGAACTCAAAATCTTATGGAAGTGAATGTCAAAAACTATAAATAAATTAGTAAATAATTTTTAAAATTAAAAAAATAAAAAATAAAGAAAAATAGGTAAAGGAAAAAAAAGAAATCCCTTATTTCAGATATGTCAGGCGTTATCTAGCTACCTATCTCTATTGGTAAGCATATGCACATACATGTGTGTCTGTGTGTGTATGTATTCTAGAAATTAGACCAAATACTATTGGAGCGCATATGGGCTTAAGGTTTCTACCTCTCCTAGATCTCTGTACCTAGCCATGTAGTTTTATATGGCATTCGTTGCTCTAGGGTCACTTGAATGCTCATTTAATTAAAAGGGGAATTAGGCTTTCTAGTACTTCATTCCAATACCACCTCTGATTCCTGAATAACGCCTGCTTTTTTATAGAGTTGGTAATTATAGACACGGTTATGAGCTTGAAGTCTAAGGTTGCTCTCCATGTATAAACATGAATCAGGTATGGAACAAGTAGTTTATTATACACAGAAAAAAAAAAGAATGCTGAGCAATAAAGAATCTTAGAATAATTAGAACAGAATCTAGTAACTTCACTACTAGTACGTTCAATTGGGAGCCTAATACTTAGCCTCACTAGTATAGAATAGAAAGGTAGATAGGTAGGTAGGTAGATAGGTAAGCCAACCCAGCTGAAGTAGCAAGGCACAATGAGGAAAACATTAGGCGGCACCATGTGCCATGCAAGTCAAACCACCACCACCACTTTGACCACTATTTCTCCTTAGACCCTGATGGAGGCAGTTCAGGATTCTGAACTCAAGAGCCTTGGGAATAGCAGTGTCCCTTGAAAAGGTTAAAATTAATATTAACTCTAGTTTCTACCATATAGGTTTCTACTATATTGATTCTACACTGTAACTGATTTTATGTTTATTGATTTTATAGTTGAGTCTACATCTACCTAAATTCTCTTGCTTATATATTCCAGTTGAACTCAGGAATTTAGCTTTCCCTCTGAGTTGGTTTAAAGGTATAGTTAACTGGGCAGCTAGGTGGTGTAGTGGATAGACCACCAGCCCAGAACCCTGAAGTCAGGAGGATCTGAGTTCAAATCCCACCTCAGACCAAACACTTGATACTTACTAGCTGTGTGATCCTGGGCAAGTCACTGAACCCTAATTGCCTTAAGAAAAAAAAAAGTATAGTTAAAAGAAAAACTTATCTCCTTTCCTGTGGGCCCTGCGCCCCCCCCCCCCCCCCCCCCCGGCAATGGGGGTTAGTAAGTGTTACGTGTCTGAGGCCAGATTTGAACCCTGAATCCAGGGCAGGTGCTCTATTCACTGTGCCACCTAGCTGCTCCCGACCATACCTTATCTTTAAAGGCCTACAAGCTGATCTGGTATATTTCCACAGGGTATATTGTCCATCCTTGCCTGTCCTTGAACAATTAAGGAGGGTCTTATTTCCCTAACAAACCCTTCTAGGAGTCAGGGAGTCTGCTATCCCTGGTCCGCTTACAATGTTCTCAAGAAACAGGTGGATCCCATAAATCAATCAAGTATTCCTTAATGACAGAGAGGGGTGGTTATTAGCACCCCCCCCATGGGTGCTAAGTCAGCTTTATTTGATGTAACAGTTCATGTTGTTGCCACCCCCCATGGTACTGTCTACCCTGTAATCAATAACATTGTCCTCCCCACCTACCTAACTCTGTATTCCCCAAAACTATATTAAGGCTAATGAGCCTTACCTTAGAGTCTTTAGTCACTGAGAGGCCATTGACCCAATTTATTGTTTGCTGCTAGCCTAACTAATAAATTGATCATGCTCTGACCGTTGTTTCTTAGTTTACCTTAATTTCCAAATGTAACACTCTGAGACCACAAGACCTGCTTCTAGGCCAGTCATCATTGAGGGGAGAAATCGTTGTATAGAAAGGGTCTGCCTTCTTTACCACCAGCGTCAATACTTGCTGACCTGCTGGGCTAGGCAAGTCAGATAACCAACATCTTGACCCCTATTTCCCTGAGGCACTGATGGAGACAGCCCAGGACTCTTAACCCAAGAGTGTTGGAAATTACAGTGCTTCTAGCCCAGTGCCTCAGATGTCATCCTGGGAAACAACCCCTCTGCAGATGCAGTTTGGCAACCTCTACTACAGGTGCTGTAGCCACAGCTTCTGAAGACCCAGAAAAGAAAGTTCTTACTACCAAAATCTTTTGCATTGTCAAATGGTTCAACATCAGAAACTGAACAAGCTGAGCTATTTGAGTCCATGCTTCACTTGGGGAATAGGGGAGGACCCTAGTGCTTCCCCTCCCCCATTATGCTGGGGTGGGGAAGGCTGTCTACTTCTGTTCTACCATTTGGAGTCACATTTTGCCTTCCTGACAGATGGCTCCAAGAGACTGCCAGTGGTTTGCCTCTTCGTCTACCAGGTGTGATATCTTGCTTTATTTGCTTTTCCGGGTAGGCTGACAGTGAGGGGACTCAACCCAGTGATGAGTTGTATATATAGCTAGGATATCTGTGCACACTCAGGTTTTCAGCAGGTCTCCTATGCAGTCTGACAGAGAATTTCAGTATTTGTTGTGTCCCATAGTATTAATCTCATGTGTCTTTTAGAACAGTGATTTAGTTTAGATTTTTTTCCAGGGTCACCTGCAAGCAATGAAATAGGGAAGCCATAAGTGCATTACTCTTAATTTTGTTTGTTTGTTTGTTTGTTTTTGGCAATTGGGGTTAAGTGACTTGCCCAGGTCACACAGCTAGTAAGTGTCAAGTGTTTGGTCTGAGGTCGGATTTGAACTTAGGTCGTCCTGACTTAAGGGGCAGTGCTCTATCCACTGTGCTACCTAGCTACCCCTGTTACTCTTAATTTTGCACACAATTTGCAGATGCTGCCATAGGTTATACAGTACATTGTCCTGCATAGTACAGCAGGAAAAGCATCTGATGAATTGAGATCAAAGTTTTAGTCCCGCTGATGTTTCTAATTAGCAATGTAACCTTGGACTTTTCAATGGATTTATTGCAAGACCGGATGGGCAGAATGACTGGTTTGAGTCTTGGCTTCAGTACTAGCTGGGGGACCTCAGGCAAATCACTTAAGCTCTGTGAGTATGTTTCCTTATCTGTTAAGTGGATACCTTCCCTACATACTTCATATGGTTTTGTGAAGTTCAAATGAGGGTGATATGGGAAAATGTGTTAAACAGTATAAAATACTATTCAAATGCGTGATAGTATTGTTTTTCAAAGAATATTACTTTGGAGGTTCTCATGTTATATGTCTTCTTTCACTCAGTACAATTGTGGCCTACCTTTAGAAGGAAACTTCTGATTGTCAGACTCATAAAGGGGAAGAGATTTATGTTGGTAGGAAGGAAGAAATGCTTATCTCTAGATGTTACAGGTCTGTATACGTAGTCTAGGGTCTGAAAGTGATTAATAAAATTTACTTCCTATCATTAGAACTGTGAACTTTCCCATTTTCCACAGTGCCTTTCCCAAGCCTTTTTAATCCCTCCTCAAATCTCCCATGGGGCTCTCTCCACCCACCCTCTTAGCTTTTCATTCATTTACTTTGTCTCAGTTCAGCTACAGAAAATAAAACTCTTCTCACCTTTAGATGGGTATATGTGTGTTCTTACATTTGGAAATTATGGTAAACTGAGAGACAGTGGTCTGAGCATGATCAATTTATTAGTTAGGTTGGCAGTAAGAATAAATTGGGTTCATGGCCTCCCTCATTTACCAAAGACACTGAGTGAGGGCTGACCAGGTCTTTTAAAACTAGATTGATTGACCTGACAGTTCATCATTTGGACTTTCCCTGACAAAGTTAAGACATTTCTGGTTGGTAGAGATTTTAATGAGGGGGTGGGTTAAGAGTCATCTCAGCTTCTCCTCATTACTGCCTCTTTGGGAGCTGGGAGTAATCCTCAGGTGATAGGATTAGTCTGCAGTTGTGAGTCTTGAATTTGGGTTGAGTAGATAGTGAGTGAGGTTACAAAGGTAGACTATACCAGGGTGTAGATACAAACTAAAATAATAGACTTGAGACTCAAATGACCAGAGGCTACCAGGGTAAAGGGTGGAACTAGTTATGAAGCAAAAGCTTGACCTTTAGGCAAGTTTCTCCAGAATGTAGATGAAAGGTAAAGTTTCAATGATAGCAAGTAAGGTGTGGGAGATTATTAAATCTATGCCAGCTTGACTATATCTTCAAAATAGAATTAAAATCAGTTTTTAATTTTACAGTGTGGAGTTGTCACTTCAGCTGAATATTAAGCACCTGTTGTGTGCAGAGCTGTGTGCTAGGGACTTGGGATGATACAATATAGAGTATGGGAACCTTGCTGTCATGTAGATTACAGTCTCAATACGATTTCTATACAAGTAACCCTAATATAAAGTAATGTGTGGTAAGTGAATAGTAGAAGTTACAAGCATAGTGCCATGTGAGGGCTGAGGGGGAAAAGGTCACAGGATCCAAGAGTTGAAAGGCACTTCAGTGAATGTTTATAATATCCATAACTGAACGAGAATCACCAGTACGCAACAAGTGGTCATCCATTCTCTGCTTTAGGATATCCAGTGAGTAGAAGGAACCCCTACCAAAGCAGTCAGCTGTACTTTTTTTTTTTTTTAAGCGATCTTTATTCATAGATTTTTCCATATATTGAGGCTGTTTAAATCTGCTTCCTTCTTTTTGGGGTCAAACTTCTGGCGTGTATTTGTAAACTCCAAGGTCTCCATTATGTTGGGGACTACACTCCCCGCAATTAGAACTGAAAAGAATAAATGACATGAATAAAACCCCAACCCCATTTCTCTGAGCTACAGAATCTAACAAAGTGGTCCCTAGAGCCTCTGCCTTTAGGGAACAAAACTCTCCTCCCTCTACTCCACTGGAAAGAGAGTGAAACTGTCCCAGTTTAGTCATTTTAAAGACAGAACCAGTTCTGGCCATACAGCTAGTAGAAAGAGGCCCCTCCCAACCACATGGTAGGCAAACCCCAGATGTCTCATCCCACAAGCAGGTCCATGGCTTTTCCTATGTGAGTGCCTTCATCTTAGGTCAGCTGGGCATGCGCCAAAACTCTATCACACAGAACAAATCTAATCCTTCTTTCATCATAGACTTTAAAATATTTGAAAACAGATATCATTTCCAGCCCTATTCCCTCCTCTCTATTTCTTTTCTTCATGATATATTCCTAATTTTTAAAACTGATTCTAGAATGTGGCATGAGCTCTTGTCCCCTCACCATCCATGTTACAGTCTTATGAATACAGTTTGAACTTGTCAGTGCCGTTCAGATGCAGAAAGATAAGCAGGGAGACAGTAAAAGAGTACCTGCCTGTTCTTGGCTAATTTAAATCACCAAGTCCAGACAAATTACATTCCAGGTTACTGGGGGAAAAACAAAAACAAAAAAGCTGGTGATTGATGAAAACAGGAGAGGTGTGGCAGGAGTGAGGTGCAGGTGTTGTGTTGATTTTCTGAAAAGAGAAGAGTATAGTATTTGTAATAAAAGTCAATCGGGGCGGCGAGGTGGCAGAGTGGTTAGAGCACTGGCCCTGAAGTCAGGAGGACCTGAGTTCAAATCTGGCCTCTGACACATAACACTTACTAGCTGTGTAACCCTAGACAAGTCACTTAACCCCACTGCCTATCCAAAAAAAAAAAAAAAAGTCAATCAGCTTAACTTCAGTTCCTGGCAACATTCTAGAATATGTTGTGGAAGCCAGCTTAGCTACTTCCAAGTATCTTGATGATTATCGAAGATCTAGAAAAGGAAGCAAGGATCACAAAATCACCATGACTTCATTAAGAATGGATCATACTTGACTAACCTAATGCCTTTTTTTAAAAAAATAGTAGTCCACAAAGAATCCTTGTGGACAAGCTAGAAGTATATGAGCTAGACCAGGAGTGTCAAATTCTAATAGAAGCAGATCCTTGCAGCAGATTGACTTACAAAATAATTTTAATTCATGGTTTTCTATTGTATTTTTCCAAATTACATTTTTATGATAAACATTATTAATTTATTTATTTTTCGTTTTCAACATTCACTTCCACAAGATTTTAAGTTCCAAGTTTTCTCCCCATCTCACCCCTCCCTCCACTCCAAGACAGTATGTATTCTGAATACCCCTTCCCCTAATCTGCCCTCCCTTCTATCACCTCCCTTCCCTATCGCCTTCTGTCTGTGATCCCTCTTGTATCTGTGGGCCCTGAGCTCTGGAAGCAGCTGCCGCCTAGGGGCTGTACTGGGACTGGGACTGAGCTCCTCTCTCACCACGGTCAGATACACGTTTCCTACTGACCTTCTAAGTTGTCTTTTGCGTTTGTGGGTTGAGAAGTCTGGAAACTGCCACAGCTCCCCGTGATTCAGTCCCCTGAGGCCTGCTCCAGGTTTGATGAGACCTGATCTTTGCCTTCGAGGCCCACACTGAACTGCACACCTCTCCCAGCCCGATGCAATAGACTTTTCCAATCAACCATCCAGGTTGTTTTGGGCTGGAAATTTGTCTCACTCTGTCTTTTTGTGGGTTCTGCTGCTCTAGAATTTGTTTAGAGCCATTTTTTACAGGTATTTGGAGGGGTTTGGGGGAGAGCTCAAGCAAATCACTGCTTCTGCTCTGCCATCTTGGCTCCGCCTCCCCCCCATTACATTTTAATCTGATATAGCAGCACTTGATAGTTTTGTTGGCAGGCCATGCCTCTGGACTATAATGTGGTTAAGTGGATTGGAACTGGCTGAATGGCCTTACCAAAACAATTATCATTAATGGCTTAATATCAACTTGGAAAGGTGGTTTTTAGTGGAAGTCCTAAGGAGACTTTCCTTGGTCCTGTATTGTTTAATCTTTTTATCTGTGCCTTTGATCAATATATAAATGATATTATGTTTAACAAATTTTGTAGGCTAGCTAAAAAATGAATGAAGGAGGGGAGGATACTAGAACATCTTAAGTTAGGATGTGAGAAGCATATTGGAATCTAATAAGATGAAATACCATGACAAGTTAACTTCATAAGATGGAGGGGTGCTAGACTGCAATTTGTCTAGAAAAAATGTGGGGAGTGGATTTTAGTGGACTTAAATTTAAAAAATCATATGATAGGTGGAAAAACTAATGTAATATTAGATTGCAATAAGAAAGTGTCCAGCAAGAGGAAAATGATGATCTAACTGTAATCTGTCCAGGTCTGACCATATATAGAGTACTATGCTCAGTTTTCCTCACCACATTTTAGGAAATACCTGATATATCTGATAATATGGTGAACATCCAGAAAAGGATAACCAAGATGGTGAAGGGCTTTGAAATCTTTACATAATAATAATAATAACTGACATTTTTTGTGATACTCCAGAGTTTGCAAAGTGTATTGTGTGTATCATTTCATTGCAGTTTCATAACAAACCTGTAAGGTAAGAACAGTTAAGAAACTGGAGATATTTAGCCTGCAGGGAAGAGAAGACATTGAGGAGACCTGATAATTATCTTCAGGTATTTGAAGGATTGTCACGTGGAAGAGGGATCGAATTTCTGTTCTTTGGCAGTGCCTTGGAGTTTCAAAGGGTCAGATTTCCATTCATTGTAAAGAAAACTTTATAATAATTAGAGTGATAACAAAAGTAGAATGAATTGCAGCGGGAGGTAGTGAGTTCCTCCTCACTGAAAGTCTTTAAGCATAACCTTTAATGACCTGGTAGGTGGTAGAGGGTGTTCTTGTTCAGGTGGGCTTGTTCAAGCTAGCCAGTAAGGTGCCTTCGAACTCAGAAGATAATGGTTTGGTTCTAGAAATACGGAGAAACTGCGTGAAGTCCCTAGATCTTCTGTGAAGTGACATAAATTACAAATGGCTCTTCTGCTTACTTTCATAGCCCCAGCACTATAAAATGAAAAGAGGTTGTGGATTGTGGTGCAGAATACAGGTAAAACAGTCACAATTTACTTTCCCTTCCACATCCATTTAGTGAAGCAAGAAATGTTTGATGTCTTCTATATGTGTTCATGCAGACATTAGCAGTTTCTGATGTTAACCTTTTAGGCAAAGGGAAGACATCCTTGCCTCTCAGTGCCTTTTTGTGTGTGCCCATTTATCTGCTGATGAACCCCAATAAATCATTGTTTTCAGGGTTTATTTTTCCAGAAGAAGCTGTTGCTGAGGGTATGCGATGGTGTCTTTGTGGTATTTTATTCAAGGTGACATTGGAGAATTCATTTACTTTTTATAAAAAATTTTCTGGGAAATAATTTACCTTTCCTTTTCTCTTTAAAATGTTCATAACTCTTATTGTATAAAGAAAAACAATTTTTTAAATTTTAAGAAAACATTCTCAGAGCATCTAGTGGCACAGTGGATAGAGCACTGGCCCTGGAGTCAGGAGGACACAAGTTCAAATTCAGTCTCAGACACTTAGTAGTTGTATGACCCTGGGCAAGTCACTTAACCCCAGTTGCTTCAAAACAAACAAACAAACAAAATTCTCTGAATGAGCATTATTGCATTGTTAGATTTTTCTTTCTTTTTCTTTTCCACAGTTGTATTTCATTCGTGAAAGGAACTCTTAGAGAGTTTTCTCCAGGCACTGGGAGGTTAAGTGACTTGCCCAGGATGACAGTTTCCTTCTAAGGTAGAACTTGAACCCGGATCTCACTCACTGTCCACTATATCATAGGTTCTACTCTCAGCTTCTCATATCTCTTTATAAAAGTAAGTTATGCTTCACTAATCCCCAAATTGTTCTTTATTAAGAGGTAGAACTTTTTTTCTTACTGACTGACTTTGTGCAGTTTTGCTCTTTTTTTAGGTGGCAAAATCAACCAATCAGTAAGAAGTATTAAGCACCTGTTTATGTACCAGGCACCACTAGGGACACAAGTACCAAGAATGAAAATGATCCCTACTTGCAAGAAGCTCTAGAGGTTTTCCTGTATTAGCAAGTATTGGGGCAGTAAGGTGGCACAGTGGATAGAATGCTGGGCCTGGAGTCAGGAAGGCCTGAATTCAGATTGTACCTGAGATACTTACTAGCTGTGTGACTTTGGAAAAGTCACTTAACTTCTGTTTGCCTCAGTTTTCTCATATGTAAAATGGGGATAATAATAGTACCTACCTCCTAGAGTTGTGAAGATCATATGAGATAATCATTATAAAGTGCTTAGCCTAGTGCCTGGCACCATATAAATGTTGTTGTTCTTGTTGTTCGTATATCCTCTTTGAAGAAAGTTCCTTTTAACGAAGTCAGCCTAGCCAGGGAGGTTCTAATCAACTCAGAGCTTGGTTTGTGGTGGTACCTGGGCAGAAGGAGGCAGTAGTTTTGTCTGCTCTCATGACCAGGCCATGACCTAAGTACTTCCTGGGTCTAAGGCAGAACTATCTCACTGAGTTAATAAAGCCCAGCTGAGATGTAATAGGGAAGGAGAAATACATTCTGGCACAAATCTTTTAGGCCTTGGTTCGATGATGAGAACATTGTCTCTTGAGTCAGAGGACTTGGATTCAATTCCTCCTCTGGTGCTTTCCACTAGCATGACCTTGGGCAAGTCACTTCACCTCCCTGGGCTCATATTAAAATGTGTTCTCTTTATTAACAGAGGTATTATTGTACCATAATTATAATATTTTCTATTCAAAACCAGAGCAAGACTCATTGGGTATCAAACTCTATTTAAAGGTCTTAGTGAAGCGAACTTTAAGTCACACTCGAGCATTTATTACTTAGGAAAAAAAAGAACTTGCTGTAGTGGTTGTTTGTTTTGTATATATACTGTATTTACTCATTGGGGAAACTCTAATCCTCAAGGGCAGCTAGGCTGCACAGTGGATGTAGTGCCGGGCCTGGAGTCAGGAAGACTCATCTTCTTGAGTTCATATCCAGCCTCAGACAGTGACTAGTTGTGTGACCCTGGGCAAGTCACTTAATCCTGTTTGCCTCAGTTACTTATCTATAAAATGAGCTGGAGAAGGAATTGGCAAACCACTCCAGTATCTTTGTCAAGACAGCCTCACGTGGAGTCATGAAGAGTCTGTCATGACTGAAACGACTGAACAATTTCCTGCTAGAGTGTGTAGACTGTCTTTGTGTTTGTTTTCAAATGAGATCAGGATCAAATGTGATAACATAAGCAAAGTGTTTTGCAAACCTTAGATCACTATACAAAATGCTAGTTATTGTGGTTATTGTTAGAAAAAATGCCATTAAGTAGTCTCTTAGAGAAAGCTTTCATAAAAGATCATTCCTGATTCCTTGGAAGTTGTAACAACCAAAATAACCCTGTTTAATAACCCTCCAATATAAACATCTGTATAGATCAGTGGTGTACTGGTAAATACTTAACAATTGGCTGGGGCAGGAGGAGAGAAATATAGGCATGGCCCACTTTTAAGTTATTATTAACATTTTCTCCAGTGGACCCCTGTATATTATCCAGACCAAAACTTTTTTCCCTGGTCACCATTTCCCCTTACGTATTGACTCACTCCCCATTAGAAGGTAAAGACCTCAGTCACCTTAAAAATTAGAAAAGCAGATAAATGGAACAGACTAAATAAGGATCAGAAATAAAAACTATTCAATAATTAATTCAAAAATATAAGTTACCAAGACCTATTAATTAAAGAAATGCAGACTTTTTTTTTTTTAAACAAAACACAATTCATGTCTTATTTTTTAAGTTTTAGAGGAAACTTTGAGGAGGAAAAAATACCAGTAATCTATTGCGCAAAAGACCTATTACTTGCTAAGAAGAAAGATTCTCTCTCTTTTTTTTTTTTAAGGCAATTGGGGTTAAGTGACTTGCCCAGGGTCACACAGCTAGTAAGTGTCAAGTGTTTGGTCTGAGGCCGGATATGAACTGAGGTCCTCCTGACTCCAGCACCGGTGCTCTATCCACTGTGCCACCTAGCTGCCCTTTGAAAAATTCTCTTGCAACACTTAAAAAACAGCCTTTCAATAATTTCACAATTTTATTCTTATAAGTAAGAACTCATAGAAACCTAAGTTATTTTGGTTAAAACTGTTTTGTCTTAAAAAGATGTGGAGGTGGGGAAGAGGAAATAATGAGAAACAATTTTAATTTTCAGAATGTTTTTCAAGAGAAACAGTTTTAGAACATTTTTCTTAGGCAGCCTAAATGTGTACTTCTTGTTCTTTTAACACAAATTAAATTAGTTTTTTTTTTTTAATGTAGCTAAGTTGTCATTCATAAAAAATAAAATTGCTTATGATATTTGTCTGAATGTGACCCTCCATTGCTAAATCCAGAGAGTTAAGTAGCAGAAAAACAGGGTAGTTATGGAGAGCCTCAAGTTTTGGCAGCGTTCTCCTGGGTAGTGGTAGTACAGAAGTTAAGAGTACTTAAAAGCATGTCCCCTTCTGCGTCTGAGTCAAAGAGCTCATTCCCATCTGTGCTTTCCTTAGCTCTGCTTAGTCTCTGGGAAATACAGACTATACTCAAGCAACATCCTTTAAGCTTTCCAAGCCCTCCAACTGAGACTAGCCATTAGAATGGAACTAATTAACAAGTCCTTTTAATTTTTAGTGCAGGTGCCACCCCCAGTGCCAGGCTCTACTTTATTTCTCACCTCCCACCTAGCTGTTAGTGTGTACCGTCTTCCACATTACCTGGTATATACTTACCTTTTTTACTTGAGGTTTCTTCCCAATATAACATAAGCCCCTTGGGAGCAATAAAATTTTCCCCTCTTTTTTTTTTCCTTAGGTATGTCCTATTTGCAAGAAACTGTGGTACTTTTCTATAGCACAGTGCCTTGTATATGTAGATACCTAATAAGTACTAGTTGAATTAAGGTATAATGTAGCTCTCTGTACTTGTTTACATCTTGTATGCCTTTTATTGATTTAACTTAATAAAATACCGAAAACACTGATTTGTGGGAGTAGTTTATATTATATGAATATGGTACAATGGTATATCTTAAGAGCATTTGAACGTATGTCGTCCTTTTTTTTTCGTTCAGTTTTTCTATTGTGTCCAACTCTTCGTGATCCCTTTTGGGTTTTTATTTTTGTTTTTGGCAGTTACTAGAGTGGTTTGCCACTTCCTTCTCCGGCTCATTTTACAGATGAGGAAACTGAGGCAAACAAGGTTAAGTGACTTGCCCAGGGTTACATAGTGACCCTGATGGTGTCTGAAGTCAGATTTGAATTTAGGAAGATGAGTCTTCCTGATTCCAGGCCCAGCACTCTATCCACTGTGCTACCTAGCTGCCTATCCATTTTTTAGCACTTGGCTTTAAAATGGGCTTTGTCTTCTTTCTTTTATTTATTTATTTTTTGAAGTTCATTCATTCATTCGTCCATTTATTTATTTTTAGTTTTCAGCATTTTCTTTTATAAGACTTTGAGTTCTGATATAGGTTGTACATGTACAATCATATTAAACATTTCCATATTAGTAATGTTGTGAAAGAAGAATCAGCAAAAGGAAAAAACCATGAGAAAGAAAAAACAACAAAAAAAATTCGGTAATGCTACTTTTAGGTCTGTATCTCAAAGAGCTCATAAAAAGGGGAAAAGGACCTGCATGTACATTGTAGGAAATATTTATAGCAGCTCTTTTTGTGGTGACAAAGCATTGGAAATTGAGTGGGATGCCCATCAGTTGGGAAATGGCTGAATAAGTTGTGGTATATGGATGTTGTATGATGATCAACTTTGTTGGACTTAGCTCTTCTGAGCAATCTAAGACAATTCCAAAAGACTAAAGATGGAAAATGCTATCCACATCCAGAGAAAGAACTATAGAGTTTGAATACAGATCGAAGCATACTATTTTCTCTTTTGTTGTTGTTTTTTCTTTCTTGTAGTTTTTCCCTTTTGGTGTTGTACATGTATAGCCTATATCAGATTACATACTGTCTTGGGGAGGGGGAAAAATTAGAACTCAAAATCTTGTAAAAATGAATGTTGAAAACTAAAAATAAATAAATAAATGGTTTTAAAAAAGAAAAAAGAAAAAAAAATCACTTCACCAGTAGATTGGAGGGTAGATTTCCTACTTAGTAGTGGAGAGAGGCCGGTAGGAAGCTCAGCTGGGGGCTGTTGTAATAATGAGAGAGGTGATGAATGATTGAACTAAGGTGGAAGCTGTGTAAATTGGGATAGGATGTGAGAGAGACTTTAAAGGTAGAAATGGCAAGATTTGGCAAGTGATAGAATATCTAGGGTGAGAGAGAGTGAGAAATTGAGTAACAATGTCCAGGTTCCAAACCTGGGAGACTGAAAGCATGTTGGTGCCTTCTCTATAGAAATAAGAAGATGGGTAGGTTTAGGTTTAGGGGAAAATAAAATGTTAGCAAAGATGCTGCAGCAACACATCACAAAGATTATGAACCAGGCTGAATTTATATCAGGAATATAGTATTCAGTATTAGAAAAACTATAAATATAATTGACTGTATTAACAACAAGAACAATAAGATTTGTATGATTATATCAATAAATGCTGAAAAAGCATTTGAGAAGATACAATACCCGTTTTTGTTTAGAACACTAGAAAATAAAAAAAAGAGCACCAGAAACATAGGAATAAATGGATCTTTTCTTAATATGATAAATAATATTTATCTAAATTTGTATTTATATATTTATCTAAAAAAGCCAGCATTGCTATAATAGAGATAAACTAGAGGCTTCTCCAGTAAGATTAAGGGTAAAGCAAAGATGTCCGTTATCATCCTTGGAATTCAATATAGTACTGGAAATGCTACTATGCAATATTACACAAAAAAAAGAAAAAAGAGGGAATAAGCATAATATTATGGTTTGTTTAAAGAATCCTAGAAAATCAATTAAAAAACTAATTGAAGCAATTAGCAACTTCAGCAATGTTGCAGGATATAAAATCAATGTAAATCTGTGTTTCTGTATATTACCAACAGAATCCCACAGGAAGAAAGAAAAAGAGAAATTCCATTTGAGTAAATTCAGAAAGTGTAAAATATTTGGGAGTGTATCTGCTGAGACACACAAAGGAACTATATGAGCATAATTAAAAACCTCTCTGCACAAATACAGATCTAAATAATTGGAGAAATACTAATTGTTCATAGGTAGGACTATATAATAGAAATGACAGTATTGCTTAAATTAATTTATTTATTCAGTGTCATGCCAATCAAACTACTAAAAGATACTTTGTAGAGCTAGAAAAAATTTCATCTGGAGAAAAAAAGGTTAAGAATTTCAAGGAAATTAATGAAAAAATGTTGGAAGGAAGGAGACCTAGCAGTACCAGATCCCAAACCATACTACAACACAGTAATTGTTAAAAAAAAAAAAAAAGAAAAAGAAAAAGAAAAAGTTAGTATTAGTTTAGAAATAGAGAGGTTGATCAGTAGAACAGATTAGGTATACATTATCCAGAAGCAAAAGAGTATAGTCAGCTAGTGTTTGGTAAACCCAAAGATCTCAACTATTGGAGCAAAAACTCACTTTTTGAGAAAAACTTTTGGGAAAACTGGAAAGTGATATGGCAAGAACTTGGTAGGGACAAACATTTCGTGTTGTATATCAGGAATAAATAAATAAATAAAGTGGTATATGATTTAACCATAAAGAATGACATAATCAAATTTGAGGATCATAGAAGAAATTACCTGTCAGATACATGTTTAGGGGAAGAGTTCAGTACCAGACAAGACACAGAGAGGATCACAAAATGAGCAGTTTTGATTGCATAACATTTAAACGTTTTTGCAGAACAAAACCAGTGAAGCTAAAATGAGAAGCAGACAGATGGGGAAAAAAAAATCTTTGCAGTAAATTTCTCCGATAAAGGTCTCCTTTCCAAGATATATAGAAAACTAAGTCAAATTTGCCTCCCTTATCAACTCACTTTCTATAGTGACACTTCAAAAGCTTTTCATCCCTCCTCAGACCTCTCATGGCTTCTCCTTTTACTACCCTCGTATATGAGAATCTTACCTCATATTTTACAGAAAAAAAAAAATTAAGGCCATTCACCATGAGCTCCTTCTTCTGTGTTCCTCATATCACTTCTGCCACTATCTCCTTTTTTTTTTTTTTTTGAGGTAATTTGGGTTAAGTGACTTGCCCAGAGTCACACAGCTAGTAAGTGTTAGGTGTCTGAGGCCAGATTTGATCTCAGATCCCCCTGACTCCAGGGCTGATGCTCTATCCACTGTGCCACCTAGCTGCCCCTACTGTCTTCTTTTCATCCCTGTGTCACACAAAGAGGTGACCTTACTCCTTACTAAGGCAAACTAGTCTACCTGCACAGCCATCCCATTCCATCCCATCTTCTCCATCAGATTGCCTTTTCTTCATTCTCCACTCTGCCGCTTATTATCAATATCTCCCTGTCTACTGGCTCCTTCCCTACTGCCTACAAATATGTCTGTGTCTCCCCCATACTCAAAAAACCCTCCCTTCATGCTTCCATCTGTGCTATCATTCTGTATTTTTTTCTGTTATTTGTGGCTATCTGGTGCTCTATCTGCTGCGCCACCTCGCTGCCCCTACACCTGAATTCTTGTAACAACCAACCCTGGTTGGTGAGTGGGCCTGCCTCAAGTCCCTCCCCACTCCAGTCCATCCTCCATTCAGCCACCAAAGTGATTTTCCCCAAATACAGTCTGACCATGTCAACCCCTTACTCAGTAAATTCCAGTGGCTCCCTTTGCCTCCAAGATCAAATACAAAATGCTCTGTTTAGCATTCAAAGCCCTCCATAACCTATTCCCCCTTCCAATCTTAGAACTTATTCCTCCCCCCAAAAAAACTTATTCCCCACCCCACTTTCTCTTTGATAAAGTGAGACTGACCTCTGTTAATCAAAGACTATCACAAGTCCACGAGTCATTGCGTTGCAACTACCTTTATTACAAGAGAAATGAATATGCATGTAGAACCCTAAGCCAGAGCAAAGAGTTCATAATCCATACCGGAATTTGCATTTTTATGACACACAACAAAAGGAGGAGAAGAAAACAGAAACCACCTCCTAAAGTGAAGTGGTATAGGAGGGGGAAAGGTGCAGTAAAGGTGGGGAAAGGATGAAACCCCTCCAGAATAGGAGGAGCAAGATGATGGCAAAAGTGGCATTCCTTTCTCTTGGAAACTGCTAGACCACAAAGATAGGAGGGTCTGCTTATCTGCAAAGGGTTCCAGCTTCACAAGCAGTTTCTCCATCTGATACAGAATGACTGGTGCTTGTCTTGACTCCCAAGGACACAGAGGGAGTCCAGCTTGGGATGTAAACAACAAATTATGTCAACCTCAGGGTGGAGCTTCATCCTTGATATATTCAGGACCTCCTGTATACTCTGGGTCCAGTGGTTCTGGAAGATATGTTAACTCAAAAAGACAAGGTCAAAGGACCCTTTAATACCTCCTCTATGTTCTATTAACAAAATACTCCATCTGTCAGCTCCAGGTATTTTCTCTTTCTGTCCCCCAGGCCTAGAATGCTCTCCCTCCTAATTTCTGACTGCAGGCTTCCCTGGCTTCCTTTAATTCACAACTAAAATCCTGTCTTTTACAGGAAACCTTTCCGAATCCAACCCCTCTTAATTCTAGTGTCTTTCCTCTTTTAATTATTTCCTGTTTATCCTGTATATAGCCTGTTTGTACATACTCGTTTGCTTGTTGCCTCCCCTGTTAGATTGTGAGTTCCTTAAGGACAGGGGAACTGTCTTTTGCTTCTTTTTGTATCCCCGGCACTTAGCATAATGCCTGGCATGTAGCTGGTGCTTAATAAAGTTTTTTGACTGATTGAAGAATTTGTAAGAATTATAACTATTGCTTGGTTAATAAATAGTCGTTGGATATGAATAGACAACTTTCAGAGGAAGAAATCTAAGCTATCAATAGCCATGTGAAAAATTCTCTAAATCACTAATATTAGAGAAATACAAATGAACACAACTGTCAGTTCCTACTTCATGTTCATCAGATTGCAAAATTTGTCCAAAAAAGGGAAAATGACTCTTTGAGGGACTGTGGGAAAACAGGTAAACTAATACCTTGTTGGTGGATCTGTGAACTGGTTGCAGTCATTTTGGAAGGAAATGTGGAACTATGTCCAAAGAAGCTATTAAGCTGTGTATACCCTTTGACCCAGTGATACTACTACTAGTTCTATATCCTGAAAGAGGAAAAGCACCATGTATACAAAAATATTTATAATAGCTGTTTTTGTGGTGGTAAAGAATAGGAAACCTAAGGGATGCTCATCAGTGGGGAAATGGCTAAACAAGTTATAGTATATGAATGTGATGAAATATTATCGTTCTGTCAAAAATGATGAAAAGCATAATGTCAGAGAAACCTGGCATGACTTGTATAAACTGATGCAGGGTGAAGTGAGCAGAACCAGGAGAACAGTTTATATGACAACAATAATGTAAGTGAAGGCAATTTTGGCAGATTTAGAAACTATGGATCGATGCCATAACTGACCATAATTTCAGAGTTTTCATGATAAAACTTGCCACATCTCTCTAGATAGACGGAGTAAGAACACAGATTGAAACAACTTTTTTTTTTAAGACATGGATAATGCAGGAATCAGTTTTGCTTAAGTAAGAGGGGTTTTGTTTTTCTTTCCTAATGGCGGGAGAGGGGACAAAACAAATCTTTATGAAAATAAAATTTAATTGTTAAAATGGGTAGAGTCAAATAAATTAAGAATAAACAAACAAGAAATATATGTATATATATTTAACCATTTTGCAAAGGCTTCAGGAGTGAATAAGAAGTAGAAGCAGTGAGTGCAGATTATGTTTTTCTAATTTGCTGTGAAATACAAGATGATAGCTTGAGAAGATGGTAGGTTCTTTTGAGGGTTTTTTAAAAATAGGGGAAACATGGGCATGTTTAAAGGTAGAAGGAAAGAATCAGCAAAGAGGGAGAGGTTGAAGATGAGAGTGAGATCATGGATCTCTAAAGCTGTATTTGGAATGAACCTTAGAGGTCACTGAGTTCAACGTCCACATTTTACAGTCACAGGTCTTTTTGCGGGGTGGGGAGGTCTATGAACTTGCATGGGAAGAAATTCTGTCTTTATTTTCACCAACCTTTAACTAAAATTTAGCATTTCCTTCAATTACGAGTATAGACAACAAAACAGTATTCTGAGAAGAGACCCCTTTGGAAGATGACTTCACTAAACTCCAAAGAAGTTCATAACACAAAAAAGGTTTTTAATGAAGTGTTGTATTCTAATTATTGTGCTGTAAGAAATGATGAGCAAGTAGACTTCAGAAAAATCTGGAAAGACTTGTATGGACTGATGCTGAGTGAAATGAGCAGAACCAGGAGAACATTGTACACAGTAGCAGCCACACTGTGCGATGACTAACCTTGATAGACTTAGCTCTTCTCAGCAATGCAAGGATCTAAGACATGTCCTAAAGTCTCATGATGGAAAATATTATCCACAAGCAGAGAAATAACTATGGCGTTTGAATGCAGATGGAAGCATGCTATTTGCTCTTTTTTTCTTCTGCTGTGTTTTGTTTCTTCTTTCTTTTGGTTCCTCCTATTGGTTCTAATTCTTCTTTACAACATCACTAATGTGAAAATATGTTTAATAGGAATGTATATGGAGAGCCTATATCAGATTGCATGCTGTTTTGGGGAGGGAAGTAGGGAGGGAGAGAAAATTTAAAAACTCAAAAGCTTATGGAAGTGAATGTCGAAAACTAAAAATAAGTTAATTAAAAAAAGAAAGTGTTGTATTCTAAATAATTTATTTTGTAAAAGCAGCTAGGTGACATAGTAGATAGAATGTTAGGCCTGAAGTCGGGAAGACTCAAATTCAAATCCAATCTCAGATGCCTATTAGTTGTGTGAACCTGGGCAAGTCACTTAACTCTTGTTTGCCTTCATTTTCTCAACTATAAAATGAAGATGATAATAGCATTTAACTTGTGAGCATTCACACCTTATGTGTGGCTCACATAAGATAACATTTGTAATAAAATCACTTAGCACAGTGCCAGGCACATCGTAGTAGGTGCTTAATAAATGCTTGTTTCCTTTTTGTTTTGTTTCTGGTTAAAATTTTCACATAGTGATGATGTATGAATAGTGTATATTCTTGATTAAATTTACTGAATGAGCTATATCATGTAGGCTGGTTGGAAGAATTAATAGACTTGATCATGAGGATCTTCTTTAGTCTAAAAGGCACTAATGGGAAAGGGGATAAGGAAAGTGAGCAGTGAAGAGGTATGTAAAAGAAGTGTCTGGATAGGCAGAAAGAATTTCCTTGCTTCTCTTTGGTAAATGTTGGTGAGTAGAGGGCAGAATTTAATTTTAATATGTTTATATTGTAATCCTTATTCAGATAAGATGCCAAATGAGTAGTGATATCTGCTTTAGAGTATAAAATCACTCACTTTATCACAGATATTTAATGGATTATTATGCCAAGTGCATTCTAAATGTTCTAGAATGCCATGATTTGAACTACAAGCATTCTTTCCTAAAATTTAGATAAAATATTCATCGATGGGTACAAAGTAGAAATGTGTTTGTGGTAATTGGATTTTTTTCTTTGCAGATCCTCAAGAGTGACTGATCTATGAAATGGCAGAGAATGGAAAAAATTGTGAACAGAGACATACAGGGATGAACAAGGAACAGCACAACGGAAACTTCACAGGTAAATTGTGGTAAGCTTAGAACTGAAATTTTATGGTTCAGGGAGAGCGTTGTGTGCTGATTCAAGCCTGATACTTACAAGGAAAACACATTCAGCATAAAAGAAATGTGACTTGCAACTCATTGTTATCTTTTGATAATAATGGTAACCTCACAGAAGCATGAAATACCTTTTCCTAATAAAATTATTACAGTTGTTCTTGTGGCATGATAAATACTTTAATGAGTCTCCTGCAGCAATGGATTTTTTTTCTTATTGATTATAAGGGGTTGAGAAGAGTGGGTAGAGTGGGGAATTATCAACATTGGATATAAACACTTTTTTCCTAGGTAAGAGGAAGAGAGAGATGGTGGATGGTAGCTGGTTGGAGTAAAAGGTGCAAAGGAAAATATTTTGTAGGATTGCAGAGACCTAAGCCTGTTTGTAGGAAGATGGAAAGGAAGCTAGTGTAGAAGGAGAAATTGAAAGATATATGAGAAAGAAGAGATTGATTCTGGGACTTGAAATCTTGGGTCTTTTGGGAGAGAATGCAGTAAAGGCAATATAGCCTTTCTGAAGAGTAAGGATTCCTCTCCTAGGACAGGAAAGAGGAAAGCACAAGTAGGTAACGATGATAAGGTTTCAGGAGTGGGGAGGGAGGCTGAAGTAATTCACAAGATTGCATTGTTCTTTCTTGTGAAGAAGTAGGGAAGATCATCTGCTTATAAGTATGAAGTCTGGGGAGCTGTAGTTGTGAACTAAAACATCTGTAACTTTCTAAACATGTTTTAGATCCACATGCAGTGTACCACTTCAAGTTGGTTAGAATTGTGGCCCAAGGCATACATATGTTCTCTAAAGAAAGACAGAGATGTCATATGGTAAAGCATATTCAATAAGCCAGCCATATATCTAAGATATAATTTTTATTTATTTATTACTGCAGTGTTAAAGTTCAGATTAACAATCTTAATAAGTTAAGGGGCTAATTGCATGACTTTTTGGCATAGATGAGATGGAAGTAGAATTTTCCATTTTCCTTTTTTTCTTTTTTCTTTCAGACCCCTCTTCACTGAATGAAAAGAAGAGACGGGATCGGGAAGAAAGGCAGAATATTGTCCTGTGGAGGCAGCCACTCATTACCTTGCAGTATTTTTTTCTGGAAATCCTAATAAACTTGAAGGAATGGACCGTAAAGTAAAGCTTTTCTTTACCTTTGATATAGACTATTTTTAATTATTTTTGAAACCCTGAGCTATGATCTCTCTTTATTTTTTACCCAAAATAATTACTTGCATTTGGAAAAACCATTGTGGAAACCTATTTTTCTCTTTTCTCTGCAGACACTTTAAAAAAACAAAGCCAGGCTGAACATTGCAAATATTTCTACCAATTAAGTTTTTATGGCTCTTAATCTATTACCTTATTCTACAAGTTCTGTCTGATTAATTAGAAAATAATTATATTGTTTTAGGTATTCTTTAACATGCCTTTTTTACAAAGAGGCTCTCGAAAACAAGAACTTCTTATATTTCTGGATTTGCCTTAAGACAAGGGCTCTTAACCTGGGGGTCTGTGAACTTGGTTTTTTTTTTTTTTTAAGTTGACAACTGTATTTCAATGTAATTAGTATTCTTTGGGATATTATATATTTTATCTAATGTTTTTAAAAACAGAGGGATCCTTAGGCTTCTCCGGCAGCCAGAGATATCTGTGACACATAAGAGAAGCCAGCTTCCTAATTGTGGGTCTTTGAAGGCTACTAAGTTAAAGTTTTCCTTATTCTTTAATGGAACAAGGTTCAAAATATATGAACCTTGTATGTAGTAAAAGGTTTTTCTGCCTTTAAGCATAGTGCTTGTAAATCTTGTTGCTCCAAATGTCATAAAAGGCAAGTTGAATTTTTGCAGAGCTTATCAGGCCCTGCCCCGATTTCTCAACATAGAAGTTTAGACTGATGTAGGATGGGGCATTGCATAAAGAAAGAAAGCCACCACGTGGTTCAAAGCAAGAAAGCCAAATTGTCATGATACTACACAAGGCAGAATATTTATGGATTGAAGGAGAAGCGCTCATTTTGTTTGAGTAGTTTCCTCTAATTGAACCCTCTATGCTGGCCATCCCAACAGCTTCAACAAGGATTTGTTTTGACAGTGATAAGAGGCCTGACATTGAGACTGCAAGAAACTCTGATTATCATTTATTTATTTTTAAGATTGTGGCATCGTCGAAGCATTGTGGTGTCTTTTTTACTACTGCTTGCTGTGCTTACAGCTACGTATTATATTGAAGGAACACATCAACAGGTAAGAGTTCATTTAACATTCTGCTTTTGAAAGCCCCCAATATGTTCAAACAAATCAGTTTTGCCAAGGGGATGCCATAAGTTTCAGAGGATTTCCTATCAGTTTGAGCAAGTAACATAATATTTGTGCTTAAATCAATTAAGTTAGCCAAGTGTGAGCAATTAGTATGCTAATACATCCTTTTTGGTTTTCTGAGAGATAGTTAAATGTCACTTTTCTGATGGTGTCCAAGCTAAGCGTTGTGAATCTTTTTAAAAAATATATTTTTATATATTTCATTAAATATTTCCCCAATTACAGTAAAAAATTTTAACATTCATTTTTTAAAATTTGGAGTTCCAAATTCTCTCCCTCTTAACCGTTCCTCACCCACTGAGAGGGCAAGTAATATGATGTCAGTTAATACATGTGAAAACATGCAAAACGTTTCCATATTAGCCATGTTGCAAATAAACTTACAAAAAAGCAAAGATAATAGAGTGAAAAAAAGTATCAAGTATTGTGAATCTTCCAAGAATTGTCAAATCCTCACATTTTATGTATAAGGCAAACTTATATTTTGTACCAGACAGAGATTTATATTATTTTGGGAATAGGCTTATATAATGTTGTAAATTCATTTACAAATGTGAAATGATTGGGGGAAAGTTAGAAGTTTTAGCACATCTTTTTGGATTAAAATAACACAAGTAAAATATGCAGTAACAGTGTGTTCTAAGTTGTAGGTTTTTTACTTCTAAACACTTGGAGCTCAGTTCTCAGGTTTCTGTGATTTTTAAAAGTACTGTTACAGACATTTAAAAAGCACCTTTGGGGGCAGCTAGGTGGCTCAGTGGATAGAGCACCAATCCTGGAGTCAGGAGGACCTGAGTTCAAATGTGGCCTCAGACACTTCCTAGCTGTGTGACCCTAGACAAGTCACTTAACCCCAAATGCCACAAAAACAAACAAACAAAAAGAATCTTTGCATGTTTTAGAAAATTTGAAATGAATCTACTTAGTGGCAGTTGCCAAATTAGAGTCTAAAAACTATTTATTAGTGGAATTGTTATCTTTCTGAAGAGCCTGTGCCACAGTTGAGGCACTGAAGCCAGAACTCCTTTTAACTAGTGGAGAGAGAATTGCACTTAGAGACAAAAGACTTGGCTCAAAAACATTCCTTTCCCATTAATTAGTTGTGTGACCTTGAACAATTTACAACTTCTAAGTACTTTGTTTTCTCCATCTGTAAGTCTGGGGCTCTTAAGCAGGGGACCATGAACTTTTTTATATTTTGATAACTATATTTCAGTGTCATTGGTTTCCTTTATATTCCTGTTTATTTTATTTTATGCATTTGAAAACATTATCTGGAAAAGTCCATAGACTTCACCAGACTGCTGCCCAAAGTGATCATGGCACAAAAAAAGTGAAGAACCCTTAGCTAGATGATCCCTAAGATCCTTTCCAGTTATTTCTTACTTTCTAGTCTTGTGTGATTCTGAAATTCTTCCCACCAGTGTCCATGTCCTGATAAACTTGAAGTTTTCTTTCCCTCTTAGTTTGTACTTGCTACAACGCACCTACTATATACCCCAGTCTCCAGTGTGTGACTGTCATTTTACATATATTTTTTTTTTTTTGTCTGGATGGATAATGAAGAACATGTTACAATCATGGCTATCACTTTTTTTCCACTCTATTTTTCTCCATGTTCTTTTAAATTCAAAGAATTTGGACTTTTAAAAATTTCTTCTCTTTATTGGTAGCTTCTTAGTCATGATAGTTATACTTAAGAAAATAACAATTTGGAACCTAAAATCTTTTTGCTAATTGGCTGAATGATGATTAACCCTTTTGTTGCCCATCTCCTACTACCTACGTAGTTGTATAAGAAAAGAATGAATTTTTTTTCTAGTTGTAATCCTTTATTTTTATTGATTTAACCTAATATTGACAAATGGTTTGGGGCAATTTTGAAATTGCAATTTTCTTGTTTTTCAGTATGTGAAATATATGGAGAAAAAGATTCTTTGGTGTGCCTACTGGGTAGGCTTAGGAATTCTGTCTTCTGTTGGTCTTGGAACAGGTCTACATACTTTTCTGCTTTATCTGGTAAGAGTAAACATGTATTTATTTATTTGTTTGTTTAAAATTTTTTATTGGTATTTTTTGCTTTTACATTCATCCCTGAATATATTTCTTCCTCTTAAGCCATCCCTTATAACAAAGAATGAAAAAGAGAAAGAAAAGAGACAGTTGGGAAAAACCAACCAACATATCAACTGAGCCTAAATAGACAATATTCCGCATATGTAGGTCCCCAGCTTCTGCAAAGAAAAGATCTTTTCTTCCAGGCTAAGTTTTATCATTATAATTATACAATTTTATTTTTTAAAATGCATTTTCATTGATAACTTTAGTTTTTACATCACTTACATATATTAGAGTAAGCTGTATTACACCGATAAAACTAAAGGCTTTAGTATATGTCGTGTCCTATAGACTTTTGCTTGTTGTCTGTTTTACCATTGTTCATCCATTTGCTACATGATTGGACCATAACTTTTCTGAGCAAGAAATGGTTAGGCTTAACATACCTCAAGAACCTTTATTAAAGCCAATTTTGAAGAGAAAATCCCATGATAGTAGTGCTTGAGGGGGATGGAGGACTTTATGGGAAAATGGAACCCTGTATTAAGAAAGGGGTAGATGAAAAATCCAGCAAGTTGTAAATTAGCTGCCAAATGGCGGAAATACTTGCTATTTTTCATTATTAACACTACACATTGAGGGGAAGAAGTAATAAACTTATGGTAATATTGCTGTAGATCAGATGTTCTCAAATATTAACATTCATTCATTATCACCAACCTGGACTTTCACCAACCTAAGTCTTCCTGCTCCTAGTCTCTGTCTCTAATCTAATCTAACCTTCACACTGCTGACAGATAAATCTTACTTACATATAACTCTATCTAGTTAGGTCTGTAAAATGCTCTAAAAAAAACTTCAGTGACTCTTTACTGCTTAGTGAAGAAGTTTGTCAAAGAGTGATCCAGGATTCCTGGGTGTCCTTGAGACCCTTTCAAGTAGTACTCATGGTCAAAACTGTTTTCATAATATTGCTAAGATATTTTAATTTCCAGTACTATAAAAGTCAATAGATATAACTCACGTGAACAAAAGCTTTTTTAGAGGGTCCTCTGTAATTATTGAATGCATAGAGGACCTGAGACCAAAATGTTTGAGAATCATTGATGTAGACAGACATTTTACCTTTGTTTTATAGATTGCCATGAACAAAGAATTCATCATCTAGCAGCCAACCTTCCTGGTACTTAGTCTGGCTAGGTCTTACCTGACAGGAACAATCTCTGTGACCATAATCAAGGCTTTCTCAGCTTGGTAGGATCTTGGTAGGACACTGGCCTAGTCCTTGAGAACCCAGCAGGAATGAGACAGTGAAATCAGGGTTAGGCTTTTCTGGAGGGATTTTTCCAAATAAAATCTTAAGGATTAAGATTAAATGTTAGAAATAATAGAGATTGGTAGTGGGGTTATTTCATTATCCTTCCCATGATACTTTTCTGTAACTGGAACTGTGAACCACCAACAAGGTCAACAATAAAAGCATTGTTTTATTTTTAAAACTAGTATGGCTTTGTACTGAGAAAATTACCATCTAATATGCTGTTTATAGGCACAAGTAGATAACAGTGAATCACCAAGTTACAAGACAGGGAAATGACCAGAGTCTGTTGCAAACTATTGGTACTGGCCATTAGTGATTCATGAGGTTCTGCCCTATCTAAAAATTACTAATGAGTAGGTGGATCTCACTGTTAAGTTTAGTTGGCTTTCAAGCATAATGTAGTGAATCTAGTTTGACACTAGATGGAGACATTGCCTGGAGTAGGACTTAAAAAGGGCACCTGAAAAACTAAATTCCCTTGCATCGTGTTTCCAATTTATCCCACCTCTTTTGTACGGGGAACTGCAAAGAAAAAAAGAAACTCTGAATGATAAAATAGAAGATCAAAAACTGTATGGGTAGCTTACCTCTGTTGACTATGATTTCTAACTTTTAAATTCTCTCACATCTGAGAATCAATTAAAAGTAATTTCAGCACTTTGATTTTCATGTATATTTAAAAGTCAAGGTAGTTATATCAGGTGGGGAATTTTAATTGCTTAATATTGCTTAACTTTTAGGTAATCAGTTAAGGAGACAAATTTCTCTTTAGTCTGAAAACTTCCTGATAACTAGAGATATCTGAAAATAAAATGGGCTGCCTAAGAAGGATAGGGAATTTTATATCATTTTATATCAAATTCATCAAGTGGATGCTGTATGAGCATTTGTCAGAAATGGTTCAGAGGAGGTTAGGCTTTTAGGACTCAATGACCCTGCAAAATAGTTTCTAAGTCTGCCATTCTATGATTACATGGGAAATAAATCAGGTATCATTGAGTGTACAATGAAAGTCTCAAAGGATTTTACCCATGCTGATATTAATACTTAATTTTCCTCTGTGTTAAGGTGGCTAATAAGACTTTTTTCAGCTTTTTATCAATTTTTGTGTGTTTTTCATCCAGATGAAAAATGTTAACAATGTCAGTATTATTGTAAAATGAGAGTTGAGAGAACCGTGTTCCAGTACTTGTAACTTACATATTACTTTTCAACTTCAAAAGCCATAGTCAACTGGGATTAAATTTCATTCTTCATACATTTATAGCCTAGCATCTTCCTTCATATCTTTTGGAATGAGGGGCGGCTAAGTGGCGCAGTGGATAGAGCACTGGCCATTGAGTCAGGAGGACCTGAGTTCAAATCCGGCCTGAGACACTTGACACTTACTAGCTGTGTGACCGTGGGCAAGTCACTTAACCCCATTGCCTAGCCCAAAACCAATAACAAAAACATAAAAATGAAATTCTGGGGGGGCAGCTAGGTGGCGCAGTGGGTAGAACATTGACCCTGAAGTCAGGAGGACCAGAGTTCAAATCTGACCTCAGACCACACACTTGACACTTACTAGCTGTGTGACCCTGGGCAAGTCACTTCACCCCTATTGCCTAAAAAAAAAAAAAAGAAAGAAAGAAGGCTTGGGTCAATATCTTCTGAAATGGATATGAAATGATTGACAGATCAGTTCTTTTGGAAACATCAAAAAATGAAATATTTTTCATACTTGAAATATTTATCCCTAAGCATGTGGAAAGGATATTTCTAAAGTAGCAGTTTTTCTTGGCTCTTTTTTAATATTAACAAAGAAGAGGAAGGAAGTATGTATTAAGCACCTACTATTTGCCAGGCACTGTGTTAAGTGCATTACAGATATTATCTCTTTCAATCCTCACAACATAGGTACTTTTTGAGCTAGGTTTTGAGCTTTTATTATCCTCTTGTTACAATTGAGGAAACTAAGACAGAGTTGTTAAAGTGGCTTGTAAGGGGTCATGTAACTAGTAAGTGTCTGAGGCCAGATTTGGACTTAGGTCTTCCTAATTCCAGGCTTAGCTTTCTATTTACTGTGCTCTCTAGCTGGCTTTGAAGATTACTGAACAAATGTATAGATTTAAAGGCCCCCGGCTGTCTTTTCTGTTACCAGTCACATTCAATAAAAACTAAGGGGAGGCTTCTCTTAATTGTTTTCAAATCCTGAATTTGGACTGATTTTATTCATAATTGTGGTTAGAATTTTGGGGGTCTTGCTCTAGTACCAAGAATATCAAGCCAAAGTAAGGGTAGCAACTGGAAAGGCCCTTCTGGACACAGCTGTACCAGCTCAAGAAAGAAGCGGGAGGCGGAGCATTTGACTATGCAGTGACTTTCTAAGTATAGTAATTAGCAACATTCCCTTGTTTACCACAAAGCATGGATCATCATTTAAATATTTCTCTCCAAAGTATATAAAAAGTAATATGCTAAATTTAGGTATGTGAATAGGTATTCATTACATTGCTAAGTAATAGGTATTTGTGGGCCTAAATTTAACATTCTCTACAGGGTTTGGAAAAAATCTCTTTTTTTAGTTATAGTTATTCTGTCATTGAAACATACCATAAGATGACTCCGTTATAACTGTACAATATTTATTGAAAACCAGTATATGACATTGTGCTTTCTCTGTAAGAAACAGATATTTCACAGCTTCCGGAGTGGTATTCCTAAATCACAGGTCTGACATCCCCTAATCAGTAAATTCCAGTAGCTTCCTGTTACCTCTGTGATCAGATACAAACTCTGCTGTTTTGGCCTTTGAAGCACTTCATAACCTGACCCCAAACCACCTTTTTTCCAGATTTATTATGTATTGTTCTTTTTCTCATACTCTATGGACCAGTCTTTTTGCTTTTTCTCATACACAGCACTCCATTTCCTGTTTTCTCCTTCCTCATCTTTACCTCCTTGTAATCCTGAGCTTTCTTCAAAACTCAGCTCAAACACCACCTCTTACATGAGGCTTTTCTTGATTTCCTCCCCAGCTGATAGTTGCCTCCATTATTTTGTGTTTACTGTATATGTATTTCATATATGCTATATGTATATACATGTTGTTATCATGGATTAAATGTAAACGTCTTGAGGGCGAAGGACTTTCAATTTGACTTTGTATCCTCACTGCCTAGCACAGTGCCTGCCTAGTACATCAGTAGCTGCTTAATAAATGTGTGTTGGTTACTTCACTTGATTATTAAGTGCTTTGTTTTCTGTGATGTAAATATTTCTTGAATTCTCTTTAACTTGTTACATGTGGACAGAGGTAAAAGTATGTGATTAAGTAAACATGAAATAATCTCAAATGACTTCAGTCACTGTAGTAATTGTTAATACCATAGTAAGCAAAGACCTACTTCTTAGGTGTGATGCATTTTAATTTTGGCAGAAAGTTCTTTTATAGTGATTTAAGATGTGATTATATCGACTGATTTCTGTCTTTTATGCTTGTTCATCTTTCTGTCCCTTTGGGGGCAGAAAGTCATGGAATTTGCCCAAGTACAAAAGGTCCTGAGTTAAAAGTACAATTAATACTTCTGTAATGAGAGGAAAGGAGAACAAAAAAACTGAGTGGTGATGCTATATTGATCATGCTTTCTCTATGTTCATGTAATGACTCTGATGATAAGCATGCAATGACTTAAGACTTCTGGAAAGATGAATAAGCCTTGCAAAATGATAAGTCACCTCTTGTATTTTTTGTCTGGTTATGGAATCATCGACCTTTCTCCCCACCTTCTTCTAAAAAATGACTCGGGTATCAATTATTTTTATGTCAAGATTAAGGCATCATGTCAAAAAATGAACCCAGAACTCCTTGCGGCATGGAGGAGGATTTCATAGTTAGCAAAGCAAAGGGGAACTCTAATGCCCAACACTTGTTTTACTCATTCTTGGTTGTTGTGCCCTTTGGAGTTGTCTTTCTCTTTTGAATTTCTTTCTTTTGAGCATCACAGCCATTTTGTGGGCAAAATTTATCTAGATTTAAAGAGATTAGAGTCCACTAATAATCTAACCTGATTTCTAAACATTATACTTTTATTATGAAAATAACCCCAAGTATAATATGTATAGATATAGATATATAGATATAGCATCTATAGGCCCAGAACAGGAAGAGACCCCAGAGGTCATCTTGTCGAGCCCATGTACTTTAACAGGAATTCCTCCCAGCCACACATCAGACGGTGGTGATCTAATGCGAGGGTATTCACTACCTCCTGAAGTAGCTACTTTTGGATATTTTTATTTATTAGGAAATCCTTATATACTTGGAATATGTGCTAATGTTGAATTTACAATAATGACATCTTATGTTTGTATGGTATTGCATGCTTTTCAGAGGCTTCATAAATGCACTCTTTCATTTTTCCTGTCTTGTCACATAGGTAAAATAAGTGAATTTAACCCCATTTTATAGATAAAAACCCAGTGAGACTAAAAGACTGATCTAAGGTTGAATGACTAGAATCTTGGACTCTTCTAGTCTCTTCTTCAATAATATTAGTACCACTGACCTACATTTATGTAATGTTTTGTATTTACAAAGTACTTTTACATCCCTTGCCTTCATTTGATCACCTATTATTCAGAATAACCTGTGGAGAAGGTTGAATTATTAGCCCTATTTTATATATAATGAAACTAGAGCTCAGAAAAGATAAGAGCTTTGCCCTTATTAAGATAAGTGATGAGGTGGAGATTGGAGCCATCTTTCTGATTGAGACTACTTACTGCTTTTTCCGCTACACTACATGGAATTGAAATGGGTTGAACTTTTAACCCCCTTTTAGAATTTTAAAACTTTTTTATTCTATCCTTTTAGAATTTGTTCATTGCAAAGTGGAATCATTGTGAAATTCTGTTCTGATCTTGATGGGAGAAAACATTACATTAAAAAGATTACAAGTTTAAGGCCTATGTTTGCAGCAGAATTTCCAAATTTCTCCAAAACTCCCTTAAAAGAAGAACAACAAAGAACAATATGGTTTGTAAGTCAGGTAGACAACCAGTTGTTTAGAATTAGTCCAGTTTAAAATTAATCCAGCTTTGGGTGGTGGTTTGTTTTTTGTTGTTGTTTTTTTTTTTTTTTTGCAAGGCAATTGGGGTTAAGTAACTTGCCCAGGGTCACACAGCTAGTAAGTGTCAAGTGTCTGAAGCTGGATTTGAACTCAGGTCCTCCTGACTTCAGGGCCGGTGCTCTATCCACTGCACTACCTAGCTGCCCCCTTTTTAAATTTTATTTATTTGTGTGCATGTATGTGTGTGTTTTAATGTGAAAGTGAAGATAGCCTAAGATTCCTAGTAGTTAATCAGTCAGTATATATTTATATGTATCACGTCTACTTTGTACCTTTCTACAGAAATGAAATATAGTCCCTGCACTCAGTACTTAGTTTTTACTAGGGGCAGAAATGGTGAGAGAATGAACTCCAGGCATGAGGAACTGGCAGTACAAAGGTGTGGAGATGAGAAATGGAAGGCCACCTGTGAAGAAAAGGCTAGTTTGTCTAGACAGTAGAGTATATGGAAGGGAATAATGTGTCATAAAACTGGAAGGATACATGGGCCAGGTGGTAAAAAGCTTTAAATGCCAAACACAGAAGGTAATAGGGAGTTCCTAGACTTTATTGAATAGGGGAATGACATGATCAGACCTGCATTATTGGAAAATCACTCTGGTAATTTTGTGGAAGATGTGGAGTGGTGGAGATTTTTGAGATGGAGAATCCAATTAGAAGTTAAGTAGTCCAGGCAAGAAGTAATAAGGGCCTAAACTAGGAGGATGGCCAAATGGGTAGACAGAAGAGATATTGTGGGAGTAAAAACAAGATTTGGGGGGCAGCTAGGTGGTGTAGTGGATAGAGCACTGGCCCTGAAGTCAGAAGGACCTGAGTTCAAATGCGGCCTCAAACCAAACACTTGACACTTACTAGCTGTGTGACCCTGGGCAAGTTACTTAACTCCAATTGCCTTAAAACAAAAACAGAAACAAAAACAAAACAACCAAGATTTAGCAACTAATTTTATATGTAAGATGTGTGAGAGTGAGAAGTAGAGGGTGACTGAGAACGTGGATTATTGAAAGGATAATAGTGCTGTGGACGGAAAAAAGGAAGAGGGCTAGGTTTGTACCCCTTGCCCCTGGACTCCATCCCTCCATCTGAAGGGCATGGAGGTGGACGTCTGAGAGTTCCTCCCAGATCTTTGGTTTAAGAATGCACCCAGGATATTCAGCTCATCATTTTCCACCTGGCTCTTCTCTTGAACTTCATGATCTCAAAAAATTCATCATCCTAGAATATAAAATCAACAGTGTAACTCTTAACTCCTCAGATCATTTTCCCTCCCTGGCTTCAGGACTTCATCGTGACCCTGTGCTGGGTCCTCTCACCCCTTCCCCCTCCACCTTCCTTTTCAGCTTCTTTTTATGTGTTGTCTCTCCCATTAGATTTTTAACTTCTTGAGGCAAGGCAAGGGCTGTCAATGCCTTTCTTTGTATCCTCAGCACTTAGCATCTGCCTGGCATATAATAGGTGCTAAATAAATGTTGATTGTTGTTGTTTGAAGGAAAAGATAATCAATTTGGTTTTGAACATATTGAGTTTGAGATGCCTGTAGAACATTTCATCTTGAAATGAAGCATGAAGCAAATAGAGCTTAGGAGAAAGATCAGAGTTGTTTATATAGATCTTGGAAGTCATCTGCATAGAGATGATAATTAAACCTTTTGAAGCTTATATGGTCACCAAGTGAGAGAATATAATGAGAGAGATAAGAAAGCCTAGGAGAGCACCTTAGGTACACACACAGTTACTTATGGGGCATAATATGAATGATGAGCCAGCAAGGGATTCTGAGAAGTAGTTTAAACTAAAATATAATCTACCCACTACCTAAGGGTTTTCCTTCCGATAATGAGTAAATATTTTTCAATGAGTGAAGGTATGAAGCTCCTAAGAATAACATAGTTCTCCTACATCCTTATTAGGACCCTAAATTTGTTTTGGTAGAGGCCAGGCCTCTTTTGCCTAAACATGGGAAGATGCCATTAGCAAGGGCATCTTCCAGCTATCTCTTGACAGAATAGGTAACAAGAAAAAGGATAGGAATATAAAATGCACTCCTTTTAGCAGCCAGATGTATTAAGGACCTACACTCCTAACTCAGTCTCTCTTTACAGTGCCCCAGCAATCTTTTCACCCTTGAAGCTCATATATCATATATTGGTAGTGCTATCAGCCTCTGTTGCTTCTCTTTTCTGTTTGTGTCCTAGAATCTCTGTTTTAAGGAAGAGACCCAGGCCAGCCAGCCATGTCTTCATTCTTCTTCAGGCTGCAGTTCTGAATATCCCAGATTTTCTCAGACCATTCCCCCTCTTTCCCTCCTTGCCCCTTTCATTTTCTTTTTATATTTCAGAGAGGGCACGGTCTGTCTTTCTGCTTGTGTTTGTGTTTCCAGCTCTCAAGAGAGAATCTGGTACATAAATGCTTAATTAAGTGCTTTTGTTGGGTGTGATTTAAGGAAGGACAGATACATCTCCCTGTTTAGAATAGAAAATTAGCTATTCTCAAAGACCTTTAAAACCAGCCAGAATGCATAATACGTTTTTGAAAGTAACAGAAAATTAATTTCATATATTTTTCCTAGTTATTACTTAAATTACTTCAATCAATAAATCATTCCATTTCCATATCTCATGCAAAAAGAAAACTTTTGGAAATGTAACATTTTCATCTGTCTAGCCAAAACAGCCCAAAATAGTAAAATTTTTTTTTCATCAGTAGTTATACACATTGCCTTCATTCAAAATCTTACCTCATTATCTAACCATGGTTTTTTTCTCACCCAAACTTACTCTGGGTAGGCCAAGTACTACATCTTCTGTGCTAGACAAGGCAAAATTATTCCATAATCAAAGCTTTGGAAATTATAATGTAACATAGCTCTTCAGAACAGATATGTGGGATTTTGAACTGAAACAGAACCAGATGTCAAATATGTCACAAATAGGCTCAGATGAGCTTGTGGGGTTGGTTTTATTTAGCATTGCTATACTGAGCAACACAGAAGGATCACAAGATACTGTGAAGTCTCTTAAGATGTAATAGCCTTACTGCAGATAGTGATTTGTCTGTTTCATCTTTGGTCCATTTTGAAATTATTACAGTTCTGAGAATAAAGTTGAAGGAGAAGTTTAGCCTTTGACTATTTTGAGCTCACATAACGTTTCTAAATTTCCTTTCCTGTTGCCATTTTTAATTTCCAAGGATTTTTTGTTTTGTTTACTTTTGAATTTGTTTTAGACAGATAAAAAGTTAAGCATCATGGAACATTGTTCTGTTGTGTTAAGAAGAATTTACTGGACATCCCCATGTAGCTACAAAAGTTCAAACTCATATGCTGAGCTGGTGGCTAAATGGCCTATTAGGAAGGAACAAAGAACAAGAGACTGAGTTATTAGAGTTCTCATTTTGTCTGTGAAACACCACATCTAATTCTAAGGCTGAGTAATCATGACTTGACTTATTAGAATAGTTGTGGGAAAATGTGCAAGTCTGTTCAGTTCAATGAATGAAAGGTCCAGAGGAAGGTAGGGGAGATGTAAAATATCTTTATATAATTAATTTTGAAATTGAAACTAAAAGGTGGTAGAGGGGGCAGTTTATCTCTTTGGGTAATTGAAAAGTAGTCATTTCTTCTTTCCTAACTCATGGATTCTGTTATCTAGCTTCTGGAAGCCTGGCAAATGGCAAGTTAGCCTTTATTCATTGTGAGGATTTTATATATGCATCCTCAGCTTTTGGAACTCTGTAGCTGTTTGTTTATAGATTGTACTTACAATTGGATTTTCATATATTTTCTTACTCTCATTTTTTATCACATTCATCACTATTTATTTGGTATTTCCTACCCATAAGGAGATGGTATTTAAAAAAAATTTTTAATTGATTCTAATGAAAAAAACTGTGTGTTTGTACCTGTTCAGTCACTGTAGGATAAACATTAAGCTCAAAATTTTCTCTAATGTCTAAATAATAGTACAGTAAAATCTTTTCCATTCATGTATATAACTAGAAGCTAACTCTGGTTATACCTCTTGAGCTGTATTTTTTTTTAAAAGCCCATTTCTAACATGTAAAGTATTGAATACTTGTGAACACCTGAATATTTCTTAATCCTTCATGGCATTTCTATACTGTAATAAGTTTATTGTTTCTCAATTTTTGCAATCCTTGAAAAAGGATAAAACCACCTTCTATACTAGACTAAAATGAAATAATCTGTTAATAATCATTAATTGATCTAGTACTAAATGGTAAACCACATTTTCATACATTTAATCCCCCCAAAGCCTGGGCATATTTAAGAAATGAAATGTAGCTTATATTTTTAAACATGCTTTTAAGTATTAATATTGGATAATATTCAGTTTCATTGCCTGGTCTTTTATTAGTTTTAAGAGTTGTTGGGTATTTTTCATATGCCCCTCTCTTGAAACCACAAATTCCTTCACTGTGTAATCAAAGAGATTTACACAGAGACCACTTACTGTTCTTAGAGACTGATTCATTTATAAAAAAATCACAGGAGGAATCTTTTGTGATATTTCCAAAAAATAGAAACTTTTATATGCTGTAATTAATAATAATTTTAAAAACCTCAGTTTTTCTTAATTTGTATATAAAGATAGAGATTTTAGTTGGAAAATTCACTTATGCATTTTAAATTAATATTCAAAGTAATATATAAAATCTGTTAGATTAGATTTTTGTATCAAAAAAGTTTTCAACTTTGAATTAAATTGTAATGATTTATATCTGATTGCCACTTAATTTTACATATGAATAATTTTAATCCATTTTCATTTATAAGAGCGTTATTGTAGCACTAGGGAAAATGATCTTATTTTCAAGTAAACCCACAAAATCTCACAATAATTTCTATGTGAAAATTTATTTGCTATTAAGGCAGTAAATACACAATGTATCCACAGATTCCTTAAAGATGTAGATATAAATGAGGAACAAGTAAATTATAAATGATTAGTGAAACAAGTAGATTATAAATGATTAGTGAAACAGAAGAGGGCTGACTTCTATTCTCAGCACACCCAAGGCATTTTCAGGTGATTTTGTGCAAGTTATTTAACATTATTTCAACTGCAGAAATGTACATATGATACATATTTCCACATAACTTAATAAAATATTTTAAGATAAGCAAATCACTAAGACATTGTAGTTATCTGCTAATTGTGAATTGGTTTGGTGCTTCTGGAAAACAGTTGGAAATTATGGAAGAAAATTTACTAAATTGTTCATATTCACTGTATTATGTTGTTGATGGCAGGAAAAGACGAGTGTACAAAAATATTCATAACAGCATTTTGTCATAACAAAAGGCAGGAAACAACATATGTGCCCAGCAGTTGGGTAGTGGCTGAACAAATTATGCTATGAATGTTATTCACTATTACTATACCATAAGAAATGACATATGAAGGATTCATAGAAACCCGAGATGACTCGTATGACATGATTCAGAGTAAAACAGCAAAGCCAAAAGAATAATAGATAACAGCAACATGTAATGCTTAATGCTCTCAAAAGTTTAAGGATCTGTCAGTCCTTTCTGCTAAGTAATTGTTTTCTCTAGATATACTTTGTAAGGGTTTGTTTGGGTATTTGGGAAGTGTCTATTGTTGCAAAATAAAATATATCAATGAATCTATTGCTTAAAAAACACATTTTTCGATACCTGAATGGACAGATATATTTTTTCTGACATTACAGTTTAACCTTAGAGTCAAAGACTACTAGAAATAGAAGGGATTTTAGATATCCTCTAGTTGGTACACCTCCCTCAATTTGCAGATCAGGAAGTTGAGACCTAGAGGAGTAAATTACCGGCTCAGTATCACAGAACTAGTTAATGTGAGAGTCAAGATTAGAACTGAAGTCTCCTTAGGCTTCCTTCTGCTACCCCATGCTAATGTTAGTCATTTTATGAAGTGGTCCTTAGTTACATTCCTATTTTATATAGAGCAGAACTGAGACGCAGAAAGGGAAACAAACTTGCTCAGACAGTTGGTTCAACACAGAAGTTTCTTCATGATGTTTGCTGGATAACATTTCTGTATTAGTTATGATGAGTTTATGGGGCTAGTCTGTCATATAGGTAAAATTTTCAATTCTTTGAATTAAAATATGAGTTTTGAATGGGATTATGCTAGAAAATAGAACCAAGGATGATTTTTACTTTCAGTTTATCTTTAACCAATATTTGCAGGAAAATAATTGAGCTGTTTAGCAGAGAAGGATCAGGTTCAGGTGTTCATGTTATAATGTGTCCATAATTCCTTTCAAGCATTAAGTTCTTGTTGCTTAAAATGACCATATGCAGTTGTTTTTGTTAATCACTTCAGAAGATAAGGAGAAAATGTTTTTTCCCTATTCATGATGGAAGGAACTAAGGAACTACCTAGCAGCTGTTGCTTGAAGTTACAATGGATAAGATTGTAATGGCTAAGGAATATTAAGGCATAAAATTAAAGTCATGTGAAAGTCAAACTATGTGGTGGGTGGTATATATTTAAATTCATACTATTTTGTTTTATGCTTTAAATTTTATTTTGCAGGGCCCACATATAGCTTCAGTTACACTGGCTGCATATGAATGCAACTCAGTTAATTTCCCAGAACCGCCGTATCCTGATCAGATTATTTGTCCAGATGAAGAGGGTATTGAAGGATCTATTTCTTTATGGACCATCATGTCAAAAGTTAGACTTGAAGCCTGCATGTGGGTAAGATGTCTATTTAGTGTAATTTTAAACTAACCAAGCTTGCTTACCACTTTTGTTTCAGTTTGAAATAAAATATAGATATCTACCTTTGTTCCATAAGCATTACTCATGAAGTCACCAGGACATTCTGGAAAGGAAAAAACCCTTACAAACTATTTCTCTGCATGGGAGAGGACTGTGACACTGTAGCTTTAAGGAAATAAAGGGCCAAAGAAGGGCTACAAGGGAAAGCAGAGCTTGTGTCTACTGCTCATCCTGCCTTTGGGAACAAAAACATAGTCACATGAAGGGGCATTTTGCACTGGTTACTAATTGATAGGATTACCAACTGGGGAAGGCTCCCCAGATCTGTGATTTCATTGGTAGAGGGAGCTCCCAGCTGAAGAGACTCCCTTTACCAATGCAGGTTGGCACCTTCTGTGCAATTTATAATCCTAGAGAGTTACCTAAAGCAGAGATATCCTGGCCGGTCTAGATCTTTTTAGATCCTGACTTTGTTCTTCAGTGTGTTAAATTATTTCTCCCAGTGCTTTGTCTTCTGCAAAGTTGATAAGGTGTAGTCATATTCCTTTGCTCAAAAATCTTCAATACTTCTTTACTGCTTTCTAAGTACAGTTTAAATTCCTTTCTTTTCCTAATGGCTTCACAATCTGGTACCACCAGATCTTTGCAGCTTCCCCTTTCTTCTGATATCATCAGATTTTTAAAAGTTGAGAAAGATTCCTTGTTACAAAATGGATAGTTAACTTTCTTGTTATCCTAAACTTGGGGCCTATTTCCCACTCTATAGATAAACTGCTTATGGCTTTCTAGTACATCTGTTGTAAAACAGAAGTGCTGAAAACTCATTGACTTTGGGTCAGTGATAAACCTCCTTGTGCACAAACACCATAGGAACCTGTGTCTCCAATAAACACAAGACCCTCTAACAACCCTGTATTGAAGGTAGAGTTTTCTGTCTCTCCGTTACATAGCATATTGCCTAGCACAAAACAATAAATGCTTTTTGATTGATTGATGTATACATCAGCTTCTAAACAGCTACTGAAAAAAAGAATCCTTGATAGCTGTTGACCATAGTACTAATTTTTTAAAAGTCTTTCGCAAATATAAGGAAGTTAGAGGTTCATGTGACTCAAGCTCTGATTTCCCAGAAATGGGTCTGAAGGAAACACTTCTCATGTTCATATCTACCTAGGAAGTTATGAGAATGAAAAATTGTTCTGCCCCCCCCCCAAGCCAAGATTTGAACCCCAAACTCCTGATTCCTGTTCTAGAGCTCTTTATACTGTTATATCCTGCCTGTCTGTATCTCCTATTCCCTCTAACAGGTCCAAACAGACTTTCTGTAGGAAGTGTTATTTGGGCCGACCCTTGAGGGAAGCTGTCCTCTAAGCAAGTGGGCAGTTCAGTGACACAGTCATACCTATGATTTAGGAGTATTAACTTGGCAGCTTTTTGGAGTATGTTGTTAACTTGCACTCCTAGAGAGCTAGGCATGCTCCATCTTCCTTTTAGGACTGTGAGGTATTCTGAAGGGTTTGTGGGGTGTATCTCTTCTCTGCCGTCAATTTGAACCTCCACACCTTTCCATGTGTTCCCTTCATCTCTTAGGGGCCTATAACTAGTACTTCAGTTCCATTTAACCACTTAACATTTATTAGCTTTTACAAAGGTGTATTTACTTCAAAGATAGAGCAACGACAAATATACCAACATTTTCCCCCAACACCTTGGGCTCTAGGATGAAGTAGATGCAAAACTTAACTCAGTTTCTATATAGCATTGGGCCCACCAATTTCATGCCCTTAGGCTTAATGGTCCCAGAAGAGAAGAAGACCCCAAGGCCTTTCCCCTTATGTCATAGTCTCTCATAGGATGCCATGAGCTAAGGAGTTCTCAAATGAAGCTAAAAGATTAAATGAGACAAAAGGAAGTGACTGATATCAACAGGCCTTTTTAAATGCCTCCACTGCTGGTCAAAGAACCTCCTCTTCTTCACCACATGCTTAACCAACTGGAACTACTTACAGAATGGCTACCTGTGCTCCACAGTCTCTCTGTTGCACTCCCTTTATGTGTTATCACTCGTCCACAGAAGCAAGCTCCCTATCCTCTCCATGTTGAGAGATACTATCCCAAACACTTTATAGGAACTTGAATTGGAGAATGGAATGACTGGATACTGTGAGGCCAGTTAGGAGACTTGTAATAATCCACATGAGTGGTGAAGAGGATCTAAACTAGTGCTGTTGTGGTGAGTGGAGAGAAAGGCACGGATTTAAGGGGTAAGATGTGGTTGAAGTATTCACTCGCTGATCATTGGTCGGGTTAGCTTTGCCCTCGGACCTAATCCATTGAGCACATCGTTTTCTTCTGTGTTGGTGTGGTGGGGGATGAGCTGGAAAGTCTTTGGTCTTGGGTTACAGGCATACCTCATAGATATTGCAGGTTCAATTCCAGACTACTGCAGTAAAGCTAGTCACATGAATTTTGTAGTTTCCCAGTTGCATATGAAAGTTATGTTTATACTGTACTGTAGTCTATTAAGTATTATGTCTAAAAAATGTACATACCTTAATTTAAAAATACTTTATTGCTAAAAAACAAAACAAAAAACTAACCATCATCTGAGCCTTCAGCAGGCCATAATCTTTTTGCTGGTAGAGGGTCTTGCCTCAATGTTGATGACTGCTGACTGATTAGAATGGCAGTGGTTGGGGCGACTGTGGCAATTTCCTAAAATAAGACAACAATGAAGTTTGCTGTATCAATTGACTTTTCCTTTCACTTGAATACTTGAAGGCCATTGTAGGGTTATTAATTGGCCTGATTTCAATATTGCTGTGTCTCTCAGAATAGGGAGGCCTGAGGAGAGGGGGAGGATGGGAATGGCCTGGTCAGTGGAGCAGTCAGAACACTTTTAAAAAACTCATCAAAAAACAGAGCATTTATCAAATAAGTTCACTGTCTTACATGGGCACATTTCATGGCACCCCAAAACAGTTATACTACATAGTGACATTAAAGATCACTGATCACAGATTGCTATAACAAAATAATAATAATGAAAAAGTTTGAAATATTGCAAGAATTACCAAAATGTGACACACAGATACAGGATGAGCTCATGCTGTTGGAAAAATGGTTCCAGTAGACTTGCTCAACATAGGATTGCCACTAACCTTCAATTTGTAAGCAATATCTGTGAAGCACAATAAAATGAAGTATGCCTGTACTTGACCAGTGTGGAAGGGGAAGGGCAACAGGACACAAGTGAGATACTGGTCCTGCCAGATGGTCAAAAGAATGGTTTGATTGGTTGCTAGGTGTGATCAAGGAGCAGGAAGTTTCGTTAATGATATAAAATATAATAACCCTTTTGTAGTACTATGAATTCCGTGAATGGTGGTATATTTTTAAAACTCTATGTTTTAAGCTTTTGTCCAGATAAACTTTTACCATAAGAGACTAAATCCAAATAGTATAGTAAATTGACTGTGATTCTGTTGGTTTTCAGACTATGGCTTTTAAGTTAGAGTTAACTGTTGGAGTTGTCTCTACATTACATAGCTTGGCAGTGAGAAAGTTTTCTTTTTCACTTAGCCTGTTCCCTCTTACTTGAACAGTACTTTTTTTTTTTTTTAAAGCTTTTTGTATTTGTGCAGAAAACAAAGCAAAACAAAAGCACAGAAATAAAACAACCAAAGTCCATTGCTTGAGTTATGAAATGATGAGAGCTAACACATCCAAAACTGAGACAATTGACTAAATGAAAATCTTCCATGCACAGGATACATTATGTTCTCAGAGAGGTGCCTGGATGACTAACTTCCCTTTTTATTTATTTGCATAAAAAGAATGCTGACTAGTAGCAGCCATTCTTTCTCCTTGCTAACGTGGGAGAACATGAGCAAAATGAAATATAACAATAAATATAGTTATTCAGATTTTCAAGACAGTAAACAGCTGCTAGATTCTATTTAATGTTTCCTTTCTTACATTAAGGAAATCTGTCATGAGCCTACATTGGATCATAGAACCTAATTTCAGATCTGTTAAATATATGACTTAGCAAGTTTCAAGAGAAGTTCACATTCAGTTTACTCCTATGTACTTTTATCTTTTTTTTTTTTTTTTAAGGCAAACTGTGGCAGTTAACTTTGGCCCTAGTCTTATTGGGTAAAATGTGATTTGTTTTTCCTTGTTCCTGTGCTCTCTGGAGTGTATTTCCCCAATTTCTCCTTCTTTCCCTTCCTCTTCTCCCCCCAAAGTATTCACTACTGAGCTATCAGCTTATCCTTTTTTGCACAGTAACATGTTGTTTTTGTTCAAAGGTCTTATTTTAACTTATGGATACACATGGGGATGGGCCAGAATATGATGGCAGGATTGATTGCAAAAACGTGCATGTGGGGGGTGGGGTGGGGAGTGGGTGTGTAGGCATTTGTGCACATAAACCCAGACTTTTGAGCACAACATTCATACCATCTGATTGTCTTTACACAAGGAGCTGTAGACTAACAAAGCAATATCAAAGGTTTAAAATTAATTATGATTCAGGAGTTGAAGTGTGTAGCTTGGGAAGGTACTAAAGCTTAAAACTGCACCAAGACTTTTGGGACACTCTGTTTTTAAGGATTTAAGTTCAAGTTGCTGTTTCATTAACCTTTGCTTTGTACCCTTGTTTAAATCTGTTGGAGTTTTTTTTTTTAATTATTTGAAAAAATAAAGAGTGATTGTGATTCATTCAGTGCCCTGAGGAAATAAACAATTTTCTTGTGGTAAAGGATTGTCCATTGTGATGTTCAGGTTCCTTGAGCTTCATGACCACAGCTTGTCCACAATTTTTAAGCCATACCAAAGAGCAGGAGAGTTTAAAGAGTAACCAGGAGGCCAGAAGCTTCATAGACAATATTTATCCAATAGTATTATCTAAGGAACATTTATAATTGAATTGTATAAATATTAGGTATATATATGAAAGAATGCTACCATAACCACTGAGTATACAGGTATAGATGTAGAGTTCAGTAAAAAGTATGAGTTTTTCACATAGTTGGTTATTATAAAGAGATAACATTGTCAACTTTAACATTTTATATATGCTCTACTAAACTGTCTGGGATATTTGTACTAGTTAGCTAACTCCTGGCTGGTGTTTTTAGTAAAGTAGAGAAATTCTGCTGCTGATGTACATTAAATGTAATTTTGCCTATGGTATAAAGAACAGAACTTCATGTGGGTGGTTTTTGGTTGTTTTGTGTTTTTTTTGTGTGTGCAGGGAGCTGGCACAGCCATCGGAGAGCTACCCCCTTATTTCATGGCCAGGGCAGCTCGGCTGTCAGGTGCTGAACCTGATGATGAGGAGTACCAGGAATTTGAAGAGATGCTGGAACATGCACAGACTGCACAAGTAAGAATACTATTTTTTTTTTAATCAATAGAATGCCTTGATTATCCCAAAGAGGTTATAATTAAGGTGAAGCTATCAACAATAGCTCTAAAAAAGAAATGCTAAAGTAAAAGAAGGAAATGTATCTTAGGAGGGACCATTCATGCACTTGAAACTTAACAACAAGCATCTTGCACTTGGAACGGAGAAATAAGGAAGGACCATTTTAAAAATGTCAAGTCAGCTAAGACAAGCATTGTTAGAAACTACAGCAATTTAATGTGGCTAGAGGGATTAAATAGGTCAGGCTTTAGCATTCTTTTTTCATGAAATATTTATAAAAGTGAGTAAGGGTAGTCATGAGTAAATAAGAAGGAATCAGGTTCAGATTCTCAAATAGTGGAGTCTGTGAATTGAGAGTCAAAAATTAGTGTCAGGACACAAACCCAGATCTTCTGATTAGGATCAGGAGAAAGACAGAATCGTCCATTTTTCCTGGATTGTCCAAGAGGGAAATTATAACAAAGCTGGTTTTAAGAAGAGTCTGAATGTTTCAGTTGATTTTTGAAGTGTGCAACTGCATCTGATCTGACTTTCATACTAAATTTAGGTTTGTAGCTTGCATCTTTTTGTTTTATCCAATAAAATGTAAGTTCCTTGAGGGCAGGGAGTTTTGTTTTTGTCTTGGTATCCCCAGCACTTAGCACATCACCTTGTATATAGTAGGTGCTTAGTAAATAAATGTTTGTTGCATTGACTGGGCTTAAGTTTATCTTTGAACCATCTATGGAAATTAATTTTTGCTGAGCAAATTAATTACAGAATAAATATTATTTTAAAGAGGAAGTCTTCACATATGTAAAAGAACATTTTAAAAATTTTGGAAGCATGTAATTATACATAAACAATTTACCATTTCACCATCTAGTTACACATGAACGCTCACTGTTTTAAAATATTCACTAATGAATTTGACTAATGGATCTTTGCTTAGCAACATTTGCAGGAGTTGTTAAATGTACTTAAAAATAGTAAAGCTGTATTTATTTCCTTTAAAAATACATTCATATATGAGAATATGTATAAGTGCTTTGCAAACCTTAAATTGAGAGGCAGTGTGGTGTAGTGGATAGAGAGCTGGACTTGGAGTCAGAGAGATCAGGGTTCAAATTTGTCTCAGACACTCACTGGCTGTATGACCTTGGGCAAGTCACTTAATTCTTTTGGCCTCAGTCTCTTTACTTACAAAGTAAGAGAGTTGGATTCAATGTCTTAAAAAAAATTTTTTTTCCCAATTCTTGGCCACTACAAAAAGAGCTGCTATACACATTTGAAGGAAAAATTTATAGCATCTCTTTTTGTGGCAGCCAAGAATTGGAAATTGAAGGGATGCCCATCAATTGGGGAATGGCTGAACAGGTTGTGTCATAAGAACGTAATGGAATACCATCGTTCCATAAGAAATGGTGACCAGGCCTCTCCAAGCTCCGGCCCCACAACTGGCAACATGGCTGAACGTACCAAGAAGGTCGGAATTATTGGTGAATATGGAACACATTGTGGTGCATCCCTCAGAAAAATGGTGAAGAAAATTGAAATTAGCCAGCGTGCCAAGTATACCTGCTCCTTCTGTGGCAAGACCAAAATGAAGAGATGGGCTATGGGTATCTGGCATTGTGGATCCTGTATGAAGACAGTAGCTGGTGGTACATGGACCTACAATACCACCTCTGCAGTCACAGTCAAATCTGCCATCAGAAGACAGAAGGAATTAAGACCAGTAAAATCTTCTTATCAAATATCTGTAGCCCATAGTCCAACAATAAATGGGTTAATTTATGGAATTAAAAAAAAAAAAAGAAATGGTGACCAGGAGGATTTCAGAAAAATCTAGAAAGACTTAACATGAACTGATGCTTAGTGAAGTGAGCAGAACCAGGAGAGCATTGACCAACTTTGACAAACTTAGCTCTTTTCAGCAATGCAATGATCTAAGACAATTCCAAAAGACTCATGATGGAAAATGCTATCCACATTCAGAGACAGAACTGTGGAGTCCGAATGTTGATCGAAGCAGACTATTTTCTCTTTTCTTATTGTTTTTTTCTTTCTCGTGGTTTTGCCCTTTGGTTCTAATTCTTCCTTACAACATGACTAATGTGGAAATATGTTTAATATGATTGTGCAAATATAGCCTATATCAGATTGCACGCTGTCTTGGAGAAGGGGGAGGGAAAGGAGAGGAGAAAATGTAGAACTTAAAAATCTTACAAAAGTGAATGTTGAGGGAACAGCTTGGTGGCACAGTGGATAGAGCACCAGGCCTGGAGTCAGGAGGACCTGAGTTCAAATGCGGCCTCAGACCAAACACTTGATACTTACTAGCTGTGTGACCCTGGGCAAGTCACTTAACCCCAATTGCCTCACCCCCCCCCCAAAAAGTGAATGTTGAAAAATTAAAAATAAGTAAATAAATAGAAGAAAATTTTCTGATTCTAAATCCATGAACCTGTGAGATTATATTTGTGTGTGTGTGTACATTCATACACATATGTATATTTATATGTGTGTGTACATTTTATAACTTTGCTAATTTAGTTTTTTTCTTGAGTTTATCATAATAGTGAGGTTTTGCCAAGACTGTTATGATTTCTTCAAATTTTTGTTCTAGAACAACTCTATACTAACTGGAAATAGGCTAAGACAAGAACTGGGAGAAAATATACATTTTTAAATTAGGCCTACCAGATCGTGATGACAGAAGCTTCTCAGAACAGAACACAGACTTTTTGTTTCTGCCTCTATCTCAGTGTTCTTGAATGTTGTACTAACGATGACTGTTTTAGTATTTGTGTAAAACATTCTGGAACATGTTGTCCTTTCCTCTATCTCAGTATTCATGAATGTGATGGCAGTGTTAATAAGCAAAAAAATGATTACGGAAAGAGGTAGCAAGAAAAATGAGAAAAAGCTAGAGATAGTCTACAATATATTTAGCCATTCCTTGAAAAATTTAGGATTTGGTTCAACAGATATTATGCGTATACCTAATATGTGCAATTTTGTATCAGACAGTAAGAGATATTAAAAACAAGTTTAGATAAAAGATTGTCTTCTGTTTTTATGCAGTTTCCATTCTAGCATAGAGGATATCATATAGAAAAATAACTTTAATGAAATGTAATCAGAATTCTGTGTAACTGTTTATAACATAAACAACATCCTTTTCAGTCAAACAGGATTTAAAAGGACACTAATTGGAATTAAGCCAAAGGTACTTATATTTTCTAATAGAGAAAAATATTTGCTTTCAAAATGTGCTTGCTGAATATCCCAGTATGAAGCAAAGGGGGAAACAAAGATTTGAGAACAAACTGTCATGAGTGGGGAAGAGGTTGGACATTGGCTCTTGCTCAAGCAGTCAGTTCCCTATTACTGTTGAGCTGTTCAGGTACATTTTTGCTCTTTTAAAATTTGGGAATCTTTGTATTTGCCCATCACTTATTTTTATGAAATCATAATGATGCCATTCATTTTCATTGAACATTATAACTGACAAAACATGTTCACCTGCATTTGTCTTATTTGGTCTTCACAACAACCCTAGGAGCTAAAGGCACATGGATAGAGAGCTAGCCTCAGAGGCAGGAAGACCTTGGTTCAAGTCACTTATATACTGACTCTAGATCTAGTCTGGGCAAGTCACTTATCCTCTCAGTGTCTCTTAAAACAGTTCTCTAAAATCAAGTTTCAGAGAAAGGTACCAGTCTTCTTTGGTACAAGGAGTTCCTCACTGGGAACTCCCTATACTATGACATCATAGGCCTGATAGAAAATAAAACAAACATCCCTTCGAGGTAGGAAGAGCAGGAATCATATACCATTTTACAAAAGAGGAGACTGAAATTCAGAAAATGACTTCCCTGGGCCTTAGTCACTTTATCTGGAAAAAGAGTTAGAGCAGGAAGGACTTTTACAGTCATCTTGTTATGATTTTATGACTTACTTAAAATCTCTTATCCAGCCCTAGCCTCTCAGCAGACCTCCAGTCACATATCTTCTATCTATTGAACATCTCAAATTGGATGTCCTGTACACATATTAAACTCAACATGTTCAAAATTATCAAAACATCCTCTCCTTCCTTAACTGACCTTTAACTATTACTGTTGAGCATAGCTCCCAGGCTTGCAACCTTGTAATCATCCTTTATTCCTCACATTCTCTCACCTGCCATGTCCAATCTGTTACTAAGGACTGGCAACAGAAGATTTTACCTTCTTAACATTTCTCCTATATGCCCCCTTCTCTCCTCTGATACTAATCCTGGTGTAAGCCTTCATCACTTTTTTACCTTGACTATGGCAGTAGCCCACTAGTGGATCTCCCTGCCTTGCATTTCTCTCCCCACTCCAGTCCATCCTCCATTCAGCTGTCAGAGTGATCTTCCTAAATAACAATCTGATCCTATCACATCCCTTCACCCTAAGTGAACTCCAGTGGTTCCCTATCACTTCCAGGATCAAATATAAAATCCTCTGTTTGGCATTCAGCACCCTTCATAATTCCCTCCCCCCTACCCCATTCTGGAAAGTGACACTAACCTCCTTCCTTGTTTCAAACAATACATCACATCTTCCAACCCCAGGCATTTTCACTAGCCATCCTCTATGCCTGGAATACTCTCCCTCCTTATCTTTACCTCCTGACTTCCTTTAAGTACCAACTAAAATTCTACCTTCTCCAGGAAGCCCTTCTAGATCCACCTTAATTCTAGTGCTTACGCTGTTGATTATTTCTAGGTTATCCTATGTATAGCTTATAGTACATAACTGTTTACATGATGTCTTCCCCATTAAATTGGATGTTCTCTGAGGGCAGGGACTGTCTTTTACCTTTTTTTATAATCCCAGATCCCCAATGCTTAGCATAATACCCGGCACATAAGCATTTAATAAATATTTATTGACTGACTGGCTCAAGGTCTCAGCGTGCAAGTAGGAATACTTGTATTATAATTGTCAGAACCTAGAGGTGTCAGATCTTTAATAGACTGTAAAAGATGAGATCTTCCTTGGAAGATTAAAAAGAACTAGCATGCATAGACAGACATAATTGTACTCGGCTCTGTGTACTGGATCCTGACCAACTTCATGAATTCCTGTTGGCTTGTACCTTTTTGATCAGCCCTCAACTTGGTTTATCACAGTTTGACCTGTTTCACCTAAACCCGAGCCCCAGGAAGTACTAACTGGGCCAATCCCTTACTTTTCCTTTTCAGCTTAACACATTTAACTTTCCCAGATACTATTCCTGTTGAAGTCATAGCCACTACCATTACTGAACCTGGCTGCTGCAGTGTTGTTTTTGCCCTCTGCTATCCTCTGTACATCACTTCAACTAATCCTTATTTGTTTGGACATGAACCCTGAGACTCAACAAGAGCCCAGGTCTCTTGACTCCTAGTATAGCATTCTTTCTACAGACTCTAGTCTTGACTGTCATTAAGAATGTCTGTACTGCTGGGCACATATCTGCTGTTGATGGTAATTATGGGGCAGGCATTCCACAGAGCACAATGGAGGGGGAGGGCAGATAGGGAGGGGGGGAAATCAGGAGTTTGGGTTGAAGTGCATAGAGTGAGGTAGCAAATTGATAATGAGGAATGGGTGTTGTTCATAGGTAGCCAGGGTTTCAGAATTGCTGGAATAGGGTATGTGTAAGGGAATGGGAGTAGACTAACCAGTAAGCAGAGAGTCTAGGTAGATTATCGGTGATTGGAAAGATGTTTGTTGAAGGGAATCAGATGAATAGAATATTCAAGATCTTCTTTCCTTATAATGCAATTTGGTGCTAGAAGCAGTCATGGGTTAGGGCCTGTTGAGAAGAAGGCTATAAACGTGCTCAGATCTGCCCAGTCTTTAAAAAAAAAAACAAAAATACCTATCCACTGACTCTTCCATCCTATCCAGTTGCCACTTCATTTCTCTCTCCTGCTTTACTAGATAATTTCTTGAAAAAATTCTCTATAATTTAATAATGCTATCTCCAGTGTCCCACCACCCACTTCCTCCTCACAATCTGATTTCTCTTTTAAAAATATTTTTATTTAATTTTTTTAATTAACAAAAATTTGTTTTTTTTCCCTCCCATTCTCTCCTCAATTAAAAAAAAAGAATAGGAAAAAAGAAGGAAAACTCTATGGAACAAAAATAAAATAAATTCTCACATTTTTAGCCATGGCCAAAATATATGTCTCAATCTAAACAGTGAGTCTATTACTTCTCTCTCAGGAGATAGGCAGTATGGCAGGTCCTGTGGAAGTTTGGGGGTCATTGTATTGATCGTTGTTCTTAAGCCTTTCATAGTTATTTGTCTTTATATTGTTGTTGTTGTTGTTTAAAATGTTCTCCTAAATCTGCATTAGTTTTTTTTTTAAATATATGGAATAATTTTATTTTTGTCTTCAATGTTTACTTCCACAAGATTTTGAGTTCCAAATTTTCACCCCATCTCGCCCTTCCCCCCACCCCAAGATGACATGCATTCTGAATACCCCTTCCCCTAGTCTGTCTTCCCTTCTATCTCTCCCCCCCTTCTCTTATCCCCTTCCCCTTCAATTTTCCTGTAGGGCAGGATGGATTTCCGTACCCCATTTCCTGTATTTCTTATTTCCCAGTCGCATGTGAAAACATTTTTTTTTAAACATGTGTTTTTAAAACTTTGGATTCCAAATTTTCTCCCTTCCTCCCTCCCCACCCACCCTCATTGATAAGGCAAGCAACTAAATATAGGTTATACATGTGCAGTTATGCAAAACACTTCCATAGTAGACATGCTGTGAAAAACTAACTCTATTTCCCTTAATCTTTTCCCACCTCCCCATTTATTCTATTCTTTCTTTTGACCCTGTCCCTCCTCAGAAGTATTTGCTTCTGATTATCCCCTTTCCCAATCTGCCCTCCTCTCTATCATCCCCCTACTCTCTTGTCCTTCCGCCCCCCCTGCCAATTTTCCTGTAGGGTAAGACAGATTTCCATACCCAATTGAGTGTGTATCTTATTCCCTCCTTAAGTCGAATCCTATGAGAATAAGATTCACTCATTCTCTCTCACCTTCCCCCATTTCCCCTTTACTATAAGAGCCTTTTCTTTTCTGTTTTTTTATGAGATAATTTACCCCATTCTACCTCTCCCTTTCTCCTTGTCCTAGTATAATCCTTTTTCACCCCTTAATTTTATTCTCCAGATATGACCCCTTCATTTTCAACTCACCCTATGCCCTCTATCTATCTATATCTATATTTACGTACATATAATTTTTCCCCTCCAACTACCCTAATACTGACAAAGATCTCATGAGTTACAAATATCATCTTTCCATGCAGGAATGTAAACAGTTCAACCTTACTAAGTCTCTTATGATTTTCTCTTTCCTGTTTACCTCTTCATGTTCCACTTGAGTCTTGTATTTGAAAATCATATTTTCTATTCAGCTCTGGTCTTTTCATCATGAATGCTTGAAAGTCCTCAATTTCACTAAATGACCATTTTTTGCCCTGCAGGATTATACTCAGTTTTGCTGGGTAGGTGATTCTTGGTTGTAATCTTATCTCCTTTGCCTTCTGGAATATTATATTCCATGCCCTGCGGTCCCTTAATGTAGAAGCAGCTAAATCTTGTGTTATCCTGATTGTGTTTCTACAATACTTGAATTGTTTCTTTCTGGCTGCTTGTAAAATTTTCTCCTTAACCTACGAACTTTGGAATTTGGCTACAATATTCCTAGGAGTTTTCCTTTGGGGATCTCTTTCAAGAGGAGATCAGTGGATTCTTTCAATTTCTATTTTCCCCTCTGGTTCTAAAATATCAGGACAGTTTTGCTGGATAATTCCGTGAAAGATGATGTCTAGGCTCTTTTTTTGATCATGGCTTTCAGATAGTCCAATAATTTTTAAATTTTTTCTCCTGGGTCTATTTTCCAGGTCAGTTGTTTTTCCAGTGAGATATTTCACATTGTTTTCTCATTTTTCATTCTTTTGGATTTGCTTTACAGTATCTTGATTTCTCATAAAGTCACTAGCTTCCAATTGCTCTATTCTAATTTTTAAGGAAGTATTTTCTTCAGTAAGCTTTTGGACTTCCTTTTCCATTTGGCCAATTTTGCTTTTTAGGGCATTCTTCTCCTCATTGGCTTTTTGGACCTATTGTGCCATTTGGGTTAGGCTATTTTTTAAGGTGTTATTTTCTTCAGTAATTTTTTGGGTCTCCTTTAGTAAGCTGTTGACTTGTTTTTCATGATTTTCTTGCATCACTCTCAGCTTTTCCTCTACTTCTCTTACTTGCGTCCCAAAATCCCTTTTGAGCTCTTCCAAGGCCTGGGACTGATTCATATTTTTCTTGGAGGCTTTGGATGTAGGAGCTTTGGCTTCGTTGTCTTCTTCTGGTTGTATGTTTTGATCTTCTTTGTCACCAAGGTAAGATATAGTCTGACTTTTTTTGCGCTGCTTACTCATGATCCTGACCAATTACTTGAGTTTTAAACTCTTTGTTAAGTTAAAAGTCTGCTTCCAATGTGGAGAATGTACTGTCCCAAGCTTGGGGGTTTGTACAGCTGTTTTCAGAGATACTTCTAGGGATCTGAAAATTTTCAGTTCTTCCAAGGTGGTATGATCAAGGGCGAAGTGTTTTCTCTCCACTGCCACAACAAGCTCCAACACGCCAGCTTTCTTCCTCACCCCAGGACCGCCCCTGAGAACTGTGATCCAGATCCAAGCATTGGTAAAGCAAGAGATTCTTGCCTCAGCACTGGCAAAGAGAACCCTGCAATCCCCCTCTGATCAGCCACTTGATTCCCCCTCAGTCTGTGGGCTGGAAGCTCAGGAAACAGCCTTGGCCCCAGGCCGTGCTCGAGACTTGCGACTGAGACCTAGCTCCTCTCTCAGCACAGTCACAGATTTTTCCCACTGACCTTCCAAGTTGTCTTTGGCGTTCATGGGTTGAGAAGTCTGGAAACCGCCACAGCTGCCTGAGATTCAGTCCTCTGAAGCCTGCTCCAGGGTCGCTGCGGCCTGTGCACCCACGCCGAACTGCGCTCCTCTCCCCACCTGGCATGATACACCTTTCTGATCAACTATCCAGGCTGTCTTTGGCTGGAAATTTGTTTCACTCTGTCTTTTTGTGGGTTCTGCTGCTTTAGAAATTGTTTAGAGCCATTTTTTAGAGGTATTTGGAGGCGTTTGGGGGGAGAGCTCAGGCAAGTCACTGCCTTCCCTCCGCCATGTTGGCTCCGCCCCCATCCTCCCTCTGTGTTAGTTCTTTCCAGATTTCTCTGAAATTGTCCACTTCATTTGTAATATTTCATTACGTTCATATAGCATAAGTTGTTCGTTCATTCCCCAACTGATGAATACCACCTTAGTTTCTGATTCTTTACCACCACAAAAAGAGCTGCTATAAATATATGTGGGCATAAGGGTCTTTTTTTTCTTTCTTTGATTTCTTTGGAATATGGACCTAGTTGTGATATTGCTGGGTCAAAGGGTATACATGAGTTAGTAATTTTCTGGCCATAGTTTTGAATTGCTTTTGAGAAGGGCAGTATCACCAACAGTGCATTAATGTGCGTATTTTTCTATAGCCTCTCCCAACATGTCATTTTCTTGTTTTTTGGCTTTGTTGCCCATCTGATGAGTGTAAGGTGGAACTTCAGAGTTGTTTTAATTTACATGTCTACAATTATTAGTGATTTGGTGCATTTTTTTTCCCATATGACTATTGATAGCTTAGATTTATTCCTCAGAAAAATGCCTTCCCAAAGCCTTTGACTATTTATCCCTTTGGGGAATGGATCTTTTTTTTTTTTAAATAAATTTGAATAAGTTCCTTATATATCTTAGAAATGAGACCTTTATTTTCCTTTCTATTTTTAGCTACGTACTTTTTTTGTGCACAAACTTTAATTTTATATAATTAAAATTGTCAATTTTATCTTTGGTGATTCCCTCTTTCCTTTTTTTGATCCGAATACTTTCCCTATACATAGATCAAAAAGGTAATTTCCTTGCTTCTAACAAGTAGATTAATAAAAGGACTTCTCTGTGTCAAATTCAGTCATCTTTTTCAGCCTTCTGTAGCATCATTGACCATTCCATTTTCCTGTATATTCTCTTTCTTTTGGATTCCAAGATACCACACTGTTCTTTCCTAACTATCTAGTTGTTTTGTTTTTTTTTTTACTGCCTTTTCTAGCTTCTTATCCTTCTTATCCTTCCCAACTCTTAAGTTGGATTTTCCTTAAGGTTTTTCCCTTTTCTGTTTTCCTCTTCTAGTCTCTCTTGGAAACCTCAATTTCTCTCATGGCTTTAATGATCACCTCTGTCCAGATTACTCCCAGATCTCTATATTTGGCCTTCATCTCATTGTAGAATTCTAGATCTACATCTCTACTTAGATGCCCTTCTGACACCTGAAACACAGCATGTCTAAAAGAGATCTCAAACTCAACACATTTCAAATTAAGCTTAATATCTTCCTTCTTCTTTCTATCTTGTCTTGGCATGATCATTTTTATCTCTCTCCATGTTTGAAATTTTTTGTATCTTCCCTTTCACTGAACTCTCAAATCCAATCAGCGACCAAACCTTACTATTGCTATCTCTGTGACATCTTTCACATCAGTTTCCTGTTTTCCATTTTCATTACTCCCATCCTAATACAGACCTTCATTTTTACTGGAGATATCATAGTGGCCTTCCTGCCTCTCTCTACCTCCTCCATGCTTGAATACATCCTTCATAGTACCTTCCTTGTGCCTAGATGTGATCATATCATTCCTCTGCTCAAATAAATTTTAATAATTTCCTCTTGCCTGGTAAATAAAATGGAAGCTGTCATGTATGAAATTTTTGCTGTCCTTGATTATGTTCTGCCCTACTTTCCTAGCTTAAACTGAACGACTTTCTGTCCCCCAAATATATCTTGTACTTTTCCACCTACATTTTATCCTACTTTTTCCTGTATCTAAAATATCCTTCATCCCTATCTTCACTTAATTCCTTTCTGTAATTTAAAGCCTAAATCAATGCCTTTCTCCATAAAGCCTTTCTTGATCAACTTATTCTGCTTTGTAGCTGTGTGACTGTAGTCAAGTTGCTTCATCTCTCAGGGATGCAGTTTCCTCATCAGTAAAGGAGGATAATAATACTTAAACTTTCTGCCTCACAGGGATGGTTTGAGAAAATGACTTTGTAATGTAATGTATAGTTGTCATGTATTGTTTTGTATTTTAATTATTTGTGTCATTTCCTTACTTGCTTTTAAGAGGAAGGATTGTATCTTATCTCAACTATATCTTCCCCCAGGACCCAGCACACTACTCTGTGAATGAAGAGTGAGGCATTCTAAGATGATCCCATTTGTTGATCCCCTCCAGTTAGAGAGCAGTAAACTGAGGCCTAAGGAGACTAGGATAATTATTTTCAAACAGTGTTAATGGCTCTGTGTCAGTTTGAAGAAGCCTTTTGTGACATGCCACAGTAGTATATAGTTGGTCATATTCCAGCAGCATTTTCATCAGTGACTCAGTTTAAAACAAATTCTGTTTATCACATTTGCAAATCACACATGGCGAGGGGAGTAGCTCATATATTGGAGGCCAGAATCAAGATTCAAAAAGTTATAATGATGAGCAAACTAGATGAACTTTACTTTGAAAGACCTGTGATCCCATCCATGTCGCTATTCCCCACAGTAATGTAGTTTGCAATGCTCTCTTCCCCTCCTCCACCTTCTTAATTTTATGTGATTCTTTTTTATATGCAGCTATAAAATCCCTCAATAGGGGGTCCATCCACAATGCTAGGGGACTTCCTCTGGCTTTCTTGGCATTGTGTGCATACCATTGGATGAAAGGGGGTTTCCATCTGGTATTCTTCATTCTTGCTCTGGTCACTTCCTTGTCCAGGCATATATACAGCTTCTGATGATATCCTTTTCACCATGTGTCCTGCACAATGCTTTCTCCTTGATAATATATGGTTATAGAGAATGAGCCTGTGATTTCATTGGAATAGGGAACTAACTGCTGGATAAGAAAATTCCCTCTACCAGCGAGTCAGTACCTTCTAGAACACTGAGAAGTTAAGTGACTTGCCTAGGGACACACCGGCAGTATCTGTCATATACATAATTTGAACCTTGGTATTCCTGACACAAGGCCAGCTTTCTACCATACTATGCTACCTCCTTTTGGTAATATTACAATAGCTAACACCGATATAGCTCTTCGTGTATATTTTCTCATTTCGTCTTCACAACCTAACCTGTGAGATAGGTGCTGTCTCCATTGTGTGCAGGAGGAAACTGAGGCTGAGAAAGAAAGTAGTTCAGAGGGGAAACATTTCTTTCCTAGTTCTCTCAGAAGAAACCTTCGTTTGGCAACATGAAATACTTCTACTGTTGGAAGCCTACTTTTGATTTCCTAAGCCTCCATGCCTGAACTCAGCATCTGAACTCGGGGAAAACAATATGCATACAATAATGTACAAACAACATATAGACAGGGTAAATTCAGGATGGTCTCATGGGCAAGACGTTGAGATTAAGGAGGGCTGGGGAAGGCTTCTTGCAGATGGTGGACTTTAGCTGAGACTTGAAGAAAGTCAGGGAACCTAGCAGGGAGGGATGAGCTTATTGAATTGGAGGTGAAGGGTTTTGCAGTTTAAGATAAGTTTTTCTGTTTTTTTGTTTATTTTTTGCTTTTTGGTGGAGCAATCAGGGTTAAGTGACTTGCACAGGGTCACGTAGCTAGTAAGTATCAAGTGTCTAAGGCCAGATTTGAACTCAGGTCTTCCTGACTCCAGGGCTGGTACTCTATCCATTGCGTCACCTAGCTGCCCCTTAAGATTAGTTTGACAGCTGAGTGGAGAATGAATTGGAGCGGAAAGACTTGAGGCCAGCAGACTCACAAGCAGGCTATTGTAATAGTCTAGGTATAAGGTGATGAAGACCTGCACCAGGGTGGTGGCAGTGTCGGAGGAGAGAAGGGGACATGAAGGAAAGTTGTTATGAAGGCGAAATCAATAGGCTTTGGCAACAAATTGGACACAGGAGTTGAGTCTAGGATGACACCTTGGTTGCAAGCCTGGGTAACTAGGAGGATGGTGGTACCCTCAACAGTAACAGAGAAATTAGGAAGAGGAGAGGGTTTGAGGGGAAAGATTTAGTTTCAGTTTGAACAAAAACATTATAAAGTGTCCTAAATGCAATTCAGCTCATTTTTCTCTTCCTACTTAATTCAGGGCCCAATTCATTGTCCATCCTCAATGTATATAAAAGATATATGTCTGTGTGTATGTCTGTATTATGTGTCTATGTGTGCATATACATATATATACATACATGCATATACATAGAAACATACATAGATATATGCCTGTATGTATGTATGTATGTATGTAAGTACTGATAGACCACCAACTCTAGGGATTTTCTAGCCAGCTGCATATCATAATTCTGGGAAATAGACGGCATTAATCATTTTGTTTTTGAAGGGTAGATTATAAAGTTTTTTTAAAAAAGTGAAGCTTTTCCTTATCCCACCAACACCTGGTATCCTCTCTGAAATTTACCTACTTATCTATGTACATGCTATCTTTGCTGAGCCAGATGCCTTTGGGATGTTCTGGCTTAGTTGAATCTTTATCAAGCTTTCTGGAAACCTCTTTTTCCCTCCACTGTTTCTTAATGTTTTATGAGGCAGTTGTTCTTCAGTCATTTCAATCTTGTCCGACTCTTCATGACTTTATTTGGAGTTTTCTTGGCAAAGATATTGAAGTGGTTTGTCATTTCCTTCTCTAGCTAATTTTCCAGATGAGGGAACTGAGGCAAACAGAGGTAAGTGACTTGCCCAGGGTCACAGCTAGGAAGTGTCTGAGGTCACATTTGAACTCATAAAGAGAAATCTTGAACCCTGCAGCCAGCGTGATATTCACAGTCACTAACAGTCTGTGGCCATGAGCCTCCTGCCGAGATGTGGTTTGAAATTCTTCTGGGACTGGCTATTATGGGCGTACGTCTGATGATCCCAGGAATTAGCACCTCTCTCATCCAAAAGTACAGCAATGGGGCCAAGGAAAAGAGAATTGCCCATAATCAATACCAGTGGAATCTATTAGAGAGGGACAGGAGGATCTCTGGATTTGATCGTTGTTATGAGGCTAAGGGGTTGGAGAACATAACTGAAGACACATAAGTGGCCCCATGATGCCCATCTTCGTGATTGCAGAATGCTTAGATGAGATGTTATTTGGTGCCCATTAAAGACAAAACAACTACCCACAGAGCGGGTCTTTTTTTGCATTCAAACACTACACCTCTTCCTCTGTTTCTTTTATATAGACATATCCAAGAACTTGGACGCTGAGTTCAGGCATGGAGCCTTAGCAAATCAAAAGTAAGCTTCCAACAGTAGAAGTATTTCTTTCTGCCAAATCAAGGTTTCTTCAGAGAGGACTAGGAAAGAAATGTAATTGCTGTGGTTTTTCTTTTCTGGAGACATTCTTCTGTTCCTTTTGTCAGAAAAATAAACTAAGTCATTCAGCATTTAAAAAAAAAAGATAAATCTTCCTGACTTCAGGCCTGGCGCTGTATCCCTTATACTACCTAGTTGACAAAATAAATATGAACAGCTGCATTTCTGGTTTTGTTTTGTTTTTTTTAATCAATTGTACAAGTACAGCATGGGGGAACCCTGGCTTGAAAATGTATATGAAAAAAGATTTAAGATTTTAAATTGACTTACAAGCTTAATATGAGTCAAAAAAGTTTTTGTAGTCTTAAGCTGAAGTAATAGCAGTATAGGTTCTAGATTAAGGGAAATATTGTCCTGTGTTTTGCAGTGGTCAACCAATGTCTGTACTATTATGTTCAGTCCTAGGTATGACATTTTAAAAGGAACATTTTTATTTTCTTAGGTTATTGTTGTAGATGGAGTTGTTTATACTTTTTTTTATTATATGATTTTTGCTGAACTATAGTATGTATATTCAGAGAAGAGGTATCAGAACAGTGAAACATTCAGAAATCAAGGTTTTTTATTTTTTAATAAATTTTATTAATCTTGTTTTTATATTATGTATATTTCACATTCCTTTCTCCTGCCCATAGAACCATTCCTTATATCAAAGAATAGAAAAGAAGGAAGAAAGTAGTTCAATAAAATTGGGTGACATATTGAAAGAGACTGATACTATATGCAGTATTCTGTACCCATACTTCCCCACCTCTGTAAAGAAGTGAGATGAAGAGGCGTTATATCTCTTCTTTGGGTCTAGGCTTGGTTATTATGATTTCAAAACATTCTGTTTCAATCATTTTATTATAATTATTCTTCCCATTGACATTGTTGTAATGATTGTGAATAGTTTTCCTGGTTCTGTTTGTTCACGTCAATTCATATAAGTATTCCCATGCTTCTGTTCCATTACTCAGCCATTACCCAGTTAATAGACATCTATTTTGTTTCCAGTTCTTTGCTACCACAAAAAGTACTGCTGTAAATATTAGATATATTTGAGATCTTTCATTTTCCCATTGTTCTCCTTGGTATATATACCCTAGTACTGGAATACTTGGGTCAAATTCTGGGTCGCTTTCTTAGCATGATTCCAAAAAACACGCTTCCAAAATATTTGTACCAGTTCATAGCTTCATATTAGAGTGACTTGTCTTTCCACAATCTCTCCTACATTGATTGCTCTATCTTTTGTCATCTTTGTCAGTTTGCTGGATGTGAAGTGAAACCTTTGAATATGATTTTCATTTCTTTTATTATTAATGACTTAGTACATTCCTTTATGTTGTTGTTAATAATTTTCAATTCTTCTTTTGAGAATTTTTTGTTCATTTGGTTTGACTACTTCCCTATTGGAGAGTGACTTTTAGTCTCAAGTATTTCTTTTAAAAGGTTTATTTTACTTGTTCTGGGATGTCAAAAACTTGTCAGAGATATTTGATACAAATATTTTTTCACTGGAAACATTCAAACCTAGAGATAACTTTGTGGAGAAACATGACTACCATCTTCAGATATCTGAAGATGTATCTTGAATGAATGAATGAATGAATGAATGAAATAAAAAGTGTTTGCTAAGCCCTAGAGATACAAGTAGAAAATCATTATGGTCCCATTTCTCCTAGGGCCCACATTCAAATTGGGAGAGAAAACATTAAGGAAAGTTCAGCTGTGATTTAGTGTGCAGATACAGGGTGAATAAGAAGACTGCTAGCTCATCTCTATCCACCAGGAAGTTTTTAGTAATGCAAATGTCATTGCCCAAAAAGTCTTAGCATGCATCCCACAGGTCATGCAGCAATGTCTGGGTGTCTAAAGGCCATAGTGGCAAGGTCTGATGATATTAATGTTCAGTGGCAGGGCAGTGGTCTTCTATCTTACTGGGAGGATTATAGTTGGTGACTCCTTGCTCATCCAAGCAGTATGAACTTCTATGTCTGCTTCATAGCTGGAAGAGGGAAGGGTGGGTTAAAAGGGGCTCAACCTACAACTATTGGTACAAGAGAATGGGGATAAGAGTCATAGTGGAGTTGACGCTCTGGCTTTTCTTATAAGGATTGGGGTGGGAAGGTGGTCAGTGTTCAGTCATGAGGGGGAATATGGAAGGGTGGGGCAGGGCATTGGCAGGAAGATTGAAGGAAGGGGCTGCCTGTAGCACTTGCTTCACTTGTGAGCAAGTTGAAGAAAGGGGAGAAGTAGGATTGTAAGGTTTCTATTTGAATCAGATGTTTTATGTCCCATTCACCCCCCAGTTCTTATAGTGCCTGGTTTCTTTTAAGATTCAGATCAAACACTCTCTTCCACATGAAGCCTTTGCTAATAAGCCTCCACCATTCCCTGCCCCGGGGCATATTGCCCTTTCTGCTAAAAGTATCTTGTGTATATTCTGTATAAATTTATTTACTTAGAGATTGTCACTCCCTTCTCACTCCCCCCACCCCAGCTGCAGAATACAAATTCCTTGAGGAAATGAATTATTTCATTTTTACCATTTTATCCCTAGTAATTAGCATAGTGCATGGCCTATAGTAGATGTTCAATAATACTTGTTGATTGATTGATTGTGGAAGAATAATTAAATTTACTCCATATAAGCTCCAAAAAGCACTCTGGTTCCAGTGGCTTGAATTTTCTAAGGCCCAGATGTTAGTTCATTATGAGGAAAAGCTTTTTAATAATTAAAACTTTATAAACAGAATGACCAGAATAAAGCCAAGTCAACAAACATTTATTAACTGTCTACTGTGTGCCAGGCACTGTGCTAAGAGCCAGGGATGCAAAGAAAGGCAAAAAACAACCCCTGCTCTCAAGGAACTCATAGTCTAATGGGAGACAGCATGGAAACAACTATGTACAAACAAGGTACATACAGGATAAATTGGAGATAATCTCAAAATGAAGGCACTAAGATTAAAGAGAACTGAAAAAGGTGTCTTGAGACTTGAAGAAAGCCAGGAAAGCTCGGCAGAGATAAGGAATGAGAAGGTTCTAAGTATAGGGAGCAGCCATTGAAAACACACAAGTGGGGAGTGGAATGTCTTGTGTGAAGAAGAGGAGTAAGGCCAGTGTCACTGAATTGTTGAACATTTGGAACAGAGTAAGTTATAAAAGGACTGGAAAAGGTAGGAAAGGGTTAAGTTATGAAGGACTTTAAAAACCAAACTGAAGATTTTATATGTGATCCTGGAGGTAATAAGGAATCACTGAAGTGTATTGAATAGGGGGTAATGTTTATTGAGTACAGGTAGACCTGTGCTTTAATAAGATAAATTTGATAGCCAAGTAAAGGGTGTATTGGAGGGAGGGGAAACTCAGATAGACTAGAGTGGGGAGAAATTTGAGCCAAGGAGATAAACCAACAGACTATTACAGTAGTCCAGGTGTGAGATAATGAGGGCCGTCAATCAGGGTGGTGATGGTATAAGAGGAGAGAAAGGGGTATATATGAGAGATGTTATGAAGGTATTTTGATATGTCCACTAGGCAGTTGGCAATGTGAGACTGGAGATCAGTAGCGTTATTAGGGCCAGACAGATAGATCTAAGAATCATCTGTGTAGAGATGATAATTGAATCCTTGGGAGCTAATGAGATCAACAAGTGAAATACCATAGAGAGTGAAAAGGACTCAGGACAGAGCCTTTAGAGACACTGTTGGTTTAGAGGGAGAACCTGGATAAAGAGCCAGCCAAGGAAAGTGATAGAAGTGGTTAGACAGGACATGGAAATGTCAGTGTCACAAGAACCTAGGGAGAAGAAGGTTATTGAAAATCTCAAAGGCAACAGAGAGGTCAAGGAGAATGAGGATTGAGAAAAAGGCTATTCATTAGATTTGGTAATTAAGAGATCATTGGTAACTTTGGAGAAAGTTCTCCTTCCCTATAAGTATTTAAGGAGATGACTATCTGTAAGGATAATTTTAAAGAGGATTCTTTTTTGTGTGGACTTGATGATATCTAAGATCCTTTCTAACTTTGAGACCATATAAAAAGTTCTATAAGTTTACTATTTGCTTGTCTTTTAAAGTACTTTTATTTTCCCTAGAATCTCAAGCTTCAAGTCTTTGCACATCTTTTTCATAACATTTTTGATTTTGTAGACTCATCATGTTCCCTCCCAGCATTCGTCTTTCCCGTCTAAAGAGTCTTGATCTCTTAAATAACACAACTCCCATTACTTTGGTCATTCTGGTTGTCATTCTCTGAATTTTCTCTAATTCCACTATATCTTTCCTGCTTTACAGCTGCCAGAGCTGTCCACCACCATGTGCAGCTACAATGAGGTTACAGGGGTACTTCTTCTCCGATTTTTATATATGTGTGTGTGTGTATATATATATTTAACAGAAATAGTCTTTTCTTTAACTTTCAGGAAAGTTTAGTGTGGAAAATCAAAGGTGTTAGTGGTCAAAAATGAAAAAGTGAGTTTCATTTAACTGTGTAATCCTATTTCCCCATGTTAGAGATAACTGAAAGTTGGTTTTGTGGCTGATATGCATAATAGAAATATGTCATACAAGTTAGTATGTTTAGTCATTTGACCTTTTGTTGATAAGGTTCTTTTCTGAAGATCCGATATACGTGTTTTACCCTAAAATGTGAATATCGTCCATATCCATATCATCTCTATCAACTACCACCCATGATTGAGGCAAACCTGCTTCACTGAAACAGCAGGATGCCATGAGGGAGAGACCAGAGGCAGCATGTGCCGGGAAAGTCAAGCTGCTGCCATCGCCACCACCACCTGAACCATCATCTCCCTTCAGAACCTGGTGGAGATAGCACGGGACCCTAAACCCAGGAGACAGTTGAATAACATGGCTTCTAGCCCAGTCCTACAGCTTCGTCCTGGGAAGCAACCATGGTGGATGTACAACCTGGCAAATACTCCTTGCAGGTGCTTCAGCCAGCATCAGCTACTGAAGACCCGCAAGTTCTTGCCTCTGTAGTTAGTCCTTGGCATGGGCAAAGGTTCAACATCAGAAACTGACATGATTTTATCAGCAGAAATGATGTAAAAGAAGAGGTGTTGACCAATTGCTTTGCTGCTAAGGGCCTTAAGGACCATGAGACCCTTTCATCTAACTTGCTTCTGAAATCTTCCTTATGTATTATCACCCCCATTAGAATCAAGCTCCTGGAGATCTGGGATTTTCTTCATTTTCTAATTATATTCCCCAGCACTTACTACAGTGTTTTGCATATAGTAAGCAATTAATAAAAGCTTTTTTTATTCATTCATATTCGCAGAATAGCCTGTCTACCCCCACAAGACTTCCATTTTTACCCAAGGAAATACATTAAAAAGGAACACATTTCTCTTTTCTTCTTTGCTTCTTTGGGTTGTTTTCTAAGTGTTGGGGTTTTTTTACTTGTTTGTTTGTTTGTTTTTAAGCTTAAAGCTTTCATAACTGAGTGAAAATGTTATATGTTTTTATTTTTTTAAATGTATTATTTATCATTTCATCATAAAAACTGGCCATCTAAGTTACTTAGCTACTTAGATCACTTTTTTAAAATGATGTTAAAATGTTGACTATGTAAAATTTACTTGTTACTGGTATAGCTCCTGTTCCATTTAGTAAATCACAGAACAGAAATGGAAAAATAATCTCTTTCATCAGTTTGGTTTCTTGTCATTTTTTCCCACCATGGTGTCTTGTTCTTTGTGTTGGTATTCTATAATATAAGGTATTGTGATGTGTAGACTTGCCTTCCACAGCTTTATTTTTTGGGGGAGGAGGGTGAAGGGAACCAGAAGGAATAGAAAATGGTGACCTAGCTTTCTGTTGGTGTGTGAGCCACCATCTATATTATTCTCCAGTTTTTTAGGCCACTTGCCAATAAATATTACAGGATGTTATAGCTACAGTACTAATGTTTAAGTTAACTGCTGAAGAAGAGTCTTACTTTCACTTAACCAAAAAAAAAAATCCTGGGGCCTGTACTTTGTTCTCGGTATACTCAGTCTCATAGTAGAGTATATATATGTTCTGTTCATCAGAGAATTTTACAAAGGATTTGGAGTAGTGCTTTAATATTACTTTTGTACGTATTCTGCCACTTACTATTTAATAGATGATAATGGTCTGCCAGTCACTGGTTACATTTGAGTGGATGTTCAAATTTTTGTGTAGTACATGAATAATTTTACAAAGTGTGTGTTGGATTCTTGACTGTAAGGGCCCCCTCAGAAGACATGAGCAAGAGTCAGAAAAAATTTGCTGTCTTTTCTTTACCGTGTGGGTCTCTAACCAGGTTAAAGGACATCTCTGATTTTATTTGGGAAAGTGATAATGGTTTTAAAACTAAATGTGAACTTAAATTCCAGTTCTGGTTGAATTTTGTTTCTGCAGTTACTTTGAGGAGGCATGTACAGGAAAAATCTGTTAAAACATTATTTGTGGTCTGATTCTTATAAGACACCTGATTCAGTGGAGCTCTTTTAGTTTTTAAAGTACAATATTTTTCCATTAACTAACTTGACTTGCTTTTGCTTTTGACTTTCTACTATGTTTTAACTGGCTCTCTGTGGGGGGTAAATATCATTGTAGCTTCCTGTGGCTTTGAGCAAATCTAGCTTAATTTTTAAAGTGAGGTCCAGATTTGTTTTGATGTATCCTGTGCTTGCCACTAAGTGAATATTTTAATTATCTTTAGATGATTATTTAATAGTGTGTTACATAAATAATAATAATGGAGTAGGATCATAGATTTAGAACTAGAAGGAACTTTAGGTCATCTAGTCCAGCCTTCTCATTTTACAGATAAGGAAACTATTAGTAAGGGTGACACATAATAAATAGCAGATCCCAGATTTGAATTTAGCTCTCCTGGCTCCGAATCTAGTGGTCTTAGAGAATTTAATGTTGCATTAGGAATATCTCCTTAATCTTGAAACTTATTCTTTTGGAAAATTAAAATTGTGTTAAATGTTTTTTCCAAGGAAGATTGATTAAAATATCTGAGTTTTATAATCATTTGGAAATAGAAGGTAAAGGTATACTATGTAGAAGATAGTTTTGAGTTATGTAACACTTCTGTTGAGACTCTTTGGTGTTCTGTTAAAGTCAACCTCTGTCATTTATGGAAAGAAAAATAAGAATGCAGGTATAAAAGAGTTTAAAGAAGAATAAAAGACTTTATATGATTCACTGCAAAGGATTGAGGGTAGAGCCATGTTCCAGAACCAGTTAAATTCCCCTTTCATTTTGTTTGGTTGGGGGATTTGGTTATTTTCTAATGGTTTTTTTTTGGGGGGGGGGTTTCTTTTTAAGTTTAAAGTTTACATAACTGAGTGAGAATGTTATATGTTTCTGTCTTGAAAAATACATTATTTAACATATTTGACCATAGTTGTTGATCTAAGTTACTTGCTATTTAGATCACTTTTCTAAAATGATGTTAAATTGTTGACTATGTAAAATTTACTTGTTACTGGTATACCTCTTGTTCTATTTAGTAAATCACAAAACAGAAATGGAAAAGTAATCTCTTTCATCAATTTGGTTTAAATATTCATTTCTTGAAGCCATGTTTTTTTTTCCCCCTCTATTGTTCTTTGTGTTGGTGTTCAAGAATATAAGGTATTATAATGTGTAGTACAGAAATACCTGGAATTAAGGGTTTGAAATTTTCCCTCAGTTAATTGAGAGGCTGTCTGACATAGTGGTTACAAAGCTGGCCTGGAAGCCATAAAGACCCAGGTTCAAGTTCAGCCTTCTGACACACACAGTAGTTGTATGACCCTGAACAAGTAGTTTAACCTTTCAGCCCCTGGAAATTCTCTAAGACTGTAAGTTGCAGAGAAGGTGTTGACCTCTACTGAAAAGGAATTTTTTCACTTTGAAGTTCCCTGTACTTTGGAAAACATAAATCCAATCCAGATCTCTATCTCAATTTATTATTCAAAATGATGCCTAAATAGTGCAATTTCTGGATTTTAAATCTAATTTCCATTGTTTTTTTTTTTCAGGTTCTGTTTAGGATTATGGTTATTTTAAATAATTAAAGCTTTCTACTTAACATATCTTGATATATCATATTTACAAATTTAAAAATCATTTACAACTCAGCAATTTTGTATCAGAATTGCTCGAAGGAGGAAAAAAAACCCTACTTTAAACCTAATAAAATTTTTTAAAATCCTCTTTAGGAGTTTAAAGTGACAGGTGATATTTTATCAGTGGAAATAAATAAAACCAGTGATTGCTAGTATTAATGACTAGCCTCCTTTTCTACTTCTCTCCTCCCCCTTCCCCCATCCTAGGACTGTTGCATTTTCCTTTTGTTTCTCCAAGCCATCTTTCCCCTCCCCACCCAAGCCCTGTCTCTCAGTATTAGATGTTAATGATGGATTTTTAAGGTGTCTGATAATTGGAGAATATGAGTTTGACATTTGAGTTTAGAAATTTCAGTGAAGCATTTAGGAAGTGGTTGTTTATGTATCTGTTTCTACATTAAGTGTTTTAGAATTTGCTTTTTCATAGTTATGTATGCAAAGAGCATAATTTGACTCTAAAAAATATCTTGGCATTTGCCCTTATTACTGTACTTGTTGCTTTGTTTGCTTTCCTATATTATTTCCCTGTTCCCTTAAAGAAACATCAACTTTGAAAACAGTTAATAGTGTAGAAGTTCTGGGATAAAACGGTTCTCATTTTCAAATTGCCAAGTGTCGTATGAAGACATGAGTGTCAGTTGTTGCTGGGACCTGTTTTTGACTCTGCTGAACCTTTGCTGGTTGTGGTTTGTCTGGCCATCACATGATTTCTCTGAAAATTCCCCCTCCCCTCCATTTCCAGTAAACTGTTTGAACAGGAGTGAGTCAGAGTGAAACCAGCTTCCCTGTAACCACAGGGCTTGTTCAAGAATTTGTCAACGTGGACTCTAGAGGGTTTGTATTAAACTTGGCTGTAACTGCTTTGGTTCCATAGAACAACTTCCTGCCATTGGGAACAGATCACTTGCTTGTTTGCAAAGAGTTAAACTGGTGAACTTTGGTAGTGAGCATTGGTGACACATGTTAAACACATCTTTCTAGCATCACTTTAAGGCGTTGTCCAAGGGAGATAGCTTTACCAGTGTTTCTCTTTTCAGAAACAAAGGACTCGATCCCCCTTTGGCCACCACACCCAGTCACAGGCAGGCATGCTCTCTTGTTTTTTAGTGCAGCCATAGAACAGTAATACTTCACACAATCCAGGCTAAGTAATCTGTAGCAGTAGTACACAAATATTCTTATAAAACATAAAACATACTACAGATTATAGTTTTGGATCCCCAGATGTTTCAATATAGTCATAGTTTTTGAACTTGGATTCTACCAGCTCTGCACAGACTGCTTATATGACTTCCCTTTTCTAGGCCTCACTTTCCTCCTTTAGTAAAAATCATGGGTTTAGACCAGAGCAGCTCTTCAAACCCTTCCCGCTCAACAGTTCTATGATTCTTTTGGGGATAGAATTATGAATACCATTAAAAAACAGGACATTTGAACTCTATACTTATACTAGTTCAAGAGTCAAAAAAACTGCCCATTATATAGTACTTCTTTCTGAGACTACTCCCATTTATCCTGTCTGTATCTTATTTGTGCATAATTGAATGCATGTTGTCTCCACATTAGATTTGTGAGCTCCTAAAGAGCAGGGCCTTTTTTTTAAACCTCTCTGTATTGCTAGCATGACACACAGTGCCTAACACATAATGGACATTTAATAAATCATGTTGACTGACTAAGCACAGGGACATTATTTATGGTGGAAGTCTTAGTGTTCCCAATCCAAAGGAAGCTTTTATTGTATTTGGGAGGGGAATGGAACAAGCATTTATTAAGTACCTACTATGTGCCAAGCGCTGGCTAAGCACTTTAAAAATATTACCTCATTTGAATACAACTACTTTGTTTCTTGGGCCATCACTCATTTTCCTTTTCTAGTCATTCTGTTTCTTTGCTATTAACTGTGCTGGACAAAGAAAGACTTGATATTTCATACAGCCCACTAAATGGGTGGTCACCAGGAGACTTGTCTGTACATCGTACATTCCTGAAGTCTGATGCATCCAATTGTTTCTACATGTGCATTTCCATTTTTAACCCTGTTATCTTGGGCCAGAATGTGGTAACTTAAAAACAAAATCTAGTGGAATTTAAACTCCATACAGTTATATTTTAAAACTTCCTGGTTTTAAATGATAAATTACATTTAGGCAGCAGGAGTGACGAGAGTATGTGAATAAGTAGTCACTGTGGAAATGAAACAGTTCCTTTTCATGGGAATGAGCATGCCAAAGACATGGCATTAATAAATAAGATGTTTTAAATGTTTTAATCAATATGTGCTCATTGACTTTGTGAATGGCTAAATTAAAAGAGCATTTATGTGTATTTGAAAGCAGCTTAAAATTAGAAATTAAATTATGCTTTATAAAAGACAATGAAGGGTTAATACACACAAAATATTAACAAAGACATTGTGAATAATAAATATTTAAAGTTTTTCTTGATAGATTCCTTTAGACATTGGCAACTGAACATAAGAGTTTTATGCTTGCTTTGTTCCGTTCATTTCCACACCTGTTTACAGATATGGAAAAAATAAGCATTGGGTTGCATTAGGTTACCTTTGTTAAACTAATTTAAAGAAGTTTTTCAGGTTTGTGTTTCAAGCATCTTTTGTAAAGTGAATTTAGAGAGGCCTCCTTTACTCAAACTTGGACAGACCAACTCATGTACCTCCCCTGTGTTCTTGAGTATACAAATGTATACACTAAATACAGACACACTCACAGTTAGAATGGCTTGAGCACTTCCAAATGACCTGTCCCAGGACCCAAGTCTAAGGTAGGACTATTGTAGTAAATTTCAGCAGAAGCATAGTTAATGGAAAAAAATATATAGTTTATATCTAATTATATAAGATATTTTTTAATAACACTAATAAACATGCAGGTAACATTAAAGGCACAATTTAGACAATATCTAATTTTTTAATCATCAAAATGGTTGCTCTGTTCTGTCCTAAAGTTTCTCAAATTTCTGGCAAGAAAGTCTTAAATAGTTTTTAAGGTCTTCTTAACTTTTGGTGAAGTAAACTGAACAGTGGAAAACAAGAATGCTTATGTTGTGTTGTACTTACAGCCCATATATCCAGCCAAGCATTCTTATCACAGGCCCCAAGACCCACTTGATGTGGTTGTCTAGGCAATGTTAATCTCAGAGGTTAGGTATCCCAAACGTTCCACTTTCTTTTAATTACTCTTCATTTTCTTGATCACATTAGTAATACCTTTCTCTGCATCTTTGCCAGTTCCATTATATCTTTGGTGAATTGCAGTGACCAGAATACAGAATTTTCCAGATGCAGATACACTGTGATTTTGGTCAAAGGTCAGATTTTTTTTTATGTGTTTCAGTACCTTTCTTGCTAATAACTGTTGTTATGACTTCTCCAGAACATCAAACTGATGTTTCAGAAAACCATCCTATGGCCCTTGTTTTAGGTCTTAATTGGTTCCCTGTAACCATTATCCTATACATATAGTCTGGATTATTTTCCCTGAGAACATTACCTTACACTGAAACTCAACTTACCGCTGTTTTGTTCATCTCTGAAGTTTCCTAAGAGTTGATATTCATGTATATGGAAATTTCACTGTGTCCAAAGTTGATTGTTTATAAATAAAGTTGATCCTAACAGTGATCCTTGATAAATCGCAACAGTGATCCTTGAGAAATCCCAGAATTTATACTTTATTCACTTAAAAAAAGTTTCCATTTATCCCAGTTTTCCCTTACCTTTCTCTAATAGAGTTTCCTATGCATGACAAAACAGTTGACCAAATCCCATAATGACTCAGTTTTAGTAACCTTTGATATTTCTTTCAAGTTCATTGACAGTCTTTTAACTTGTTCTTTCCCACAAACTGTAACTATTGTAAATTGTGTTTTATGGACTTGCAGATTCAACCACCTGCATTTCAGGTTAAAAAAATCAGTCAGAAGACCAGAGAAATCTAGTAATCTGTTAATTGTGACAACCAGATCCTCAGTGAGTAAAGGATTTTTTTTTAAACCCATAAAACATGATTAAAAAAACTAGATCTGCTAAAGTATGGGAAATTGTCTTTATGTTAAGACATTAGGAAACATATGGAATATCTTTTGCTTTATCCAGAAAAAAAAAAAGAAAATGCATTTATTATTTCACATGCCTTTTTAAATGTCAGTTCTGATTAAATCTTATCTTGTATACTGATACTTTTTCCTAAAGTTATCAGGTAGTCATTAATGATATCCCTGGGCAAGAGAGAGAACTTTGTTTCGATGCCCATTAGAAATTAGAGGGACATTGATATTTTACATACTGCAAGTGCTAAGATGTTGACCACAACCTCTTTGCAAATGTAATGAAAAGCTACTTTTTATTAGAAACCTTATATTGTATTAAAACAACAGCCGCAGGTAGAAAGAAAAACCTAGGCACCCACCAGATTTAATGATGATAACTTTGGATTATAGGCTCATAGATCTAGAGTTGGAGTGGACCAACTGAGCTGTCCATCAGGGAAGGGAAGGAAGGAAAGGTCAGCTAAGAGGCTATATAGTTCAGTCCCTTCATTTTACATTGAGACAGAGGGTTAAGTATCCAAAGTCATGTAGGTAAGCATCAAAGAAGTATGATTTAAATCCAGGTGCTCTACCTTTAGAGCATTTTTGTTTATTGTGTGACCCTGATGACATGCTGATGGCAGCTGCATGGTGCTGTGGAGAGAGCAGTAGGCCTAAAATCAGGAAGACCTGAGTTCAAATGTAGCCTCAGACATTTATTAGCTATGTGACCTTGGGCAAATCACATAACCTCTATTTGCCTGTTTCTCAACTGTAGAATGAGAATAGTAACAGCATCTACCTCATAGAGTTGTTATGAAGATCAAATGACTTAATATTTGCAAAGTGCTTAGCACAGTGCTGACTCATAGTAGGTGCCATATAAATGCTTATTATTTTACTTCCTTCCTTCCCTTCCCTTCCGTGATGGTCAGCTTAGAAGCAGACCTCTATCTTTTTTTAAAAAATTATTTTCTTCTCTATTTATTTATTTTGGTCTTTTAAAAAAATTTTGAGTTACAAATTCTTACCTTCCTGCCAGCCCCTCCATTACCCATAGAGAAGACAAAAAATATATCAGTTATACATGTGAAATCATGCAAAACATCTCCATGTTAGCCATGTTGCAAAAAAAAAGAAAAAAGGGCAAGAAAAATAAAGTGAAAAAATTATACTTCATTTTTGCACTCAGTTCATCACACAATTCAAACACTTCTGGAGGTAGATAGCATTTTTCATCATGAGTCCTACGGAATTGTCTTAGATAATTGTATTTTTAGAGTGGCTAAGTCTTTCACAGATGATCATTGTTACAATATTGTTGTAACTGTATAAAATAGTCTCCTGGTTCTACTCACTTCACTTTTCATCAGTTCATATAAATCTTTCCAGGTTTTTCTGAAACCATCCTGCTTGTCATTTCTTAGAGCACAATAGTATTCTGCCACAGTCATATGCCACTGCTTGTTCAGCCATTACCCAAATGATGGGCATCCTCTAAATTTTTAATTCTTTGTCTTTACCAAAAGAGCTACTCTAAATATTTTTTGTACATATAGGTTCTTTTCCCTTTTCTTTGATCTCTTTGGGATACAGACCCAGTACTAGTATTGCTGGGTCGAAGGGAATGCACAGTTTTAGAGGCTTTTGGGCTCAATTTTCCAAATCGTTTTCCAGAATGGTTGAACCAGTTCACAACTTCACCAGTAGTGCATTAGTATTCCAATTGTTCCACATCCCCTCCAGCATTTGTCATTTTCCTTTCTGTCATTTTAGTGAATCTGATAGATGTGAGGTAGTGCTTCAGAGTTGTTTTAATTTGCTCTTCTCCAGTCAGTAATGATTTAGAGCATTTTTTATATGACTGTTTTTGAGTTTTTTTGAATGGAATTAAATGTTTTCCTTCAAATCAGAGTGTTGACTTATTTTATCTTTGAGTTTTTTCTCCTGAAAACTGCCCATTCATATCCTTTGACCATTATCAATTGGGAAATGGCTCTTATTTTTATAATTTGACTCAGTTCCCTATTTATTTGAGATATGAAGACTTTATCAGAGAAATTTTAAATTCTTTTCCCAGTTCCCTGCTTTCCTTCTAATTTTGGTCGCATTGGTTATATTTGAGAATTTCATGTAATCAAAATTACCCATTTTACTTCCCATGTTTGTCTTTATCTCTTGTTGGGTCATAAACTATTCCCTTATCCATAGATCAGACAGGTAACAATTTCCATGCTCTCCTAATTTAAAAGCAAGCCTCTTTTAACTAGGTAGTCCTCGGTCCTCATTTTCACACTATCTAAAAAAATACGTATCTGGTATATTAGACATAATATTTGGCACTTAAGGTGTTTGTAAGTAGCTTTTTTTAAGCTGTGTTTAAGAATTTCCTCTTGTTTTCTTAGTGACGAAGTTAACTACCTAAGAACCAATATCTAGGAAAAGGAAGAAAACTCCTTTATAAGATGTAGTGAAGGATGCAATAAACTAAACTAAGTAGTGCCTCTGGGGAAAGGGTTTAATAAGTATTTGATATTTAATGCTTCTCCTGCTTTGACTCCTTCCTTGATTTAAATTTTTTCCTCTCATAAATTTTTTGAAATGAAACATTTTTAATGTTTAGAAACTCAAGGTTCTTCAGTTGGGAATTTCTGCCAGAGGTGAGCTCATTATGAACACTGATTGAAAACTCATCTAATCAGATATATTATTGAATGGATGTCACATTGTTGTCTATTGAGATTTGAAAAACTAGTCTCAGCAGTCTGGTCCCATTGCTTCCAGGTAAAAATTCTCATTTCTGAGTAGAGTTCTGATGTTTTTTTTTTTTTCCTTAAATCCCATTCTGGAATAAAGGAAGTTGTTGAATTTTACCTTCTAAGAAGTCGTCTCTCCTGCTTCTTCTTCTTCTTCTTCTTCTTCTTCTCCTCCTTCTCCTTCTCTTTCTTCTTCTTCTCCTCCTCCTCCTTCTTTGTACACAGAGGGTTAAGCTTTTTCTGAATTTAATTTTTTGAAAAACTAAAGAGATTATTTGGGAAGCGTATCTTATATAGTTCTTTGTGGGAGATATTTGACAGGAATGCCATATGGCCTATCACAAAGATAACTGCCTTCAGATATTAGAAAGTATATTTGAATCAGAAAAACCATCTGAGTTTTGTTTTTAGGCTTATTTTTACAGCATCTTTTAAACTATATTAAATTCAATTGACAGTGTAGTAATTTCTTGCTGCTTTAGAGAACAAGTCTTTATTTGTGGCTCAATTTCAGTTGCTTGGATATTTGTGAGCAGTTGTTTTACCCTATAGATGAAGTAGAATTTGTATTTATCTACTGTATGGAGTTTAAATCTACAATTCTTGATTGGAAAATTGTTTCCAGACTAATCTTGCCAGCTATTAATGTCTGAATGTAGTAATATTAAAGTTATCCACTATTATTATTTTATCATTATGATAGTAGTTACTGTTAATATAATATGAAAGTTACTCCTTTTAAAGCAGTTGAAAATTTGTGCTCTAGCTTATTGATATGTAGGAGCCCAAATAATCTCATTCAATAGTATGAAAACTAATGGCATTTAAAACAGTCTCAATATCTTTCCATAGTTTGATGCATAGTTCAGTTTCTAATTGTTTTCTTTTGAATATACTTTATATTCTACAACCTATGGGTAGTAGTTTCAACTTTTTTTTTTTTTTTACTACTTTGTTATCACAGGCATTTTATTCCACCAACTTAATAATCTCACAATGATCTCTGAAATTCTAGAACTTGTTGCCTAACCACAAACGGTCTTTATCCTATACGTGTGTTTGGGTCCATTGTGTTATAATAATAATTTTCAAAAACCAGAAGAAATGAAATCCTTGTTTGGCTGTTTTTAAAACAGAGGTTCAGGTATTTAAAGAGAACCTTCTCCCATTTGCAGACTGAACTCTAAACAGTCTCTTTGTAATAACTTTAAATGATGTTGATGCATTTAGGGAGTTCTCAGAAAAAAAATGCATATTTAAAAGTAATTGTGAAAGAAAAAAGGAAAATTAATTTAAAAAGTGATTGCGAATTAAAACTTTTATTTTACGATGAGACTGAATCATATAACCTTGATAGGAAAAAATGAAGGCTAAGAATGTTTAAGCACGTGTTCTAAAAAGAGCAACCTCAGTATTATAGATTGTTTTTATCATAGGTGTTTGTAAAGAACACTTTATTTGAACAGTACTGTAGTGGGTATAAGTCTCATTATATGACGTGCTTTCATTGTTGAGATGCTTGAATTATATTATTATCATAGTTTGTTACAAATTAATATTTTAGACACTTTTCCAGCTCTAAATTAGTGGGCAAGTTTAGTTATTATTATTATTATTATTATTATTACAAACTTCCATTCTACATTTAGAATTTGCCATAAAGAACAACTTTGAATTAGGATTACACAGTTAGGAAGCAGTCAGACATTTTGAATGGTATTTTTGTCATGGCATGAACAAAATGGCCATAAACTTTTTAAAACCAGTAATTCTGCCTGGCATTGAACTGGTATGTATTTGCCATTGCCATTAATTAAAATTATTCACTATTTTGCCCAGAAAAAGGCCCAGCACCTATTCTGAGGACAGTGCTGGATCAGCAGTAGCAGTGTTCACAGTCATACTTGTAAGAATGCAAGAGCTTGACATGAATATTTTGTAATATGGTAAATGTATTCTTTCATACAATTCAAATGTTATACTTTGAAATGCAGAAATTATGCTTTGCAAGAATAGTTTTAGACATGAATGGCATGATGAGTCTTGCTTCTTCTATCACTCATGAATATGTTAAATAATTTTACTAGTTGGAGAGTAGTTTGGATGAAATGACTGTAATGTATATATCCTTAGTATAAAAACCAAATTCTTCATCTTACTTTTTGGGGGAAAAAAAACTAGTATGATAAACATAGTATTGCACATATTTATAGAATATTTTCCTCTGCAATAGTCTTATGGTAGGTATTCTGATTCCTGTTACCCATTTTATGGATGAAATAGCTCCAAGAAGTTAGGTTGTCAAATGTTAAGTGTATGAGTAGGGGTGGAAAGCAAGGTCTCAGTTTTCCTATCCATAACAATAAAGGGACTGGATTTGATGACTGATGGGTTCCTTTCAGTTCTAATTCACATGACCTGTTTTTCCCAGTCCAGTGCTTTTTCCACCATGCTGCAAAGTCTTAATGTTTTGTAGAGTTAATGACATGAACTTTAAAATATGGAGATTAAAAAAAGAATGAATGAAGTTCCATGAAGACCTCTTGAAAATAATCAAGAAAATGCATTGGTGGTGTAATAGGACCCAGATTGACTTTGTAGGAAGTTAAGATATTTTCTAAAAATGGTCCAATTAAAAAGATTTTCCCAAAGCTTACTTGTTTTCTATGGAATTTCAATATTGATTAAGTAAAACTTAATTGAAGAACTATTTTCCTTTCAACGAAATACCCTGTCACTAGCCTCATAATAATTTTAATGCTCATTGTTACTTATTTGACCGTAAATCTAATTCTTAGGGAAAGCACATGTGAAGCAATAGTATGAAGTAATATCCCCAATCTTCAGATCTTACTAGTCTGGTTTCTGTCATCAATCCTTGAAATCTGATGATTAATCCCAAGTGATAAGCATTTATAGTAATTTTCTTCAGTCTGTATCCTTGTAGTCACTGGAAGTATGTTCCTGGAATCCCCCACCCTTAATCTGAAGCATGGTGACTTGGAGGAAAAAGTTTAGGAAAAATGAATCATAGTCAAATAAAGAGAAGAGAAGAAAGGCTAGAATCATATTATTGGGGTGGGGAGGAGATTTATTTACCTGTAAATAACTGGATTTTAACTTCCATAAAAACATCTAGAGGGGGTATGAATTGCTAGCTGTAAAAGAATGCATCACTAAATATACTATTTGTTAATATTACTTTCCTCTTAGGCGCTTTAATTGTGAAATAGGTAAAAGTTGTGAAACTGGTTTATGCCTCCAGAGAAATGAAACTATTTTAGGAACTTATTAAAAAAAATTTTGTCCAGATTTTTGAAGAATTGGGGAATACAAATTGAGGAAGTAATCAATTTGATTTTGCTACACTGTTCCTTTAGTATGTTAAAACTATAAATAAGGCTAAACTCATTCCAACTAAATATTTTTGTTACTATTGTTTTAAATAATGTGATTATAATGTTTTAAATGCCATTTAACATAGATAATAGTATTATCCTTTGTTCCTTAGCTTATTTAATTTGAAAAGCATATATACTTAAAAAAGTTCTTTTTGATCTTTAGAGAAATTGATGAGAGCAATAAGATTATTTTCATGGAGAGGAAGTACTTCTCTGGAAATTAGCACTATAAGAAATATAATACAAAGGCTACCAAAATATGTAGAAAGTAAAGAGTTCTGAAGTAATTTTATGAAAAATAGTTTAGAACTTATTAGTCAGCAAATAAAATAAAGCACTTACTACATTTAGGTAGTAAGATAAAAATGTTTTCAGTAAAAGTATTTTAAGTTAAACATGTTGAAATATTTCATTGAACTAAATATGCATTTGGAAATGAAATTGGCTTTTGAGTTGTGGGAATTAATGGTATGTTCATCTAGAACATTGTTTTGTCAGAAGGTTACTAAAGTAAGTTTGAATGAAAAATAATAAAAATTTGTGTATGAGTGTAAGTTTTTGTTGTTGTTGTTTTTGCTGTATTAACATCTTTTGGTGTTGGTGCAAATAATATAATGCTGCACTAAAAGCCCTTGACTGTAGTATTCCAGCAACTTCCCAGTTAGGATTAGAATGTCCTTCTAAATTGATATCATTATATAGAAAGAAAAAAATCAAATTTTGCAATGTTTTAAAGTGTTTGTGCTACTACTGGTCACTTTTTTTGAAAACTGTACATGTTTTACAATGTTATATTAAAAAATGTTCTAGTATGCAAATATAACTTTAAGTCTGAGAACATTATGAAAGATCTAGCAAAAAGTTGTAGGAACTGAAAGTCACAGTTAGTATATGTTAAATACGTAACAAAATTTATGAAATCCCTTTAGCAGGTCCCCCTTCGACTGGCCCTTCCTTTTAAAAGTAAAAGACTCAATTAAAAAGCCACTTAACTTTCTTTAGAAGAAATGCCAACTTAAAAAAAAAGCAGCAAAATATTTCTACCTAGCTTGGCTTGGAGCTCTGATTTAATATTTTTCCTCTCAACAAAAATTATTTTTTCTTTAAAATTTTTTTGTTTTTACCTCATTTTTCTTTTCAAAGATATCCATCTCCCTTTTCCAAAACAGCCACCTCCCTCATAACAAAGAGGAAAAAAGACATTCAACAAAACTAACCAGTACATCAGCCATGTCTGACATTATGTACAAGTTTCCATACCTATAGTTCCCCCACTTTTATAAAGAAGGGAAGGAGATTAATCAAAAAATTTTATGGCATTATAATCATAACCAAGGATGTATCCAAAGGGACAAGGATTCTATTTTCCGTTGTGGTCTTTTTATTTCTGTTAAGTCAAAAGAGGATTATACACCAAAGAAGAGAAATAGCCCCCTTGTCACTTGGTTTTCTTAATAGTGTTTGCCTAATTGAAGAATTTTCCTTCTTGTGTTTATTCTTTGTAATCCCTGAAAAAATTATTTGTAGGATTAAAGGTGTTTAATCTTGTGGGTGTCCAGATAACTAATTATTATTTACTTAGTTAATGGGCATAGTCATCTCTTGTCGTATAATTTAAATAATGTGGTCATTCATGAAAGAATGCCATCGGTTCAAAATGCTAATAACATCCCTCCCTACTCCTCACAGGCAAAGGATACTGAATCTTATGAACTGATTGTTCCTTGCTTTTATTCATGAATTCTTGGAGGGGGTGGGAGGAAAAGGATCACTTTTACTCTTTTTTCTCTCTTTTATTTATACATTTATATATTGAGAAATAGTTAATGCTATAATAAAAGAGAAAGTATTTCCAAATGTACCTAAATAAAAAGTCTTAAATAGAAACTGTGTTTTGTAAAGTGGGAATTCTGTAATAAAACTGCTTAAATCAGTTGTCATCACAAGAGCATCTATTATAAATTACATTCAAGGGATGTAAATAAGAAACGCATTTCTCTAAATTTATACTTTTTGAGTTGACTTTTTGAGTTAATGATTAAAATTCAGTAATTGTATTTTCTAATTTGCTTGCAACTGCTATTTGATAATCTAAAAATATTCCTAATCGAAATATTATCTGTTTTTGTTAATAATTCAAATCAGAATAAATAGCTACTATTCTAGGAAATGCTGGTATAGATTGACAAGCATAAAAAGATGAATTTTTCAAAAGTGTAGTAAGAGGAAACATTTTCTTATTTGAAGAAGTACTTTTAAAAACATTTTCTTTTTAAGATATTAAAGTGCTCAACTGAAACTTTTTAATAAACAGTTTTTATCTTGAGCCCGAGAGTATCAGAGGAAAATGTCTTTTCCCCCTAGTAATTCCGCATTGTTTAGAATATATATATTTGCTTTTGAACCCTTTTGTAACAACTCCATTGCTTTATTTCAGAATATTTTTAAATAACCCATATCCTTTAAAATCCATGGATTTAAGAAGTTTGTAGATCTAATGTAACTTTGTTTTATAATTATGGATTCTCTAAACAATGACATGTTAAAAGAATGAGATGTTTTAATTTCATTGTATTTTTGAAAGAATATAAGTATAATAAAACTTTTTACATGGAGTGTATGTATTCTTTACTTTAAAAAAGGACATCTTTATTCTAACAGAAAAGGTGATTTGTTTCTTCTCTTAGAAAGAAATCACAAATGGCAAAATTACACTGAAGAATTAAGCTAATGATTAACTTTTAGAGGCTATAATTTGGAACCTGAAAGTGTTTATTCTTAATTAAATGGCAGGTTCAGAGAATAGTTTGAATCTTCTTTTATTTTCTGACTGCCATCAAAAGAGCAGAAGAAGGAATAGTTTTTTGGTTTTTGTTTTTACAAATAAATGCTGTTACTGTTCTACATATTTGTTTGTTTTTTCTTTTAAGCGGGAATAGCTGTTATCTAATTAAATTCATATAAATGTAACCTTCATAGGTATATGTGATTTTTTTTTTAATTTGGAAAAATGTTTCACATTTTTGAACACTATCTTACCCAAATATTGCATTTGTTGTTTTATTAGAAACATTCATGGAAAAAATAAGCTATTAAATCTACCTTTCAAAAAAAAGTCAACTTTTATTCTTATAAACACAAATTCTCCTGTGGAAATAGAAAGTCTTTGTCACCCCTATCTATAAGCAGTAAAACTTATGAGTATAAAGTTTACTTTTTATTCATTAATCTTTTTGAATTTCAAGTCACTTTCTGTGAAATTTTTTAAATTTCATATTTGCACCCCAGAGAATCACTGAGTCTCTGCTATACTCTTTTGCCTTAAACATTCTGTGTAAGTACAATATGTTGGTATTCAGTGCATAGACACTTTTTCTTCTAGACCTTCTCTGTCCTTTTATCGGATTCTAGCATGAAAATTTTAAAGTTAAGTTCTTCTGAGCATTGTTCATGAAGGATGGGATTCAGACATCCTGCTTCTTGTGGTTTGGGATTAAATTAGCTGTCTGCCTTCCTTGGTCTGACCAGTTGAAATATGCAGATCATTGGGTCCCTAGTAAGATTGGAGTCTTTGTTAAGTTGTTGGGCCACAAGGGGGAAAGGATTCTTTAAACATTTGTAAGTGTGATAACACAATAAAATTGTTCATGTATTAACCAATCATTTTTTTCTTCATATTACGTACTTTTTAAAGTGAAACTTTAATGGTATCTTAACAGTAGATAAGAATAATTAGAATTGTATGATGTTTTATATTTAGATTAGATTAACAGAAACCTGGAAATGTCCACATGGTAAGTGTTTTCAGATTTCGATGTGATGTGTTTATTTGTATCTCTGCTGCTCATCAGCAGAAGTTACTTTATTAGATATCCTAGAGGAACCTATAATTTTGGACCCAGTTAGGAGAAATGTTAATAAACAGAAAACTCTGACAAGTTGTATTTCCAGAATAGTGAAGTTCATCCTCAATTTGATGTTTATTTTTAAAAAATATATCAAAACATAGTCAAGATAGAGTTTCTATATAAAATACGATGAATGTTCAGTATAAAAGAGTGACGTTATATAGAGTTCATTTCCATTCTTTAAACTGTGACCCAAAGTCCTTTTGTTAATCTTGAATCTTAAAGGTTTCATCAGATCTTTCTACATCTCCACTGTCCAAATAACACTTTGCTTAGCTTCAGAGTTAAAAGCCAATATTTTGCTGACATGGTGTATACCAGATGTTATGAGATGATATAGCACACTGGACAAAGAATATTTTCTCATTATCCATTAATATTAAAAATTTTTTTCTAGGACTTTGCATCTCGGGCTAAGTTAGCAGTTCAGAACATGGTACAGAAGGTTGGATTTTTTGGAATTTTGGCCTGTGCTTCAGTAAGTGAATTTTATTAAAAATGAGAAATTTCAGTAAATGGGAGTTTGTGTTTTGATTTTATTTACCTTTAAAGATATACTACAGAATGAACAGAAATAACTTCTCTTTATGCCTCTAGTTCTGCCTTAGTTAATCATTCATCTTGCTCATTAAGTGAGCTATTTTCTATGGGGTGAGATGATGTCTTGTTTATTGACTTATATGCATTCCATCACACAATGATGAATTCAGACTTAAATAGCTTGCCTCATTGAGAGCAAAAAAGTCAAAATCCATCTTCCCCATGAAGAATTTATAATAACTTTCCTTTAACCAAGTAGTGATGGCTTAGTACTTTCCATGGAGTTATATTGATGGACTCTTTATGCCCATTTTCCAAGGATTAGTTAGTTCCATGGTAGAACTAGATTGGCACAATGAAACTTGTTCTGGTATCTAACTATTAGGAATACCTGTCACTGAGAAAGACTTTTGGCCATTGCAAACAAAGTAATTGTGTGAATTTAACTAATGGCTTAAATAGATTTATTTTTTTGGCCAACAGATTCAACTAGGTACATACTTTTATAATCATGAAAACAAATATATACATTTGAGCCACAGTTACTAAAGGCAGGGATTCATTTAGTTCAGTTTGATCCCCAATATTCTTTTAAATTATCAGCCTTGCAGAGTTTTTGTAACATCAATGAGCTCCTTACAGTTTTAATTGACCCCATTTGTGTTTACTACACTTTTCCCTGCCTTACTTATCTTTTGTCTTCTTCCATGTATCACTAGGTCAAGGAGAGATAAATGTGGTCCTCTATTAGAAAAGAGAGGCAGAGGTTATTAAATCTCTCTTGGCCCTCAATCCAATTTCCAGCTCTCGATCTGTGATTCTTTATAATGGCTTGAGGCCTTATGAATTAGCTAGTTTATAAAAGTACATTAAATAACAAATGAAAGAATATCCTTTGGTTAATGTATAAACCGACTTGTGTTTATCAGTTACTTAAGCAAGTTGTAGATTTTAAGAAATTCCACAAATTAGACCCTTGAAGTTATACCCCCTACTTTACTAATTCAGTTTTATAAATGGTCCCCATCTTATTTTCAAAGTCTGTCCTATTTTCCTTAGGAAGGCTGACTGAGAAAATGACTACTATTGTGCTGTTTTGAGTCCTGACAACTTCCTAAAATTTTTCCCTTTTTTATATAATCTTCTGTAGTACTCGTAATTGATTAACTGGTAGTAAACTAGTAATAACGCCTAATTACTATGAACCAGTAAAATTAGCTTTCTAAACTAGCCATGATGATTTTGGAACCTTAGACAAGGTAGCATGTAACCCAGAATGATGGCTTATTGTTCCTCACACCAGTTTCTCATCTCTCATCTCCTATGCCTAGAGTCCACTTCTTCCTGACTTTTGCCCTTTCAAATCCCTTCGAGACCCAGCTCAAGTACTACCTTTCTTCCCAAATTGTCTTGTATCTATTTTATATATAAATCTTTATGTTTACATGTTGTCTCTTTTCCCTTGATTTTAAACTCCTTAAGGGTAAGCACTTTTAACTGTGTTGTTCTATTACCAGTGTCTAGTACTAAGCCTGGTACACATATTAAGATCTTAGTAAAGTGTGATTTTTCTACTTATTGAGTATCAGGAATCCTTCCCCCCTCCCCCCCCAATACTTAGAGAAGATGTCCACATATTGAGTTTCAAATAAAAGTGAGTTCTGCTAGTTACTTTAGTCTTCAACTCCTAAAGAGAAATAAAAGCCCTAGAGATTCAAATATTACTTTATAGGTTTTCTAAAATCTAATTTTCTTTTATATTTTTAGTTATTAAGTTACCAAGAGAATAGATAGTATATATGCCCAGAAATTTAATTATTTGACATAGCTTCTCACTCAAAGCAGAGAGAGACCCTTGTTGACCACATGTAAATATTGTAGAATTCCAATTATGATCCTTTTTTGTTTTTGAAAATCATATCTTATATTTTAAATATTCATTTTAGTTCACAAAAGGAAACTGGCAGTAGGAAGAATGTACAGATTTTAAAGGGAATATAATACAGTGGGAATAAGATCAGTTGAGGGGTAATGAGACCTGGATTCTCATAAGCTCTGCCACTTACTAGCCATGAGATCTTGGGTAAAGTCACTAAACATTTTTAGACCTCTGTTTCCTCTTGTCAGATGAAAAGGAGTGTGCTAGATAAAACTCTAATGCCTTTTTGATGTCAAACATTCAGTGACTCTGATTCTGATGCAGTGATTTGAGGCATTGAAGATTGAAAAAGAAGAAAAATGCTTTTCAAATTTTAGTATTAATAAAATAATACTTGTATTATAGTTGTACTTTACTTTTGAAAACACCTGTTCAGACATCTTTGTAAACCAATAAACTCTATTCTGCCTATGTTTTAGAAGAGAATTACTTAATTTCATCAACTTTCAAGTGGTTAATCCCACTCTCAATAGGCCTTTAAGCTTCTTGGAAGGAAAATGGAGTAGTCAAAAACTGTTTGTGGTTTCTGTTCATTCTGAAATGATAACATCTTTTAGCATTCCTGAAATTTGGGAAAGGTATTACATGTGATCAGTCTTTCTTGAAACTGTCTGTTCAATGTGTATCCGAAGTTGTGGGCTGTGATATCATACTTGACCGTATTTTAAAATGTATCCTGTAACCATAAAGGCTTAAGGTTCACAGAAATGAAATAACAACCAATTTTTAAAGCTGAAAAAATATCAATAAATTTATCTCTATATCTGTTTGTTGAATTGCATGTTTAACTTTTTTTGAACAGGTATATTATCATACTCAAAATATATAAATACCTGCCAAGTCATATTCTTGCTTGGGGCTCAATTAGATGTTAGTACTCTGGCCATAATCGAAATGTTTTTTAGAATCCTATCTTATTGTTCATCTAATTTATACCCTTAAAGTAACATTAAGCCAGTGAATTACCAAATACCAATAAAATGGAACTAGACTGCTGGGGATCCCATGGCTTTATGCAATGCCAGTCTGATGAAATGGATGTCCTAGGTTCTCAGGATAGCCTTATATGGAACTGTAACAAGTTAAGATAAAGTACTAGATGGATACACAGCAGAGATAGTACAGTTATAATACAAAAACAGTTAATTTCCCTCATCTGCATTTTAGAAGTCATTTGGAAAGTGGGGAATTAAATGGGACAGATTTTAAAGTATAAAGACGTATACCAATAATCAATGCATGCTTTTTTGGTTATTTTAGTTGAGTGGGCTTTTTACTTGTATCATTTTTCTCCCATTCTTCCTTCTTAGATTCCAAACCCTCTGTTTGATCTGGCAGGAATAACATGTGGACATTTCCTTGTTCCCTTTTGGACCTTCTTTGGTGCAACCCTTATTGGGAAAGCAGTAGTTAAGATGCACATCCAGGTAAGTGTATTGTGTCTTAATCCATAAGACCAAACAGAAACCTAAAATGTATTTCCACTGGTCCCTTTTGGTGACCTATTATTATATCTTCTTTTGAACAATAGTTTTGTTAGGAATTTTAAGGTACTCTGATGGAAAGTAAATTTCTGGAAGGTTTCTCTCATTTGAAAAATTGGTCCCTCAAATTATTTTCCCCCCTAGTTCAAATCCCAATCACTAATACCACTGCAGATCTTAGGGATAAGTCAAGTCATCCACCTAGAATTTTTAGCAATTTGGAGATATTCCACTGGGGGCCCTGAATGTTATGTTAGGGTTCAAGTTTACCAGAGATAAAATGAGAGACTATTATTTTCTTTCAATGACATTCATTTTCTTATATATACTCTATTTAGCATTTCCTGCCACGGTACCAAAATCCTTTACTGAAAACCTGCCAGATGTTAGTGTTGGGGAGAATGGGGAAGAAGCAGCTACCAGTTAGCCTGGAAGATGTGGGCTGTGGTTAGAGAAGTGAGAATCTGATTGTGCCTAGAGCTACTGTTAAAGTGAAGTTGGAAGTAAAGGAGGTAGGGCAGGGGGAGAGTTGGGGCGGGGGGAGAGTACAACAACCAAAAAAAAAAACACAAAGACAGAACAGTGGATATAAACTGATACTGGAGGGGAATAAGGAGACATTAGGAATGGCTGCTGTAGAAATAAAGGTAGGTAGAAAGGTAGAAAGGATTTCCCATGTTAACTTAGTCTTCCTTTTCTGCTGCTCCTTTCTTTAAATGTATGCCTTGCATTGTACTATGAAAAGTTTCTACTAGCATGCAATACTCATTTAATCAGCATAACATTTTTAAGTACTTACTCTATGCAAGACTCTGGAAGGCAAAAATAAAAAATTTCCAGACCTCAGGGAGCTTTTGCTTAGGGATTCAGGACATACATTGTAAATAAAGGTAATTTGATGAGTTAGAGAGCCATTAACAATGGAGAGGTTAAGGGAAGGAATCACAAAAATGATACCTGAACTGAATCTTGAAGGAAGATATGAATTCTAAAAGACAGAAATGATCATGGAGTACATTTCAGATCTGGGGGATGGTTTCTGAAAAATACACATAGATAAGAGAGGGAATGTTGAGTTCAGGGTAGAGCTGGTCATCTAGATCAGAAGTGTCAAACTCAGCTGGGCCATACATTGCCCACAAAACTCCCAAATGTAGCCTGAACCAGATTAAATTGTAATTGGAAAATAGTTAACAAAATAAAAATACAATAAAACAATGAACATGTTAATTTATGGTTTTCTAAGTCAGTATGCAATCCACAAGGAATCCTTTCTATTGAGTTTGATACCATTGACCTAGATTGCCTAGAATTTATTTATTTTTTGGTGAGGGATGGTAGTATGAAATAAGGCTTGAAAGATAAGTTGGGAATTCATCCTAGGGGGAAGCCCTATATGTATTCAGTGAGAAGAGGCTTTTAGTGAGAACTCAAAGCTTATTTACCATCAGAGGATTCAGATTGGTGAGAAACTTTTACATGTAATGAATATGGGAAGGCTTTCATCCAGAGTTCACCCCTTACTGCCCATGATAGAATTCATATTGGAAAGAAACCTAATGAATGCCATTAGTTGCCATAAAGTTGTTAGAACACTCATTCCTTATTGTACATCAGAGAATCCACGCTGAAGAAAAACCTTGTGAATGCAATCGATGTGGTAAATCCTTCAGGCAACAATTTTCCTTTATCTTACATTCATACTGGAGAGAAATCTTATCATTGTAATGAATGTGGAAAGGGTTTCATTCAGAATACAGAGTTTCTTAGAAGAAAATTCATTCTAGGGAGAAGTACCCACAGGTATTCCTGCAAAATAGACATAAGTAAAATATTTGCCTTGCAAACAACCCAAACCTCAAAAAAAGATAAATAAGTAATTATCAAGAACAATAATAAGTAATGAAATAAATTACTCCATGTTTAGGGTTTTTTTTTTTTAATGAAATAATTCTGACTTATAAAATAAAAAAAAAGAAATGAGAAATTATCAAGACATAAAGGACACATTGAGATAAAGATCTGATTAGAATTTAAACAAGTAGAGTGAAGGTAAAGGAATAGAATAGCACCATAAACTAAATCCCATAACATCCCTTTAAGTAGATCGAGTTTGTTTGTTTGTTTGTTTGTTTTTTGTGGGACAAAATTGGAGAATAGAAGAGTACATAAATGAGGACAGTGGGGGTAGAGGACAGAGAGGAAAGAGTGTTATACCATGGGTGAAGAGGGGAGGCATTACTACCCCTGTTATCTCTCAGAAAGAGGAAAACACAATTCCAAAGTTACTGTGGACAGAAAATACATCTAACAAGCAAAGATATGCATAGAATGAATCAAAATGAAAGACTGAAACAAAATCCTCCCCTTTTTCTTTGAAGTCAATACCTTATCACTAAATATTAGCTGCTGAAGGCAGCTGGCATCCATATTGGACCCAGAAATGAGATGCCATAGCCAATAGAGAGGTAAACCATCATGGGGAGGGCAGTGAATAGAATTAAGTTGCATAGGGACACAAGTTATTTTCTCCAGTGGGGCACTGCTTCATCCATGTTTCTTCCCACATGAATCAAAACTTCCAAAGAGAGGTGAACAACAAAAAAGGAGATCATGGCACAAGATCTGTAAAGCCATAACATAGAAGTTGGTTAGAAGATAGAGAGCTTTAGTCTGATACTTCAGAAAATATAACTCCATGAGAAACACAAAGAGATTATAAATGAGGAGATAGACTACAAATCAAAAAATAAAAAGAGAAAAGAACAAAACCAAGGAATTCTTTTTAGAAAAAAGTTACAGAAAAAGTTTATCATCCCCAAAAAGAAAAAAAAGAAGTTGGAAGAGAGAAGAGGAAGGAGATTTTGAACTACCCACCACTTACCTGAGGGGGGCGGGGAAAGGGGGAAGAAATAAATATCTAAATAACGACAAAAAAAGAAATAAATAAAATCACAAACTAGGGAAAATAGGAGTGGTGGCTCAGGAAAAAGGAAAGAGGGCCTGTGGAAATAGGGTTGTATTAAAGTAGTTTAAGCAACACTAATCCTAGTGGTACGGTATTGACTTCAAGGGGAGGATTAAAATAATCTTTTTTTGAAAAGCAGTGCTAAAAGAAAACATAAAGCTAACTCATAACTTTAAATGTGAATGAACTAAATCCAATAAAATGAGAGCAACAGAATAAATTTAAAAAAACACAATTCCAAAATTACTGCGGACGAGAAAATACATCTTACAGGCAAAGACATGCATAGAATCAAAATGAAAGACTGGAACAAAATTTATGCAATAGGTCAATTGATAAGCATTTATTATGTGGCCCCCAAAAAGCATGAGTTTTAATTATGCTATCAGATAAAGTAAAAGTAAAAGCTCATAATATCAATAGAGATAAATAAGAAAATTAATTTTTTGTTCTGGGCTTAAATATAAAAAAAGAATATTTTTACATACATAGCAGAAAAGAGGATCACATGTGAAAATGTAAATCTAATTCATATCATTTGCTTTCTTTGAAAGTATATAATAAATTACATGAATTATAAGTTTCATTGGCCCTCTTTTTTGTATCATTATTGATAGTTCCATCAAAATCCCCCCCCCCATTAAAAAAAAAACACAAATAAGCATAGTCAAGCAAACTAAATTAACATAGTGGCCATGCCAAAAATTTATGTCTCTTACTGTTCTTTGAGTGTCTATAAGGAAGTGGGTAGCGTGTTTCATCCTACATTTTCTGGAAATATGGTTTGTTTACTGCATTGATCAGAGTTCAGTGTTGTTCTTGTATAAATTGGTCTCCTAATTCTGCTGAAGTTCATACTACCTGGGATTTTCAGAAATATTCTTTTTTTGTCATTTCTTATGACAAAATAATATTCCGTTGCATTCGCATGCCACAATTTGTTTAGCCATTCAAGTGATGAGCACCCTCCCAGTCCCTTTAATTATAGTTCTTTTTTTTTTTCCCTTTTACTCCACCCTTCAGGATCAGGAAGTTGCTTGCAAAGGTTCCTAACTAGGTATCATCCTCCCTCTTCCCTACCCTTCTCATTGAGTTTGTTGTATTTCTATACCAAATTGTATGTTTACCTCTTCTTTGTTTTAAATAAGAGTAAAGTTCATCTAATGTTCCCTTCCCTCATCTCTTTCTCCATGTCTATATACTCTTCAGTACTCTTATATTCTCTTACTCTGGTCTTCTCACCACCCCAAATATGAGAAATAGCAAGTCCCAACCCTTTCTTCCTCCTTTCTACACTAATGTACTCTTTTTTATCCTTCTTCTCTTTCTCTTCCCCACACCCTCCTAACAGAACCAGTCTGCCCCTTCCCTCAGGTCCTCTGTTTTTCTGTTTGTTTGGGTTTTTAAAAATTAATTAAATTATTTATTTTTAGTTTTCACCACTCACTTTTATAAGATTTTGAGTTCTAAATTCCCCCCTTCCCCTTCTCCTACTCTGTTTTTCTTTTTTAAACTCCTTTAATAACTTACAAAAACATTAAGGTTCTGAAGGAACACACTTGTTTCTTCTCCCTCTGTGAATGTGTTAGCACTCTGTCATCACACAGCTTCTTCCAGTTGCTCAGATGTTTCATAGTTCTTATTTCATAGTCCCTACTCATGTCTTGCATGTCTTCCTTTAAGTCTCAGCTAAAATTCTACCTAAAATCCTCTGGTGTTCAAAGCCCTTCACAACCTAACCCTTCTCCTGTCTTTCCGATCTTCTTACACCGTAGTCCTAAATATATATTTTTTGATCCAGTAACACTGGCCTCATTGCTGTTCCTGGACTAAGACACTCCATCTCTTGGCTCCAGGCATTTTCTCTGTCCGTTCACCATTCCTAGAATGCTCTCCCTCATCCATATCATCCTACTGTGTTCTCTAGCTTCCTTTAGCTCCCAACTAAAAATCAATTTTCTATAGGAAGCCTTTCCCATCCCTTCTTAATTCTAGTGCCTTCCCTCTTTCATTTATTTCCTATTTTTCCTATATATAGCTTGTTAGTATATATTTGCATGTTGTCTCCTCCATTAGACTGAGTTCCCTTGAGAGCAAAGGGTGTTTTGTTTTATTTTGTTTGTTTACTACTTTTTGCATCTTCAGTGCTTAACATACTGCCTGGCACGTAGCAAACAATGTTTCTTGATTGGCTTACTCAGGTCTTTTCATCAGAAATGTTTGAAAGTTCAATAGTCCACTAAAGGACCATTTTTTTCTCCAATATGATTATACCCAGCTTTGCAGGCTAAGTTATTGTTGGTTGTAAGCCCATATCTTTTTCCTTTTGGAATTTTATATTCCAATATTTCTTGCTTTTAGTAGAAGCTTCCAGGTCTTGTGTGATACAAGGACTGTGGTCCTTGATCCATGAACTACTCCTTTTTGGATGCTTAAGTATTTTTTCTTTGACATGGGAGCTCAGGATTTTGGCTGTAATATTCCAGGGTCCTTTCCTTTAGGGTTTTCTTCAGGAGGTAATTGATGGATTTCTTTTCTTCCCACTTTTCCCTCTTGATTCAATCAAATCCAGGCAGTTTGATTTATGTTTCTTAAGGATTTTTTTTAATCATGTATTTCAGGAAGTTCAGTGATTCCTAAATTACCACTTGGCTTCTTTTCCAGGTCAGTTTTTTATATCAAATATCTTATATTTTCTTTTTTTCCCCATCTTTTGATTTTGTTTTAATATTTCTTGCTGTGTCATAGAATGATTGATTTCTGTTTTGTCCATTCTCATTTTTAGGGAATCTATTACTTGGGTATGGTTTAACACTTTCTCTTTATTCTCCTTCCAGTTATTTCAGGCAAAATTTTTATTTCACTTTTGGCATCATGCTTTATTTTTCTTAGGAATTTACAGAGTCTTTGTGGAAAATCTATTTTTCCCTTAGAGTCTCTATTTGTGGTTGTTACAAAGCTAATTCCTTTTTGGCAATCTCTAGAGTTACAATAATTTTTTATACTGATTAAGGATTTTCTTTGGTTTATTCATCTCTCTAGTTTTAGTTGCTGAATTTGGGCTTTGTGCCAGAGCTGGGCTTCTCCTCTCCTGCTGTGCTTTTGAGTGGGGTGGTTGGCTCTGTGCGATCTTGCCTTGAGTTATTTGGGTTCCTCCACCTGACCTCATCATCAGCTGAAACTACATTCTTTAATGTTACCAGTTATCTCTTAATTAACAGATTTCATGGCTCTTAATGCTTATTCTCTTTTTTTTGTTTGTTTTTTAAGGCAATTGGGGTTAAGTGACTTGCCCAGGGTCACACAGCTAGTAAGTATCAAGTGGTTGGTCTGAGGCTGGATTTGAACTCAGGTCCTTCTGACTTCAGAGCCAGTGTTCTTATCTACTGCGCCATCTAGCTGCCCCTTAATCCTCATTCTCAATCCTCTGCAGCCTTTGACACTACTGATCACCGTCTTCACCTGTATATTCTCTTCTACGTTCCTCTGAGGGAATAAGCGTTTATGTAGCACCTACTATGTGTCACACACTGTGCTAAGCCCTTGACAAATATCATCTCATTTCATCCTCATAACAACTCTGTGAGGCAGATCATAGTTTTATCCCCATTTTAAAGTTGAGGAAATTGAAGCAGAGTTTAAGTGACTTGCCCAGTGTTACATAGCTGGTAAGTGTCTGAAAGGAGATTCAAACTCAGATCTTCCTGACTCCTGGCCCAGTGCTCTATTTGCAGTTCCATGAGCTGCCACTTCACCATTCTTCTTCACTAGATCTTCATCCAGGTCATGGCCAATACCTGTCTCTCAAATCTCATCCTAAGGCTACTTTTCATCTCCCTCTATACTATTTCACTTTGTGATCTCATCAGCTCCCATGAGTTCAATTTTCATCTTTATGCAGATGATTCCTTGATCTATATATCTAGCCCTAGTCTCTCTTCTGAGCTTCAGTCCATCATCATCAAATGCCTTTTAGACATCTCAGATTGGATATCCCATGTATATCTCAAACTAGACCTGTCCAAAATGGAATTCATCTTTCAAACGCCAGCATCTCCCCTGATCATACTTCTATCCCCGTTACTGTCAAGGGCACAACAACTACGCTCCTCAACACCCAGGCCTCAGTATCACCCTTAACTCCAGTCTATTGCTAAATCTTGTCATTTCTACATTAACAACATCTCTAATATAGGTTTCCTCTCTACTCACACACCCTGGTGCAGGCCCTTATCACCTCATGCCTGACAATTCCAATAGTCTGTCGATTAGTCTCCGTCTCAAGTCTCTTGCCACTCCAATCTGTCCTGCACTCAGCTGCCAGTGGTTTTCCTCAAGCAGAGATCTGACCATGTTTCACTCCTCCTATTCAGTGAACTCCAGTGGCTCCCTATTACTTTCAGGGTGAAATATAAATGCTTTGTAAGGCCATTCATGACCAGTCTCCTTTCTGTCTTTACACTTTTCTTACACTTTACTCCCCTCTGTTGCTTCTAAAATACAGTGACACTGACCTTTTCACCGTTCTTCAGATACTGCACTCCGTCTCCTGATACCCAAAAGGGAGTTTCAGATAAATGCCTTGAGACTGGCTTTAAGGGGGAATCATATAAATTGATATCTAGAAGGGAGAGGAGTTCTTTGAACTTTACAAATTATTTATTCTCTTGGACTGATCTGGCTACGTCTCCCTGACCTGAGACTTGGAGTGCTGTACCTGTATTATCTTGTTTATATTTAGTAAAAGATTCTTTTAAAATTGTTATTTGATTGATTTATCATAATTTATTCAACCTCTTCAGATCCTAAACTTATATTTGTTGTCAGATAGCATTTGGCCTAAAAGATGTCAAGGATAGTAAGGACTAAGAAAGGCAATTGGATTTAGCAATTAAAAGAGTATTGATATAAAATGAAATGAACATGGGGTTTCTGGAGCAGCTAGGTGGGGCAATGAATAGAGAAACCAGCCCCAAAAGGAGGACCTGAGTTCAAATGTGGCCTCAGACACTTGACACTCACTAGCTGTGTGGCCCTGGACAAGTCACTTAACCTCAATTGCCTTGCCCCCCCCCAAAAAATGGGGTTTCTTTTTGAAGGTGGGGTGTGTTGTAACAATAGGACGTGGTGTTTTGTTGTTATTGTTGTTTTTTGTTTTGCTTTTTGCTGAGGCAATCAGGGTTAAGTGACTTGCCCAGGGTCACGCAACTAGTAAGTGTCAAGTGTCTGAGACTGGATTTGAACTCAGGTCCTCCTAACTCCAACACTGGAGTTCTATCCACTGCGCCACTTAGCTGCCCCAGGACATGTTTTTGAAGGAAAGTCAAGAACAGTAAGAACTTATCTCTGCTCTGATGTGATTTCTCAATAATTACAAATGTTCTTCTGTCCTTGATCTCCCTATTGCTGCTTGATATTTTCTTCTTAGAGCAATGTTAGTGACTAAAGTTGCTTCTATTTGTCCAGTTCTGGTCATATTTTTTAATATTAGACATTGGTTTATTTATCAAATCTGTCATTTTCTCAATTGTACACTTAGACACCCTAAATTCCAAAGACATTGATGTTTTTCATGGAAAATATTAACTATGAAAATTTTATATTACACATTATGGAGTAAAAATAATTATAAAAACATTAAAATATTGGTTGCTTAGTAGGAATTTTGATATACATTATAACAGAAAGGCATTATGAAAAGCAAAATATGTCATAAATAAGACTTATCAGCTTAATATTTAAACCAAAGTATTTTTAAAATACTTAAAATAATGCTAAATTAAATAGCAGGAGTTAAGGGTCGGGACGATGAGCAGAGGATCTTTTAACATATTTTTAAGTGCAATTTTGAATCATTCTTCTAGTTAACATAAGATTTACTTGTTGACATTTGATACTTCTCCCCGTCTTCCTACCCAGGATCCTTTTTAAAGCATTTTGGGTGGGGGGGGGCATTTGGGGTTAAGTGACTTGCCCAGGATCATACAGCTAGTAAATGTCAAGTGTTTGGTCTGAGGCCGGATTTGAACTCAGGTCCTCCAGACTTCAGGGCCAGTGCTCTATCCACTGTGCCACCTAGCTGTCCACAAGGATCCTTTTTAAAGAAGGATTGATTTTAAACCTCTTGGATAGCAACAGTAACATCAAGTTATTTAACACCTTTCTCCATAACACAGATTTCTCTAGCTCAACCATTTACTTGCCCTGCTTTAATACTTTCTGAATGTAGTTATCTTTTTTCTACACAACTGGTAAAATCAGTGAATCTAAAAGCATCCTATAGTATCCTATTTTAAGAACATGTACATTTATTCATTTAGTTGCTTTAGGATTACTATAAGATAAGCATTTATTTGTCTATATGGACAAAAGCCTAACATCAATTTGTCATTGAAGGGAAAGAATCTTTTTAGCTTTTCTCCTACATTAAGGCAAATAGAGGGTATGTTTGTTATGTTCCATTGTATCATAGTTACATACTTCATAAAGGCATGTAACTTGATGTACATCCAGATGTAGCTTAGGCAACAAACATTTCTCAGTACTTGGTAAGCAATTTTAGTTGGTATTATAAACATCTTTAACCATTTTTTAAATAATAACAGAAATACACAAAAAAACCTTTTGGTGTTCAAGCAGTCTATTTCTTCACTTTTCCCCCTCCTGTTTCTTATATTTTTCTTAAATTAAGACAACTTTCTGATATATGCATTAAGCAATTTATGGTGTTGCCTTTTGCCAGCTGTAATCCCTCTCCTGAAAAATACCAGTTGACTTAGCTATTCCATGTCAGGGAAGGATGCCTCTTTCCTTTCTGTTCTCCGCTTGTTCAGTGGACCCTTGATGACAGCCATTGACTTCCTCCTAGTCAGTGGTCAGAATAAGGATTTTAACCTAATTAACAGTCCACTAAGAACCTTTCAAGACTGCGTCTTGCTCTGCAGTTTGCAGACCTGTTAGCTCCCATTAGTTTGTGTCTTCTGCTTCCTCTGTCTCCCCCACTCCCACTCCCTTTCCTATGTGGCGTGTGTACTTTTATGTGGTTGAGTGTAGCTGTTTGGGGTGCTTTTTTGCCTTTTGTTTATTTTGTAGTAACCCTACTTGGACCTCAAACCTTAGAGACTCTGGGAGACACATGCAGTTATTCCCTGTCTGAGACATCGTTTTGTCATACCCAGCACAATGTATTTTCAGGCTGCTATAAAGAAAGAGAAAATGCTATGTTGTATTTAAGAGATTAAATTGTGCAATAATCTGGATATCTCACTGTATTTTGAATGTTAAGGAATGATGGTAGAATAGACTTGTGATAGTAAAATTGAGTAGCAAGACCATTAAATATGTTTATTAGTGGAAGATTTTTTGCTTTATTTAGCAGTCTTCTAATGTACCAGAAAGTCTCCATTAATGCTTTTTCACATAAATGATCTTCATTCAACCCATAATCTCCTTGTTTTTTTGTGATACCACCATTTCTGTGCCTTAGTTGATAAAAATCATCATCCTTCCAGTAATCATCTGGTGTTTTTGCATAATAATCAAGCACATAGACATGTAGTTTAGTATCTTTTTTATGATTTGAATGTTATACACCTAAACCCCAGAAGGTAGTCATTGCATTCTTTGGCATAATTTTATTTTCTTGTACAATACTCGCTTTAAAGTCAGCTATAGAACTATCCGCTTAATCTCAGTGTCCTAAGCAGTTTGCTAAGACTGTAAATTGCTGAACAGGTGCTAATTTGCATTGGTAAAGGGAGTTTCAAAGTTTATGTGTATATAATTTATTATTCATTTCTAGGACAGATTTTAAACCTATATTATTATACTAATTATACTATACTATTATACTAATACTATACTATTATACTAATGGTTTTCTCTGTGTAGTAAGTATATGCTAATCCATCCTTAAAAATAATCTCTGATATGGAGTGAATGAAGATTTCTACTGGGAAGATAAAAAGACATATTATGCTTGGACAAGCTAGTAAAACATTTTTTATGGATTTGCAAGGGATTTTTTGTTTTTAGTAGTTGGCAAGTTGACTTTAGTCTTAGAATGACTTTTTAGTATTGTAGCATATTCTAAGAGTATAATAATTATTGTAGCATATACTAAGAGTATAATAAAAGTATACACTTTTATGCATATACTAAGAGTATAATGTAGAAATCTAGAATTACTCTCATTAGTTCTAAGGTGGAGCATAGGGAATACTTGTAGGAAAACACCTATCATTAAAAATTCAGTATTCACCAAACCAGGACTAATTTTACTAAATGGCCTAATAATATATCATTTCAGCTTTGTATATCTTCCTGTCACATGTAACAAGTAGCAAACATTTCCTATGGTCCACATCACATACCTTTGAAGGATGACTTTCATCTATACCCATGAGTCTGAACTGGTTTGGAGTATGGGTCTAGAAATCCTGGGGTACTTGTAAGTGATTCCTAACATTTCCTCAGTCAAGGAGACCAGTACTCCAGTCTAGTATTGTAAAGGCCCTGGATTGGATTTGTATGACTTATCAAAGCATTTAGATTACATCCATAACCTAGATATCCTGTGACAAGTTGGTACTTCAAAGGTGAGCCATTCAGCACCCTGTGTCTAGTCATTTAATTCAATAGGCTTCAAACTTTTCTAGGTACACACCCCCAATATATGTATATTTACTTATTCACAAATGTGTATGTATGTATGTGTGTATATATATTCACCCACATTTATACATATGTATATATATGTATACTACTGTACAAGTAATTACATACATTATAAAACTTACACAAAATAGAAGTTAAAGAAAGATGAAATATTTGATCCTAAGTGTCGTTGTTGTTCATCCTTCATTCTCAAAGAGGACCTATGACATCACAAGTGATGTCTTGACTTGCATGTGAGTTGGATTTACGTAAGGCTAAGCTGCACAAGGGGAAGAGGAGTTGACTGGACTGTTTCTAGGCTTGGAGATGAGTTCTTTCCATGTTTTTTCAGACTGAATAAAAACCAGTCCCATACCTCATGACTTTGGGGCCCAAGTGTTTGTGGTGGTAAATTAGGCCATCTTATCTCCTAAAGTCAATAGAGAACCACTGGAGTTTGAACAGGGGAGTGATAATAGACTTGTGCTTTAGAAATATCATTTTGCAGAAGGGTACAGCATGGATTAGAGTGGTAAAAGAGTTGAGGCAGAGAGACAAATTAGGAGGCTCTTGTAGTAGTCCAGGTAAAAGGTGATAAAGATCTGAATGAGAGTTGTGACTAATGATTGGAGAGAAGGGAATAGATTTGAGACATATTGTGAAGGTAAAATGGATGAGAATTACCAGATGATTGGATGTGTGAGGTGAGGGAGAGTGACAAGTTGAAGATGACACTGAGGTTGTGAATCTGAGTGACTGAAAGGATAGTGGTGCCCTCAGCAGAAATAGGAAAGTTTAGAGGGATGCAGGGTTTGGGAGGGGGGAATGTAATAATATCTGCAGTGCAGATCACAACTTATCCATGCATCCTCTTCCTGTGTGACTCACTCTTAATCCCATTTAAAACAAAACAGGAGGCAAGGCTCTTACTCACGGGTCAATCAATGCTCAAGAGCACAAAGCCCACTGAGGGGTGCCAGGAGGTGACCTAGGGGACAGGAGGCACACTAGGGACAAGGAGAATTTGGCTGCTTTTGGTGTGGGTACACCATCATGGTTAGGTTGTAGGTGCTCTGAAGGGTCATGTCTAGGATCAAAAGAGGAGACAGAGACTGGGAGCTTGCACAGCCATGGGAGGCCAGCAGCAAGAGAGGTTGGAGTGAGGGAATGTTGGATGATAATAAATAAAGGGGGGCAACTGGAGTTTTGTTTGGGGAGGGGTGGGATGTAACCCATATTCCCATTCTTTAATTAGGAGTTATGCCATGGCCCACTAGGGGTACAAGTTTTCTACCTTGGAGAACACTGGTGTAATGATACATTTCATTCAAGGAATATATCAAAATAATCCTGAAATGTCCAGCAAAAACTCTTTCCAGTCTTTGGTTTCGTGACTCATGTTTTCCCATCCAGATATGGTTATAAGCTTGATGTGGCTTAGAAAGAAGTTTCCTAGCATTATGTTTGGGGAAAAAATTTTTAGAATGTGGAAATATTAAGAGTAAAATGAAAAATCGTGGATAGGTAGCACTTGACCATATTTATTTTTGCCTGTTATGTTATTTAAAAAGAAGAGTTGGAAAAGTCCTTGGGAGGATTCTTGCCTTTCAATAGTGCTAACATAAAGCATTGGGAGTTGTGATACTATGTCTTTTGATAGAGTGAATATTCCTTTGACCAAAGTTTTCTTTCTTACAGAAACTCTTCGTTATTATAACTTTCAGCAAACACATAGTAGAACAGATGGTGGCTCTCATTGGGTGAGTAATTATAAGACTAATAATATCTTTACTGTTTGAATGAAAGGAAACACGCAGGAGGTTGAAATGAGATAATGTCTTTGTGAAAATCTTTTATTTGTGGAATTGCAAAAGGCTTTTAACAAAGAACTGATTATGTTGTTGTATACATGGCTTGTATCTTTTACTGGGCTATAAGCTTTGTGACGGCAAGGACTTAATTTTTATTCTTCTTTGTATTGCCCACAACACCTAGTATGGTACTTTGCACTCAATAAATATTATTAAAATGAATGCTAAATACTAGTTGAGTTGGTGACTTAGACTTTATTTGAGCTCCTATCCCCTTTTGTCCCACAGCAGAATAGTGTGGAATTCACATGACCTTTGTTTAAATTTAACCTGGCTACTTATTCTTCTAGTCATAAATTATACTTGAGAAAATCTTGAAGGTTAATGTATGTTTTATAATTACAAAATTATAAAACCTATATCATTCCAGAGAAAGAGGAACTTAGGTTTGTGACATATGAATCTAGCTCCTTTTCCCACACCCATTTTTCTTAGTAAATTTTTTAATGTACAAACTCATGTTAACTAGTTATTAATCAACAAGGATTTTTTTAAGTGCCTGCTATATAGTAGGCACTGTGCTGGACAGTAGGTACAAATAAAATAAATGAAAAAATTCTAAAATCGGCCTTGTTTTAAAAGACTTCTGTATATTACATGACAATACTACTTTGGGACAACATTGAAAATTCTTATTAATTTTTAGAAGATAAACTATATCTTTCTTGAACAAATGCTTTTATTTTCCAGTCTTTAACATTAGGAAGTAAGCCAAACCAACTTCAGTGTATGGTCTAAGTGACTCTGTTACTGTAATACAGGCTTAATTTTGATAGAACAGCATAGAAAACTCTCATTTTGTTCAGTTGAATAGTTCATTTTTCATCTGGCCTGGCCTATGCAATTGAAATGAAAACAGTATTTAGTATTTAGAAGTGAATACAGTCATCTTAAAAACTTAGTATTTTTTTTCGATAAATAATATTTTTCCCCCAATTACATGTAAAGACAATTTTTAACATTCTTTTATTTTTTTTTCAAATTTTAAATTCCAAATTTTCTCACTCCCTTCCCTCTCCCCTCCTTGAGATATTAAGCAATTTTATATAGGTTACACATATGCAATCATGGAAAACATTTCTGTGTTAGTCATTTGTGAAAGAAGACACAGTCCCAAAAGGGAAAAAAAAGAAAGTGAAAAATAGTGTGCCTTGGTCTGCATTCAGACTCCATCAGTTCTTTCTCTGAGGTGGAAAACATTTTTCATCATGAGTCCCTTGAAATTGCCTCAGATCATTGTCTTGCTGAGAGTAGCTAAGTCATTCACAATTGATCATCATACAGTATTGCTGTTACTATGTATAATGGTCTCCTGGTTCTTCTCACTTCACTTTGCATACGTTTGTATAAGAGTTTATAGGAAAAAATTACTTTCTTGAAAGCAATTTATGAACCGTGTATTTCTGAAAATGCTTACTATGTAAAAAATGTAATCTTTAATACATAGGAGTAAAAGTTGTGTTTCACAAAGGCATGTCTGAGGAGCAGTATACTTGGGATTTTTTTTCAGATTTATCATCAGATTTATTATTCCACAAGCTGCTGGTTAGACGCATGGATTATAATTTGTACATTAACTTTTTTTCAATATTAGATCATTTTGGGAAGTACTTAACAGTACTTGTATTCATTGGCACATGTACCTGTCTTGAAGTTGGGGTCCAAGGTGTTAGGAGAAATAAGTAATGAAATGATTTGATGGCTGGTTCTCTGTAAAGAGAAAATGGTCTGGAATTAATAATCTTCATCCATAGAAAAGAGTATACTAACTCACTTTAGAAAGGAGGAAGGTGAATTTTTCTTGCCTGTTCAGTTATTCTCTCTAGGAGTCAAGCCCATGCTTTTGCTTTTTTTTTTTTTTTTTTTTTTGCACAAAGAAAGCACCGTCTTATGTTTTCAGGGAATTGTATTTCTGCCTTACTCTAAAACCCTGAAGTACCTGCAGCTTATGTGTGTGAAGGACGGATGTGACATCCGGGTTTTTTCTGCTATTGTCACAATTAAGTCAACAAGCTTTTATCAAGTACCTACAATGTGCCAAGTACTGTGCTAAGCACCAGGGGGATACAAAGAAAGGCAAAAACTTGGTCCTTGGCCTCAAAGAACTCACATTCTAATGGGAGAGACCCACAAAGGGAAGGCATTTGTTGGTATTTTACATCACAATCTCTTACCAGATAGTCATACAAAATAAATAACTGCTATGTATTTTATATGACAGAATTATTATCCTAACCACGTTTGTGAGAGTCATGGAGAAAGCTGTCTTGATCCATTTCTCATAAATTAAAAAGGCAGAGGTAACTTGCTATACATCATTAAACAAATCGTTGGTAGTGCCTAGGCTTTCCCTAACTGATGCTCTGTTTCTAAAACATATATATTATTCTGCTTCCCCGAGTTTGTACGGAATCAAGTTGATCAGATTTACCTCCATTCTTAGACCAACACTATCTGATATTCAGTTCCATTTGAGAATGCTTTTCCATACTAGTAGTTGTTCTCTCCCTTCCCCCATACTTCCCATCCCCTAAAATAACTAGTGTTCCTGCTGTCCGGAGATAGTTTTTCATCAAGTTACTTTAACATATTCAAGACTTACTAGATTCAGATTTTTATTAAATTAGATGGCTGATGTCATGGTTTAACTATGTTCTCAGGAGTCAGATGTCGGAATGTCCTGGTATCCTCAAGTTTTCCCCACCACTGTCTGCTGGGATTACCTCATCAATCTTTTTGCTACATAGTATATAAAACATTGTAAACAACCGGACTTGGCTGCTTAACTTAGTTCTTCACTGCTAAATTACAAACAATATCTTTTTAATCTTTAAGGCAGTAATAGCATTTTAAAATCGCATTCTCTCCGTCAGTCTGGTTTAAAACAGTTGATTTTTCTGAGATTTTTCAAAACATAAATGTTAAAAATTAGTGAACAACCTTACCGATGCCCAGACTAGAGATTAAGTTGACACAGAGGAGGTGAGTTATTAGGAGGCCTGAGCTTGTGATTTCATATCTTTGACCTAACTCTGATAAATAGATGAAGTGTTCTCTTCCAGAAAGGAGAATGAGGAAATAGTCTGCTTGTTTTTATTACCAGATAGAGTACTGAGCTTAATTGAAAGTAATGCCTATAAAATGTGATAGTAGAACACTTTTGAATAAAATTGTCTTTCCAGATCACCCTCACAGACTCTCCCCTTGGGTAATCTCAAATCTGTTGGATACTTCACTTCTGAGGATTCATTTATGGTTTTTCCCCTTATCTCATCCTACATTTATTATTAGATAAAATTTGTATTTTAGCAAAAGCAAAGACTAAATCACTTAGGTTATATTGCAAGTTTTAGGAGTTGGCAAAGGTACTAATCCTTGGTGATACAGAGAAAATAATCTCTTCATTCCTACTAAAAATCTTTGTGTAAACTATTAGGGTTTGGTTAGCTTAGTACGCATCTTTTGCATAATAATTCCCACACTTAAATGGAAAACACTTAAAGGCATAACAGAGAAATGAATGTTCAAACAATGGAAAACCAATTATCAGTTCAGATTAGAAAGGGGAATGCAGCTCACCAAGACAAAGTTAGAGAAGAAAGTCAGTCTCAAGAGTAAGGGAGAGCCAGATAGAGTGATGACACTTTTGCTTTGTATAATCTCAGTCTAGCCTCTGATGTAAAAAAATAATTTTGGCCACCAGGTTTGGCCAGCCTCTGCCCAAAAGCACAACCAGAACCACAATTCCCGCAGTTAAAATCACAGTAAGATTTAAGCTTGCATGACTACCCCACACAGTGCAGAAAGTTCCTTTTGTGTACAGCTTCTGCTTGTCTGGCTGCTGGACATAAAACAGTGCAGACTGATAGCAAAATTGAAAAGTTGGTGAGATTTGTTTCTAGTGTCCATTTTCTCCTTCAGTGGCATCACTTTTCGCTTTCCCTTGCTCTTCTCAGGGTGCAGTATGCCTTCCAGTTCTATTATAAGTTCCAGTCCTTATAATACTCTGAAGGGATCTGATAACTTAATTCATACTTGAACTAAAAGTAATTTACAACAATATTTTAACTCTGAAGTGGCTGCATTTTGAAAACCTTTGAAAGACTTTGTATCCTATAAAAGAGATTTGAAGTAAAAGAATATAGGTGGAGAGATATATTTTGGAGAGGAAAGGAATCTTTTCTTTGCTCTGAAATTGCATTCTGCCTAAGGTTAGTGCTGGAGATGAGCCTGTTATTTTAGGGCAGGGCTTCTTAACTTCTTGTCAGTGGTCTTTTAAAAACAGTGTGTTGATAGCTGTATTTCAGTATACTTGATTGCCTTTGTAATTCTTTGAATTTTATTTTATGCATCCAAACAGTCTGAGGAATTCATATGTAAGCTTTATCACTCTGCTAAAAAAGGTCCCTCACCAAAAGAAAAATAATAATAATACCAAGGTTAAAACCCTTGTTTTCGTGAGACAGGCAGGAATAGATCAGAAGAAGTGATGTGGTAGTCTTTTATTCCGTATATATTCCCCCAAACCTTTTCCACCCAGAGAGGATGAACTTTATAAGTGATGGGCCACCATTTCCTGTTCAAGCATCAAGAGCTGTTCATCAACTGGCTTTTCCCCATCATGCTGCCTTGAGAATATCAGATGCTAGACATCAGATCTGATTCTTCTGCACCATTTCTACTGGCCTGTGTACCACTTGTTTTATTCTTCCCTCCTGCACATCCCCAGGCAGGCTGAAACTTTATGGTCTGGGAGGGTAGTTAGACATGGCTTGTGATGATTCTCAGAAAAGAATTGGTCAGTCAGAAATGTACAAAGCACAGGGCATTGGAACTAGGAATTTTGTCTTTTAACATGCTTAAGTGTCTAATGACCCAAAGGATTGTGTTGCTATTAAGGGATACCCTTCACCTTTATGATTTTAGTTACCAGAAAACTAACAAAATGAAAAGAAATTGATTTGGTTCTGTAAAAGTAGTGCTGATTACAATAACCACAAAAGTTTGAAAAGCTTAGCATAACTATACAATGATTATGCATATCACTAAAATATGTATTAGGTTAACTTTTTTATAAGTTTTATTTAATTGCAACAGTAAGCCCTGTGAAAATTAGCTACCATTATCCTATATACATGCATTGTGGTCATCTATTTGTCACCCTGAAAAGTCAGAGGGAACACTGTTAAGGTTTGGTTAAGTAAATAGGCTACTTCTTTTGAATTTTCTTTTTGAGAGGGCAATGGGATAAGAAGGCCCTCAGTCCAAAAAAAAAACTTGTCTCATCTGTAAGGTGGGGGTGATTGAGCTAGGTAATATCTTAAGATCCAGTCCTTTATGGTTTTAGGACCTTCTTGCCTAATGCCAAAAATTATTTTAATGAAATTAAAGTTAAGAGGTGAGGCTTAAAATATAAATGTCCCCCTAGAAGGGTCTTAAATTTATAATTAACTGTCAATAGCATATCAAATCTTTTCCTGAAACAAGTTTTACTATTGATAGGCACAGGAGAGAACATGCAGTCATTGGAAGGCTGAAGCATTGGTAAAAGGGGCTGTTCTAGGATGGAGAAAGGGAAAAAAAAGAAAAAGCATAGGCTGTCAATTTTACCTAGTTCATCATCTGAATATGCACGTCTCCAAAGTATACCAATGGCATGCTGTATACTAGCTTCCCATTCCCTCCAAGTGGCAGGGGAAAAAATGAACCATTGACATTTTGTAATGAATAACATTAATCATATCTCTGATGTTCCTAGGTGAACATATAATTTTATAATGTGCTGAATACCATGCAAAGTAAAGAAGAAAATATCTGGCCCTACAAAGCTTGTGTTCTTAAAGTGAGAAGTGACCAGAACTAAATGTAATGCTTGGGACACCTTTAGCTGGCCTTCCAGCGTATATGGTAGTTAATTTTTAAAAAGAAATTGTCTACAAAAGTCATTCTAAGAGCATAGAGAAGGATATAGATCCTAATGAAATAGAGAGATTTTGTAGACATGAGGATGAGTAATCTCTTTGTACATATCTAAGAAGATAAATATGGGGGATTCAATTTCTTTGGAATACCTATCTAGAAAGTAAATTGGTGTCATTAGGTTGGAGAAATGCATCTTCATTATCTACACAAGGCACAGATTTGAGGGGCTGTTTCTGTTCATGTGGGGCAGGGAACCTCTACCCAGGTTAATAAACTGACACTGAGCTTTCCAAAAAACCAAGACTTGGCTGTATTGAATCCAGTTATATACTCAGAACAGGTAAGGAATAGCTTAGAAAGTTAAGGAATAGCCCCAAAGAAGCCCGTCTTGGTGAATGGGAGATGAAGCTGGTGGACAGAACAGAACCTGACTTTTTTTTAATTGATTTTTTTTTCATGTCATTGCCACTTCCCATTGTCCCTCCTACCCTATGCCACCACCAACACACCTCTCTCCCCTCCTCCTCCCCAGTAATAAAAAAGTATAGCCAAGCAAAATAAATCAACAAATAAGCACGCTAGCCACTTATGAAAACTTCTTATTCCATACCTCTAGTCTTCCAACTCTCTGCTGAGAGGTAGGAGGCATTGAAACTTGGGTTATTCTTTGTTTGTTTGACGCTGGCTTCTCCACCATAGAGTGCTGACTGTAGTGTTACCTGTCATGAGAGGGGTTCTGGGAAGAGAAACCTTCCTCATGGAGAACTAAATCCTTCTTGGTAGGTGCTGAAAATAGATTTTCTCTTTTGCTGATATCTCATATATGAAATTCTGAAATCCAGTATTGGTCTCTGTTATTTCTGCAGTCGAAATGAAGTCTTTTCATTAGCAAATGAAAAAATACCTGAACTCTCTCCTACCACAAGATTGTGTTCACTCTACTGCCAAATGAAGAGTGTGGAAGAATGCCCATTTAACACCCCCCAAGGGAATTTAATCAGTCAGGAGTGTTAGAAGGGAAAGGAGGGGGGTGTTGAACTCATTTCCAAACATGAGTTGGCACTGACTTTATTTACCTGGCACAGATTTGGTCAAAGGATAAGATCTATGACCTATATCGTGGATCACATTGTTTTAGATATAAGGATCCTTTTAAAATCTTTCAGCATAATTCTCAAGCCCTCTTTAGCAAGGATGTTCATGGGAAGATCATTGGGTATTATCTTAGAGAACACATGCAGATTCAGCTTTGAAATGGTGGTGGAAACAGTGCAGGTTTCCAGAATTTAAATGTAGAGTAGAATTTTCCAGAACAAAATTGTAGGGATATTACTCGAAGTATAGCATATGCAGAACACTGGCATATTGTCAGGTTGCCAAGATCTTATTGGAAGACAAAGTCCACAGTTTTATTTTACCATACCAAGGAACTGTTTCCATAACTTAATCATTGAACATGGAAAGGGTGGGGAGTGGAGGAAGGAGGAGGGACTTTTAACCACATACAGAATGTTCCAGTCTCTCCTTAGCCTTCTAGTGCTGTTGAGTAACTTTTTTGCATTTGACCTCAAAGGTTGAGGTTTGCCTGTGGCAGGATAAATCATCTTTACCAGTGAGTAGCTGCTTGCAGCTGAATGTTGTCTGTATCATTTGGTCCTCACAGCATGGCAAGTGGTCAGAATGAGCTGGGTGAGCCTTTTACTACCAACCCTTGACCCACCCTCTAAACATAAAATGCCTTTTGAATGAGGATGGTTATGAAACGTGTGGGGACAGAGGGAAAGAAGCACTGGAAAGGTTGAGATCAAAGACCAAGTTGTAAAATTCTACATAGTGCCTAGAGAGCTTTAATTTTATTTTCCTTCATAGTTTAAGCTGAATATAGAAAATAGAAAATTTTTACATTAACAGGAATTGCCTGTCTGATGTGGAAACACTAAAGTTTAAAATCAGACTTTGCCCATTCTGTAGTCAATTTCTCAACCAGTTCCCTGTTAGAAATCTCTTTTGCCACTTGGACCACTATGAATATGAAGCTTTGAGTTGAGATTTTAGGAACATATGTTGGTGAATTTTAGTTGTTACACTGCACCTTTGTACATATGCCAGCAACAGTTAGGTAAATTGGTTGGGTACATATATATATATATATATGTATGTATGTGTGTGTGTGTTTATAATTTTATAACAATCCTATTTCTTTATAATGTAGGAAATATTTTATGTTGGCATTAGACATCCAGCTGATGCCACACTTACCTGTGAATATTTCATACATTCCTTGAATTTACAGAGAACGTTTTCATGTATTATATTTCATTTATATCCCAGAGTGATACAAATGGTTGTGAAAATGTGGTTGTTAGCACAGTTATTTGGGTTTATGTATTTACTTAGGTTACTGTCATGATTTTCATTCTCTTCTGAAGTCTTCAATTTGGAAAAGTGTGAAAATACGGGAAAAAAAAAATAGCATGTTTTTTCCAAAGCAAGAAGTCTTATCCTGGGGTCCATGGGCTTAAAAAAAATGTGTGTGTGTGTGTATGTGTGTGTGTGTGTGTAGACTTAGTATGATTAGCTTTCCTTTGTAATATATATATTTTATTTTATGCACTTAAAAACATTATTCTGAGGAGTCCATAAGCTTCACCAGACTGCTACAAACACCCAAGACACAAAAAAGGTTAAGAATCCCTGCCCTGTAATGTTAATCTGCGATTAGTCTTTGTGTGGTCTCTAACTGGTGTCTTTCTGGCTAAAAGATTCCACATAAAAGCTCGTCCAAACCTCCTCAGAGCCTTTATCTTCTTTGTCAAAACTTCACTTAAGACTCATCTCCACCAGGAAACCTTTCCCACATTAGGCTTCTGTCTCCTTGCCTTACTGGCTTCAGTTACTCTAGTTTAGCCCATCCTTTTGCTTTGCCCTTTTTATTTTTTATGCTTGTGCATACCTTTCTTGCTCTCGTTCATCATCTGAGGTCTGATCCCATCATCCTCTGCATGTTCATATATGGTATGTTTTTGTCACATGTGTTTAAGTGTATTTCTTTCTTAAGCTTGCCTCATCTTTTAAACCATAAATTCATTGAGAGCAGAGATTGTCTTCCTTTCTAATTCCCAGGAGCACCTCAGTGTTGAGTGTCTATCCAACTAAATTGGGTTCTGGGATAACAGGACTATCTTGGGATGGGGATAAATTCCTGTGTGAACTCCCTCGGTTTCCCCCTAAATAATAATAATTCTATTATTAATGATAATTCATTTATATGATACTTGTATGTTTACAAAGTGCTTTGCTTTTTCACAACAACCCTGCAAGGCAAACAACACCAATATAATTGTCCATATTTTATAGAGAAGGAGCCCATCCTTAGGGAGGTTGAGTGAATTGCCTACCAACTCACAGCTAGTCAATGGCAGGACCAGATTCTGTTTTCAAATTTAGTGTTCTTTCCACTAGGCCATATTGTCTCTCACCTCATCAGATGTCTCACCACAGTAAACTAGGTACCTCATCCCACTTTAAATTTACCATTTAGCAAATTATACTCTGTATTTTCCTTGTCCTTTGGCTGTTAGTTGGCTAGTTCATCTCTGATAGGTCACCCTCAGAAATGCAAAGGAGGAACTCCCATTCAGGCAGTAGCTTCCCCTAACTCAGTCACATAGCCCGGGTGGGGAGAAACTGACCTTCATCCATCTCCCATTTGAGCTGGCACAAGATCCCTGACCTTTATTTCCTAAAACAGAATTCAGTTGATTTTTAACAGAGCTTTATTGCTCTGGCCGCCAGTTTCTTTCAGTTGGTAATTAGTGCTAGCTTTGCTCTGAGTTCTTTCTTTACCTTTTATAAATGCTTGCATGCTTGTCTTTTGCTGCTTTTCTCTATTTTCTGGCTTTTTCCTAATTGGAGCCTGTTTCATAGAGTTGCTACCAGTAGCAAGGATGACTTGCCTTCATTTTAAGTTCATAGAAATTAAGTCCAAATGGCTAAGAACTGGGTTGACTGAGAATTTTGTTTTGAAAGAGCTTGTATTAAAAGTGTTCTAGGCATGGACAGTAATACACCTGGCATCTCTAAATAAAGCTATAGAAAGAGCCTGTCCCTAAAGTCCTGAGAAACCCATGGTGTTGTGTTTATAATACCCTACAGCACACAATAGGCTAGCTCTCATACAAAGAAGGTTTTAATTATTTGAAAGGGGCACAGATGCAAATGAAATTCAAGATGTTTTGATCTTAAAGCTTGCAGTTAAATCACAACATTTTAAAAGGTACCAGAAACTATAAACTCAAACTCTCAAGCATATTTGAAAGCTATATATCTTTTAAGGGTAAAATAGGGTATTTCCCACCCCCTTACCCCTAGATGAACAAACAGATGTGTAACCTTGGGCAAGTCCGTAACTTTTCTGGACCTCAGATTCCAGGGTGTGAGGTGCCTTGGTTTGAATTACCACAGCATTTCTGACCTAAAAACAAATGAGTTTCTCAGCTATTAGTTCCTTAAACTATCATGTCAGTGCCACGGCTTTAGTCAGCTTCTGTATTAGGAACCCCATATGGAATAGTAGATTCTTACTAGATCAGGAGAGAAACTAACACTTGAATTCAGTCACACACAGATAAGTGGGTCTTGCACTTATATGTGAAACACAAGTTGGTGTTTACTATTAGCACTAACTCTTGATTTGTTCCTTTTTTTCTGGGTTAAACAGAAGTAATGTATTTTTATTTAGACCCTAAGAGTATAAGGCTATAAATATTAATGGGATCCAGATTTGATATCTTCAGAAAGATTGAATGATAAATCCTCCCTTTCTCTCTTGAGCTGTCTGTCCTACCTTGGTAGGGAGTCCAGTTTCACTTGGAGGGTAATCTATCTCAGTTGAATCAGGCAAAGAGTCTGAGGTCCATTCTGAGTCACAATGAATAATACCCTGGTATTGGTTGAGCCCCAGGGAAATGGATGGTTAAATACTGTGAGAATCTTTATCTGCACAGGAAATGACAACTCATTAAAATACTAACCGTTAAACCCATTTAGATCACTGTCTGGGGGGGGGGGTAGGGAAGAAAGTTTAACTCTTTGAAGGGTTTAGATTAAGATTAAAATATGCTCAGGGAACAGAATGGGGTTTGCAAAGCTTTGAGATCAGGGTTATCGGCTATAAATTTGTTCTGTAGTGGGGCTTCAGCTCCATAATCTGTGGTGCCCCAACAGGGCCAATTCAGTCATCATTTCCATTAAAACACCTCTGACTTCCATGGTTTATCTCCTGACTGTAAACTTTCCTTCCCTCCCAGAAAAACCTGTTTGTTTTTTTTTTTTTGGCTAGGCAATGGGGTTAAGTGACTTGCCCAGGGTCACACAGCTAGTAAGTGTTATGTGTCTGAGACCAGATTTGAACTCAGGTCCTCCTGAATCCAGGGCTGGTGCTCTATACACTGCGCCACCTAGCTGCCCCGAAAAACCTGTTAAATTAGAAGAAAGGGAAAATAAAATGAGGGGAGATCTTGTGCTGTGAAGTCTAGCCTAGTTTATATGTAACTTGGTGTACTTAGGGCTAAGAGCATGTTGGTATGAAAGGGAGAACATAGGATTTGAAGCCAGGAAAACCTGGGTTCAAATTCCATTTCTGCTATTTTTACTCTTGTGTAACTTGTGTAATCTCTCTGGGCCTCAGTTTCCTTGTTTGTGAGTTGAAAGGGTTGAACTAGAGTCTTTAATGTGCCTTTCAGCTAGCTTTGAGCCCACCTGTGATCTTCAGTGAGGAGAGCATGATTTTTCACAGCAGCAACTAAGTAACCCTCTATCTTTCCTCCCTACTGGGTTAATTCCATTGTGGAACAGTTTTGTCAGACCAGCACACAGTTGATTAGAGACCTTTGCTTCGTCCAGAGTCTTGATTTGAGTGCTTTCTTCACTTAGCTAAGGAATCCAGGTTGCTGACTTAACTTGAAAATTTAGAACCTAGTGAACGGGAACTGTGAGTCTCAAGTATATTCACATACAAACTCCACAGTTTATAAATCTCTTTCCTCACAACATAGTATATGGTAGGTACTGTAAGTATTTCTGTCGTCATCTGAAGAAAATGATTCTCAGACTTTTCCAAGGGCACTTTTCTAGTAAATGGCAGAACCAGGACTCAAACTCAACTCTCTTGACTCACAAGTTTGATTTTCTTTCCACTGTACCATGGGGATTGTTTCAAAGGAAACAACAAACCTTCAAACATTAGGATATAGCTACAGGGCTCACTTTTATAATTTTTCTTTATGATGAAATAAAGAACATATGGGGAGAAAGAGGAAAATGGTAGAGGCGGGGAAATCTAATCCAAATTCTTGTAATCACTGAATTCTGTGATGTTTCTGACCTGCTTACCAAACCAGAAAAGGGCAAAGGCCTGACTTAGCTGGTCTAAATCTAAAACTCCATCCAGACTCCTAAATGCATTCATTTGATCTGCTAGCAGGTTATTTTGCCTCAAACTTTTTTGGAAAAGACAGAGAATTATTTGGTTGGTTAGTTTTCAGAAACAGAAGTGCTTCCCTTCGCTTGTTTTTTAAAAGAGCATAAACATTTTAAAGCTAGTAGAGTTTTTAGGGCCACTTTCTAACGGCCTGGCATCCTTCAAGTCTCTGACTGAAGCCCAACTTTCTGTGACAAGTCTTTCCCAACTCTCCTTAATCCTAGCACCTTCCCTTTGAGATTATCTCCAATTTATCTTGTATATATGTTGATTAGATATAGTTGTTTAAAAGTTGTCCTCCCAATTAGACTGAGAGCTTCTTGAGAGCCAGGACTGTTTTTTGCCCTTCTTTGTATCCCCAGTTCTTAGCACAGTGGCTGGCACCTCATAGACACTTAGTAAATGCTTATTGACTTGACTTAAGTAACAGCCCCTGTGTTCTGCCCCCTGGTCTTGACAACTGTGCTCCTACCAAACACTTGGTACTAAGACACAGCTTGCATTTTCAAAGGAGCATTCATTGAGTTAATAATAACTCTGTTCTGTGTTATTCCTGTATCACTTCTATACTCAAGGTTTTTTAGCTCTCCCTGTTGCTCTATAAAACAGTCATAGGATCATAGAGTTAGAAGGGAAGGGATTTTAAAAATCCTCTCTTCCAACTTCCATTATCTTACAGTTAAGGAAACTGAGGCCCAGAGGATTTTAACTTGAGTCCTCTGCTTTGATTCAGCTTTGTTACATATATAACGTGGGGCAAGTATTTTAACCTCTTCAGGCTTCGGTTTACTCATTGTAAGGTGAGGCATTTGGACTAGAGAGCCTCTAAGGTCTCTTCAGGTTCTGATTTGTAATGATGCTATGATGACTTTTCTTTCAAAAGTTAGCCTTTCTTTGAATTGACACATACATATCCTGTGGAACATCTTTTCAGGAAAACCATTGTAGTTTGTCTGACAGTATTGATAGATACCCTAGTATTTTGAAGAGCTTTTAGCAGAGTCAGAGCAAAGCTTGCATTCAAGAGAAGTTGTTTTATTTGTGCCTGTATTGCATCTTTATCTTAGACATTTTAATTGCTCTACCTTTATAGACACCTTTGAAATGGGGGTGGGGGGTTGGAGAGGTATTTTTATGTGCTTCTACTCTGGGAAGTAAAAAACAGTAAGGCAAATGTCAGAATTCAGTGTGTTTCTTAGTAAGGACTGTTCCCTGTGTTTTATGGGACATTCACTGGCATAAAGCTCAAACCTGTCAGAAAAATCCAAACTGAATCTAACAGAAATAACAAGTCAAGGGAGACTTCTGTGACATATTGACCAATATCTTCACCCCAAGAAAGAAATTCAGATTAAGGTTGTGATGGTTTCTTGTTATTATTTTTTAAATACCAAGTGAATACATAAGAACCAAGAAAAGTTTCTTGAAAAAAATAGAAATAATAGCAGCCATGAATTCTAGGCATACTTGGATTGGGTGTGTACTTGGGATTAAAAAATGAATGAAAAATTAAGCATTGTGAAAAACACAAGTAGTTAATCACTCCACCCACCCACCGTGCAACCTCTGCCAATTGTGAATAGTTCTCAGGAAGATTTTCAGCCTTTCCTGGGCATGAAGAATAATGTAAGCTTTAAGTAATAATTAGCAACTATGGAAAGAGTTTGTAATGAGTTTTCCCCATCTGAGGACACTTTTCCACAAGCAGAGGGTAGTATGTATCAAAAACCTGAGCAACAGTAGACAAAGTTCGAAAATGGGTGGACCTCTTGAAGAATATTACAATATCCTTCCCAAAGATCACTTCATATCAATGTCTCAGAGCCTAAATGTTTCCACAGAAGTCTTGTTTTTTAATTTGTTTTATCAGATAATTAGGTGTTAGGCATGGGAAAAAAAAAAACCTTTTCCCAGATTTAAGCCCTGTATGTTGTGTTTGGGTATCTAGTGGTGTTGATTGTGATTTTTAAAAATTTAAGATTAAAAAAATAGTCAAGAATAACCACTGTAATACTTACCAGAGGAATTTTTACTGAGAGAGGTAAATTTATCAAACCTGGTTAGTTAAGCCCAAACTAAAAATTTACTAATCTGAAAGATATTTTCCTAGCCTAGGAAGGTACATGGGAAATAAAATAAATTAAATTAAATCAAACTTGCTCATTCCGTAATTGTTGCTTTTCCAGGGCAAGTGGTCATTTGCAAGGGTGGCTTAAGTATATTTTTAGTATGACATATAACTAGAAAATAGTTCTGTGTGTGTCTTTCTCCAGACTGTATGTTTCTTCCTTGTCTCAGAACCGCCTCTGATGACAGATAGAGGGTTTAACTCACCCACATGTAATAAGGCAGGATGTCTTCTCATCCCTAGCCTACATGTTCAAGGTTCCCTAGAGAATGACACTTGAACTAAACCCTAAACCAACTTTGAACAGCCACCTGATAGAAATTACTTATAAACTCAACTTCTACTCTCGGTTAGTCTTAAAGCCATAACCCCTAATCCTTCTATTCAGTTCAGCTTCACATTTGCTGCTTCACAATCACTTTGGAAGGAAGAGGTTGGAGAATGAGTATATTGTTTACCTAAATAACACATTAGGAGTGGTGGCTGTAATTTTAGGCATTTTATAGTCTATTACTAAAATAGCTTTTAAAATAATGAAGAAAACATCAATGCAGAAGTGCTGCTGATATACTAAGGAATTTAACTCAAGTTATTGTTTGTAGGGAGAAGATCATGAAAAATGAGAGTAACCAGCTTCAGTGTTAAATTATTTAGCTAATTTTAACCAAGGGGGTTAAGGGGAGCAGCAAGGGGAAATAGTCTATGAAGTTACTCAACACCTAATAGCTTAAGTTAGAGATTTCAGTTCATTCTTTCTAGATTTATGTGTAGATTTTTGTATTGAAGATTTCACTATTAACAAGAAAGCTTTAAGTCTTAATAAGAAAGCTTTAAGTTAGGAGTTTAAGGCGTTTTTCCAGAACTTTTATAATAACCTACCCTCTCCCCAAAAAGAATCATATACAGTACCCCTTAACATGAAAATTTATTTTTGGGCCCAATGTATTTCTTCTAAATGTTTCCAAAATGTTCTGTGAATGCAACACTTTAATATAGCTCTGGATGTGGTAAAACATTGTGCTTAGCCCAATTTTTAAATGATTGTTATCATTCATTCTATGTACTTTTCCTTCTATCTCCCTAGTGTGGTCTCCCCACCTTTCTCTTCCCTCCCCAAAAAAAGTCCATTTGATAATTTTACCTTTCCTAGCATTCAGTCTTGGTTTATAATTTTCTCCTTAAATGATCTCCTTCCTCTGGGTTTCCCCAAAGTTTAGAATGACTCCGCCTGCGAGTCATTCAGTAGGATTTTTTTTTTTTTTAAGCCAGTGAGTGAATCAGCTCCCAAAGGAAATACCTTACAGGGCTCAGTTTTTCAAAGTCATTTATACATGTATTTTCTTGGAATTGCTTTTTCATATGTGTGTTTTTTCTTATTTGTAAACTGATGAGCTGTTGGAGTCCCACAAGCAAAGGGTTGTTTTCCATTACTTGATTCACCCAAGGAAAAATATATCCTCTTATAAGGAAAAGTCATACGGTTTCTGTCATTGTAGTAAGAGCCACTGCTAACTGATAAAGGAGCAGATCATGTTAGTCAGATTATGTCCTCTTCTGTTGTAGCTAACTGAATGAAAGGAGCGTTTAAAAACTACTGTCGAGGGGGAACAGAAAAGAGACTAAGTGAATGAATCAGCAGACAATCTTCTGTCGGTTACTTACACACATACACACACCACGCACACACCACACACACACACACACACACACCCCCACACTGCCCACTTCCCCTTCCATCCCTTGGCTTTTGCTGTTCTCTTCACCTTCCTTATAAATTGCTCTTTCTCCATCTGAGAAAGTTCCACCTTCTCAAATTCTATCTGCATTTATTGTCAGTGCTAAACAGTTAGCACTTTATATGCTGTCCACACCTCTTTACCTATACAGGACTGCTCAGCATTATATTATATAATGTCTTGTTCCTGAAATGCTTCATGTGAATGTGTCTTATCTCCCCCACAAAATTCTCAATCTGAATTCTCCTTATAGGCAGAGATTGTGTCTTTCTCAATTTTTCAGTCTCCCAAAGCAAGATAGTGCCAGGCACATAATAGAAGCTCAATAAATACTTATTGTTTGATAGTCGGTCTAGATCAAAGAAGTAAGCATAGGACTAAGAGAATTGTTAGAAATGTGTTGCCTTTTGGTCAATGGTAGCAAAGGGCTTTTTTCTCCCTCTTAGATGGAACACAGTTAGTCATGTCTAATTTCTACACCTTTTGGTTAATTGTCTAGAAAATAAGGGATACTTCTACTAAGAATGTCCAGATGGGAGAACACTGGACATTCTATCTAAATGTATAATGGAATGCCCTTTCCTCGGGAAAGGCAAAGGTTGTTTTTGTCTTGGAAACCAAAAGGGGGAGTGAAAAATAAAGGAATATTTTATATTCCAAGTGACCCCAAGTTACCATTTTAAAAATGCCCTCAAGCATGTACTAAATAGGAACTGGGTAGCTGTAGTTGCTAAACCGGTTTAGCAGCACTACCTCCACATATTATGGGTGAGAGGGATCTCAGAGTACATAAACTTATCGGTGATCACTATCCCAGTCATCTCAGAACAAGGTGTTTAGCAATGTACTGTAGTTTCTGTGCAAATCATCCACCATAAAGCATGGAGTGATTCAAGGTTCATAGTTCCTTCTTTGTTCCTTTGTTAATGACTGACTTCTGACTAGTGGGAGGTGCCTTCCAAATTTGCTAATGCATTCTTTTTGGATAAGGATGACGCATAGATTGTCCTAATAAGGACTTAGTTTGAGAAAAGGGCCGCCCCCTCTGAGAAGATGGGGCAAGTCTGAGAGAGGGCGGGCAGTTTCTTTTTTAACTGGGGATGACACAAGCATAAGTCATTTCCTTATTAATCGGTTCAAACCAGTTCTTACAGGAACTGGTGGTGATAAATGTGAGGCTTCTCAGAAGTCATTCATTTTATTCTCAGTACCAGAGCAGCGAACAGCTTCAGTTGATCTCTCTCTCTCTCTCTCTCTCTCTCTCTCTCTCTCTCTCTCTCTCTCTCTCTCTCTCTCTCTCTCTCTC